>NC_092716.1:156785509-157473096 GCF_047496885.1 Scyliorhinus torazame
CGGATTCGATTTCCGGCTTGGGTCATTGACTGTGCAGAGTCTGCACGTTCTCCCCGTGTCTGCGTGGGTTTCCTCCGGGTGCTCCGGTTTCCTCCCACAGTCCAAAGATGTGCAGGTTAGGTTTATTGGCCATGATAAATTTCCCTTAGTGTCGAAAAAAGGTTAGGTGGGGTTACTGGGTTACGGGGATAGGGTGGAGGTGTGGGCTTTAGTAGGGTGCTCTTTCCAAGAGCCGGTGCAGACTCGATGGGCAAAATGTCCTTCTTCTGCACTGTAAATACTATAATTCTACAATTCTATGATTTTTCATAATTTCAATAACTGGATGATACAATTATTTATTTTATCATGAATGCCTGACTTCCTGGCAATGCCTATCTGGCACCCTGGCAGTGCCACCTGGGTTTCAGCCCAGGTGGCAATGCCAAGGTGCTACACTGGCATTTTTCATGCAGCGGCAATCGGGCCGGGATGACTTGCGCGGGTATTGGGGGGGATACGCAGGGGGCCCGGGAAGCCCCTCATAGTGAGTTGGGGCTCGAGGGGGTGGTCAGGGGGGGTGCATCGGGGGCTCCAGAAATCAGGGCTCCATTTAAAAATGGCATCCTGATCTCTCACTACACTGAGGAGTTCCAGCAAGCGGAGCTCCTCAGTGCAGAAAACAGGCTTGTGTGCAACCTCGGCCACGTGGTCCCTGCTGAGGCCCCCTACCTAACTTGGGGCGCGTTAAGTAGCGAGCGCTGGGAAAAACATGCATGCTATGGGACTGTGTTCCCATTTAGTTTAATCTCGCCCAAAATGAACAAGCCTTAAATATTGTATTGTATCAATCCTATATGATGTATACATGGTACAAAATCTCAAATACAGATTAATGCTGTACAGAGTAACCACTTTAAATAAAGTAACGGATTAAAATCTGGATCCAAGTGGAACAGAAGACTTATAGGTAGAGATAGCAATTACGACACAGTGGTCCCCATACTGCTAAGGCTATAGAAACGTCTAGAAGGGCAACTTGTCCAGGACATATAATGTAGGGCACAACGTGAGAGGGCACAGCTTTGACCAAAGTACCATCACAGTTTCATTGTCAATGTACTTGCTTTAATTTGTGTTCATACACAAGAAGAGTAAGCTAGATATGGAGGCAATAAACAATCTACATCTTGTCGGAAAAAATAATGAAATTCTGATAGATGTACAATATCAAAGATACAAGAACATAGAAAATTAATAACATGCATTCAATATTTTCAATATTAAAATATACTAGTATATTGAAGTTGTGCTTTGTGCCAAATAATGCTTTTTAATCCGCCTGCTGGATTGAACTTAAAAAAATACTTTTTAAAAATACAGATTAAAGTAACTTGAACTCACAGCCAAGACAGCTAGTTAATTTGCATTACTGTACACCCCACATTCCAACCCTGTTGAGATGGAGATACCATTTCTGAAAGAAAAAACGTCAAAGGCAATAACCTCAGAGGAATGTGGATGTACCGTGGGCTGGATTCTCCGTTTTCAGGACTATGTCCCCTACACCGTCGTGAAAACTCTGGTCTTTTACGCCAGGAAACTGGCGTCAAAGGCCACAGATTCAGCGTCTTGCAGGGGGCGAGCAGGCAGCTATCGTGGAGCTCACAGCTCCAGCTGCCGATAGGGCCCCCCGCACTTCCGGGTCAGAGGGTGCGCATGCGCACGGCAGCGGCCTCCGTTGGCTGCACCGTGCTCCATGGCGGACTCAGACTGCGGACTCAGGCCCCCGGTCGGCCGCTCACCCGGAAGGCCTGCACAAAAAAAAAACCAGTCCTGAATGAGGCCCCCCCCGCCTCTGATCGGCCCTACCCAGACTGTGGCAGCCCCGGACTGAGGCCGCAGCCGCCAGGCGTATATCACGGACGGTGGGACCATGAGTGGTCCACGCCTTTGGGAATTTGGCCCGTCGGGGATGGAGAATAGCAGGGCGAGCCTCAGGCAATGGCCTCAGGTGGTGGATAATCGGCGCGGCGTACTCCCCGTGTACACCGCTTTTCGAGGTCGGAGAATCGCGGAACTGGCGCCGGGTCCGATTTCATGCGGGATACTGGATTCTCCGCCCCGTCGTGGAACGCGATTTTGGCGTTGGGGTGCGGAGAATCCATCCCCATATGTCCGATTCCATTAAGGAGACATTCAGATACTCAACTGGTGACAAGCCACCAAACTTAATCACTTGAGCAATGGGACCCGATTGAATTAAGTTACAATTGGAATATACATACATGTTTGAATGACTGGTCAGTTGGCGAGGACGATCACATGGCAAGCCAATGCTTTGTGTGTTTTCAAAACATCTTTTCTTAGCAGAACTGAGGACAAGTACTGAGGAGCTGAGAGATTATTTTTCCTCTCACTCTCTCTCTCTCTGTCTCTCTCTCAACCTCTCTCAATCTCTCTCAACTTCTCTCTCTCTCAATCTCTCTCTCTCCACCCAACCTGCAAGCTTTTAGGCGCTGTTTGTTATTTTCTGACTCTCTCTCCGTGTGCAGCACACTGAGATTTTAAAGAAAGAACTCATCTCCACAGCTGTGTCTCCAGGAGAACAGGTAAAACTGCCTTGAAGCTAAAAGCATAAGACCATTGAGTGAAAGCAGCAAGACAACCAGGGTTCAACCTAGAGACACTTGAATCATCAAGCTATAGATTTTGAATTCATTTGAACTTTTATAGACTCCAATTTGACCAAGCTATCTTTCTCCACTCTGTAATCAGCAATTGTGCATGAACTTTGAGTGTGTTTGTGTGGGTGTGCATGAAGGTTGGTGGGTATTTTATTATTTCATTGAGAACGGCTGGATACGTGCGGCTCCAACAACACTCCAGAAGCTCAATACCATTTGGGTTAAAGGATCTCACTTGATTGACAAAGCATCCACTACCTTAAACATTTTCTCCCTCCACCACTGGTGCACAGTGGCAGCACCATGTACCACCTACAAGATTCACTGCAGCAACTCACCAAGGTTCCTTCGACAGCACCTTCCAGGCCCATGACCTTTACCACCTAGAAGGACAAGGGTGTCATAATATCCACTCATGTATATAATGAGATGCAGACAGGCAGTGATTGACACACAGGATGACCAGTAAGCACACAACACAGTGCAGCCAATCACCAGACAGGACACTACCACTATAAAGCCAGAGGGCACTAGGTTTCCCGCTCTCTCGGGACCCAGTCACTGAGACAGTCAGAGTCCACGAGCTAGCACAGTGCAAACACCATGCGGTAGCTAGTAAGTCTGGTCAGGCTAGTACAAGGCCTCCAGTCAGTTCAGTATAGTGTCGACCCACAGTTAAATATGTATATCTGTTCTATTGTTGAATAAAACAGTGTTCGATCTTCTCCAGTGTGTTTCTAGCTTCCCTGCATCTAGTGCAGTCCACATCGAACCTACCTGCCTAACACATCAAAGGGCAGTTGACATAGGGGAACGCCACCACCTGTAATCTCTCTTCAAGCCGCACACCATTCTGACCTGGAATTATATCATTGTTCCTTCATAGAACCTAGGTTAGAATCCCAGAACTCCCTCCTAAACGGCACTTTGGGCGTATGTCGAGACCACAGGGACTGAAGTGGTTCAAGAAGGCAGTTCACCACCACCTTCACGGGGCAATTATGGACAGGCAATGAACGCTGGCCTTGTCAATGATACCCAAAGCACAGGAACACATTTTAAAAGTGGTGCGGTAGAAGGAGAGGGAGTGCAGTGCCAATGAACCTGAGGAGGAAAGAAAAATAAACATCAAATATTAGCAAAAGTGAAAAAATAATTTAACCAAACAAAAGTCAGAAGTTCCCCACTGCTCTAGTATTATTATATGCTTCATGATTCAGCTAATTGTAACGTTTATCCAGATCAGAATAATTTAGAATCATCCCATTGCACACTTGAGCAAGCAATTGAGCTGAGAGTCCCTGGAGTACCTTGCACACAGATTGTTGTGCAGTTCCATAGTTTTTGCAAATATCATAATGGATGATGTGTAGTGAGGGCCTCCATTCAACCAAAGTGGAATTAATGCATATCAAGGCATCCACAGTTCCTGCTTTAACTCACTGACGGGCTGGTGTTGCCCTTCACATATAAGAATGCAACACCACTGACAGCTGAGGTTAGATTCATGCTCTGCAAGTCTCCCACAATCCCGAAGAGGCAATGAAGCACTTCTCACAGGGAGGGAAACATCAGCCTGTGGCCATCGTCTAAGAAGCAGCCAGCCCAGGTACGGAAGGAGAGTTGGAGGGATTTCAGCCCACCACCCTGGAAGCAGATCAGAGGTGGCCACAAGGGCAGCTGAGTGCCAAGGCAGTTTGGTTAAAAGGCTGGCCTCAGTTCTCTGGGGCTTTATTGCAGTTGTTTGGTTGTATTTTAGGCACTCAAGTACTCGCCCCATCACCCCAGCCCCCCACACCTACCGCCATGGCCCCTTACAGCCTCAAGCCAAGCTGTGGCCCTTCAATGTCCAATCACCCATTATGCACTGCGCACGGAAGCACTGAACCCTAAAGTAGCAATGGCATGTGTGAAATTGCTTAAAAACATCCATTAGCTAAATCACGCGCACATGCTTTGGAGTTGCGAAAAATTGGGAAGATTCTGGGCGGGGGTGTTCGCAGTCTTAGCCAGGTATGGGAGGAGGAGTTGGACCCGGACCCTTTGGTGGCAATATTTGGGGTTTCAGAGAAGCCGGAGCTTATGGAGAGGAGGAAGGCCGATGTTGTGGCCTTCGCCTCTCTGATTGCACGGGGGCGGATTTTGTTGGAGTGGCGGTCGGCATCACCACCGGGGGTAGCGGCTTGGTTGGGTGACCTGTATGACTTCCGGCGGTTTGAGAAGATAAAGTATGAGTTAAGGGGCTCAGCGGGGGAGTTTGAGAAAAGGTGGGGGATGTTTGTGACCGTGTTTGAGGAGCTGTTCGTCACAGGGGTGTGGGGGGGTGGGTGATGGGGGGAAGGGGGGGTGAAAAAGGGGAAAACTCTGTACAGACTGTATAGTTGATTGTTGGGATGTATGTTTCCCGGGGTGTTTACTTGCTGTAACCTGCTTTGATACAAGTTTGTAATGAAATACGTTCTTAAAAAAAACATCCATTTGCTAAGGGCACAGGTTGGTGGAAGTTTGAAATATTCCTCCACAAACAGCAGTTGATGCTAGTTCAGTTGTTAATTTTAATCCCAAGATTGATAAATCTTGATTAATGACAGTATTTGGATATGGGGCAAAAGACTGAACATCAGCCATGATCTCATGAATGGCAGAGCATGCTCAAGGAGTTAAATGGCCTACTTTTTACCTGGATGTTTATGTTCCTAAACGGTTTTATAAGTGTATCAAGAAATAAAGTAAGGAAAGAATTGGCTCCAATAACAACAGGTTTGTGTCTGACATGAGTAGAAGGACATTGAGAGCAATTAAGTTGATATTTTGATTAAACCTTCAACAAATAAAACTAGAGCTGGAGGGAAGATTAGGAATTAGTAAAGCAAAGAAGTTTATAAGGATCAGAATAAACAGAAGTATTTTAATGAAAACATTAGTGGAATTGAGACTGGGCAAGTCTCCAAGTTTAGCTGATATCAGTCCAAGGGTATTAAATGAAATAGTCAAAGGAATTGCAGTGTTATGATCTTCAAATTTTCTTGGGATTGAGGGAAATAAGAGAAGATTGGAAGATAGCAAATGTTGCTCTGTTATTAGAACAGGGCGTTAGGGACAAAGTAAGTAGTTTCAGGCCATTGGTTAGGGGGACATTGCAAGAAGTTATCATAATTAGAGTAAGAGTAATTGAGTAGTTGGAAAAGTGTACCTAATTAGAAGGAGGTCAGATCTCAGTAACTTAAAGTTCTTTGAGAATGTCACTAAGACTGTGGAAGATTGAAAGGATGTGACATAACGGGGTGATTTTGAGCCCGCACTGGCTGTCTGCGACCTAAGTAGGGAACCTCCCCTCAGGGGTCCCCCAACTAAAGGAACCGCCATAAAGACCCCCTAACTAGAGGGTCCAGGGACCCCCTAACTAAAGGAACCCCCCACAGAGACCCTCTAACTAGAGGGACCCCTACAGGAACCCCCTAACTAGAGGGTCCAGGGACCCCCTAACTAAAGTAACCCACACAGAGACCCTCTAACTAGAGGGACCTCTCCAGGGACACCCTAACTAGAGGGACCTCCAAACAAAAGGGACCCCCCAGAGTCCCCTTAAATAGTGACAGCCCTCAAAGGGACTCCTCACTAGAGGGACTCTCCATAGGGACCCCCAAGTTAGTGACCCCCTAAAATGGAGACCTCCACAGGGACCTCCTAACTGAAGGAAACCCCTCCCCCCGCCCCACAGGGACCCGCTAACTAAAGGCAGGAAGGTAATAGAGCATTATTGGTCTTATAATGGACCACACGGTAGCACAGTGGTTAGCACTATGGCTTCACAACGCCAGGGTCCCAGGTTTGATTTCCGGCTTGGGCCACTGTCTGTGCAAAGACTGCACATTCTCCCCGCGTCTGCGTGGATTTATTCCGGGTGCTCCGGTTTCCTCCCTCAAGTCCCGAAAGACGTGCTATTAGGTAATTTGGACATTCTGAATTCTCCCTCTGTGTACCCGAACAGGTGCCGGAATGTGGCGACTTGGGGTTTTTCACAATAGCTTCATTGCAATGTTAATGTCAGCCTACTTGTGACAATAAATATTATTATTATATATTCCAACAACTCAACCAATACAGTTCAAAATCCATTCATAACTAAAGTTAGTAACTAGGGTTACTTGCTCTTCTTTGTGCAGACCTTTGGAGAGACCCTTTCAGGAACAAACTAAAAATCCTTCTGTCTTGTCAGACTAAAATCATGTAGCCAAACTGTGTAAACCACAGACAGACCTGGCTCCTCCCATTAAATACATAATCTGTATCCCACTGAGATGTCCCATGACTTGCTTAGTTAGGATTAAACACCATCCCTCATTAATTATCTATACCCCAAGGAACATCCTTTCTATAAGCAATATTTCATTAGCCAAACTCTGTAAACAAGTAAATGGTTAAAATCAATGATTATCTCAGCTCTACGACTCCTTAAATACAGCCTTAGCAGGCAGAATGCTTTGTATATATTTGCACCCAGGGTTTTTAATAACATTACTACAACAGAATATAAAATATAATCTATAACAATTTCCCACATTTATCACAGTACACTCCAGATTCGGACATGCTCAAAACATGTGAACATGATTTGCGGGCCCTCCTGCACACCGCCCACACCTGTCCTCTAACCCAAAAAACCTGCTCATTCGGCCCATCATATTGTGTGCCTGGTGAACCACTTTGAATTGTATCAGGCTGAGCCTGGCACATGATGAGGACGTATTGACTCTGCTCGGGGCATCCTCCCACAGACCCGCCTCTAAATCCTTTCCCAATTCATCTTCCCACTTATGCTTTATCTCCCCATCTGGGTTTCCTCCCACTCCATAAGTTCTTTATAGATTTCTGATACCTTACCATCCCCCACTCCCATTCCAGAGACTACCTCGTCCTGTATCCCCTGTGGCAGTAGAAGCACCTGCAGATGACAAAATCCATTCCCTCCCGGCAATTCAAACTCCTCTTCCAGATCCTCCAAACATGGAAAGCTCCCATCAATAAATAGATCCCCCAGCCTCTCAATCCCTGCTCTCTGCCACCTCCGAAACCCCCCATCCAGCCTCCCCGGGACAAACCGTTGGTTACCACAAATTGAAGCCCACACCAACTCTCCCTCCACTCCCATATGCTTCCGCCCATGTCCCCAAACTCTCAGGGCCCCCACTATCACCGGGCTTGTGGAGTATCGGGCCGGCGAGAACGGCAGAGGACCGTTACCAATGCTCCCAAACTTGTGCCCTTACAAGAGGCCGCCTCTACCCGCTCCCACACCGACCCCTCCCCCACTACCCATTTCCTCATCATGGCCTGTTTAAAATGAAAAAATCAATCCGGGAGTATACTTTGTGAACATGGGAGGAACAAAGAAAACTCCTTGCCTCTTGCCCGTCTGAACCTCCACGGACCTACCCCTCCCATCTGCTCCATAAACCTTTTAGTTCCTTCGCACCATCCCTGTTCTTGAACTCGACCGATCTAATGTCGGTTCAATGACCGTATTGAAATCGCCTCTCATGATCAACCTCTGTGAGTCCAGGTCCGGGATTTTCCCCAACACCTGCCTCATAAACTCTCCGTCATCCCAGTTTGGTGCGTAAATATTTACTAATACTATCGGCATCCCCTCCAGCTTCCCACTCACCGTGCGTCATTCTCCGACCCCCCAGCGGGTCGGAGAATGGCCGTTGGCCGCCGTGAATCCCGCCCCTGCTGGTTGCCGAAGTCTCCGGTACCGGATATTCGGCGGGGGCGAGAATCGGGCCCCCGAATCGGGCCGGGGATATGGGGGAGGGTGGATATGGGGAGGGGGGGATATGGGGAGGGGGGGATATGGGGAGGCTCACCCTGCCTGCTCTGACGAGGTCGTTCACCTTCTTGTGGCACTGGGTGCCTGTCCGTGGTGTCAGGGCCACAGTGGCTCTGCCACTTCCCTCCACAGACGCCGGCTGTGGCGTGGGGCAACTCTGCGGCCGTGCCCGGGATACAGGGCGTCCCTCCTCTGCTCCACCACGTCCAGGAGCGCCTCCACATCGCGTGACTCGAACCTCGGGGCTGAGCGGCGGCCAGCCATCCAGTCGGGTGTTGTGGTCGGGTGTTCCGGTCGGGTGGGGGGAGCAGCGCGGCCTTATGAGCCGTCACGCCATGCAGCGCGTATGACGCTGCACGGCGTGAACCACTGCGCAAGCGCGGATCCCGTTACGTCGCTGCTAGCCCATTTCGGGCCGGAGACTATCGACCCATTTTTCCGACGTGACGCAAGTCGGATTTGCGCCGTTTTTTGCGCCGATCGGCGGACTTTCCGCTGATAACGGAGAATTTCGCCCCATGTTTGATTTACGCCGGCGGGACAGGCAATTTCTGGGCGGGACTTTGGCCCATCCGGGCCGGAGAATACAGCGGGGGTCCCGCCAACCGGCGCGGCCCGATTCCCGCCTCCGCCCAATCTCCGGTACCGGAGACTTCGGCGGGGGCGGGATTCACGGCTGCCTACGGCCATTCTCCAACCCGGCGGGGGGTCGGAGAATGACGCCCAAGGTCTCTGAGTTGTGGTCATTTTCCTTGTTTGAATTGCTATTTTGAAACTGTCCGCTCTTCCATCTGAAGGGTCACAGGATGTAATGATGATCAGGGATCCTGTCTGATGCTATTCTCCCTCCGCTCAAAGACCAGCAGCGGGATTCTCTGTCGGCAGGATCCTCCATCGTGCCGGCAGCACACCCATGCCCGCCTGTTTCCCGACTGCGTGGGGTGGCACACAATGAGAAACCCCATTGGGCTGGATTCTCCACAGCCCTGCACCAAAATCATGGGCGAAATTTTCCGTAATCGGCGCGATGTCCGTCTACCGGCGCCAAAAATGGCACAAATCAGTCCGGCATCACGCCGCCCCAAAGGTGCGGACTCCTCCGCATCTTAAGCGGCCGCGCCCTAACCTTGAGGGGTTAGGCCCGCGCCAGACTGATTTCCGCCCCGCCAGCTGGCGGGAAAGGCCTTTGGTGCCCCGCCAGCTGGCGCGGAAATGACATTGCTGGGTGGCGCATGCACGGGAGCGTCAGCGGGCGCTCACGGTATCCCCGCGCAGGCGCAGTGGAGGGGGTCCCTTCCGCCTCCGCCATGGTGGAGACCGTGGCGAAGGCGAAAGGAAAAGAGTGCCCCCCACGGCACAGGCCTGCCCGCGGATCGGTGGGCCCCGATCGCGGGCCAGGCCACCGTGGGGGCACCCCCCGGAGCCCGCCCACGCCGCCTTGTCCCGCCGGTAAGAGAGGTGGTTTAATCCACACCGGCGGGACAGGCATTCCAGCAGCGGGACTTCGGCCCATCCGGGCCGGGGGGGGGCCCGCCAACCGGCGCGGTGCGATTCCCGCCCCCGCCGAATCTCCGGTGCTGGAGAATTCGGCAAGCGGCGGGGGCGGGATTCACGCCAGCCCCCGGAGATTCTCCGACCCGGTGGGGGATCGGAGAATCCCGCCGCATGTTTGGCGCAGGGGGGAGAATCCACTTTTAGGACAGGATAGGGCTTGGCGCCGCTCCCGCGATTCTCCGGTCCCCCGGAGAATAGCTCGCGCACGAATTACACAGTGCGGCTGGGGGGCCATTGCCAGAGGCCCTCCCAGCGGTGCTCCGGTCCCAACCGGCTAAATTCCCGATGGCGTGGTTCTAACCACGTGTGGGCGGTCGGGACTCTCAGTCCGCGGCCGCCCTGGTGGTGGATGGGGGTATCAAATACCGGGGTGGGCCTTATGGGCGGCCGGGGCGGTGATCGGGCGGGAAAGATCGAGCAGCGGGCGGCAGATTGTTGAGACCTTCTTTGTTGGTCCTGGTCCGCCGGCTAAGTCCACCATCGCGTTCGGCATGGCTGCTTCAGCTGCAGTTGCGAGAAGCACTCCAGGCCCTGCCTGGCCCCTGCAGGTAGGAGAATCGTTGTAATTTTTTTAATGGAAAGTCAACGTTTTTATGCCATCGTGGGGAGAACGCAGCCCCATTGGCCGGCTGGGGGACGGAGAATCCCGCTGCCAGCAGGGGCGCGCTGTGCTGGAAAACGGGGCTGGCGGGATGGTGAATCCCACCCAGTTATAATGCCTCTTTTCTGACCAGTAAGTTCAGCAACTAAGACCCTGGTCTATGCAGTTAAAGTGCTGAGAGGTGCCTGACTGGTCATCTGATTTTGCCCTGAGGGCCACTTTTCCTCGACACAGCAATTCCCTTGATTCAAAATTTCAATGGAAGAGCCTGCTTCACATTTTCTGATTGATATTTGACGTGAGGTGACTTTAATTTAAACAGAACAAGTTGGATAAACTCGATGGGCAGGATTCTCCCCTACCCGGTGGGGCGGGGGGACCCGGCGCCGAGGAGTCGCGTGAACCACTCCGGCGTCGGGCCGCCCCAAAGGTGCGGAATCCGCCGCACAATCAGGGGCTAGGCCGGCCCCGGAGTGGTTTGCGCCAGGCCGGCCGGCGGGGAAGGGGCTTGGCGCCAGGCCAACCGGCACTGAAGGGCCTCCGCCGGCCGGTGCATGCGCGGGAGCGCAAGCGTGTGCTGGCGTTATCCCAGCGCATGCGCAGGGGGGATTCATCGCCACGTCAGCCATCGCGGAAGACCACAGCAGCCGACGTGGACTAATAGAATGCCCCCACGGCACAGGCTGGGCCCCGATCGCGGACCAGGCCACCGTGGGGGCACCCCCCAGGGCCAGATACCCCCTTGCCCCCCTGAGGATCCCGGAGGCCGCTCGTGCAGCAAGGTCCCACCGGCAAATACCTGGTGTAACATACACTGGTGGGACTGCCACCTTCAGATGTGTCTCCTGGAGCATAACCACGTCCACCTTCAGTCCCTTTAAGTGCGCGAACACCCGGGCCCTCTTGACCGGCCTGTTCAGGCCCCTCACATTCCAGGTTATCAGCCGGATTGTGGGGCTACTCGCCCCCTGTTGCTCGTTTTAGCCTTAGTTTATTTGCTCTAATTCTGTCACCTTTGCTCTTGAGTCGCCAGGTATCTTTCTGATATCGCCACGTGGTTCAAGTCCGAGTAATGATTAATAATCCAGCACACCGCTTAGTAAGAGTTAAATCAACGCTCATTTATTATATACAGCAATTAATACTTATACATTCATTCTACTTCTAAACTACTTCCTACCACTAACAGGCCAATACTTAACTTTGGAAATGGCCCACCAGGTCAGGGAAACAAATGGCCTTTCGAATGGGTTCTGAGTCTGCGGGATTCAAAAGCTGATACAGGTCGATAGTCAGGAGTGTCTATCTGGTAGTGATCGTTGGAGTAAAACTTACGTTCTCTATCAGCAAGGATCACGAAGGGTGCAGAGAGGAGAAGAAGGGTTGAGTTGAACTTGGCCCCTATTCTTATAGTCCCCAGGGGCTTCCCGCCTCTCGGGGCGTACCTTGTACCTGGTTCCAAGTGATTGGACTTGGTCCCAATCATTTGGTTCAATATCTCCAATACAGGAGCGATTCCTTGATCGAGGGGTGGTCGTTTACCTTTCTTTGTGTCAGCTCCTGCTGGCGCCGAAAGGTCTGGATTGGCTTTGTGTGTCTATTTTGTATCAATTGTTCTTGGGGATTGCTGCTTAATATGCAGATGGGGTGTTGTCATGTTGATGGCTGCAGGTATCGGTTTGGTCTGGCTTCTCTCTGTTTGAGTCCTGTTGGCTGATTTTCCCATCAGCCTCTTCCGTTCGCCATTTTAAATCGGGGGTTGGCCATTCTAATCGGGCGTCAGCCATTTTACATGGCTACCTCCCTCCTTGTGATCCTAACGCGAAGCGTGAAGGATCACATCAATTTGTTACTTTCCATTCCCTGACCGGGGGGGACACCTCCTACATGGCCTCTGCACTGACCATAGCTATGCACAAAAATGTTAACTAACAATTCTAAGGGCGCTATGTCAGACAGGGACACGCATTTACAAAACAACAAACTTGGAACCTCTAATTTATCCTTAATATCCTACCCTCGCTAAACATTCCATTATTCTATCTTCCTCAATCATACAACAAAAATCACAACATTTCATATAATCTTTCCTGGCTTGGCAGTCAAGCTCAGGATCATACAACAATTTTTTTTTTTTTGCTCATGAAAATGTTTTGTACATTTCTTTATTTACAACAACAATAAACGCAGGTGAATGCACTTTATTATTTTGTTATAGATCGCGGGGGTCGGGGGTCTGGTCATACCCGAATATAGGGGATCTGATCCTATATACCGGGGTTTGAGCACGGTACGCTCTCCTTCTCCATTTACGTAGGCGCATAGTCTGCACTGCACAGCAGAGTCTTGCCAACGCTAACAGTGTTTCGATCACGTAGGACAGGGAGTACCAGGTTATGAACCTGGCACACCAGGAAGATGCAGTGTCACTGGTGACTGGGCTCTGGGTACTGCGGGGCAGTGAAACATTAATGGCTGGGAGGTGCGAAGTCATGGGGTTCGCGGTCACGCGCAACTAAGTGTCCAAAAATAAAATGTTGATCACGATGAAGGAAGTCCTCATGGCTGTCCTCTTTCCTTTTCTTTCTTTGTGTTCTCTTTATTTTCTCCGGTCCTGGAGCTTCTGGAGTTCTGTCGAAACAAGCATAGTGTCTGTAACTATCTTTGTTTAATATCTGGTATACTAGTGTGTCTGTCCTTTGGTGCCAATTATTCCCTTATAATTAGTCACTATGTTTGACTCCCTCATTTTTTTTCCAAAAAAACAAATTTTAGGACACGGCACACTTCCCAATGACGGACCAGTGTTGATTTACCATCCAATTCCAGGATGAAAATAGCATTGGGCAGGCAACCTAAAGGTTCCCTAAACAAACAAAACGTTTTGAAATAAAAAATGCCAAATGAGTTGCGTGTGGGGTGCGACGGGTAAGAGGTGGATGGAGTCCCCGGGTAGGACGGCTACCAATGCCGTATCTCCCCTACCCGAGCGTGATTGACCAGCGGGGGGCCCCAGACAGGGCAGGTCTCACACCGTTTCTCCACTGCCTGAGCAACCGACAAGAACGGGCAAAAATGTAGTCATGGTGGTGGGGCTGCCGTAGTGGTTTTATCCTTCGTACCAGAAGGGCAGTTACGATCAGGCGTCTGATACCCGAACAAGTATCAGCTGAAAAGCTAGTTCCTCTGAACAAGCGTGTGGTCTGTTGACCAGTATCTGCAGATAAGCTAGTTCCGCTGAACAAGCGTCTGGCCACGGTGGGTCTCTGAGAGCAGGTTCTCAGAGGTTTCTGCTGAATTGGCGTGTGACAGTGAGAAAGAAATTCTCCTGTCGGACATACAACATTTAACAAACGTACAAAACAACATAAAACATTCTGCAGGTTCCATCAGGAAGGACAACACTTTTCCCAAGCGTTTCCTTTAAAACATCATGTCGACACCTCGGTTCTCGGTTGCGAACAGGGTCGCAAAGGGGTTGGCGGTTTGGGAGTCAGACCCGAGGTCATCACCTTCTCCCGGGTGCCAAACTCTGGAGTGGATTAGGGCTGAAAGGGCTGCTTGGTGTGAGTTGGGGTTGCTCTCGTCGTTGCGGACGAGTCTGTAGGAGTTGTCGCAGTGCCAATAATTTGTGTCGAGTTGTGTGGGGACAAAGTCAGGGTCGTCCGTGTGGTTCGGTGGTCAGTGGTGGGGTTTATTTAGGAAAGTGATCAGGAAGGGATCACTTGGATCGTAGTCGGAATCGCTGGGTGTGGGTCCTGTTGCATGGGGATAGTAGGGAGGCGTGCTGTGGCTATCGTCCGAGTCACAGTCGCTGTCTCTGCTGCTGCAGTCTGTGTGCGTTCCGGGGCGGACTGTATATTTCGGGGGTGGAGTCGAGGTCGAGTCCGTGGTTGGGCTGGACGTGGTGGGGGTTGGTAGGGTTACGTTGGCTGTGGACGGGGTGTGGTCTGCTGCGTCAAGCATGACGTGGTGTGCGTGGTTCGACTGTGTTCCATAAGCCTTTAACTGGTTTATATGAAACCACGCAGTCTTAACATTGGGGTACTTTATTTTGTAAACAGATGGGCTTACTTTATCCGCAATGGAATACGGACCCAAGTATTTTGGTGACAGGAATATGCTGGGGTTATATACAGACAGCATCACTTGCTGTCCGATATCGTACTCCGTTGCATGCACTGTCTTATCGAAACAAGCCTTGCTCTGTTTCTTTTTGGTGCCCAATTTTACTGCGGCTGCTAACTGAGCCGTTTTTACATTTGTAACTAATTGCTCCACGGCTTTCTCATGTGTGAGGTTCGTTGCTTCAGAGCTGGTCAGGTCTAAACCTAACAAGTATTCTGTGCCTTTCATGGGGCGTCCGGTCATGAGAGTGTGTGGGGTGTAACCTGTGGATGTAGAAATAGTGTTACGCAAAAACATCAACGCAAAAGGGAGGACTGAGTCCCAAGTGATGTTGTTCTGCTGGACCATTTTTCTAAGGGTGGTTTTTAGGGTCCGATTCATGCGCTCCACGATACCACTCGACTGTGGGTGGTACGCAATGTGGAATTTTTGGGTGATGCCAAATATCGTGAGGACGTTCTGCATGACACGTCCCGTAAAGTGAGAACCTTGGTCCGATTCAATGCTGCGGGGGAGTCCCCATCTTGTAAAGATGTGGTGGGTTAGAATCTTGGCTGTGGTTTTTGCAGTGTTTGTGCGGGCTGGAAATTCTTCCACCCATTTTGTGAATGTGTCTATGACCACAAGTACATATTTATAGCCATTCCTGCAAGGGGGCAATGGACCTATAAAATCAATCTGGAGGTTAGTCCAGGGGCCGTTAACGGGTCGGGTGTGGCTGTGTTGGGCCTTTTTGGCATATCTGTCGGGGTTATTCTGCGCACAGATAAGGCAATTTTCAATGTAATGGCTTACATCTTCCTTTAGATTTGGCCACCAACAAAGCTGTTTGAGATGGGCTGTAGTGGGATCGATTCCCTGATATCCATGACCATCATGGAACAAACAAATCAATTGGTTCCTGTTCTGTTCAGGAACTACATAAAGGGTGTCCTTTAACACCACACCGTCATGTGTGGTCAGTGTATTTCTGAACCTCTCGTAGGAGGCTGGAAACGTACCTTTCACAATCTCCACGGGATTGCTGTCCTACTTCTGGGCCTCTACTAGATCCTCTATTCTAGTCTGTGTGACCTGAACTGCACCCACTGGCACGCTTTCGGGAGGTTTCCAAAAAAAGCCATGTCTGGAACCTGCCTTAGCCAGTGCGTCGGCTTTTACATTTCCAGGGGGGGGAGGAACGATGGTGGCTGCGGACTTTTATGATCCCAAAAGTCCTGTTCTGGGCTTTCACTAAAATATGGCGGAGTAATGGGGCTGAGGGGAGGGGTTTCCCATCTGCGGAAACAAATCCTCTTGCTTCCCACAGGGGCAGAGATTCTGTAAGGCTGTTACAGACATAGAGGCTGTCCGAGTATATGTCTGCTGGGCTGGGGAGGGAATCTGGGTGTTCTACTATGTATGCAATGGCCGCCAGCTCTGCTGCCTGCGCGCCTAAATGTCCGGGTAGTTTTAATGCTATTTCCTCGAGGGCGCGTCCCTGCGCGTCCGCGACATAAATCCCGCAACTTGTTATGCGCTTCCCATATAAGACTGGAAGATCCATCCACATAAATCTTAATGGGCTCACACGAGTCCGTGTGCAGGGGGCTCTGAGATGAATTTCCTATCTTTCTGGGGGGTGTTTTAGTGATAAAGGGGCCTGTATTGTGGTGTGGAGAGATAATCTCACATTCATGGGGGGTTCCGGGGTACTGTAAATTGTCGGCTAAGTAGGTGTGTGTCTTTGTCCTTTTTACTGTGATGTCCCGTCCCTGCAAGAGAAGGGTCCATCTGGCTGCTCTGATTTGGCTGACGGCACCGTCCTTGAGTCGTCCGTCCAGTAAAAGTTGGGTGGGGGTGTGCTCGGTCAAGATGGTGATGGGGTTCAGTCCGGTAATATATGAAAAGTACTGGACTGCCCAGAAAACTGTGAGCAGGTGCCTCTCACAGGCTGAAAATCCCTGTTCCACAGCATCTAAAAGTCGGGTGGCGTAAGCTACGGGCCTTAACTGGTCGTGCCGTTCCTGGAGGAGCACGGCTGAAAGGGTGCGGTCTGTGGTCGCTACCTCTATGGCGTAAGGGGAAAGCGGGTCTGGAACTTGTAGTGCGGGAGCTGCTATGAGTGCCTGTTTTAAAGAGTCCACAGCATCCATATGCTGCGGAAGCCTTTCCCAGGGGGCTCCTTTCTTTAGGAGGTCTGAGAGGGGTGCTGCCTTGCTGGCGAAACCGTCAATGTGGTTTCGTCAGTAGCCAACCAGTCCTAAAAACGACCGGAGGGCTGAAACGTTCTGGGGAAGGGGCAATTTAGCGATCGAGTCAATTCTTTCATGCTCGATCTCGCGTTTACCGTGCGTGATAATTGTTCCCAAATATACCACTTTTTCTTCCAAAATCTGGGCCATTTTGGGGTTGACTTTACAACCAATTGAATGTAACAATTCCAGGAGTTCGGACAGAAGCTCAATGTGCTCTTCCTTAGTGTCTGTCTGCAGTAGTAGATCGTCGACATCCTGTATCAGACATTCGGGGCGAGAGAATTTTTCTAATCCATTTGCCAGCTGTCGGTGGAAAATGGAGGGGGAGTTGTGGAATCCTTGTGGCAGGCATGTCCACGTGTACTGCTGTGCTTTAAAGGTGAAGGCAAATTTGTATTGGCACGCCTTTGCCAATGGAATGGACCAGAATCCATTACTGATGTCCAAAACCGTGAAGTAACGGGAATTGAGTCCCTGCTTGAGCATGGTCTCGGGACTTGTTGCTACGGTGGGGGCTGCTGCGGGGGTAACTTTGTTGAGCTCCCGGTAATCGATGGTCAGTCGCCATGATCCATCGTGCTTTCTCACTGGCCAAATCGTGGTATTATTAGTGGAGGCTACTGATCTAAGTACTCCCTGCTCTAATAAGCTTTCTATAACTTTTAAGATTTCTCCCTCTGCCTCTAGGGGAAATCCGTACTGTTTCTGGGGTCAGGTCCTGTTACTTGTACGGAGCCAGTCATCCGTCCACAGTCGTGCTTGTGGGTCACGAATGCTGCCCTCTTCTTTTGCAGGACTGCCCTAACCTGCTTGTCTGTGCTAAGCGTGGTCGGGTTGAACCAAAATTCGCATACGGCACTAATTTTGTTCATGTATTTCCCTATGTTGAGCGTTGCGGGGGCTCTAGCGGATTTCACCATCTTCCAGATACACTGGTTGACTGGATCGAATGCATACCTCCGTCGTGGTCACCCTAAATTGAAGGTGTACCTGAGCTAAAGACCCTAGCTGTTCGAGTGAAGACAAGCATCCAGCAGAGGGCAGTAGAGCAGAGCTGCTGATTGGTGTTGCAAGGGAAATTTGCATACCTCCGTCATGGTCACCCTAAATTGAAGGTGTACCTGAGCTAAAGACCCTAGCTGTTTGAGTGAAGACAAGCATCCAGCAGAGGGCAGTAGAGCAGAGCTGCTGATTGGTGTTGCAAGGGAAATTTGCATACCTCCGTCATGGTCACCCTAAATTGAAGGTGTACCTGAGCTAAAGACCCTAGCTGTTTGAGTGAAGACAAGCATCCAGCAGAGGGCAGTAGAGCAGAGCTGCTGATTGGTGTTGCAAGGGAAATTTGCATACCTCCGTCATGGTCACCCTAAATTGAAGGTAGTTTGTGGAGGAGCTGTTGTCAAGTGACACTTAAACCCGAAACACTTCTTCAGTGTTTCCCTCCCTACCCCCTCCTCTAACCAAAAGAAATGAGCCGCTGTGAAGATCAAGAGGAAGGCTCGAGGTCAGTGGCTGGTAAGTAGTGTTTCTGTTTTCTTTTTCTTTTCATTGGTATATTGATATATATTTTTTTCTTCGTTGTTTGTTTATTTAATTTTTTGGGGTAAATTGTAATTGTTGAAGTTAACCAAAGGTTTAAGACATGGCAGGAGATCTCAGACCCGTGTCATGCTCCTCGTGTGCGATGTGGGAGCTAAGGGACACGTCCACTGTCCCTGGCTCCTTCACGTGCAAGAAGTGTGTCCAGTTGCAGCTCCTGTTAGACCGCTTGATGGCTCTGGAGCTGCGGATGGACTCACTTTGGAGCATCCGCGATGCTGAGGACGTCGTGGATAGCACGTTTAGCGAGTTGGTGACACCGCAGGTGAAAGGTACTGAGGAAGATAGAAAATGGGTGACCAAAAGACAGAGCAAGAGTAGGAAGGCAGTGCAGGTGTCCTCTGCGGTCATCTCCCTGCAAAACAGATATACCGCTTTGGATACTGTTGAGGGAGATGGCTCACCAGGGGAAGGCAGCAGCAGCCAGGTTCATGGCACCATGGCTGGCTCTGCTGCACAGCTGGGCAGGAAGAAGAATGGCAGGGCTATAGTGATAGGGGACTCAATTGTAAGGGGAATAGACAGGCGGTCCTGCGGATGCAATCGAGACTCCAGGATGGTATGTTGCCTCCCTGGTGCAAGGGTCAAGAATGTCTCGGAGCGGCTGCAGGTCATTCTGGGTGGGGAGGGTGAACAGCCAGCTGTCTTGGTGCACATAGGCACCAACGATATAGGTAAAGAATGGGACAGGTCCTACAAGCTGAATTTAGGGAGTTAGGAGTTAAACTAAAAAGTAGGACCTCAAAGGTAGTAATCTCAGGATTGCTACCAGTGCCACGAGCTCGTCAGAGTAGGAATGTCAGGATAGATAGGATGAATGCGTGGATCGAGAGATGGTGCAAGAGGGAGGGATTCAAATTCCTGGGACATTGGAACCGGTTCTGGGGGAGGTGGGACCAGTAGAAACCGGATGGTCTACACCTGTGCAGGACTGGAACCGATGTCCTAGGGGGGGGGGGTTTGCTAGAGCTGTTGGGGAGAGTTTAAACTAATGTGGCAGGGGGCTGGGAACCGATGCAGGAAGTTGGAAGGTAGTAAAACAGGGACAGAAACAAAAGGCAGTAAGGGGGGAAGTGTAAGGCAGAGAAGCCATAGTCAAAAATCAAAAAGGACGACAGTACAAGGTACAGTGACTGAGGGAAGCTCAGTGAATAGGACCAGGAATACTAAAAGGAATAAAACGGGAAGTGAAAACATTAATGGTAAGCGACGCAGCAGGTTGTGACATGAAGATATGGGTTCAACGACAAGGAAAATTAGGAGAAAGGTTAAGAGGAAATATAACTTAGGAGAGGTTACTGATTGAGGTGTTAAGATTCAGAACAGAGGTAAAAAAGCCAACATAAGTGTGCTTTACCTGAATGCTCGTAGTATTCAGAATAAGGTAAATGAGTTGATGGCGCAAATCATCGTGAATGACTATGATTTAGTGGCCATTGCTGAAACATGGTTAAAGGATGGTCACGACTGGGAGTTAAATATCCGAGGGTATCAAACTATTCGGAAGGACAGAGTGGATGGTAAGGGAGGTGGTGTAGCTCTGTTATTTAAGGATGACATCCGGGCAACAGTAAGGGATGACATTGGTGCAATGGAGGATAAGGTTGAATCCATTTGGGTGGAAATCAGGAATAGTAAGGCGAAAAAGTCACTGATAGGAGTCGTCTATAGGCTACCAAATAGTAACATTATGGTGGGGCAGGCAATAAACAAAGAAATAACTGATGCATGTAGAAATGGTCCAGCAGTTATCATGGGGGATTTTAATCTACATGTCGATTGGTTTAACCAGGTCGGTCAAGGCAGCCTTGAGGAGGAGTTTATAGAATGTATCCGCGATAGTTTCCTAGAACAGTATGTAATGGAACCTACGAGGGAACAAGCGGTCCTAGATCTGGTCCTGTGTAATGAGACAGGATTGATTCAGGATCTCATAGTTAGGGATCCTCTCGGAAGGAGCGATCACAATATGGTGGAATTTAAAATACAGATGGAGGGTGAGAAGGTAAAATCAAACACTAGTGTTTTGTGCTTAAACAAAGGAGATTACAATGGGATGAGAGAAGAACTAGCTAAGGTAGACTGGGAGCAAACACTTTTTGGTGAAACAGTTGAGGACCAGTGGAGAACCTTCCAAGTGATTTTTCACAGTGCTCAGCAAAGGTTTCTACCAACAAAAAGGAAGGACGGTAAAAAGAGGGGAAATCGACCGTGGATATCTAAGGAAATAAGTGAGAGTATCAAATTGAAGGAAAAAACATACAAAGTAGCAAAGATCAGTGGGAGACTAGAGGACTGGGAAATCTTTAGGGGGCAACAGAAAGCTACTAAAAAAGCTATAAAGAAGAGTAAGATAGATTATGAGAGTAAACTTGCTCAGAATATAAAAACAGATAGTAAAAGTTTCTACAAATATATAAAACAGAAAAGAGTGGCTAATGGTCCTTTAGAGGATGAGAAGGGAGATTTAATAATGGGAGAGGAGGAAATGGCTGAGGAACTGAACAGGTTTTTTGAGTCGGTCTTCACAGTGGAAGACACAAATAACATGCCAGTGACTGATGGAAATGAGGCTATGACAGGTGAGGACCTTGAGAGGATTGTTATCACCAAGGAGGTAGTGATGGGCAAGCTAATGGGGCTAAAGGTAGACAAGTCTCCTGGACCTGATGGAATGCATCCCAGAGTGCTAAAAGAGATGGCTAGGGAAATTGCAAATGCACTAGTGATAATTTATCAAAATTCACTAGACTCTGGGGTGGTCCCGGCGGATTGGAAATTAGCAAACGTGACACCACTGTTTAAAAAAGGAGGTAGGCAGAAAGCGGGTAATTATAGGCCAGTGAGCTTAACTTCAGTAGTAGGGAAGATGCTGGAATCTATCATCAAGGAAGAAATAGCGAGGCATCTGGATGGAAATTGTCCCATTGGACAGACGCAGCATGGGTTCATAAAGGGCAGATCGTGCCTAACTAATTTAGTGGAATTTTTTGAGGACATTAACAGTGCGGTAGATAACGGGGAGCCAATGGGTGTGGTATATCTGGATTTCCAGAAAGTCTTTGACAAGGTGCCACACAAAAGGTTGCTGCATAAGATAAAGATGCATGGCATTAAGGGGAAAGTAGTAGCATGGATAGAGGATTGGTTAATTAATAGAAAGCAAAGAGTGGGGATTAATGGGTGTTTCTCTGGTTGGCAATCAGTAGCTAGTGGTGTCCCTCAGGGATCAATGTTGGGCCCACAACTGTTCACAATTTACATAGATGATTTGGAGTTGGGGACCAAGGGCAATGTGTCCAAGTTTGCAGACGACACTAAGATAAGTGGTAAAGCAAAAGGTGCAGAGGATACTGGAAGTCTGCAGAGGGATTTGGATAGGCTAAGTGAATGGGCTAGGGTCTGGCAGATGGAATACAATGTTGACAAATGTGAGATTATCCATTTTGGTAGGAATAACAGAAAAAGGGATTATTATTTAAATTATAAAATATTAAAACATGCTGCTGTGCAGAGAGACCTGGGTGTGCTAGTGCATGAGTCGCAAAAAGTTGGTTTACAGGTGCAACAGGTGATTAAGAAGGCAAATGGAATTTTGTCCTTCATTGCTAGAGGGATGGAGTTTAAGACTACGGAGGTTCTGCTGCAATTGTATAAGGTGTTAGTGAGGCCACACCTGGAGTATTGTGTTCAGTTTTGGTCTCCTTACTTGAGAAAGGACGTACTGGCACTGGAGGGTGTGCAGAGGAGATTCACTAGGTTAATCCCAGAGCTGAAGGGGTTGGATTACGAGGAGAGGTTGAGTAGACTGGGACTGTACTCGTTGGAATTTAGAAGGATGAGGGGGGATATTATAGAAACATATAAGATTATGAAGGGAATAGATAGGATAGATGCGGGCAGGTTGTTTCCACTGGCGGGTGAAAGCAGAACTGGAGGGCATAGCCTCAAAATAAGGGGAAGTAGATTTAGGACTGAGTTTAGGAGGAACTTCTTCACCCAAAGGGTTGTGAATCTATGGAATTCCTTGCCCAGTGAAGCAGCAGAGGCTCGTTCATTAAATGTTTTTAAGATAAAGATAGATAGTTCTTTGAAGAATAAAGGGATTAAGGGTTATGGTGTTCGGGCCGGAAAGTGGAGCTGAGTCCACAAAAGATCAGCCATGATCTCATTGAATGGTGGAGCAGGCTCGAGGGGCCAGATGGCCTACTCCTGCTCCTAGTTCTTATGTTCTTATGAAAGGTGGCGGGAATTCATGAAGTCAATTCCCAGAATGTGTTCTGCTGTGTGGGGCACGTCTACTAAAACTACGGGGTGTTTGGTGGTAATATTACCAATTTGAATGGGTACAGGGGCTGTGATGTGTCCCTGCTGTGAGTGGCCTGTAAAGCCGCTGAGGGTGATTGTGGCTGTAGTGGGCCACGTGTCTTTTTGAAATAGGGTGGAGGAATTTATGGTGGTGCGGGACCCTCCTGTGTCCCAAAGAAATTCGATAGGCTGTCCCCGAATTTTCGCTGCGACTACGGGTCGTCCTGGCCTATCCCAAAGGGTGTTGCAGACCCAACTGGGGGAGCCCGTACACCGTCAGTCCATTCCGGTCAAGTCCGTCTGATCCGAACGGCGCTAACGCTATGGATGGGCTCTGTCTTTTTCTTAATCAGAGTGCCTGTCTGTTGGGCTCTCTGTGGCTTTTTAGGGGCATTGCACTCTTTTGCAAAATGTCCCAACTGTCCGCAGTTGTAACACTCTAGTGACTTGGGTGGGGGGCTGTTCTTTCCCTCATTTACCCAGGCGGGGTTGTGATGTGTTGCTTTTACTGCCTGCATGTCTGCAGCGGCTTGCTTTTCTTCGGTGTTTTTACCTGTGGGTTTACTCTGAACAGATTGCTCCCAAACGCAGGACAATCTTTTAACTACCCACTTCTCGTTATGGGCCTCCTCTGAGGGATCATAACTAGTACAGGCATTCTGTCCTGCATTTGTGGCATGGGAGATAAGGGTGCGGGTCCATTTGGCCATGTTGTCTGCGGACAAATGGACACGGTCTACGTCTCCAAAGACTGCTGTGAAGTGAATCCACAGGCGTCCTGCAAACGCTGTGGGATGCTCAGATCTCTTCTGCCTACATTTATTTAGGCCATCTACGGGGTCACCCCGGTTATACCCGATCGCATCCAGGATCGCGGTATGCATTTCTGCAAGGGTGCCTCCTCCTACGTTCTGTGGATCGGGAAGGGCTGCTGCTACCAATTGATCTAAACTTAGAACCATGAGCTTTACATGCTCTCTCTCATCCAGGCCGTACATGTTCGCCTGATGTCTAACTGTGGCAAAGAAATGGTGGGGGTCTGCAGCGGGGAGGAACGGTGTGATCTTTGCACACGCGTCCCGTAATTGGGTCACTGTTAAGGGGGTGGAATATAGATATTCTGCATCGTCTGATGTGGCTGTGCGGTGGGTGGTTACAGGGTTCATTGGAGCATGAGCTACCTGCTGTGTGGGGGGTTGGGGTGCTTTTCTCCTTTGGGGCTTTCCTGCGCACATGTTCCCTGAACATATCTCTGCGCTGTTTCTTGTAACTCTTCCCAGTCAGGGCCGTCTTCATAGTTTTCATAGAATTTACAGTGCAGAAGGAGGCCATTCGGCCCATCGAGTCTGCACCGGCTCTTGGAAGGAGCACCCCACCTAAGGTCGTGTCTCCACCCTATCCCCATAACCCAGTAACCCCACCCAACACTAAGGGCAATTTTGGACACTAAGGGCAATTTATCATGGCCAATCCACCTAACCTGCACATCTTTGGACTGTGGGAGGAAACCGGAGCACCTGGAGGAAACCCACGCACACACGGGGAGGATGTGCAGACTCCGCACAGACAGTGACCCAAACCGGAATCGAACCTGGGACCCTGGAGCTGTGACGCAATTGTGCTATCCACAATGCTGTCTTCCTGGTCTAACTTTTCCCCAAAGGTTTCCTGAAATTCTTTCTGAACAGAAAGCAGTGACTGC
Organism: Scyliorhinus torazame; assembly: GCF_047496885.1. Lineage (NCBI taxonomy): Eukaryota > Metazoa > Chordata > Chondrichthyes > Carcharhiniformes > Scyliorhinidae > Scyliorhinus > Scyliorhinus torazame. The sequence continues at coordinate 156,810,138 of NC_092716.1, forward strand.
AACTCTGCAATCTGCTTCCGGCACTTTGCATTATCTATGGTGCTCTGTCTTTCTTCCGTGGTTGCAGCGTGGAGCGCTCTCAAGGCTGCCTTGAGATCACTACATTGTTTCTGTAGCGTCTCCACCTGCTTTTCTGTCTCTTTCCTTACCAGGACTGCACGTTGCGTGTCCTGATAGGCCTTTTCATACTGTGATTGGAAACTGCTTAAATGCGCCAGACAAGACTGGTGACCCCGTTTGGCGTCAGCCACCTCTTCATCCTTTGCTGCCAATTTCCTCCTTAACTCTAAATTCCCTTTCTCAACTTCGCTCACATCGACTTTACTCATCCGATGTTTGCCCTCAACTTCTTTGCGGAGCGTCCTGACGACCTCCTCTGTGCCTCGCAATTGTGCCAAACAGGACACGATTGCCATCGGCTTGCGAACTTTTCCCAAGCTTTTTTTGTGTATTTCGCTCAGGTTCTTCCACCACGTATGCCCTATACTTCCAGGACCTGATTTGTCATTATCGCAGAAATCATTCCACAGGGGCCATCCTTTGCCCTTGAGATATTTCCGGATTTCCTCCTCCCAAATGGGACACTGTCCCACTCTACTGCTGCTGGTCACTGCGACCGCAAATTCCTTTGGGTTCATGTGGCTTTGCATTGTCTGCATGGCCATCTCTCCTATCTGCTTGCTTCGGTTAAATTTGGAACAGGGGGCTAAGGCGGTGTCGTAGATGCGGGTACGGCTTACGCTAATTTCCAAAAATACAGACTTCCGACAGTTTTGACGAAACAAAAGGTTTTACCTTATAGCCCTGTTAGTTACGCATGCATACACACACTTCCGAATTATGACTATTAATCAGAACCGCTTGAACACTTGTGGTATTCTGTTTCCAATTGGATTCTAATTCAAAATTTCTTGGGTTCTCCCGGAGTGGTTTTCCACTTCTAGATCGGGTCCCGGCGGAGTTGCCAAAATGTTGCTCGTTTTAGCCTTAGTTTATTGGCTCTAATTCTGTCACCTTTGCTCTTGTGTCGCCAGGTATCTTTCTGATATCGCCACGTAGTTCAAGTCCGAGTAATGGTTAATAATCCAGCACACCGCTTAGTAAGAGTTAAATCAACGCTCATTTATTATATACAGCAATTAATACTTATACATTCATTCTACTTCTAAACTACTTCCTACCACTAACAGGCCAAGACTTAACTTTGGAAATGGCCCACCAGGTCAGGGAAACAAATGGCCTTTCGAATGGGTTCTGAGCCTGCGGGATTCAAAAGCTGGTACAGGTCGATAGTCAGGAGTGTCTATCTGGTAGCGATCGTTGGAGTAAAACTTACGTTCTCTTTCCGCAAGGGTCTCAAAGGGTGCGGAGAGGAGAAGAAGGGTCGAGTTGAACTTGGCCCCTATTCTTATAGTCCCCAGGGGCTTCCCGCCTCTCGGTCTCAATCACTTGGTTCGACATTCTCCAATACAGGAGCGATTCCTTGATCGAGGGGTGGTCGTTTACCTTTCTTTGTGTCAGCTCCTGCTGGCGCCGAAAGGTCTGGGTCGGCTTTGTGTGTTTATTTTGTATCAATTGTTCCCAGGGATTGCTGCTTAATATGCAGATGGCTAGGGTGTTGTCATGTTGATGGCTGCAGGTATCGGTTTTGTCTGGCTTCTCCAGAGGCAAATACACTGTTTTACCTGCAGCTGTCTGTTTGAGTCCTGTTGGCTGATTTTCCCATCAGCCTCTTCCGTTCGCCATTTTAAATCGGGGTTTGGCCATTCTAATCGGGAGTCAGCCATTTTACATGGCTACACCCCCCCCGCCCCCTGCCGACTAGCAATCTCCTTTTCTAGGCCAGCCACGTGCCCTCGCCTCCCGCACCCTCCAGTCCCCCAGGCGGCGGACACACACCCCGACTACCTCTCCTACTTCCAGCTCCCCTTTGGAACCCAGTTCCCCCCCCCTTCCCCCACTCCCCCCCGCGAGATCCTCATCTAGGCATTTTGCTCCCCCCATGACACTCCCGTAATTCAGCTGACTCCTGCTGACCCTGGCCTCTCCCGCCATTCCATCGACCCCCCAGTGTGAGAATTCCCCCACCCCTTGGCAGTCAGTGTGCGCTCCTCTCCAGCACCGCCCTTCCCCCCCTGCCCCCGTCCCCATCCTTCCCTAACGTGGGAAAAAGCCCGCGCTTTCCTGAGCCGGCCCCGCCCCCTCTGGCGCAGCTCCTTTTTGAGGCCTTACCCCAACTCCCCATCCCCGGGCCTCCACCCCCCCCTCTTCCTCCGCAGAGCGCTGCCCCTCCAACACCGACACCCACACTCTCCCACAGCCCCCACATCAAGTCCATTCACCCATCCCCACCCAGCACCAAAACAAAAAGAACATTCCCCAAATGCAGTAAACACAGTAAACATCCCCCCATGACAAACCCTCAGTTTGAGTCCAACTTTTCAGTCTGGATAAAGTTCCATGCCTCATCAGGCGTTTCAAAATAGTGGTGCCGATCTTGGAACGTGACCCACAATCGTGCTGGCTGCAGCATCCCGAACTTCACCCCCTTCCGATGGAGCACCGCCTTAGCCCGGTTAAAACCAGCTCTCTTCTTAGCCACCTCCGCACTCCAGTCCTGGTAAATTCGGATCTCCGTGTTCTCCCACCTGTTGCTCCGCTCTTTTTTGGCCCATCTCAGGACACACTCTCTGTCCATAAAGCAGTGAAACCTCACCACTACAGCCCTTGGCGGCTCGTTGGCTTTGAGTCACCTTGCCAGGACCCGATGATCCTCATACAGCTCCACTGGCCTCGGGAAAGCTCCCGTGCCCATCAGCGAATTGAGCATCGTGCTCATATATGCCCCAGCATCGGGCCCCTCCACTCCTTCAGGGAGACCCAGAATCCGAAGATTCTTCCTCCTTGACCTATTCTCCAGGTCCTCAAATTTTTCGGCCCACCTCTTGTGCAGCGCATCCTGCGCCTCCACCTTCACCGCCAAGCCCAAGACCTCGTCCTCATTCTCCGAGGCTTTTTGCCGCACCTCCCGGATCGCCGCCCCTTGGGCCTTCTGGGTCTCCACAAGCTTCTCAATCGCCGCCTTCATTGACGCCAGCATTTCTGTCCTCAGCTCCTCAAAGCAGCGTTTAAGAAACTCCTGCTGCTCCTGTGACCACTGCGCCCATGCTGCTTGGTCTCCACCCGCCGCCATCTTGCTTTTCCTCCCTCGCACTTTCCGCTGCACCAGGATCACTTTTTTAACCGCTCCACTCCTGGTCCAATCCATATAATGTCGGGGGGACCTTGCTGTCACCTTCCCACACTGGAAGCCGTCGAACAATTGCCGTTGGGGCCCCTCTGAAGCGCCCTAAAGTTTGTTCCCGGTGGGAGCTGCCGAATGTGCCGCAACCGGAAGTCGGTTTATAGCATTATAATCATTGCTTTAACAGAAATTGTAAAAAGTGATTAAGCTCCATTAAAATAGAATTTTGCAATTTACTGTAACAATTCAAAATACCGTAAGCACATCAGCTGAATGTCAGTTCTCGTGACTTCAGCCGTTTATTTTTGCAATATTAGCTGAAAAATTAATACACGTGATGTTAGTGTAAATATACTTAACGTGTGTGACATTACTTGGTTAGTCAGTCTATTTCTGTTAAAATAGTGGTTGAAGTTCTGCAAACCCATTACATATTTGCAAGCTAATGTTGCACTTGGTAATTTTTGTGCCATTATTGATGCTATGGATTGAATCTCTGGAACATCTCCTTTGAAAACAAGTGCTTCAAGTTACGCTAAATTAGCAAAATACTGCAGATGCTGGAGTCTGATACAAACACAGAGAAGGCTGGAAAAACCCAACAGGTCTGGCAGCATCTAAAGGGAGAGAAACCCGAGTTAATGTTTCGAGTCTGCATGACCCTTCGTCAAAACTAAAGAGAGGGAAAATTTCCCATACCATATTTAATAAAATCTATCAATCTCATTCGTGAAAGCTCGTGATTCCACTTGTTTTATAATTGTGATTCCTCAGGCACTTTATAATGTGAGTTATATTTTCAATTATCCTCACTCCATAGTAATATATTCAGGCAGTGAATTTCTTGTTTACCGATTTCTGAATTTTGCCAACGACAAATTAAGGTCAAAATTAATTTCCCTTTTATCACAAATTGTAGTCATAGGAATGAATTTTTAGGATATCGGGGGTCTTGTTTCCCACCATCTAATAATAATTATCTTTATTATTGCCACAAGTAGGCTTACATTAACACTGCAATGGAGTTACTGTGAAAATCCCCCAGTCGCCACACTCCGGCGCCTGTTCGGGTACACGGAGGGAGAATTCAGAATGTCCAATTCACCTAACAAGCACGTCTCTCGGGACTTGTGGGAGGAAACCGGACCACGCGGAGGAAACCCACGCAGACACGGGTAGACTGCGCAGACTCCGCACGGACAGTGACCCAAGCCGGGAATCGAACCTGGGACCCTGGCGGTATGAAGCAACAGTGATAACCACTGTGCTACCGTGCCGCCCAATAAAGAGTGTGGGGAACACATAGCCGGCAACTCCGAGAGCTCCGCTAACATTTCATGCTCTAATCAGCATTGATCGGCATGAGGCAGGATTTCTGTCCCACAGTCAGGAGGAAGTGCTGTTTTGGACAGCTACTGGCCAATTAGATTGGCTGGCTATTTTCCAGCCCTGTAGCAGCAGCGTTGCAGTGACCAGAAAAGGAACTGTACCTGATTGCCAAAGCCTACGTTCTGGGAACCACATGCCCAGGTAAGTCTCAGGGGTCCCAAAGGGGTGGAGAAGGCCTGGGGTGGGGGGGCGGATTACAAGGGGCAGGGGGGAGCAATTAGAGTGTTGGGGATAGGCCGAAGAAGGAAAGGTGCAGAGCTAACCAGTCCTTAAAGGGAGGGCATTCCAAGTCAGAAGGCGGCTTCTCTTGGAGGCGCTCCTCCCCCCAGCTGCCTCAGAACCTGCCATGGCAGCTGGGCATAAGGTTCTGGCCATAGTGTCATAATAGCGAAGGAGGTCATTCAGCCCATATCGTCCATGCCATCTCTCTGTAGTCAGTCTTTTCCCCCCCCTCTTTTCCCCACAGTCCTGCAGATTTATTTCACTCACGAGCCTGTGTTTGTTTTCCTTTTGAAATCACTGATCGTTACCACTTCCGACACCCTTGTAGATAGAAAGTTCCAGATCATTACCACGAGCTGGCTGAAAATGTTCTTCCTCAGATCCCCTCTGTATATCTTGCCCAGAACCTTCAAATCTGTCTCCCCTAGTACTTGTGCTACCAGCTAATAGGAACAGCACTCCTTTGCCCACTTTATCTGAACCTGCCATGATGTTCTTGTACACCTTATCAGATATTCCCTCAATCTCCTTTACACCAAGGGAAACAACACTTATTTGTCCAACTCAACCTGGTAGCTAAAGCCCCTTGTCCCTGACAGGGTGAAAATGGTTCTGGAGAACATTTAGCTGGAGGCTGTGGTCACCTATTCATTGTATTAAGACTCTTTGGGACTAAATGCATAGCTGTTTAAGGTCAAGTCACCACAGGCGTGAGAGGTAAATGTCATCCTGTGGTGTGAAGTTCCAGAAACAACAGCAATTTACATTTATATTGTTTTTTCTGTGTGGTAAATTGCCCCAAGACGTTTTCGCAGAAACGTAAATCTGACAACTCGTATGGCTTTTATTTTTACTGTACTTCTTGGTTGCAAGAACCTTCAGTGAGGTCCTGTGGTTGAGAATTACCAGCTATAAACACAAGTCTTCCTCACTTGCTTTCTCAGACTATATTGCATACACAGCGTGATTCATCATTTTGCTTTTTCGAGTATTTTTGGTTAAAATAATATTTAACTTCCATAAATTATATAAATAAGAACCTACACTGAATTGTGGATACTGAATTTAATAAAGTCAAGGGGGGGGGGGGGTGGAATTTGGAAAGCCCCCAAAAATGGGTGCAAGAATCATGATGCGCACTTAACCCATGCCAGTCCTTCTAATGTGGGCAGCATGTAAACTTGATCTGTCTGCTAATTTAAATGATTGTAGTGCGCGGACAGTGCCAAGCATGTTTCTTCAATCATTGAATTCTTGGGCCAGGGGTACAAAGTCGTGAGTGGCTAGAATGAGTTCAAACTCACCTGTACCTCTTAAAGTCAGCCTGCACCTCTTAAAGGAGAGGTGTGTTTTGATTAGCGCGTGTGTTGAAAGTCCTTCGATAAATGATTTTGAAGTGGGAAAGACTTAAGAATAGCACAATATGGTAACAAGATTTTTAGACGCAGCACTAGAGGGCTTTGTGCAGGCCGTGGACAGGGCAAGAGAGTTCCTCTATCCTTGGATGACGAGTAGCTCCTCCAGACAGAAGCTGCAAATTCAGTGGGATAGCTGAAGATAGCTGTAGCAGTCAATGCCAACAGTGCAGCCCCAAGGGCCTGGATGCAGTGCTGCAAGAAGGTCAATAATGACCTCACGCAAGTGATGAAGGTCAGTGAATGCATCTTCACATGCCACACCCATTCAACTACACCACTGCCCTCTCACACTCAATTCACCATCACCCTGTTACTCACAGTCTCCATCAATCAGGATACATACCTACTGTTCATAGGTTCATGTCATTGTTCACACTTAGCATAGCTGCATGCCTCACTCTCACATCTCACAGCTTGCACTCACTGAAAATGAAATGAAAAATGAAAATCGCTTATTGTCACAAGTAGGCTTCAATGAAGTTACTGTGAAAAGCCCCTAGTCGCCACATTCCGGCGCCTGTTCAGGGTATTCAACCTGTGCCGGGTATTCAACCATGACAGTCACAAGCACATTGCACCTACACTCACTGACACACTTCCCTCTTGAATGAAGGACAAGGTGGTGTATAACATAGACAGCAGCACCTAACTGGAGGGGGACAGGCACAACTGCATGTCCTTACCTCAAAGGAAGATCGGGTGCTCGCCATCAGTAGAGTGGTCGGGACCAAAGCCATGACTGGGATAGGACTGAAAGCATTGAAGCTGGCACTCTCCTTGTACCTTATTCTCCTTCTATTGTCCCACTACTCCCTCACCTCACAATCTCCTCTGATTTACAAGCTGCAGATAATGTGAGCATACACCGCCTTCCATCTCTGTAACCCTTCACTTGACCTCTCAGATAGCCAGAAGGTGGAGCTTGGCCAGGCAGTGTTGCAGGATAAAGATGTGGGTTAGGAAGCTGAGACGGATGATGAGGAACCACTCGCTCAGATGCTGTTCCGTCATGTACTTTAGAGGGTGGCATAGAAGTGGGATCTGTGTGTGGTGAGACAGCGGGCTTGAGTGGCATAGAGGGGTGTGGCTCTAACCTCACACAGCTCTGACAGAGCTGGGAGCCCAACCTTTCTTTTGTGGATGTTGTGGCCAGCTCCATTGACACGACTGTGGTCTCTGTGGGGGGTCTCTCTATTTAGGGGCAAACCGGAGGGTCTCTTTATTTGGGGGTTCAATAGGGTGTCTCTTTATTAGGGGTCCCTGGGGCAGTCTCTTTATTAGGGGTCCCGGGGGGTCTCTTTATTCAGGGGTCTCTGGGGGGTCCTCTATTAAGGGGGTCTCTATGGAGTCTTTTTATTTAGGGGGCTCTGGTGGTGTGGTGTGGGGGGATTCTAATGGGGGTAGGAAGGGCAGGTCTTGCATTGTAGGGGGAGGGTGGCCCTTCATGGTCTTTGGGGGCAACTCCCTTCAAGGGTTACCCCCTTGGCCCACAATGAGGTCCAGTGCATCAGGGCCACATTTGTCAGGATCAGTAGTAATTCTCACCCATGTGATCCCGGCCAGTGGACCGGGGAAGCACATGGGCCCAGAGAATATTGCGTCTGGCTTGCGAAGTCTTTAAGACCCTTTTTCATCCTCCTGGTGGGGCAAACCTCGATCCCAACACCAGCGAGGGGGTGGGGGGGGGGAGGGCCAGAACATCAGAAACGAACGTCAATCCTATTTTCTCCCAAATCCTGGAAACTCCACCTGATTGGTAACTCTGCTTTCAGCAGTGTGAGGCGAAGAATGCAACCCAATATATCTGCAATTCCTACATTCATCACAGCACTACACTATTATAGCACGTGAACACAGCCTAGACACAATTATGGTATGTGAACATGACCTAGATTAGATTAGGTTAGATTTAGGTTTATTGTCACGTGTACTGAGGTATAGCACAAAGTATTGTTCTGCGTATCGTCCAGGCAGATCGTTGCATATATGAAAAACAAAGGACATATGATAAATGCACAATATACATACATAGGCATAGACATAAACATTGGATAAAGCATACAGAGTGTAGTGCTACACAAGAGAGAAGATGCGTGCAAAGATCAATTCAGTCCATAAGAAGGTAGTTCAGGAGTGTGGTAACAGCAGGGAAGAAGCTGTTTTTAAATCTGTTAGTGCGTGTTCTCAGACTTTTATATCTCCTGCCGCATGGAAGAGATTGGAAGAGAGAATAAGCTGGGTGGGAGGGCCTAGACACCATTACAGTGTGTGAACACAGCCTAGACACCATTACGGTGTGTGAACACAGCTTTAACACTATTACGGTGTGTGAACACAGCCTAGACACCATTACGGTGTGTGGACATGGCCTAAGCGCTATTGTGGTGTGTGAGAATCATGTAGACACTACAACGGCATGTGAACATGGCCTAGACACATGGCCCCACATTATGGTGTGGGAACAGGGGCAATTTAGTGTGGCCAATCCAGCCAACCTGCATATCTTTGGATGATGTGGAGTTGAAAAGAGGATGCTGGGGAAGATACCGGACCTGGACTCGCACAGGTTGGTCATGGGAGGGGACTTCACCACAGTTATGGACCCTGGCTTGGACCGGTCAAGCTCGAAAACGGACAGGGTGCTAGCAATGGCAAAGGAACTAAGAGGGTTCATGGAGCTGATGGAGGGGGGGGGCGGGGGGGGGGGGGGGGGGGGGGGGGGGGTTGGATCCATGGAGGTTTGGGCAGCCGAGGGTGAAGGGGTTCTCCTTCTACTCACACGTGCATAAAGTGTACTCCCGGATCGATTTCTTTATTTTGAGCAGGGCCTGCTGGCTGGGGTGGTGGACACGGGGTACTCAGCGATCACAATCTCAGACCATGCACCGCACTGGGTTGACCTGCAGGTTAGTAAAGACAGTAACCAGCGCCCGCACTGGAGGTTAGATGTGGGACTTTTGGCTGACGAAGGGGTGTGCGAGCGGCTGAGGAAATGTATTCAGAGCTACCTGCAGGTCAATGACAAGGGGGAAATTTCAGCAGCGGTGGTGTGGGAAGCATTGAAGGCGGTGGTCAGGGGGGAGCTGATCTCGATCCAGGCCCATAGGGAGAAGGTGGACAGGGCAGAAACGGACCGGGCTCGTAAAGGAGATACTACAGATTGATAGGAGGTGTGCGGAGACCCCAGAGCAGGGCTTTTAAGGGAACGGCGAAGGTTACAAGCGGAGTTTAGTTTGCTGACCACAGGGAGGGTGGTGGAGCAGCTGAGAAAGGCAAGGGGGGCGATCTATGAACATGGAGAGAAGGCCAGCAGAATGCTTGCACAGCAGCTTAGGAAGAGGGAGGCAGCTAGGTGTCGTGCTATTCACCCTGGGGTAACACGGACTGCAACAGGACGCAGATGAACTGTAAAGCATACACCAAACATAGGCATTGGTTCAATGTGATTTATTTGAACTTCTGTAACAATGCACACAGCTGGCTGTGGGCTGACACTCTACTACTCTAAGTGTACTAACTCTAACTAACTAAAACAGGCCAGCTCTGATCCACGTGTAGAAGGTGCTGACTGATATATACACCCTGACTGTCACGACAGTTGTCACCAATGGAAAGAGGCGGAGTGCTGATGCCTCGTGTATTTTATAGTTGGAAGCCCTCCTCTGGTGTTCTGTCTGGTGATTGGTTGTGTTCTCTCCTGTATGTTGATTGGCTAACCTGGGTGTCTGCCACTGCCTGTTTTTACCTCATGATGTGCATGGGTGCATATTATGACATCCCATCTTTTTTTTTTTAATTGTCGGTTGCTTGGAGCAAATACGACATATATACAGATATAACTATTTCCAGCAGATGGCGAGTGAATGCATATGTACATGTAAGGTGTCTAGTGTGCAGATACAGAACAATATGTACAAGGGAAATATTTATACGTCCAATCTCTAGGGCTGGTGTTGGATCCTTGTCGACCGCCTGAGAGGTGGAGGTGGGGACGGCAGCGCCTTGACAGGCGAGATTGCAGCCAGATTGGTGGCCTCATGGTGCGAGGTGTCCGGAGGAGGCATAATGACAGCTGGGAATGTGAGATCCGGTGGTGGGCAGACAAGTTTGCGTAGTGCCCTTCTGTTGCGTCTGACAATGGACCCATCAGCCATTTGAACCATGAACGACCTTGGAGCAGCCTGTCGAACAACAACAGCTGGAGCTGACCAGTCTCCACCAGGCAACTTGATGCGAACAGCATCTTCCGGTGAGAGCACAGGAAAATCAGTAGCATGAGCATTATATGTCAGCTTTTGCCGGTTCCTGAGTTGCTGCACCTTTTGCAGCACTGGGAGGTGATCCAGGTCAGGCAAATGAATGGCCGGAACAGTCGTTCGCAGGTCTCGATTCATAAGGAGTTGTGCTGGAGACATACCGGTGGACAGAGGGGTTGCCCTGTACGCCAGGAGCACAAGGTTAAAGTCAGGAGCTGAGTCCCCAGCCTTGCATGTTATGGACCCCTTTTTTCAACCGTCCCGTTAGATTGTGGGTAATGCGGGCTTGAGGTAATGTGCTTGAATTGGAACAGCCTTACAAAGTTGGACCACTCTTGGCTGTAGAAGCAGGGACCGTTGTCGCTCATGACCGTGGACGGAATACCATGCCTGGCAAATGTCTCCTTGCAGGCCTTGATGACAGTCCTTGATGTGAGGTCGGACAGTTTCACCACTTCAGGGTAACTCGAGAAGTAGTCAATTATAAGCACGTAGTCACGCCCATTGGCGTGAAAAAGGTCGATTCCCACCTTAGACCACGGAGAGGTCACGATCTCGTGTTGCTGGAGTGTTTCTTTGGGCTGAGCAGGCTGGAAACGCTGGCAGGTCGCACAATTCAGGATCATGTTGGATTTGGCCTCGTTGATGCCAGGCCAATAGACAGCCAGCCGGGCCCTGCGCCTACATTTCTCGATGCCGAGGTGTCCCTCGTGGATCTGTTTGAGCACCAAGCTCTGGAGGCTGCGAGGAATAACGATACGATCCAGCTTGAGGAGGATCCCCTCGACAACTGTTAGGTCATCCTTAACATTAAAGAACTGGGGCATTGCCCTTTATGCCAACCATTTGCATGGTGATGAATGACCCGCTGCAGAAGAGGGTCCTTGGCAGTCTCTTCTTGAATGTTGACTACACATTCGTCTGAGGCCGGGAGGTTGCTGGCACACAGTTGCACCTGTGCCTCAATTTGGTGGATGAAGTCGACCTGTTCACAGGGCGAGGTAATGGCGCGAGACAGGGCATCCTTGCGCAGTGTGTAAACCAATTCGCAATCATATCTGCGGAGTCGAAGGAGAATGCGCTGAAGCCTGGGCATCATGTCATTCAAGTCCTTGTGAATTATATGGACTAGGGGTCTGTGGTCAGTCTCTACTGTGAAGGTTGGTAGACCGTAGACTTAATCATGGAACTTTACAATACTGGTGAGGAGGCCCAGGCACTCTTTCTCTATCTGAGCATACCTCTGCTCAGTGGGAGTCATGGCCCTTGATGCATAGGCCACTGGAGCCCAGGACGAGGAGTCATCCTTCTGGAGGAGCATCACACCAATGCCGTCCTGGCTGATGTCTGTGGAGATTTTTGTCTCCCGCACTTGGTCAAAAAACACTAATACCGTAGCAGTGGTGAGCTTTGCCTTTAACTCGAGCCACCCTGCTTGATGTGTGGGTAGCCACTGAAAGGCAGTGGACTTCTTCACCAGATGCCTGAGAGCTGTGGTGTGTGATGCGAGATTGGTAATGAACTTCCCCAAGAAGTTAACCACACCCAGGTCTTCCAGGGTCTTCATGGTGTTGATGGCCTTGGCTTTGTCCGAGTTTGGTTGCACGCCCTGCTGGGATATTTGATCATCCAAAAACTTGATTGATGACAGGCCAAAGGAGTATTTGGCCTTGTTCAACTTGAGGCCGTTGGCATGTATGCGTCTGAAGACTTGTTGGAGACGGGATATGTGTTCCTCTGGGGTCGTGGACCATATAATGATGTCAGCAACGTAAACCCGCACACCCTCAATGCCCTCCAGCATCTGTTCCATGATCCTGTGAAAGATTTCAGAGGCTGAAACAATACCGAACGGCATGCGGTTGCAACAATACCTTCCGAAAGGTGTATTAGACGTGCAGAGCTTCCTGCTGGACTTGTCCAGGTGTATCTGCCAGAAGCCATGCGATGTATCTAGCTTAGTGAAGAATTTGGCATGTGCCATCTCACTGGTTAGCTCCTCCCAGTTCGGGATCGGGTAGTGTTCCCGCATTATGTTTCGGTTAAGACCCTTGGGATCTATACATATGCGCAGTTCTCCAGAGGGCTTCTTCACACAGACCATCGAGCTGACCCAGTCAGTTGGTTCCGTCACTTTAGAGATTATACCCTGGTGGGTGAACTTGCGATATGGGTTGGTACCTGGGACTTTGATGTTGTGGCCTTTTCAGAGAGATGGATAGAGCAAGGACAGGAATGGTTGTTGCAGGTGCTGGGGTTTAGATATTTCAGTAAGCTCAGGGAAGGTGGTAAAAGAGGGGGAGGGGTGGCATTGTTAGTCAAGGACAGTATTACGGTGGCAGAGAGGACGTTTGATGAGGACTCGTCCACTGAGGTAGTATGGGCAGAGGTTAGAAATAGGAAAGGAGAGGTCACCCTGTTAGGGGTTTCCTATAGGCCTCCGAAAAGTTCCAGAGATGTAGAGGAAAGGATTGCAAAGATGATTCTGGATAGGAGCAAAAGTAACAGGGTAGTTGTTATGGGGGACTTTAACTTTCCAAATATTGACTGGAAACGCTATAGTTTGAGTACTTTAGATGGGTCCATTTTTGTCCAATGTGTTCAGGAGGGTTTCCTGACACAGTATGTAGATAGGCCAACGAGAGGCGAGGCCATATTGGATTTGGTACTGGGTAATGAACCAGGACAGGTGTTAGATTTGGAGGTAGGTGAGCACTTTGGTGATAGTGACCACAATTCTATTACGTTTACTTTAGTGATGGAAAGGGATAGGTATATACCGCAGGACAAGAGTTATATCTGGGGGAAAGGCAATTATGATGCGATGAGGCAAGACTTAGGATGCATCGGATGGGGAGGGAAACTGCAGGGGATGTGCACAATTGAAATGTGGAGCTTGTTCAAGGAACAGCTACTGCGTGTCCTTGATAAGCATGTACCTGTCAGGCAGGGAGGAAGTGGTCGAGCGAGGGAACCGTGGTTTACTAAAGTAGTTGAATCACTTGTCAAGAGGAAGAAGGAGGCTTATGTAAAGATGAGACGTGAAGGTTCAGTTAGGGTGCTCGAGAGTTACAAGTTAGCTAGGAAGGACCTAAAGAGAGAGCTAAGAAGAGCCAGGAGGGGACATGAGAAGTATTTGGCAGGTAGGATCAAGGATAACCCTAAAGCTTTCTATAGATCTGTCAGGAATAAAAAAATGACTGGGGTAAGAGTAAGGCCAGTCAAGGACAGTAGTGGGAAGTTGTGCGTGGTGTCCGAGGAGATAGGGGAGGTGCTAAATGAATATTTTTCGTCAGTATTCACACAGGAAAAAGACAATGTTGTTGAGGAGAATACTGAGATACAGGCTACTGGACTAGAAGGGCTTGAGGTTCATAAGGAGGAGGTGTTAGCAATTCTGGAAAGTGTGGAAATAGATAAGTCCCCTGGGCCGGATGGGATTTATCCTAGGATTCTCTGGGAAGCTAGGGAGGAGATTGCTGAGCCTTTGGCTTTGATCTTTATGTCATTATTGTCTACAGGAATAGTGCCAGAAGACTGGAGGATAGCAAATGTTGTCCCATTGTTCAAGAAGGGGAGTAGAGACAACCCCGGTAACTATAGACCAATGAGCCTTACTTCTGTTGTGGGCAAAGTCTTGGAAAAGTTTATAAGAGATAGGATATATAATTACCTGGAGAGGAATAATTTTATTGGAGTTAGTCAACACGGTTTTGTGAAGGGTAGGTCGTGCCTCACAAACCTTATTGAGTTCATTGAGAAGGTGACCATACAGGTGGATGAGGGTAAAGCAGTTAATGTGGTGTATATGGATTTCAGTAAAGCATTTGATAAGGTTCCCCACGGTAGGCTATTGCAGAAAATACAGAGGCATGGGATTCACAGTCATTTAGCAGTTTGGATCAGACATTGGCTAGCTGGAAGAAGACAAAGCGTGGTGGTCGATGGGAAATGTTCAACCTGGAGTCCAGTTACTAGTGGTGTACCACAAGGATCTGTTTTGGGCCCACTGCTGTTTGTCATTTTTATAAATGACCTGGAGGAGGGCGTAGAAGGATAGGTGAGTAAATTTGCAGATGACACTAAAGTCGGTGGAGTTGTGGACAGTGCGGAAGGCTGTTACAAGTTACAGAGGGACAGAGATAAGCTGCAGAGCTGGGCTGAGAGGTGGCAAATGGAGTTTAATGCAGAAAAGTGTGAGGTGATTCATTTTGGAAGGAATAACAGGAAGACAGAGTAATGGTAAGATTCTTGGTAGTGTGGATGAGCAGAGAGATCTCGGTGTCCATGTACATAGATCCCTGAAAGTTGCCACCCAGGTTGAGAGGGTTGTTAAGAAGGCATACGGTGTGTTAGCTTTTATTGGTAGAGGGATTGAGTTTCGGAACCATGAGGTCATGTTGCAGCTGTACAAAACTCTGGTGCGGCCGCATTTGGAGTATTGCGTACAATTCTGGTCGGCGCATTATAGAAAGGATGTGGAAGCATTGGAAAGGATGCAGAGGAGATTTACCAGGATGTTGCCGGGTATGGAGGGAAGATCTTATGAGGGAAGGCTGAGGGACTTAAGGCTGTTTTCGTTAGAGAGAAGTAGGTTCAGGGGTGACTTAATTGAGTCATACAAGATGATCAGAGGATTAGATAGGATGGACAGTGAGAGCCTTTTTCCTCGGATGGTGATGTCTAGCACGGGGGGACATAGCTTTAAATTGAGGGGAGATAGATATAAGACAGATGTCAGAGGTAGGTTCTTTACTCAGAGAGTAGCAAGGGCGTGGAATGCCCTGCCTGCAACAGTAGTGGACTCGCCAACATTAAAGGCATTTAAATGGTCATTGGATAAACATATGGATGATAAGGGAATAGTGTAGATGGGCTTTAGAGTGGTTTCACAGGTCGGCGCAACATCGAGGGCGGAAGGGCCTGTACTGCGCTGTAATGTTCTATGTTCTTGGAGCTCCTGCAGCTGCGCCTTTAAACGGTCCTTCAGAGGAGCCGGCACCTGGCGTGGTGCATGGATCACAGACGTGGCATCAGCCCTGAGTAAGATTTTGTAGTGGTACGGCAGCGTACCCATTCCACTGAACACATTCGGGTATTGTGATAGGATTTTGTCAATGTCAGCCTGAAGATTCACATTGGCAGAGGACATGGCATGTCCGCCCTGGACGAGATTGACTAGCTTGCATGCATGGGCATCAAGCAGGGAAGCCTTGTCAGGCGTGACGATTTTGAATCTTAGTGTGGCTTGGATGGCCTTGTTGGAGACATGCAGGTGACAAGACCCTAACGCAGTAATGGCATTGCCATTATAATCAAGCAACTGGCAGGCCAGCGGAAGAATTTTTGGCTGCCTTTGGATGCGAGCAAGATCTGCTTGAGATATGAGATTGGCTGAAGCACCAGTATCCAGCTTGAACTGGATGCTGCATTGGCTGAATTGTACGACAGCACGTCATTCATCCGCAGAACCTATGGGTAGGCATGTTGCTGAATTTGAGGGGGCCTTGTTATACATAGTAATGATGCCCACACGATATGGGGACTCTAGGCAGTCGTCCTCTGGATCCGCGGTGTTACCAGGTTCCGAATCCAGCAGCCCTTGCTGCACGCTTCGAACGTGTTTGCATTGGAACTGGGATCGCTGGCCCACGATCGGTGGTGCAGACCTGCACAAGGCTGCATAATGGCCAGGCTTCCCACAATTTAAACATCACCTGCCTCTTGCAGGGCATTGCCGCTTTACGTGGGCGGTGCCGCAGTTTGGGCACGTCATGACGTTGACGTCGTAACGCTTTGTGCGTTGTCGCACATGAGCAGTGCGGTCAGCCGCTGCTTGCACCTGCACAGTATGGTCTTTGGCCGCTTCGATCTCCCGTTCGTGGTGCGCATGCGTGGGACCCCGGGAAAAGCGTGTGAAATGGCCGACTTCATCGATGCTAAGGCACCGCATTTGGGCGATGGTCTGTACACTCTCTGACTCGTGGGAGGCAAGTTGGTCCTGTTCTGCCGATTTAAGGCGGGAGTAGCGACTTTTCGCCTGTTCATGCACTTTACACATCTCGATGGCGACTGGCAGGGTCATGTTTTTTATTTTGAGGAGCTGCTCCCGCAGGGCGTCGGAGTGGACCCCAAACACGATCTGATCCCTGATGAGGGAATCAGCGGTGTCACCGTAGTTTCAGGATTGCGCTAATATGCAGAGATGAGTTAGAAAGGATTGTAAAGTCTCATCCTTACCCTGAAGGCGTTGCTGGAAGACATAGCGCTCAAAGCTCTTGTTCGTTTCGACTTCACAGTGACTGTCAAATTTGGCTAACATGGTCTAGAACTTGGTCTTGTCCTGGCCGTCGGCAAAAGTGAGCGAATTGAAGATTTGGATGGCCTGGTCCCCCACAGTCGATAGGAGCAGCGTGACATTTCTGGCATCGGACGCATCCTTGAGGCCCGAGGCCTCAATGTATAGACTGAATTTCTACTTGAAGACCTGCCAGTTGGCGCCGAGATTTCCGGAGATCCGGAGCTGTGGAGGAGCCTGGATCTTCTTCATGCCGCTGGAAGGCACTTTCTGGTCGTCACTGAATTATTCAAGGTAAATTACTTCGATGAAGTAGACTCCTGGTATCATGCCGTGTTATTCACCCTGGGGTAACACGGACTGCAACTGGATGCAGATGAACGGTAAAGCAGACACCAAACGTAGGCGTTGGTTCAATATGATTTATTGAACTTCTGTAACAATGCACACAGCTGGCTGTGGGTTGACACTCTACTACTCTAAGTGTACTAACTCTCACTAATTAAACCAGGCTAGCTCTGATCCACGTGTAGAAGGTGCTGGCTGATATATACACCCTGACTGTCACTACAGTTGTCACCAGCGGAAAGAGTCTGAGTGCTGATGCCTCGTGTGTTTTATAGTTGGAAGCCCCCCTCTGGTGTTCTGTCTGGTGATTGGTTGTGTTCTGTCCTGTATGTTGATTGGCTAACCTGGGT
The DNA here is from genome assembly GCF_047496885.1 of Scyliorhinus torazame. Lineage (NCBI taxonomy): Eukaryota > Metazoa > Chordata > Chondrichthyes > Carcharhiniformes > Scyliorhinidae > Scyliorhinus > Scyliorhinus torazame. Next base: position 156,827,663 of record NC_092716.1, read on the forward strand.
GTCTGTCACTGCCTGTTTTTACCTCATGATGTGCATGGGTGCATATTATGATACTAGGGAGATAGGGAAAGTAAAGGACGGAGATGGGAATCTGGTTGGAGATTCAGCAGGGGTGAATAAGGCGTTTCGGGATTTCTACAGCAGGCTGTACAGATCGGAACCCCCGATGGGGCCGGAGGGGATGAGGCACTTCTTGGAGGGGCTGAATTTCCCAAAGGTGGATGGGGAGCTGCTAGAAGGGCTGGGGGCCCCGATCGGATTGGAAGAGATAGTGGAGGGTCTGAAGGCCATGTGGTCGGGTAAGGCCCCGGGGCCGGATGGGTACCCAGTGGAGTTCTATAAAAGGTTCTCTGGTATAGTGGGGCCGGCGTTGATGAGGATGTTCAATGAGGCAAGGGAAAGAGGGGTGTTGCCCCCGACGATGTCACAGGCAATGATTTCGCTGATTCTTAAGCGGGACAAGAACCCGGAGCTGTGTGGGTCCTACAGGCACATCTCCCTGTTAAATGTGGATGGTAAGTTGCTAGCCAAAATCTTGTCCTCCAGGATTGAGGATTGTGTTCCGGATGTTATTGGGTAGGACCAGACGGGGTTTGTTAAGGGCAGGCAGTTGGTGGCCAATGTAAGAAAGTTGTTAAATGTGATCATGATGCCTCCAGAAGGTAGGGAGGTGGAGGTAGTGATCGCAATGGATGCAGAAAAGGCTTTTGATTGGCTAGAATGGGACTATCTGTGGGAGATACTGGGACGGTTTGGATTCGGGCGGGGCTTTATCGACTTGGTCAGGTTACTGTATTAGGCTCCTGTGGCAAGTGTACGGACGAATAGACAACATTGGACTATTTTAGACTGCACTGGGGAACGAGACAGGGATGCCCCCTCTCCCCACTGTTGTTTGCGCTGGATATAGAGTCGTTGGTAATTGCTCTGAGAGCCTCGAGGGGCTGGAGAGGACTGGTCCGGGGGTTGGAGCACAGGGTTTCGCTCTATGCGGATGACCTGCTTCTGTACGTTTCGGACCCAATTGAGGGGATGGAAGAAATCATGAGGGCTCCAGGGGAATTTGGCTGGTTTTCGGGGTATAAGCTTAATATGGGAAAGAGTGAGATGTTTGTGGTCCAGGCGAGGGGACAGGAGAGGCGACTGGGAGAGCTGCTGTTCAGGTTGGTAAAGGGAAGCTTTTGGTGCCTCGGCATCCAAGTGGTGCGGGAATGGGACCAGCTGCATAAATTGAATTGGTGGACTAAATGAAGGACGATTTTCGGAGATGGGACGCGCTTCCGTTGTCTCTGGCTGGGTGGGTGCAAACAGTGAAGATGACGGTCCTCTCAAGATTCCTATTTGTATTTCAGTGTCTCCCCATTTTTATTCCACGGTCCTTTTTTAAGCGGGTCAACAGAGTGATCACGGGCTTCGTCTGGGCGGGCAAGACCCGTGAGTAAGGAAGGTAATGCTTGAGCGGAGTCAGGGAGAGGGCGGGCTGGCGCTGCCAAATTTTAGTAACTATTACTGGGCGGCGAATCTAGCCATGATCAGGAAATGGATGGTGGGGGAGGGGTCGGCATGGGTGCGTATGGAGGTGGCTTCATGTAAGGGCACCAGGCTGGGGGAGTTGGTAACTGCGCCTCTGCCATTCCCGCCAGCACGGTACTCCACCATCCCTGAGAGTTTGAGGCCAGTGGAGGTGGCATGTGGGAGCAGTGGGAGCATCGGTCTGGGCCCCAATCTGTGATAATCATCGGTTTGCCCTGGGGAGTATGGACAGGGGGTTCCGGTTATGGCGGAGAGCTGGGATTGAGAGGATGGGGGATATGTTCATAGAGGGGATCTTTCCGAGTATGAGGGCGTTGGAGGAAAAGTTTGGGTTAGCGAGGGAAACAAATTCAGGTATCCGCGGGTGCGGGACTTCCTTCGTAAACAGGTATCAACCTTCCCGCTCCTATCGGGAATTCTGGACAGGGTAGTTTCCAGAGGGTAGGTAGGAGAAGGGAGTGTCTCGGACATTTATAAGGAGCTTATGGGGTCGGAGGTGGCGCAGACCGAGGAGCTGAAGCGCAAGTGGGAGGAGGAGTTGGGAAGTGAGGTAGAGGATGGTCTATGGGCGGACGCGCTGAGGAGAGTCAACATGTCCGCAACATGTGCCAGGCTCAGCCTGATACAATTTAAGGTTGTTCACTGGGCTCACATGGCAGTAGCCCGGATGAGCAGATTCTTTGGGGTGGAGGACAGGTGCGCAAAATGTGCGGGAGGGCCATCGAACCATGTCCACATGTTTTGGACATGTCCGAAGCTTAGGGGATTTTGGCAGGGGTTTGTGGACGTCATGTCCACGGTGTTAAAAACAAGTCCCGAGGTGGCGATTTTCGGGGTGTCAGATGATCCGGGAATCCAGGAGGAGAAAGAGGCAGACGTTCTGGCCTATGCTTCCCTGGTAACCTGGAGACGGATACTGTTAGCATGGACTCAAAGCCCCCGAAGTCGGAAACCTGGCTATCGGACATGGCTAGCTTTCTCTGTTTGGAGAAAATCAAGTTCGCCTTGAGAGGATCACTGTTAAGGTTCACCCGGAGGTGGCAACCGTTCGTCGACTTCTTTGCGGGAAATTAATCGTCAGCATACGGGTGCGGGGGGGGGCGGTGCGGGTAGTAGTTTAGATTAGAGTAGGGGGTCAATAAGGGTGGGACCTGTACGGGAGGTAAATGGCTTTTGCACTATGTTTATGGTTTCATGTATATTGTTTATTTTGTTGTTGTTACTATACTGAAAATACCTCAATAAAATGTTTATTTTAAAAAAAATAATAGTGTCTAGGCCATGCTTACTGTAATAAGTCCACAGAGGGAGAAATCCCATCACCAGAATTCCTTTTATTTACAAACCCAACAGCTGAACAACCATGACATTCAATCTGCTGTCTATACCAGGAGTGCAGAGGATCTGACGCTCCCTGTTATATACACAGAGAGGGGTTCCCTGATTGGGCCACTAATCAGGGAACTTGTATTCTATTTGGCCAATCTCAAAGGCCTGGCCTAAGTCATTACACCCCTTCCCCTCCCAAAGTCCGAGGAGCCCCCATGGTCCTCGTGGGTCTCCTGCTTCATTTTTGCCGGGTCCGGCTCCTCCAATTCGGCCTCCGACCTAGGGGGGTATAACGGCTAGGCGCCCGACTTTTCCAATGAGAGCGCCTGAGGGGCGGTTCGCCCCTTTCCTCCAGCGGCAGAGGTACAGCTGCGGCATCATCCACGGTGTCCATATCCGAGTCCGATGTCCTCACCAGTGGTGTCAGAGTGGTGTGAATAGTTTGTCGGGGAGGACTCTCCACAGTCCTTGGTCTGCTGGTCTGAGTCAGCTCCGGGGGAGGAAACAAATCTGAGGCTCGCACCTGGTCCAGGTGTTTCTTTATTACATGTTTTCCCACACGTATCTCATATGACACAGGTTCTGTCCTGGCCTTGACTGTTCCTGCTACCCATGTGGGGCCATTCGCATCATTTCTGACCCATACATTTTCACCCGTGTTGAACTGCCTTTCTCGGCGAGTGTTGTCGTGGCCCCTGCATTGGGCCTCTTGGTGTCGCTCTATTCTGCCACCTAAATTCGGGAATAGAAGACTCAGCCGGGTTTGGAGTCGTCTGCCCAGGAGTAGCTCCACCGGTACTATTCCAGTTGTGGGGTGTGGGGTTGTTCTGTAATCAAATAGCCAGCGCGACAGTTTGGTGTCCAGGGATGCTGCTGACAGTTTCTTCAACCCGACTTTTAAGGTCTGGATGCCAAGCCATTCGACGCCGGGTGGTATGGTGCCGAATGCTATTCGACTTCATAAATTTTGTGAAGTCCTGGCTGGTGAAAACTGATCCATTATCTGAAACTAACACCTCCGGGATGCCATGAGTTGCGAACGAGGTGCGGAGTTTTTCAGTGGTAGTTGTTGAATTTGCAGAGTTCATTTTGTAGACGTCCAGCCATTTGGAATGGACTATTATAAAAAACATTGAACCCATAAACGACCTGCAAAATCGACATGAAGTCGTGACCATGGTTGACCTGGACATTCTCATGGGTGCAGCAGGACTTCCGATGGCACCTTCTGCCCTTGTTGGCATTCTTGGCACCGACATACCCATGCCGCTTTGACTGTGTCCAGGCCCGGCCACCAGACATAGCTTCTGGCCAGCATCTTCATTTTTGAGACTCCAGGGTGCCCATGATGTAGTTCAGGGAAATTTCTTCACCGCGAAGATCACAGGCAGTCCTTCCTTTTCGATTTGGGCGTACTTTCGTTCTGCTGCTGCCAGCGTCCTGGAAGAAAACGCTATAGGTCGTTCCTGTCCGTTTTGCCCTCTGTGTGCCAAAACTGCACCAACGCCATATGGAGACACGTCGCAATTGAGCAACAACTTTTTCCAGGAGTCGTAGTGTGCCAAGACGTTCTTGGAGGAAAGCTGTTCTTTTATCTTCTTGAAAGCCCTGTCTTGGTGGGCGGACCACGCCCCGTTATACTCACAGAAAGGGGTTCCCTGATTGGGCCACTAATCAGGGAACTCATATTCTAATTGGCCAATCTCAAAGGCCTGGCCTAAGTCATTACACTCACACAGCACAATGATGACTAGACCATGTTCACACACCAGAATTGTGTCCAGGCTATGTTCACACACAACAACGGTGTGTAGCCAATGTCCACACATCAGAATGGTGTCTAGGCATTGTTCACACACCATAATGGTGTCTAGGCCATGCTCACACACCATAATAGAGTCTAGGCACTGTTCGTACACCATAATAGTGCCTAGGCCATGCTCACACATCACAATGATGACTAGGCCATGTTCACACACCACAATTGTGTCGAGGCCATGTTCACACACACCAATGGTGTCTAGGCCATGTTCACACACACCAATGGTGTCTAGTCAATTGCCACACACCATAATCATGTCTAGGCCATGCTCACATACCACAATAGTGTCTAGGCACTGTTCATACACCATAATAGTATCTAGGCCATGCTCACACACCACAATGATGACTAGGCCATGTTCACACACCACAATTGTGTCTAGGCCATGTTCACACACAACAATGATGTCTAGCCAATGTTCACAAACCATAATCGTGTCGAGGCCATGCTCAAACACCATAATGATATCAAGGCCATGGAAACACACCATAATGGTGAGTAGCCCATGCTCTCACACCATAATGGTGACTAGGCCATCTTCAGACACCCTAATGGTGTCTAGGCCATGCTCACACACCACTATGGTGTCCAGGCCATGTCCACACACCCTAATGATGTCTAGGCCATGCTCATGCACTACAATGGTGTCTAGGCCATGTTCACACACCCTAATGGTGACTAGGCCATGTTCACACACCATAATGGTGTCGAGGCCATGCTCACGCACCGTAATGGTACTAAGCCATGCTCACACACCCTAATGGTGACTAGGCCGTGTTCACACACCATGATTGTGTGTAGGCCATGTTCACACACCACAATGGTTAGGTGGATTGGCCATGCTAAATTGCCCTTGTTGTCCAAAATTGCCCTTAGTGTTGGGTGGGGTTACTGAGTTATGGGGATAGGGTGGAGGTCTGGGCTTGGGTAGGGTGCTCTTTCCAAGAGCCGGTGCAGACTCGATGGGCTGAATGGCCTCCTTCTGCACTGTAAATCCTATGACTCTATGACTCTATAATGGTGTCCAGGCCATGTTCACACACCATAATGGAGTCTGGGCCATGTTCACACCATAATAATGCCTAGGCCATGTTCGCACACCATAATGGTGACTAGGCCATGCTCACACACCATAATGGTGTCTAGGCCATGCCACAGACTACAATGGTGTCTAGGCCATGCTCACACACCACAATGGTGGTTAGGCCATGTTCAGTCGTATAATAGTATCTAGGCCATGCTCACACACCATGATGGTGACTAGGTCATGTTCACACATCATAATGATGTCTAGGCCATGTTCACACACCATAATGGTATCTAGGCCATGCTCTTATACCACAATGGTGTCTAGGCCATGCTCAGACATCACAATGGTGTCTAGGCCATGTTCACACACCATAATGGTGTTGAGGCCAAGCTCACACACCATAATGGTGTCTAGGCCATGACACACACCCTAATGGTGACTAGGCCATGTTCACACACCATAATTGTGTGTAGGTCATGTTCACACACCACAATGATGTCTAGGCCATGTTCACACACCACAATGGTGTCTAGGCCATGTTCACACACCACAAGAGTGCCTAGGCCATGCTCACACACCCATAATGGTGACTGGGCGATGGTCACATTCCATAATAGTGTCTAAGCACACTCACACACCACAATGGTGTCAAGGCCATGTTCACACGGCAGACACACTCACGGTAGCATAGTGGTTAGCACAATTGCTTCACAGCTCCAGGGTCCCAGGTTCGATTCCCGGCTTGGGTCACTGTCTGTATGGAGTCTGCACATTCTCCACATTTGTGCGTGCGTTTCCTCCGGGTGCTCCGGTTTCCTCCCACAGTCAAAGGATGTACAGGTTAGGTGGATTGGCCATGCTAAATTGCCCTTAGTATCCAAAATTGCCCTTGATGTTGGGTGGGGTTACTGAGTTATGGGGATAGGGTGGAGTTGTGGGCTTGGGTAGGGTGCTCTTTCCAAGAGCCGGTGCAGACTTGATGTGCCGAATGCCCTCCTTCTGCACTGTAAATCCTATGACTCTATGACTCTATAATAGTGTCTAGGCCATGTTCACACACCACAATGGTGACTCGGCCATGCTCAGTCACCACAATGGTGTTGAAGTCGTGTTCACACACCATAATAATATCTAGGCCATGTTCACACACCATAATCGTGTCTAGGCCATGTTCACACACCAGAATGGAGCCTGGGCCATGTTCACACACCATAATGGTGACTCGGCCATCTTCACACAGCAAAATGGTTTCTCGGCCATGCTCAATCACCACAATGGTGTTGAGGTCATGTTCACACACCATAATCGTGTCTAGGCCATGTTCACACACCAGAATTGAGTCTAGGCCATGTTCGCACACCATGATGGTGACTAGGCCATGTTCACACACCATCATGGTGTTTAGGCCATGCTCATAGACTACAATGGTGTCTACGCCATGCTCACACACCACAATGGTGGTTAGGCCATGTTCAGACACCACAATAGTGTCTAGGCCATGCTCACACAGCATGATGGTGACTAGGTCATGTTCACACACCATAATGGTGTTTAGGCCATGCTCATAGACTACAATTGTGTCTACGCCATGCTCACACACCACAATGGTGGTTAGGCCATGTTCAGACACCACAATAGTGTCTAGGCCATGCTCACACAGCATGATGGTGACTAGGTCATGTTCACACGCCATAATGGTGTCCAGGCCATGCTCATACACCACAGCGGTGTCTAGGCCATGCTCAGACATCACAATGCTCTCGAGGCCATGCTCATACACCACAATGGTATCTAGGCCATGCTCAGACATCACTAACGTGTCTAGGCCACGTTCACACACCATAATGGTATAATGGTATCTAGGTCCTGCTCATACATCACAATGGTGTCTAGGCCATGTTCGCACACCATAATGGTGTCTAGGCCATGCTCACACACCACAGTGGTGTCTAGGCCGTGCTCAAGCACCACAATGGCAATTAGGACATGTCACGCACCATATTGGTATCTAGGCCGTGATCAAATACCATAATGGTGTTGAGGCGATGCTCACACAGTACAATTTGTTTAGGCCGTGCTCAAATATCATAATGATTTCAAGGCCTTGCGTAAAATAAGACCTAGATGCCACTTTGATGTGTGAATACTGCCTGGTAACCATTATGGTATGTGAACACAACCTGGTCACCATTTATGGACTGGATTCACCCGAATCCCCCGATGGTCCCACGGCGGCATAATAAAATGGCGCGAACCACTCCGGCGTCAGGCCAACCGGAAGTTGCGGAATCCTCCGCACTTCCGGGGGCTAGGCCGGCACCGGAGTGGTTGGCGCCACGCCAACCGGCGCCGAAGGGCCGGCGCGGGTTTGCGCATGCGCAGAACCGTGTGGGACCATGTCCATTTCACGTTGGCAGGACTGGCCAGAAACCGACGGCCGCTCGGCCCATCGGGGTCCGGAGAATTGCCGGGGAGCGGGCGCTGCCAACAGCTCCCGACCGGCGTGGCGTGATCCCCGCCCCCTCCTGAAAACCGGCACCGGAGAATACGGCAGCTGACGTCGGAGCGGTGGGGTGGGACTCACGCCGCACCCCGGGGATTCTCCGGCCCGACGGGGGGTTGGAGAATCCCGCCAGTGGTATTTGAGAACAACCTAGACACCATTATGGACTCAAAACAAATCCATGGGACTGAAAATACGTGCCGACACAATCAAACTTTATCGGTAAGGAATTTAATTTTACTGTGCAGTATTTGTTTGCAGGACAATCATTAGGATGTGACCTGTGTGATGATATTATAGTGTTACCAATTTGCTACATTATACGCTTCCACACTTTGCTGTGGGAGGGTAGTTTACGAGATGAAAATGTTGCAATCACGCCACATACAACTGATTGGATCTAGCCTGTGGCTCCGACTGGGATGATAAATAATTAAACCCGCTGTGGTCTTCTATTGTGTTTGGTGGTTTGATGGATTTTTCCAATACTATTCCAACCTCCAGGTAACAGAATCCAGGCATCAGGGGAAGCTCTTGTTAAAAAAAAAAAATCGACATTTGATTTTTTGTTTGAGTGCACGAGAAAACAAGATTTCAATTATAGCTCCATAAAGAATTTTAAGTTGCAGGAAATGAATACTGATTGGAAATCTGGCCAAGTTAAATATAGAAACCATTGAACTCTTTGGGCTTGTTCAATTAATCTTGACGTCACAGAATAGATTGGATGCAGCCGCCCTACTCTCTGCTTGTTTGTTCTGATTGATTTATCACTTTATATCCACTACATTTAATAGGTTTTAGTCCTCCATTTACATAACAAAAACTGCTGACACCCATTTTAGCTTTCTCTGCGATGAGGAGACAACGGTTTCACAAACAGCTGCTGCTTCCAGTCCTGCACTGTCAACTGCTCTCACTATGATTTGTAACATATTAATGATGAGTCATGTCGGATGTTTTACTTTAACAAACAGAAATATTAATTGTTTATTCTTCTTGGATTGACATAAATTACAACTGAATAACTTGACCAAATTGGCATTTTCTTTGTTGGCCAATTATTTTGTTTCTATTTCTCACAGCTGCAAGCACAGCTGCTCAGTTTGATATACCAGACAAAGCCTGATGGCAAATTCGATTCTGATAGCACACAAGTCGCCTCTTTCTCCCATCCACACATATTCAACGAACCTAATATTTTCATATTATTATTATGGACCCATAACCCGGGGGTTTTCAGTATCGCCGCTGGCAGGCACTGTTGGGAAAATGGATCTTCCAGTCCTGCCCACGAGGGTGCCTGCCGCAGGCGGGATTGGAAAACCCCACCCTCAGAATGTTCCAGTACAGAAGGAGGCTCATCACAGAACAGAATCACAGAATTGTTATGGTGCAGAATAAGGCCATTCAGCCCAACTTATCTGCACCGGCTCTCCAAATGAGCATTATGGCTTAGTGCCATTCGCCTGCCTTTTCTTCGTACCCCTTCACATTGCTTCCATTCGAGTGATCCTCTAATACCCTCTCTTGAATCTCTCAATTGAACCTGCCTCCACCACGCTGCCAGGCAGTGCATTCCAGACCCGACCCACTCGCTGTGTTTTTCCCACACCATGGGCCGAATTCTCCGTTTTGCGACAGCGGAAGCGCGAAGCGCGATCGGGAGGAGAATCAGGCAAAATTGAAAAATTGAGGTTTGCACCCGGCTTTGTTTCCGATGCCATGCTCCAGAGTCCCTCACTGGTGGCGATATCGATGTTTGTAGCCTGCACTGGCAGACCCATGCAAAGCCGTCATTTGCATGGATCTCAATATCATTAGATTCTTGGATACAGTTTGCTCCACCGCTCTGCGATAGGTGGTGGGTGTTGGAGGGGATGATGAGATGGATGTTGGGGGATGATTGGGTGGGTGTTGGCGGGATTATAGGATGGGTGTTTTCGGGGCAATCGGGTGGGTGTTGGGGGGGTAATTGGGGGGGTGTTTGGAGGTGATGGGGTGGGTGTTGGGGGAATGATGGGGTGGGTGTTGGGGGAATGATGGGGTGGGTGTTGGGAGAATTATGGGATGGGTGTTGGGGAATGATGGGGAGAGTGTTTGGGGAGATGATGGGGTGGGTGTTGGGGGAATGATGGGGTGGGTGTTGGGGGAATGATGGGGTGGGTGTTGGGGGAATGATGGGGTGGGTGTTGGGGGAATGATGGGGTGGGTGTTGGGGGAATGATGGGGTGGGTGTTGGGGGAATGATGGGGTGGGTGCTGGGGGAATGATAGGGTGGGTGTTGGGGGAATGATGTGGATGTTGGGGGAATGCTGGGGTGGGTGTTGGAGGAATGATGATGTGGGTGTTGCGGGAATGATGGTTGGGTGTTGGGGGAATGATGGTTGGGTGTTGGGGGAATGATGGGGAGGGTGTTGGGGGAATGATGGTGTGAGTGTTGGGGGAATGATGGGGTGGGTGTTGGGGGAATGCTGGGGTGGGTGTTGGGGGAATGATGGTGTGGGTGTTGGGGGAATGATGGGGTAGGTGTTGGGGAATGATGATGTGGGTGTTGCGGGAATGATGGTGTGGGTGTTGGGGGAATGATGGGGTGGGTGTTGGGGGAATGCTGGGGTGGGTGTTGTGGGAATGCTGGGGTGAGTGTTGCGGGAATGATGGGGTGGGTGTTGCGGGAATGATGATGTGGGTGTTGCGGGAATGATGGTGTGGGGGGAATGACGGTGTGGGTGTTGGGGGAATGATGGGGGGGATGTTGCGGGAATGATGGTGTGGGTGTTGGGGGAATGATGGGGTGGGTGTTGGGGGAATGATGTGGATGTTGGGGGAATGCTGGGGTGGTGTTGGGGGAATGCTGGGGTGGGTGTTGGAGGAATGATGATGTGGGTGTTGCGAGAATGATGGTTGGGTGTTGGGGGAATGATGGGGAGGGTGTTGGGGAATGATGGTGTGGGTGTTGCGGGAATGACGGTGTGGGTGTTGCGGGAATGATGGTTGGGTGTTGGGGGAATGATGGGGAGGGTGTTGGGGGAATGATGGTGTGAGTGTTGGGGGAATGATGGTTGGGTGTTGGGGGAATGATGGGATGGGTTTTGGGGGAATGATGGTGTGGGTGTTGGGGGAATGATGGGATGGGTGTTGGGGGAATGATGGTGTGGGTGTTGGGGGAATGATGGTGTGGGTGTTGGGGGAATGATGGGATGGGTGTTGGGGGAATGATGGGATGGGTGTTGGGGAATGATGGTGTGGGTGTTGGGGGAATGATGGTGTGGGTGTTGGGAGAATGATGGGATGGGTGTTGGGGGAATGATGGGATGGGTGTTGGGGGAATGATGGTGTGGGTGTTGGGGGAATGATGGTGTGGGTGTTGGGGGAATGATGGGGTGGGTGCTGGGGGAATGATGGTGTGGGTGTTGGTGGAATGATGGGATGGGTGTTGGGGGAATGATGGGATGGGTGTTGGGGGAATAATGTGGTGGGTGTTGGGTGGTCTCCATTGTTTATCACTAACCTCTCGCAGATATTTACTGCGTGACTGGGGTGAATATCTGGAAACCTATTTCACAACAGGCCCCCCCATTGTCCTCGATATTTTCCCGAGGGGCTCAGCTGTTACAAATCTACCTATTGGTTGTTTAAACCTTCTGGGTAATTACCGGTCATGTGTGCGGGTCACGATTTCTGAAGAATTCAATGCACAACAGCAGCCAACATTGTGTTGACATTGGAAGTCCCGGCTCAATGAGAACCTCCATTGTATCTCATCTCTGCCGTCTGTGCTGCAGTATCAATAGTTTCATGATCACAAGTACTTGGCATCTCTTTGCCCCAATGGCAGCACTGTGACTTCTCAATAAGAAGGGTCCTGGTCTCAAACTACTCTCAAGGCCGGCACTTAAATATAATACTGGGTTACAGCTTCAACTTCAGAAAGTGTCAAATTTGGCTATGACATTAAACTGAGGCCCCGTCCAACTATTGCAGTGGATGTAAAAGACCCCATTGTACTACTTGAAGTAACGGAGTTCTTCGGGTGCCCTTGCATTTATCCCCAAACCATTAACTTAAAAAGTAAACTCAATATTTGTAGATTTGCCTCATTGCTGCTTCTGGAGTGCGCAGTGTGCACATTACCTGCCATTTCGCTTCATGACAACAGTGATTAGACTTCAAAAGCAGTTCATTGGCTGCAAAATGTTTTGGAACATTGTGAGAATGTGAGAGATATCGGCACTTTGCAAAGTTCCCTCATTCTATTGTGTGTTTTGTACTGCTATATGACTTAAAACTAGAAATGTAAACTTTACTGGTATGTATTTAATTTGCTACTTTTCACTCATATTTCTCAGGGTGATTGGCATCTTAATGTGTATGTTAGGTGCAGTTGGATCTGCTTTTAATGCCTTTTTTATAGTGTTTAAGCAGATGCAAGGGTAAATCCTGGGATTATGTCCTCCTTTGAAAGACACTATGGAACAATAAGGTGTCATTATAGAAGATTAGCATGAATCAGTAATTGTACTCTGTTACCTGAGATAGAAGTGGGGTCAAGTCTCAATCCAGAAATAATACTAAACTCAGCTGATACTGGTAAAGTAATGCTGCAGTGCTGTGCTTTGGAAGTAGAGCAGCTTGTTGCACTAATCAAAAAAAAGCACAGACTTCTCCAAGTGTACTCCAAAACACCAACACCAACTGGCAGGGTGTATCTCCACCTCAGCAGCGGTTTAAGAAGGCAGCTCACCACCATCTTCTCGAGGGCAACTGGTCAAGCCAGCAATGCCCACATCCCGTAAAATGAACTTAAAAAAACAGAAATTGGTGCAGAACTAAAGATGGAATGGAAGACTAATGGCTTGGTCAAATAAGCAGGGTTTAAAGTACACCTGGAAGATGGACAGAGAGGTGGAGATGTAGAGGGAGAGGTTGAGGAAAAGAGTTCACTTCGGGCCTGGTTGCTGGAAGGCACAGCTAGCATCGATGAGGCAAAGGAAGTGAAAGATACTCAAGGGCCCAGAATTGAACAAACACACAGGCCTTGATGGTTTGTAGAACTGGAGGAGGCTTTAGAAATAGGGAGGAGTAAGGTCATAGAGGATTTGAACATTCGGATGAGAATTTTAAAATCAAGGTGTTTGCGTAACGGAAACCTGCGACACAGCAATGATAGATCTCTTAACCTCATTTACTGTTTAAGAGATCTTGCTGTGTGAAAATTGGTGCCTATCTTCAGTCAAACATGACACCACTTGAGAAATAATTCAATGAGTAGGAAGTGCTGAGGATGTCAAAGACATTGGGAAGACTTTTCTCTGTATTGGGCAGATTGTGGCAGCGGGCGGGAAAAGTAGTGTTGAAGTGACTGGTGTCAATGAGGCTTCCTCCACCATAGTGTTGGGAACATAGAAGAGAAAAAGCCAAGGAATGGGTCCCACCACGTAACACTCTGAATGGGCCTGCCCTGTCAGCGACTTAGTTTTTTTAAAAGATTGGGACGTGCTACAACACTCTGCGTGAGTGCACAGTCAATTCCAGCCCCACAGACCCCGGAGTCCAAACATAAGTGAATTAACCAATAATTCATGTATTTTCCTGAGATCTTTGACACTTTACTGCTCCAATGAGTTACAGGCACCAGATTTGTAAGCAAAATATTTGTTTTAACTGTTTATTTATAACAAGAGAGGAGATAAACTGATAATAGCAAAAATGGAACAATGGTCTGCTAATTAAATTACTCCCCTAACCCCCATCCCACCCTCCAGACACACACAAGACAGACACAGGGACGGGGTAGGAAAGGGTCAAAATAACAGGGATTAAAAAGGGCGTGAGGTGAATCTTTGCTGCTGTGGTTGTGGTCTTTGTAGTCAGTGATTTTCCAAGGACGCAAAGTGTTGAATCATCGGTTGGTTTGGAGTTTCTACAGTTTGACTTCAATTAGAACATGCAGCCTGTAGAATCCTGTCAGGCGGGGGTACTTTCATTTAAATGACCTCCACCAGACCAGCTCTCAAATATTAGAATCCTTCACCTGAGGATTTCAAATAGGTTTTCAATCAGCCCCCTCTTCCAGCAGGTGGCACTGGACTGGAACATCCCTGAACTAACTGCAGTGAAAAAGTTGAGAAAAATCAGTTTCAGCTCCCCAGTCTTTTAATCAGAAGTTACCTTCACAGGCCTGGCTGGATAGAGGGATCTGCTTTAGCTTCCAGTGGAGCTCCCCACAGACTGGCTGGAAGCATTTAAAATTGTTAGATAGAGAGTTGATAGAGAGAGCTCAGACCTGCTGTGCTGCTTTCCAGGTCTTTAGCAGAAACTGAAGCCAAAATGGAACCTGCCTGAACTTTTCCAGAACCTTGCAGAAGCTTCTGAAGGGCTCCACCAATTCTAATCAAAAACAGTAAAACGTCCTGAAATTTAGGAAGAGGGGATTGACTGCTAGCCAAGTCCATCAAAAGGACATCACTGATTATGCCACAGAGCACATTGCATCAAGGGGTGTGCCTGGGTAAATCAAAAGAGCAGCTTGTAACGGGGGAATTTCAGTTCAAAACCAGATGTCTGTAATTTTAAAAACAGCATTCAGCAAAAACAACCAGCAAGACAGAGATTAAAAAGGAAAACAAGGATTGTAAAGAGGTTCTTTACAAATGCCATTTTTAAAAGCCACCCCACAAACAGGACCACCAAACCCTCCTTCTAGACTTGAGAATACCTCCACTCGGCATCTGAGAGGGTCCTGGATACGTAAGTGATGGGCCTTTCTATCCCGTCTTTCCAGCGGTGAGAGAGTACCACCCCAACCATGTAAGGGGAAGCATTGCATATCAGGATGAGTTCCTTTTTGAGGCAGAAATAAATTGGACGAAAGCAGCTGTTGTTTCACTTTTTCAAAGGCCTCCACCCTTGACGCCTCCCAAGACCATTTTTGGTACTTTCACAGTAGTATGTGCCATGAAGACAGCAAGGAAAGTAAATTTCAATAAACTTCACCTAATAATTGATTAGTCCGAGCAAAGATTTCAATTCTGAGGTGTTTCAAGGAGTTGGTGCCTCCCTGGTGGCCCACATCTGTCCTTCACTGGATGTAGCCCTTTTTATCCATCCAAATAGGTCATTTCACTCACTTGGAAAACACATTTTTCCCTTTTTAGATGTACCCCAGGTTTCAAAAACCCTGCAAGACCTCTCCTAGTTTTGCCTGGTCCTCTTGTTCTGAAGTCCCTGTGATCAGAATGTCAGCGACATACACCGCCACATTAAGTACCTTGGAATATGTTCTCCAAGATCCATTTGAATATAATGCACACCGACGGGACCCGAAGGACAAGCACGTTTACTCATATAGGCCCTTGTGTTGTGTTGATTGCAACAGATTTGCGGCAACGATCGTCTAATTCAAGTTGAAGATAGGCATGGCTTATATCTAACTTAGTGAACATCTGGCCACCTGATAGGTCAGCATATAGATCCTCTATTCATGGCATGTGATACCTATCCAGTTTGGAAACCCGATTGACAGTAAGCTTATAATCCCCGCAGATGCGGACCAATTTGCCTGGTTTGAGGACCACAATCTGCCAATTTTCCTGGTTTGAAGACAGGGATGGCAGGCCCATTCTGCAAATTGGATGGGTCTTATTATACCTGATGTACCATCAATGACTACGAGACAATGGTGAACAATTGTGGCTTTATTGTGCTCGATGTTAAGCCTCCTGCAGCTGGAGCCAGAATGGGGGCAGCGCAGGAGAGTGCACACTTTTATACAGAAGCTGCTGGGTGGAGCCAGCAGGCCGGGATTTACTGTAATGACAGGAGTACAATGGCAGTACTGTAATACACGCAGTGTATGACCAGTTTACCATATTCACCCCCTGTTTAAAAAAGAGTCCAGTGGGGGTGAAGCGACGTTACAGGTCAAGCCTGTCGGGGGCTTTGACCCTCTGCCGCGATCGCCTCAGTCCCGGTTGTGGTGTGGGCGCCAATGTGGGTATCTGCGACTCCGGGAGCGTGTTGTCCTCTCCTTCTTCACCCAGTCGTGGATCTGGTGGGGGAACGGGCGCTGCCGGGGTGGAGGTTGCAGTGATAGTCGCTGGTGGGGGGGTGAACGGCGCAGGGGCTTGGGTGGTAACTGGAGGGGGAGGGGATGGTACCAGGTCGGGGGTGGGGGTGATGGTGGATGGGGAACCAGTGGGTACCAGGTCCCGGAGGGAGACTGTGTCCTGCCACCCTTCATGGTGTGCCACGTAGGCGTACTGTGGGTTCGCATGGAGGAGGAGGACTTTTTCGACGAGAGGATCTGATTTTTGGCTCCTCGCATGGCTTCGGAGGAGGAGCTGTCAGCCAGGTTGGGAGCGAGACCCCGGAAGTGGAATTCCTGGGGAAGGCAAACACACGTTCGTGAGGGGTCTCATTGGTAGCAGTGCGCAGGAGCGACCAGATGAAGTGGAGCGCATCGGGGAGGACCTCCTGCCAGCGGGAGACTGGGAGACTCTTAGACCGAAGGGCCAGCAGGACGGCCTTCCAGACCGTCCCGTTCTCCCTCTCCACCTGCCCGTTCCCCCGGGGGTTGTAGCTGGTCGTCCTGCTCGAGGCGATACCCCTGTTGAGCAGGAACTGACGCAGCTCATCACTCATGAAGGAGGAACCCTGATAGCTATGGATGTAGGTGGGGAAGCCGAACAAGGTGAAGAGACTGTGTAGGGCCTTGATAACGGAGGCAGAAGTCATGTCAGAGCAGGGGATGGTGAAAGGGAAACGGGAGTACTCATCAATGATGTTGAGGAAGTACACGTTGCGGTCAGTCGAGGGGAGGGGCCCTTTGAAGTCGATGCTGAGGCGCTCAAAAGGGCGGGAGGCCTTAACCAGGTGTGCTCTGTCCAGCTGGTAGAAGTGCGGTTTGCACTCCGCGCAGACCTGGCAGTCCCTGGTCACAATCGTAACCTCCTCGGTGGAGTAGGGCAGGTTTCGGGCCTTGATAAAGTGGAAGAATCAGGTGAACCCCGGGTGACAGAGGTCATTGTGGAGAGCCCGAAGCCGGTCTACTTGTGCGCTGGCACATGTACCGCGGTATAGGGCATCTGGGAGCTCATTGAGTTTCCCAGAGTGATACAAGATCTCGTAGTTATAGGTGGAGAGTTCGATCCTCCACATCAGGATCTTGTCATTCTTGATCTTGCCCCGCTGTGTGTTACTAAACATGAAGGCAACCGACCGTTGGTCAGTGAGGAGAGTGAATCTTCTGCCGGCCAGGTAATGCCTCCAATGTTGCACAGCTTCCACAATGGCTTGGGCCTCCTTTTCGACAGAGGAGTGCCAAATTTCGGAGGCATGGAGGGTGCGAGAGAAGAAAGCCACGGGTCTGCCTGCCTGGTTGAGGGTGGCGGCCAGAGCCACATCCGATGCGTTGCTCTCCACCTGAAAGGGGAGGGACTCGTCGACTGTGTGCATCTTGGATTTGGCGATGTCCGCCTTGATGTGGTTGAAGGCCCGGCCGGGCTCAGCCGTCAGGGGGAAAATGGTGGACTTGATGAGTGGGCAGGCCTTGTCCGCATAATTAGGGACCCACTGGGAATAATATGAGAAGAATCCCAGGCATCGTTTCAGAGTCTTGGGACAGTGAGGGAGGGGTGTTCCAGGAGGGGGCGCATGCGGTCGGGGCCGGGCCCTAGGACTCCATTTTCCACGACGTAGCCGAGGATGGCTAGGCGGGTTGTGCGGAAAATACATTTCTCCTTATTATAGGTAAGGTTAAGGAGTTTAGCGGTGTGGATGAATTTCTGGAGATTCGCGTCGTGGTCCTGCTGGTCGTGGCCGCAGATGGTGACGTTATGCAGATACGGGAAAGTGGCCTGCAATCCGTACTGGTCAACCATTTGGTCCATCTCTCGCTGGAAGACCGAGACCCCATTGGTGACGCCAAAGGGAACCCGAAGGAAATGGTAGAGGTGGCCATCTGCTTCGAATGCAGTCTATTGGCGGTCCTCCGGGTGGATGGGGAGCTGGTGGTATGCGGATTTCAAGTCAACTGTGGCGAATACTCGATACTGCGCAATCTGATTGACCATGTCAGATATGCGTGGAAGGGGGTACGCGTCGAGCTGCAGGTACTGGTTGATCGTCTGACTGTAGTCGATGACCATCCGGTGTTTCTCCCCAGTCTTAACTACCACCACTTGAGCTCTCCAGGGGCTGTTGCTGGCCTCAATGACCCCCTCCCGCAGAAGCCGTTGGACTTCCGACCTGATAAATGTCCTGTCCTGTGCACTGTTCTGTCTGCTCCTCGTGGCGACGGGCTTACAGTCCGGGGTGAGGATCGCGAAAAGTGAGAGTGGATCGACCTTATGGGTCGTGAGGCCACAGACGGTGAGGGGGGGCAGGGGTCCGCCGAACTTCAGAGTAAGGCCCTGAAGGTGGCACGGAAAATCGAGACCCAGTAACAGGGCAGCGCAGAGGTGGGGGAGGACGTAGAGTCTGAAGTTGCTGTACTCTACGCCCTGGACCGAGAGAGTCGCAAAGCAGTACCCCCGGATCTGTACGGAATGGGATCCTAAGGCCAGGGAGATTTTCTGGGTGACAGGAAGAACCGGGAGGGAACAGCACCTTACCGTGGCTGGATAGATGAAACTCTCCATGATCCTGGAGATGAAGAGGCAGGTCGTCTCGTGCCCGTTGATCCGTACGGTTGTTCTAACGGTCGCGACGTTGCGAGGCCGAGACTGATCAAGGGTGATGGAGGCGAGCTGCGGAAGTTGGTGGGAGGGCTGATCGGTATCGGCAGCCAGCAGGGGTCCTGGGGTGCGTTCCAAGATGGCACCGAAGATGGCGGCGCCCATGGGGCGCACATGGCGGACGACATCCAAGATGGCGGCGCCCACGGGCCGCACTTGGCGGGCGGCGGCAAAGATGGCGGCGCCCCTGGATCGCACGTAGATGGTGTAGCGATGCTGGGCCTGGAAACAGCAGCGACCGATCGGGCCTGACAAACAGAGACGAAGTGGCCCTTCTTGCCATACCTGTTGCAGGTCGCGCTCCGTGCCGGGCGGCGTTGTCTGGGGTGCTTGTTCTGGCCACAAAAGTAGCATTTGGGGCCTCCGGTGTTAGCTGGCTGCCGCCCGGCGCAGGCTTGCGGTGCACCCATGTCGGATGATGGTGGGGCCCATGACGCCCATGAGGGTGTGGCGCGGTCGGAGGTGTAGGACTCCAGACTGCGGGAGGCCACTTCTAAGGAGTTAGCGAGCTGTACAGTCTCGGTAAGGCCGAGTGTACCCCCCTCTAATATTCGCTGACGGACGTAATTGGATTTAATGCCCGTGACATAGGAGTCTCTGATCAGCAGTTCTGTGTGTTGGACTGCCGACACCGCCTGGCAATTACAGTTTCTGCCAAGTATCTGCAAAGCACGCAGGAAATCGTCCTGGGACTCCCCCGGGAGTTGCCGTCTCGTGGCCAGGAGGTGCCTGGCGAACACCTGATTAACAGTTTTGATGTACTGCCCTTTCAGCAGTTCCATCGCTTTCATGTAAGTGGGAGGGTCCCGAATGAGGAGGAAAACCGTGGGCTCACCTGTGCGTAGAGTATTTGGAGCTTCTGTGGGTCTGAGATGACTTCTGTGGATGCTCCGAGTATCCAGCGAAGCAGGCTAGCCAGTGCTCGAAAGTGGCTGTGGCGTCGGCTGCGTGAGGGTTCAGCTCCAGGCAATCCGGCTTGAGTAAGACGTTCATCTTCAAATTCCAGCACAATAAATTGATGTACCATCAATGACTACGTGACTAATGGTGAACAATTGTGGCTTTATTGTGCTCGATGTTAAGCCTCCTGCAGCTGGAACCAGAATGGGGGCAGCGCAGGAGAGCGTACACTTTTATACAGAGCCTGCTGGGTGGAGCCAGCAGGCCGGGATTTACTGGAATAACTGGAGTACAATGGCAGTACCGTAATACACGCAGTGTATGACCAGTGGTGTTTACCACAATACCTAAAATTTTCAGGTGCCCAAACTGAGTCCCTACCTTCTCCAACAGGGAATAAGGAACCCGCCTTGCTCTAAAATATTTAGGCGTAATGTTGGAGTCTACAAACTCAAGGGTTGGTACCAGTTTGGAGGTGGTCAAATGTCTGTTCTCCAATGACAAGGAAAGCAGCTCATGCGTCCACCTCCATTTTGAATGAATGACTATTTACCATCAGTTCTATCATTATTGGGGCGGCCTTGGTCCTGATGATTCAGTTTAGTTGCATTGTCGCTGCTTCTGGAAATGGGCGTACCTGCATGGTATGGGCCTGTGCTGGCCTTGGCTTCTTCCCTGAGTAGCACACGTATTGTCTATTCCTATATCTTTGCCATGACTGTGCCCTTTTACAGTGCTTACAATTGTTTGTTGTCTGACATCTACAACCTTCTGGAGCAGGTTCCCTAGCATAATTTGGACTGTCATAATACTTCCTTGACTGCTGGGGGGCACAAGCTCTGATTTGGGGATGGAATATTTACAGAGGCACCGTCAGTTGAGGAATGGTTACTCTTGCATGAGGCCTTTCCCCTTGACTGGAGGACATTGCTGTCTGATCCCCCTTAAAACTCCTCTGTGGGTCCTCATTCTCCAGGATTAGGGCTATCTCAATGGCTTTTTTTACATCCAGATTGGCTCTGCTAGTAACTTTTTTTGAGTTGTCGTATTGATTATTCCGCACACTAATCTGTCTCAGTCAGGGAGGGGCCGAATTCATAATGTTTTGCCAGTTTCCACAATTGGGTCAAAGGTTCAGTGACAGGTTCCCCCGAGGTTCTCCCACCGTGTTAAAGCAGTACCTCTGGAGGTTGATGGGGGCTTTGAGTCATTGAGATTCTATCACAAGGTCTATCAGCTCATCAAATATTTTCAATTCGGGCCATCTGGGTAGGTCAAGTTTTTGTCACGCTAAAAGTCGGGGCTCTGCATGCTGTCCGCAGAATCACCTCCCACAATGTTATTAGTCCAGAAGAAGTAACGCAAGAGATCCCTGGGCCCAGTCTTCTCCATTAGCCATTCATTTTTGACCCTGAAGGTTGCTCGGAAAAGCTTGTTTTTATTCCTCGTCACCAATGTAATAACTTCGCCAAGGCCAGTTCTGCCAACAACAAACCCCTTTATTGCAACAACGAAAAGGGCCTTCAGTGGCTGCTTACAAAACATGTGTCCAAGCCCAGGGACCTACGGAGATGCAGGTTTGGGTTGGAGCAGCAGGTCTTAAGCTCCCACCATACATTTCCTGTTGGGAGAGTTACTGCCTGCTTAATAGAGGAATTCATATTCCATGAAGTTTACGGGGAGATCTATTGCCGATCCCGCATCTCCTTTGTGGCCACCATAGCAGTGTGAAACAAGGGGTACCAAAATGGCAACTATTTTCCCTTTAAATAAAGAATCACTTGGAGTGTAAAATGGGCTGCTGATGAGCTCTGGGATCTTGCTGTACTTCCCAAAGCAGGTTTCATAGTGTTTACTACTTTCATAATACACTTCGAAAATGGCAAGTGGCACTTTGCTAAATGTAATGCCTGCCGTCCATTATATGTTCACCATTAGTGTCGAGGTTATTACGCTGACAATGAATTGACATCATTGCCAACATAATTTATTTAATGTGTTGCCAGATCTCACCTGAAGCTGCGTTATAATGATTAGCTGAGTGTGAGGTTGCAGTGAGGCTTAATAAAGTTTTGTCTATAGTTGCTCATTGTCACTGGCACAGTAATAGAGCTTAGCTCATTGGGACAACCGAGTTTGTGGATTTGGCTGCTTGAATTTCCCCGAGATGTTCTGCTTCCCCTCATGAATGCCGATGGTTTTAAAAAATTCTTTCGGGGGTGTGGGCGTTGCTGGCTGGACCAGCATTTATTGCCCATCCCTAATTGCCCTTGAACTGAGTGGCTTTTTAGTCCATTTCAGAGGACATTTTTAAGAGTCAACCACATTGCTGTGGGCCTGGAGTCACATGTAGGCCAGACCAGGTAAGGACGGCAGATTTCTTTCCCTCAAGGACACTTGTGAACCAGATATCGGTTTTACGACAATCGACAATGGTTTCGTGGTCATCATTAGACATTTTTAATTCCAGATTTTTTTATTTGAATTCCCATTTCACCATCTGCCATGGTGGGATTTGAACCCAGGTCCCCAGAGGATTACCCAGGTACTCTCGATTGCTAATCCAGATGGCGATCCACCATCTGTGCTGCTGCCATACCTCTCTCATCATCATCTCATCCTGTTTCATTTAACCAGTTTCCTCATTGCTGCCAGTCTAAAGCAGTCAAGGATATATTTTTCAAGTTTACTTTAATGAACCTTACAACTCCTGCTCACAAGCTATTGATGCTTGCCTTCTTGCCTCGCTCATTGCAGGTTATTACGTGAGCTCTGGATTGCTCCCTCTGTGTAATTGGTCTTACCATTATGCTGTCGAGAACCCAACCGATTTGCCCAACCATTTTGCTCCAATTGTTAACTGACTTCAGGACAAAGAATGTGCCCTTTGTCTATTCCTTAAACTTTTGTGACAAACTCCTTTTACTGTTTGTATACCAACATGGCTGTGATTCAGTTGCTCGCACTCGTGTCGCTGAATCACAAGGTTCTGGGTTCTTGCCCCTCGCCAGGACGTGACCACAAGGCTGACACTCTGGTGCTGTCCTCAGGGATTGTTGCACAGTCAGTGCTAGCGTTTGGAGAGACACTGCCCTCTCAGGTGAATGTAAAGATCCCACGGCTCCATTTCAAAGAGGAGTAGAGAAGGTCTCCCAAGTGTCCTGGGTGGTATTTACCTGTCAATTAATATCAGAAAAAACATATTGTGCAACAATCCCTGCAGAAGGAGGCCATTCGGCCCATCGAGTCTGCACCGACCCACTTAAGCCCTCACTTCCACCCTATCCCCGTAACCCAATATCCCCTCCTAACCTTTTTGGTCACTAAGAGCAATTTATCCTGGCCAATCCACCTAACCTGGACTGTGGGAGGAAACCGGAGCACCCGGAGGAAACCCACGCAGACACGGCGAGAGCGTGCAGACTCCGCACAGACAGTGACCAAACCAGGAATCGAACCTGGGACCCTGGTGCTGTGAAACCACAGTGCTATCCACTTGTGCTACCGTGCTACCGGCCAGTCATTATCACATTGCTGTTTGTGGGAGCTTGCTTAACTGTCACATTTCTTACATTACAATAGTGACTACACTTCAAAAGTACTTCATTGCGATGAAGTGCTTTGAGATATCTGCTGGTCATGCAAAATGCAATTTTTTTTCTTATTCCCAGTTAAGAGTCATATGAGTCCCTTCAAATGATTTTCTAATGAGCACATATATCCTTTTCTATTCAGCAACTTATCTTCATATGTCAGGAATTTAGATGATCAGTTGTTTTTTATAAATGTTTTTTTATTTTTTTTTGAGCAAAGTATATTTAGCGTTATGTACACAGAATAATATATATATGACTTCCGGGTGCGGCGATGACCAGCTAAGTCGCACGTTTCGGCAGCTCCCGGTGGAACGGACTTTAGGGCTCTTGATAGGAGCCCCAACGGCAATTTTAACGGCTAAAAACACCGTGCGGTAAACCAGAAGGGTGTTCCCCCTGGACACGGATGGAAAAAGGAGAGGAAAGTGGCCGGATTGCAGCGGATCCTTTGGAACAACGGCAAGGAAGGCAAGCAGAAACCAAGATGGCGTCGGAAGGTGGCAGTCTCATATGGGGCCCTGAACAACAAGAGTTCTTGAAACGCTGCGTGGAGGAGATAAAAAAGGAAATGAAGAAAGAGTTGTTGGCCCCGATATTACAGGCGATTGAAGGGCTGAAAGAGGAACAAAAGACCCAGGAGCAGGAGCTTCGGGTCGTGAAGGCGAAAGCAGCAGAGAATGAGAACGATATACAGGGCCTGGTGGTGAAGTCGGAGATACAGGAGGCACACCAGAAACGATCTGTGGAGAGGTTGGAGGCACTGGAAAACAACGCAAGGAGGAACAACTTGAGGATTCTTGGCCTTCCTGAAGGTGTGGAGGGGGCGGACGTCGGGGCATATGTGAGCACGATGCTGCACTCGTTAATGGGAGCGGAGGCCCCGGCGGGTCCGTTGGAGGTGGAGGGAGCATACCGAGTTATGGTGCGAGGATCGAGAGCAGGAGAAACTCCCAGAGCCATAGTGGTGAGATTCCTCCGTTTTAAGGATAGAGAAATGGTCCTTAGATGGGCGAAGAAAACTCGGTGTAGTAAATGGGAGAACGCGGTGATCCGCGTTTATCAAGATTGGAGTGCGGAGGTGGCGAGAAGGAGGGCGAGCTTTAATCGGGCCAAAGCGGTACTTCACAAAAAGAAGATAAAATTTGGAATGCTGCAACCGGCAAGACTGTGGGTCACATATCAAGGGAGGCACCACTACTTTGAGACGGCGGATGAAGCGTGGACTTTTATTGTAGAAGAAAAATTGGAATGAGTGGATTATGAAAATGAACGTTTGGACAAAGTGGTGGGGCGAATGGGGGGGGGCGAAGAGGGGTTTTATGTTTTAATCCTGCGGTATGGTAACTTTTCTCTCTCCCACAGGTGGTGATGGGGGGAGGTGGGGAGGGAGAGGAGATGGGGCGTTGGCCATGGGAGGCGGGGCCGAGGGAGAGGCGCGGGCTTGGTTCCGCGCTATGATAATTATGGCGGGAATAGAGAAGCAGAAAGGAGGGGGCGTCGCACGGTGCGAGCCGTGATCACGGGGGAAAGCCGAGGTCAGCCAGAGTTTGCTGACTTCTGGGAGCAACATGGGGGGAGTAATTACGCTAGCGGGGGGTCTAGCGGGGGGGGGGAGGGGGGAATTACTGGGTTGCTGCTGCTGGGGAAAGGGGGGAGTGGGTACGGGAAAGGATGGGCGGGGGGGCACCGTCTGGGAGAGATACAGCTGCGTGGGAACTGGGTGAGAAGCTGGAAAAAGATGATGGCTAACCGGCAAGGGGGGGGGGGGGTGGGAAGCCCCCCAACTCGGCTGATCACGTGGAACGTGAGGGGGCTTAACGGGCCGATAAAGAGGGCACGAGTACTCGCACACCTTAAGAAACTTAAAGCAGATGTGGTTATGTTACAGGAAACGCACCTGAAACTGATAGACCAGGTTAGGTTGCGCAAAGGATGGGTGGGGCAGGTGTTCCATTCGGGGCTGGATGCGAAAAACAGGGGGGTGGCTATATTAGTGGGGAAGCGGGTAATGTTCGAGGCAAAGACTATAGTGGCGGATAACGGGGGCAGATACGTGATGGTGAGTGGCAAATTACAGGGAGAGATGGTGGTTTTGGTAAACGTGTATGCCCCGAACTGGGACGATGCCAACTTTATGAGGCGAATGCTAGGACGCATCCCGGACCTAGAGACGGGAAAACTGATAATGGGGGGAGATTTTAACACGGTGTTGGAACCAAGGCTGGATAGGTCGAAGTCCAGGACTGGTAGGAGGCCGGCAGCAGCCAAGGTGCTTAAGGATTTTATGGAGCAGATGGGAGGGGTGGACCCGTGGAGATTCAGTAGACCTAGGAGTAAGGAGTTCTCGTTTTTCTCCTGTGTCCATAAAGTCTATTCACGCATAGACTTTTTTGCGTTGGGTAGGGCATTGATCCCGAGCGTGAGGGGAACGGAATATACGGCTATAGCCATTTCGGATCATGCCCCACACTGGGTAGACTTGGAGATAGGGGAGGAAACAAGAGGGCGCCCACCCTGGAGAATGGACATGGGACTAATGGCAGATGAGGGGGTGTGCCTAAGGGTGAGGGGATGCATTGAAAAGTACTTGGAACTCAATGACAATGGGGAGGTTCAGGTGGGAGTGGTCTGGGAGGCGTTGAAGGCGGTGGTGAGGGGGGAGCTGATATCAATAAGGACACATAAAGGGAAGCAGGAGAGTAAGGAACGGGAGCGGTTGCTGCAAGAACTTTTAAGGGTGGACAGACAATATGCGGAAGCACCGGAGGAGGGACTGTACAGGGAAAGGCAAAGGCTGCATGTGGAATTTGACTTGCTGACTACAGGCACTGCAGAGGCACAATGGAGGAAGGCGCAGGGTGTACAGTATGAATATGGAGAGAAGGCGAGCAGATTGCTGGCACACCAATTGAGGAAAAGGGGAGCAGCGAGGGAAATAGGGGGGGTGAGGGACGAGGAAGGAGAGACGGAGCGGGGAGCGGAGAGAGTGAATGAAGTGTTCAAGACATTTTATAAAAAATTGTATGAAGCTCAACCCCCGGATGGGAGGGAGAGAATGATGGATTTTTTGGATCGGCTGGAAATTCCCAAGGTGGAAGAGCAGGAAAGGGTGGGACTGGGAGCACAGATCACGGTAGAAGAAGTGGTGAAAGGAATTAGAAACATGCAGACGGGAAAGGCCCCGGGACCGGACGGATTCCCAGTTGAATTTTACAGAAAATATTTGGACTTGCTCGCCCCGCTACTGACGAGGACCTTTAACGAGGCAAAGGAAAGGGGACAACTGCCCCCGACTATGTCAGAAGCAACGATATCGCTTCTCTTAAAGAAGGTAAAGGATCCGCTACAATGCGGGTCCTACAGACCAATTTCCCTCCTAAATGTGGATGCCAAGTCCCTGGCCAAGGTAATGGCAATGAGAATAGAGGAATGTGTCCCGGGGGTGGTTCATGAGGACCAAACTGGGTTTGTGAAGGGGAGACAGCTGAACACGAATATACGGAGGCTGTTAGGGGTAATGATGATGGCCCCACCAGAGGGTGAAACGGAGATAGTAGTGGCGATGGATGCCGAGAAAGCATTTGATAGAGTGGAATGGGATTATCTGTGGGAGGTGTTGAGGAGATTTGGGTTTGGAGAGGGGTATGTTAGATGGGTGCAGCTGTTGTATAGGGCCCCAGTGGCGAGTGTGGTCACGAATGGACGGGGATCGGCATTTTTTCGGCTCCATAGAGGGACAAGGCAGGGATGTCCTCTGTCCCCATTACTGTTTGCACTGGCGATTGAGCCCCTGGCGATAGCGCTGAGAGGTTCCAGGAGATGGAGGGGAATACTTAGGGGAGCAGAAGAACACCGGGTATCTTTATATGCGGATGATCTGCTACTATATGTGGCGGATCCAGCGGAGGGGATGCCAGAAATAATGCGGATACTTGGGGAGTTTGGGGATTTTTCAGGGTATAAATTGAACATGGGGAAGAGTGAGCTGTTTGTGGTGCATCCAGGGGAGCAGAGTAGAGAAATAGAAGACCTACCGTTGAGGAAGGTAACAAGAGACTTTCGTTACCTGGGGATCCAGATAGCTAAGAATTGGGGCACATTGCACAGGCTAAATTTGACGCGGTTGGTAGAACAGATGGAGGAAGATTTCAAGAGATGGGATATGGTAGCATTGTCAATGGCAGGGAGGGTGCAGGCGGTTAAGATGGTGGTCCTCCCGAGATTCCTCTTTGTGTTTCAATGCCTTCCGGTGGTGATCACGAAGGCTTTTTTCAAAAGGATAGAAAAGAGTATCATGGGTTTTGTTTGGGCCGGGAAGACTCCGAGAGTGAGGAAGGGATTCTTACAGCGTAGTAGGGATAGGGGGGGGCTGGCACTACCGAGCCTAAGTGAGTATTATTGGGCCGCTAATATTTCAATGGTGAGTAAGTGGATGGGAGAGGAGGAAGGAGCGGCGTGGAAGAGATTAGAGAGGGCGTCCTGTAGGGGGACCAGCCTGCAGGCTATGGTGACAGCCCCATTGCCGTTCTCACCAAGGAACTATACCACGAGTCCGGTGGTGGTAGCTACACTGAAGATTTGGGGACAGTGGAGACGACATAGGGGAAAGACCGGAGCATTGGGGGGGTCCCCGATAAGAAACAACCATAGGTTTGCCCCGGGGGGAATGGATGGGGGATATGGAATGTGGCAAAGAGCAGGAATAACGCAATTGAAAGATCTATTTGTGGATGGGAAGTTCGCAAGTCTGGGAGCGCTGACTGAGAAATATGGGTTGCCCCAAGGGAATGCATTTAGGTACATGCAATTGAGGGCTTTTGCGAGGCAACAGGTGAGGGAATTCCCGCAGCTCCCGACACAAGAGGTGCAGGACAGAGTCATCTCAAAGAAATGGGTGGGGGATGGTGAGGTGTCGGATATATATAGGGAAATGAGGGATGAAGGGGAGACTATGGTGGACGAACTAAAAGGGAAATGGGAAGAAGAGCTAGGGGAGGAGATTGAGGAGGGGCTGTGGGCAGATGCCCTAAACAGGGTAAACTCGTCGTCCTCGTGCGCCAGGCTAAGCCTGATTCAGTTTAAGGTATTACACAGGGCACATATGACTGGAACACGGCTCAGTAAATTTTTTGGGGTGGAGGATAGGTGTGCGAGGTGCTCGAGAAGCCCAGCGAATCATACCCATATGTTCTGGTCATGCCCGGCCCTACAGGGGTTTTGGATGGGGGTGACAAAGGTGCTTTCGAAAGTAGTAGGAGTCCGGGTCGAACCAAGCTGGGGGTTGGCTATATTTGGGGTTGCACAAGAGCCGGGAGTGCAGGAGGCGAGAGAGGCCGATGTTTTGGCCTTTGCGTCCCTAGTAGCCCGGCGCAGGATATTGCTAATGTGGAAAGAAGCCAAGCCCCCGGGGGTGGAGACCTGGATAAATGATATGGCGGGGTTCATAAAGTTAGAGCGGATTAAGTTCGTCCTAAGGGGGTCGGCTCAAGGGTTCACCAGGCGGTGGCAACCGTTCGTCGAATATCTTGCGGAAAGATAGATGGGGGAAAAAAGAAGGCAGCAGCAGCAGCCCAGGACTTGGGGGGGGGGGGGGGGGGGGGGGGCGGGGGGGGGGGGGGGGGGAGGGATGGGGGGGGTGGGGGTGGGGGGGGTATAGCCTGTGACAAGGCAGTTGCCAATTAGGGCTAGTTTTTATTTTTGTTATTTAATATTTATTTATTTGTTGTTTTTTGTTTATATAAAAAAGGTCATTATTATCTGTATTGTTATAATGTTGTGTAAAGGATGCACAATGTACTGTGTTGGTTGACCAAAAATTTTCAATAAAATATTTATTAAAAAAAAAGAATAATATATATATATATATTTATAGAAGAGAAGGGCACACACAAAAATAGCAACAACAAAAAAAGTAATAATAAAAAATAAAATAAAAAATAAAATAAAATAATGCACCAGCTCAACTGCAGCAACTCTGGTCAACGAGCAAAATTATTTACTACACATAAGTCGGCAACTGTTTGTCTTCCCTCTTCCCCCTCCTCCCCCCCACTTCTGCCCGCTCCCCCCCCCCCCCCCGCCCCGTGTTTCACCTATCTTTCCTCTTAGGTTTAGCTGTCCCCCCGGCTCCCCCACACCCCGGTCTATCCCTCCCTCTCACACCTTGGCTACTTTCCACTGATTGTTGGCTACCTGGCTATTCTTCTGCTTGTTCGGTGGCCACAAACAGGTCCCGGAACAATTGGGTGAATAGCTCCCACATTCTGTGGGAACCATCGTCTGACCCTCGGATGGCGAATTTGATTTTCTCCATTTGGAGAGATTCCGAGAGGTCGGACAGCCAGTCTGCAGCTTTGGGTGGTGCTGCTGACTGGAGAGATTCCGAGAGGTCGGACAGCCAGTCTGCAGCTTTGGGTGGTGCTGCTGACCGCCAGCCGAACAGGATTCTACGTGGGGCGATCAGGGAGGCAAAGGCAAGGGCGTCCGCCCTCCTCCCCAGAAATAGATCTGGCTGGCCTGAAACCCCGAAGATCGCCACTTTCGAGCATGGCTCCACCCTCACCCCCACCACTTTAGACATTGCCTCGAAGAAGGCTGTCCAGTACCCCGCAAGTCTGGGGCAAGACCAGAACATGTGGGCGTGGTTGGCCGGGCCTCCTTGGCACCATTCACATCTATCCTCCACCTCCGGGAAGAACCTACACACACGGATTCTTGTTAAGTGGGCTCTATGTACCACTTTTAGTTGCACCAGGCTGAGCCTTGCGCACGTGGAGGTGGAGTTGACCCTATGCAGTGCTTCGTTCCATAGTCCCCACCCTATTTTGATCCCCAGGTCCTCCTCCCATTTCTTTCTTGTTGCGTCCAGTACGGTGTCGGCCCTCTCTACCAGTCGGTCAAACATGTCGCTACAATTTCCTTTATCTAGTATGCTTGCGTTCAGTAACTCTTCCAGTAATGTCTGTCATGGCGGTTGTGGGTACGTCCTTGTCTCCTTTCGTAGGAAGTTTTTGAGTTGTAGATACCTTAGCTCGTTCCCCCTGGCTGGCTGGAATTTCTCTGTCAGTTCGTCCAGTGTTGCGATCCTGCCGTCCGAGTATAGGTCCCTGACTGTTAGTCTCCTCTGCCCTGTTTAAGGTGGTGGCATCAGTCAGCGCTGTGTGAATCTATGGTTGTTGCAGATGGGAGCTTTTTCCGACATTTTGGTCAGGCCAAATTGCTGCCGTAGTTGGTTCCAGGACTGGAGGGTGGCTATCACCACCGGGCTGCTGGAGTGTTTTTTGGGTGGGGATGGGATGTGCGCGCACCCACTTCTGGCTTCTTGATCCATCCCCTTATTCGCTCGGCCATCACCGCCCAGTGGTAGAATTGTAGTTTGGGAGGGCTAGCCCCCCCTGGATTTTGTTTTTGTACGACCTTCTTTGGGATCCTAGCATTCTTCCTCCGCCGCGCCCCCCCCCCCCCCCCCCCCCCCCCCCCCCCCCCCCCCCCCCCCCCCCCCACATACGAACGCCATGATTAGTTTGTCTAGTGCTTTGAAAAAGGCCTTGGGGATGTAGATCGGACTGGATCTAATTAGGAAGAGGCACCTGGGCAGTACGTTCATTTTGATCGTCTGGACTCTCCCCGCGAGGGAGAGTGGGAGTGTGTTCCATCTTTGCAGGTCCTTTTTTACTTCCTCTGTCAGACTGGTGAGGTTCCATTTGTGGATCCCTTTCCAGTCATGGGCTTTTTGGATCCCCAGGTAGCGGAATTTGTGTCGACTTGTTTAAACGGCAGTCCCGTTAGGCTGCCCCACCTACTTGTGGGTGTACCGGGAAGATCTCGCTTTTGCTCATGTTGAGTTTGTAACCCGAGAAGGCGGCAAACTCTTTCAGGAGCGCAATGATTCCATACATGCTGCTTTGTGGGTCCGAAATGTAGAGGAGCAGGTCATCTGCACAGAGTGAGACTCTGTGCTCTCTGCCGCCTCTTCGGATCCCCCTCCAGCTTTTTGCTGCTCTGAGCGTGATTGTTAGTGGTTCGATCGCTAGAGCGAACAGCAGTGGGGACAGTGGGCATCCTTGTCTGGTGCCCCTGTGCAGCTGGAAGTATCGGGAGTTGGTGTTGTTGGTCCGTATGCTCGCCAGGGGAGCGTTGTATAGGAGCTTTACCCAGGGGGTGAACCCTGTCCCAAGCCCGAACCGCTCCAGTACCTCTACGAGGTATTTCCATTCGACCCTGTCGAAGGCCTTTTCTGCATCTAGGGAGACGATCACTTCTGGTGCTCTCTCCCCGGAGGGGGTCATTATCACGTTCAGCAGGCTCCTGATGTTCGAGGTAAGCTGTCTACCTTTGACAAAGAGATGATCAATTGTACCGATCCAAGTACAGACTGTTTAAACAAGTGATATAAATTTCCCAGTGGCCAACTGAAAGGAATTGCATGACAAGATTTTTACTGTAACAAAACTAAAATCAACATTAAGTAAACATTATTCAGAAGGTAACAAATACTCTAAACTACAGAAAAGATAGTTCTGCTCGCAGAAAAATATTTTCATTGTACCTCGGTACACGTGACAATAAACAAATCCAATCCAATCCAAAAGATAACCGATGAGCGGGATTCTGCGCCCCGCCACGCCACATTTCTGCCCGACCGTCCGGCGGCATTTCCCGTTACGCCGGCCGGTCAATGGGGTTTCCCATTGTGGGGCAGCCCAACGCCGTCGGGAAACCCCCGGGTGCCGGCATAACAGAGAATCACGCCGGCGGAGAATCCCAGCCCTTTTTGGAGCCTCAGCATGACCAATGGCCTCCTGCTGTATGAGTAATTACATACCCTCCCCACTAAATCGCAGACTCCACAGATAACTATGGACCCTGGACACACAGTCCAAATCACTCCCACCTTCCAAACGTTCTCTTCATTTCACTGAGTCGCAATGTCCTGTGATGACCGATGGTTCTCTCCCTCAGTTGTCTGAGAATTCCCAAACCAACTTTCAACAGTAAGATTCACTCCTGTGATTCCTTCTCATGATGTGGCATGGGCAAATCTTCCAGTGTCCTTAAATCTCAGCAGGATCCTTTTCTTTGACTAGAGGACCAGCTTCTCTTATATTATGCCTCATAGCTAACAGGAAGCAATCTTATCCCTACTGCTTGCAGCAGCTGTGGATTTCTTGTTTTCCTACTCTTCCTCTCTGTCTCGCTCTTTCTCTCTTTCCCTCTTTCTCTTCTTCCCTCCCACTATCTCTCTCTTTTTTAATCAGACTGCCTACAGAAGTTAAGTCTACTCAAAGCAAGAACAGCTGCCTCTCGCTTAGTGTTCAGGAATGAAATATGGCACTTTGGGTTTCAATTTTTGGTTTTGGGTGACTGTCCGTGTGGAGTTTACACTTTCTTCCTGTGTCTGTGTGGGTTTCCTCTGGGTGTTCTGGTTTCCTCCCACATTCAAAAATGTGCAGGTTAGGTGAATTGGTCCTGCTAAAATTGCCCCTCAGTGTTCAAAAGACATGTGGGTTATGTGGGGTTATGGGGATAGGGTGGGGAGTGGGCCTAGGTAGGATGCTCTTTCAGAGGGTCGGTGCAGACCTGATGGGCTGAATGGCCTCCTTTTACATTGTGATTCTATGATTGAAATAACTTAGTCCATAGGTGTACTTGACCAATTTCACATATAAAATGTCTTCTCCAAGAACTTCTCAAGGCAGCATAGAGAGTTTTCTGACATTGAGTGACAATTCCTCTACCTGCCAAGCCACATGGTGGCTTTTTGGGAGAGGTCCTGGTATACATGTGGGGCATGTTATTCCCCCTACTTTCTCACGAAGATTCAGCCCTGGTATCCCAGAATTCATTAGGCCCCCTATGTTCCAGCTTCACAATCACCATTACACTGCTTTGCACTGCCCACTCTGCCACAATGCCACCAGCCATTTCTTCAGACCCTGGCACACCTAGCAATGACTGTGGAGAGCTGCATTCTGAGGTTTTAATACTGCCAGTGGACCCAAGGAAAGGGAATTCATTGAATGTTTACAGGAGGGCTTTTTGGAACAGCTTGTGATGGAGCCCATGAGGGAACAGGCCATTCTGGACTTAGTGTTATGTAATGAGCCAGACTTGATTAAAGATCTTAAAGTAAGGGAGCACTTAGGAGGCAGTGATCATAATATGGTCGAATTCAATCTCCAATTTGAAAGAAAGAAGGTAGAATCAGATGTAAAGGTGTTACAGTTAAATAAAGGTAAATACAGGGGCATGAGGGAGGAACTGATGAAAATTGACTGGGAGCAGAGCCTAGTGGGAAAGACAGTAGAACAGCAATGGCAGGAGTTTCTGGGAGTAATTGAGGACACAGTACAGAGGTTCATCCCAAAGAAAAGAAAGGTTATCAGAGGGGGGATTAGGCAGCCATGGCTGACAAAGGAAGTTAGGGAATGCATCAAAGCAAAAGAGAAAGCCTATAATGTGGCAAAGAGTAGTGGGAAGTCAGAAGATTGGGAAGGCTACAAAAACAAACAGATGATAACAAAGAGAGAGATAAGGAAAGAGAGGATCAAATTTGAAGGTAGGCTAGCCAGTAACATTAGGAATGATAGTAAAAGTTTCTTTAAATACATTAAAAACAAATGGGAGGCAAAAGTTGACATTGGGCCGCTCCAAAATGACGCTGGTAATTTTGTGATGGGAGACAAGGAAATAGCCGAGGAACTGAATAAGTACTTTGCGTCAGTCTTCACAGTAGAAGACATGAGTAATATCCCAACAATTCCGGAGAGTCAGGGGACAGAGTTGAATATGGTAGCCATCACAAAGGAGAAAGTGCTAGAGAAACTAAGAGGTCTAAAAATTGATAAATCTGCGGGCCCAGATGGGCTACATCCTAGAGTTCTAAAGGAGATAGCTGAAGAAATAGTGGAGGCATTGGTGATGATGTTTCAAAAGTCACTGGAGTCAGGGAAAGTACCAGAGGATTGGAAAATCGCTGTTGTAACCCCCTGTTCAAGAAGGGAACAAGGAAAAAGATGGAAAATTATAGGCCAATTAGCCTAACCTCGGTTGTTGGCAAGATTCTAGAATCCATTGTTAAGAATGAGATTTCTAAATTCTTGGAAGTGCAGGGTCGGATTAGGACAAGTCAGCATGGATTTAGTAAGGGGAGGTTGTGCCTGACAAATCTGTTAGAGTTCTTTGAAGAGATAACAAATAGGTTAGACCAAGGAGAGCCAATGGATGTTATCTATCTTGACTTCCAAAAGGCCTTTGATAAGGTGCCTCACGGGAGACTGCTGAGTAAAATAAGGGCCCATGGTATTCGAGGCAAGGTACTAACATGGATTGACGATTGGCTGTCAGGCAGAAGGCAGAGAGTTGGGATAAAAGGTTCTTTTTCGGAATGGCAACCGGTGACGAGTGGTGTCCCGCAGGGTTCAGTGTTGGGGCCACAGCTGTTCTCTTTATATATTAACGATCTAGATGACGGGACTGGGGGCATTCTGGCTAAGTTTGCCGATGATACAAAGATAGGTGGAGGGGCAGGTAGTATGGAGGAGGTGGGGAGGCTTCAGAAAGATTTAGACAGTTTAGGAGAGTGGTCCAAGAAATGGCTGATGAAATTCAACGTGGGCAAGTGCGAGGTCTTGCACTTTGGAAAAAAGAATAGAGGTGTGGACTATTTTTTAAACGGTGACAAAATTCATAATGCTGAAGTGCAAAGGGACTTGGGAGTCCTAGTCCAGGATTCTCTAAAGGTAAACTTGCAGGTTGAGTCCGTAATTAAGAAAGCAAATGCAATGTTGTCGTTCATCTCAAGAGGCTTGGAATATAAAAGCAGGGATGTACTTCTGAAGCTTTATAAAGCATTAGTTAGGCCCCATTTAGAATACTGTGAGCAATTTTGGGCCCCACACCTCAGGAAGGACATAATGGCACTGGAGCGGGTCCAGCGGAGATTCACACGGATGATCCCAGGAATGGTAGGCCTAACATACGATGAACGTCTGAGGATCCTGGGATTATATTCATTGGAGTTTAGGAGGTTGAGGGGAGATCTAATAGAAACTTACAAGATAATGAATGGCTTAGATAGGGTGGATGTAGGGAAGTTGTTTCCATTAACAGGGGAGACTAGGACCCGGGGGCACAGCCTTAGAATAAAAGGGAGTCACTTTAGAACAGAGATGAGGAGACATTTCTTCAGCCACAGAGTGGTGGGTCTGTGGAATTCATTGCCACAGAGGGCGGTGGAGGCCGGGACGTTGAGTGTCTTTACGACAGAAGTTGAAAAATTCTTGATTTCTCGAGGAATTAAGGGCTATGGAGAGAGAGCGGGTAAATGGAGTTGAAATCAGCCATGATTGAATGGTGGAGTGGACACGATGGGCCGAATGGCCTTACTTCCACTCCTATGTCTTATGGTCTTCTGGTTTTGGCTCGGCAGAGAAGCAGATTCTGAGCAGAGCCTCCTGTAATGTGCTTGTCGGATGGCCTGATTTATATTACAAGACCACTTGGAGCTAAAGCTATAAATGATTTATTAACATTAACTGTGGGTCAAATATAGTCAAACAACAGATGAATAACAGTATGATCATGCACAAGCAACCTCTCTCCCAGCTCCCTAGTCAGTCTGAGGTCACCTGACTCTAACATTCACTTATATACTAATGAGACTCCTAGTGGTCAGTCGGTGAATTACAACACAACCAAGATACCACTCTGAAAGGACACCTGTGCCTATCCTGAAGCACTTGTCTAGCACATTCTGGAACTGGGACAGTCAGCTTGTCCTGAAACTCGGCTCCTGCTCTTTCCTGGAATGTCAGAGTGCCTGAGTATGGAAGCATTGCAGAAGATAACTCCTCGAAATGTTCTCGCCTCAGTGGGGTTAGATGTTAAACTGTTCTGTCAGATGTCTGGGTGAGGATGGAAGCGGACTCTTGCAGGGGGCTAGGGTTGCGGGCGCTGGCAATGGCGCTGCTCCCGATGGCCCCAGAGATGTATTTGGTGAGTCCAGTGGTGGTGGCCCTGTTGAAAATCTGGAGGCAGTTTCGGCAGCATTTTCAGTTGGGAGCTCGGTCGGGGGGATGCCGATTGGGGGGAATTATGGGTTTGAGCTGGGGAGGATGGATGTAAGGTTCAGGGGATGGAAAGAGAGGGGGGATTAAGGAATTGCGAGTTTGGAGGAGTTGGCCGAGAAGTTTGGACTGGCGCGGGGCAATAAGTTCCGGTGCATCCAGGTGCGGGACTTTACGAGGAAGGTCTTCCCGACCTTCCCGATAGTGCCTACCTTCTCATTGCTGGAGGCGGTGCTGTCAGCAGAAAGGTTGGAGAGGGGGGATCGTTTCGGCGATTTACAGGAGGATTTTGGAGGAGGATGGGGTGTCCATGAAGGGGGTTAAGGCTAAGTGGGAGGAGGAGTTGGGGATGGCGTTGGAGGAGGGATTGTGGTGCGGAGGTTAAGTGCCTCGACTTGATTGATAATGCTGGGGCTGATACAGCTGAAGGTAGTGCACATGGCACACCTATAATAATAATCTTTATTACTGTCACAAGTAGGCTTACATTAACACTGCAGTGAAGTTACTGTGAAAGTCCCCTAGTCGCCACATTCCGGCGCCTGTTCGGGTACACTGAGGGAGAATTCAGAATGTCCAATTCACCTAACAAGCACGTCTTTCGGGACTTGTGGGAGGAAACCAGAGCACCCGGAGGAAACCCACGCAGACACGGGGAGAACGTGCAGACTCCACTCAGACAGTGACCCAAGCTGGGAATTGAACCCGGGTCCCTGGCGCTGTGAAGCAACAGTGCTAACCACTGTGTTACCGTGCCTCACAAGAACGTGCAGCCTCCGCACAGACAGTGACCCAAGCCGTGAATTGACTCTGGGACCCTGGCGCTATGAAGCAACAGTGCTAACCACTATACTACTATGCCTCACATAGTCTGGGATGAGCCGGATGTTCGAGGAGATGGAGGATATCTATGAGCGATATGTTTTGGGCCTGCCCGAAGCTGGAAAGGTTTTGTAGGACAGTATTCAGCGCCATCTCAGGGGTCTTACGTGTGGACGTGGAGCCCTGTCCCCTAGAAGTCATCTTCGGGATGTCAGACCGGCCCGGGCTGCAGGCGGGTGCGGGGGCAGATGTTTTAACCTTCACCTCGCTGATCGCTCGGAGGTGGTTCTTGTTGGGGTGGAGGTCAGCTTCTCCGCCCTGTGCCTCGGTGTAGCGGGGGGACCTGCTGTAGTTTTTGACCCTGGAGAAAGTGAAATTTGCTCTAAGGGGTGTTACAGGCCAGCGTTCAGAAAACTCCAAAACTATCATGGAGTTCACCTGACCTACAACTGTTTATTAATTTTGGTTACGAAGAGCATAAGGGCCTACCTTTCAGGTATTATTCAACAGAGGCCTTAAGCACTTTTAATCAAAAACAAATTTTATTCCACTAATTTAGTTAACATTTTTATAAACACACCCAGTAACCTTTTTTATCAACTACAAACATAAATACCCCACACAGCTACAGTACTCTATATATAACCCTTAACAAATTTCCCCCTTAAGTTGTTCCAATTTAGTAACAAGATCCCATAACCAGAAAACCCATTTCAAAGGTGCGGCCTAGCATATGGCACTCTAACTGTCTTTAAGACCTGCTTATGGATGCTCTTGTTTTCTTTTCAAAACATTAGGTTTGAGTTCATTTCAGAAAGCAGTTATTTCTTTTCAAGTTATCAAGTGATCTGGAAACACCTTTTAACACGCAGTGAGAGAGAGACAAGACAAGGCTTCTCTGTCTGAACCCAAATGCGAAAATGAAAGCAAAAAAACTCAGAGTCACAAAACAGCCCAACCAAAACGAAAGTAAAACCCAAAGCCACAGCCCAGCTCCACCCACACAATGACATCACGGAAGCCATTTGATACGACAAAACATTTATTAAGGTTGGAAAGTCCAGTGAAGAGTGGTGAAGTGGTAGTCGAAGTAATAGATAAACTATCTTGTCCAGGAATACAGTTTATCTTGGGTAATGATATAGCTAGATCGCAGGTGGGAGTGATGCCTACTGTGGTTGATAAGCCAGTGGAAAATCAGTCAACTGAAGTGTTGAAGGACGAATATCCTGGGATTTTTCCAGATTGTGTAGTAACAAGGTCGCAAAGTCACAGGTCAAGACAAGAGGAGAAATCAGAGAGTGAAGATAAAGGTGAAGTGCCATTATCAGAAACGATATTTGATCAGATGGTAGGAAAAGAACAGGTGGAGGATGAGGTAGATATCTTTAGTTCAGGAAAATTGGTGAGTTACAACAGACAGATGTAGAACTAAAACGGATGTATCAGAAAGCAGACACGTATCTACTGCAGACAATACGGAGGCATGGGATTCAGGGTGATTTAGCGGTTTGGATCAGAAATTGGTTAGCTGGAAGAAGACAATGGGTGGTGGTTGATGGGAAGTGTTCAGACTGGAGTCCAGTTACTAGTGATGTACCACAAGGATCTGTTATGGGGCCACTGCTGTTTGTCATTTCTATAAATGACCTGGAGGAGGGCGTAGAAAGATGGGTGAGTAAATTTGCAGATGACACTAAAGTCGGTGGAGTTGTGGACAGTACGGAAGGATGTTACAAGTTACAGAGGGACATAGATAAGCTGCAGCGCTGGGCTGAGAGGTGGCAAATGGAGTTTAATGCAGAAAAGTGTGAGGTGATTCATTTTGGAAGGAATAACAGGAAGACAGAGTACTAGGCTAATGGTGAGATTCTTGGCAGTGTGGATGAGCAGAGAGATCTCGATGTCCATGTACATAGATCCCTGAAAGTTGCCACCCAGGTTGAGAGGGATGTTAAGAAGGCGTACGGCGTGTTAGCTTTTATTGGTAGAGGGATTGAGTTTCGGAGCCATGAGGTCATGTTGCAGCTGTACAAAACTCTGATGCGGTTGCATTTGGAGTATTGCGTGCAATTTGGTCGCCGCATTATAGGAAGGATGTGCAAGCATTGGAAAGGGTGCAGAGGAGATTTACCAGAATGTTGCCTGGTATGGAGGGAAGATCTTATGAGGAAAGGCTGAGGGACCTGAGGCTGTTTTCATTCGAGAGAAGAAGGTTAAGAGGTGACTTAATTGAGGCATACAAGATGATCAGAGGATTGGATAGGGTGGACAGTGAGAGCCTTTTTCCTCGGATGGTGATGTCTAGCACGAGGGGACATAGCTTTAAATTGAGGGGAGATAGATATCAGACAGATGTCAGAGGTAGGTTCTTTACTCAGAAAGTAGTAAGGGCATGGAATGCCCTGCCTGCAACAGTAGTGGACTCGCCAACTCTAAGGGCATTCAAATGGTCATTGGATAGACATATGGACGATAAGGGAATAGTGTAGATGGGCTTTAGAGTGGTTTCACAGGTTGGCGCAACATCGAGGGTCGAAGGGCCTGTACTGCGCTGTAATGTTCTATGTTCTAAAATCACCACCAATGTTTAGCTGGTTCATGGATTCATAAGTAGAAATGTGTGTGCAATGAGGCAGATGAAAGGAAATGTTTTAGTTAGACAGCTGGATATGAACAAGAACCATTAAGATTCAGCCTTTAAAATATTTAGAATTTCCTTCAGTCCCTGAGGACTGCTAATCGCCATGTTTATCGTTCTGGAAGATTTAAAACGCAGTTAGCACCTTCGTCCAAGGAACAATAAATGCATTAACACTAACAACCACTTTATAGGAAATGCTCCAAAGTGCTTCATTAAACATAACTTCAAACACAAATGACAGCTTCCAAAACGTAAATAGAGCTTCTTCCAGAGAGTGTTGCAATCATATTCCAGCTGAAAATCTTTGCGGTACATAATGTTCAGCTTATTTTCTAACTGTTTTAACCATGGTTCTTGTGCTGTTCTTCCTCACCCTCGCTGTTATATTTGAGGCCCTCAACCTCACTATCCTCCTCATCAATAGTCAAGCTCCATGGCATTTATGCTCAGGTTTCGAATTCTGTCTGTCACATCATAGACACGAGCACCTTTTCCTAGGCCTGAATGGGCATCTCAGGTGAACCCCATACTTCTGCTGTCAGCCCACCACGTATCATTCTTCGTGTTTGCGTCCGACTAAATCATTGAGAAGCATGAACTCAGCTCTCACGTAAACACCAACGCATTCAACCCTGTCTGTCTCCTCCATGAAGACAGTGATTGTTGCCACACTTTCCTGCAGCATATACCACGTAAAATCCTGGAACACGGGTCAGCCACCCTTGTCTTGGGCTTGACAAATTAGCTTCTCCGCATCTACCACAGCAATAATTTTTATAAAACGCTTCAAATTGACTTTCTATACTGAACGTAATATTTATTGACCTGTTCATTTAAAACTTTGAGCTTTGGCATAATTCTAATAAATTTTCAGTATCCCATCACTCCCCGATTCGCCCTCAAACCTCCGTCCCCGTCCCTCTCCCGCCACCCCACAACCACCACCCTGAACATTCCAGATGGGGTCTGATCATGGCTCTGCGTATTGAGGTAACAAGCAACACGGGACTTTTGTGATTACTTACTGATTTTTGTACACAGGCACCTAAGCCCCTTTGCCTCTGGACAGTTCATAATCACAGAATTGTTTGTGGTTCAGCAGGAGACCATTTGGCCCATCATGTCTGCATGATAATATCCCACTGTTGATCCCCAAATTTCTTTCTCTGTCAGTCTGGCCTCAATAAAAGTTGAGACGGATTCGCACGTAAACAGAAGTTATTTATTTAGCTTGCAAGCTTGAATCATCTTACAGAAATGTAACAGGACATCCTGCCTCTTACACTCCAGAAAACGACTGAACTAACAGACAAAGGGATCTCTGCAAAATCAGTTCAAATGGTATCAAGTTTCACATACTCGACGGACATAGGTCAGCCTAGGTCCCTCCTGACCTGTTCGATCTATTCTGATTGGCTCACTTCCAATCCCTTTCTCTGGCCCCTATCAATGCAGTCTCACTCTCATAGACACACCTCTTCCTGCTTTTTCCATGCGGTCTCAAATTCCTTTGTCCCTAACTGCAAAAATCAAAGTGGCTTATTTCTACATTACATTAACTAGTATCTCTAAAGTAACTATTTTATATCACATTCGTCATTCCCTCCTTTTATCATTCCAGGATAACCGAACTATCCAATCTATAGCTACGGTTCCTCATCTAAAAAGATCCGTCGCTGCATTTCCAATTCTGGTCTTAGCCCCCCTTCATCTGCCTCACCCTCATGGATTTTAACAGTTAAAATTTTTTTCTCGGTGATTGG
This sequence comes from Scyliorhinus torazame, assembly GCF_047496885.1. Classification (NCBI taxonomy): domain Eukaryota; kingdom Metazoa; phylum Chordata; class Chondrichthyes; order Carcharhiniformes; family Scyliorhinidae; genus Scyliorhinus; species Scyliorhinus torazame. Next base: position 156,869,408 of record NC_092716.1, read on the forward strand.
GGCGGTGATCTGATCTAGTGCACCCCGCATTCTACCCATCACACATTTAAGGATGGCCAGGCCCACAAAGATACAGCCGATAGCTACCACTAGATACATGGCCATATTTATCAACCAGTCCTTCCATCCTCCAGATCCCCAGTTACCCCAAGAGTCAGGATCCTGCATCCCGTCCAAGTGATCCCGTATGCGATCCATAAATTTAGTAATGTTAGCGGTCAAGTCCTGAACACACATGATCCACTTGCCCTGTACTATGGCGCATACCCCACCCTCACGGGCCAGAAGATAGTCAAGAGCATACCGATTCTGCATTGCAAACAACCGTAGCTGAGACAACTCCTTAGTTATTGCCCCGAGGGCTCCCAAGGTTTCATTTCCCAAAATGGTAAGGCCGCAAATAAAATAATTCCGATCACTAACAGCCAAGGAACCCCCCACACCTCCCAGTGTCAATACGCTCAGAATGCCCCACCCGGCTGAGTGGCCCCGGTTGGGTGCAAGAACCTGAGGTTTTTTTCCAGTTCTCGCAAAATTCAGCAGAGACTGCCCGGCGTGCTAACTGATTATGCAGGTTCCACGCCGAAGGGCAGGGGACTGTGGTAGGGACTAGAGTCCCTTTAGCAATTCGGTGGGGAAATGGGGTGACAAAACGTTGGTCGCCGTACCATTAAATAAAAAGTAGTATCCTTGTTCCGTGTGCAGGCTAGCATCACAATCAGCATATCGGTTGCGTAAGGACCTCCCAGTAGCCCAGTTTATCCAATTTTGAAATGCCCATTCGGGCCGCCCAGCAATGCAGAAAGCCCTATTCCCAACAGTGATATGAGAGACATTCGCCCAGCCACAAAGGAGCTGGAGGCCAGCGTTCAATGGAACGCAAGTGATGTTGTAACAAACGCATTGGCCAGACGCCTGGGTGATATGGCACCTCCTGTCCGTACAGGTGGGAAACAGACATGTTATATTTGTGTCCACCTCTACCAGCAAACAGCCATATCCTTCACTGCTGAAGCAATTCTCGTACGACCGGGAATCCCTATTGGGAGTGAAGTGGCTAGGTATGTACGCCCTCCACCGTCGCAGCCTATCGTACTGTGAATGGGAATTATCCCGAGGGAGGGGAAGGCAAATAGCCGGTGGTGCTGAATCCGGATCGTAAGGAAGAGTGACGTGCTCGGGCAATGGCTCGGAACGCTGACAATGAACCACCGTTTGGGGAGTGCCCCAAAGCGGTGAAACAGAAAATAACCTAGACACCGCTGCGGGGTTTGGGTAGCAGACAACCCGTCCCTGGCCATACAGACGGTGGTAAATCTGGTAGAAGAGATTCATACTACCCGGGTTTTCCTCAGTTTGGCCTTTAATTAACTTAAGTGCATCTCCCGGTAACCTACGTTCTAGCTGTACTTCCCTTCTCACATGCCCCGTCCTCTCTCTAGTCCCTTTCTCTTTCTCATGGTCTCTTCCTACACTCTTCTGACAGCCTGATGTTACCTTTATTGTACCACTTTTAACACATCCAAAATCAAATTTACATGTATTCCAAAAACAAGGCAATGTCCATATAATGTTCCCTTCCCATCGCCGGGACCGGTGCAGCTGCTTCATGACTCCCGCATTCTCCTTAACTTTGATGACCTTCCATGAGTCGATACCATGTCCTCGTATATGGGGGCAGTGAAGAACATCACCTGTGCATAGGTGATGTATCCTTGTAGATTGGTTGGGGCTACACAGATACATAATATTCCCCTTTTCCATGTCCATCGCCAATAACACGCCAAGCGAAGTGAGGCCAAATATCAGACAGACGATGCGTAGCCACTCCATCATGCTCCACACCTGTAAAATAGCACTTCTTTTCCTGTGACTGTGGCTGTAACCTTGACTGGCCATTCGGTCTCAAGTAATGGCCGGTATTTGTCCTCCAACTCCCTGTTTCGTCCAGTTCTGTCATAGGCCAGGGTAACGTGATGCAGTGACTGTTCAATGTCTAACGTCCACCACTGGGGGGTGATAGAAATATAGCACTGTTGTCTCATCCTCCTCTTCGCTGATCCACCCACCCAAAGTCACTATATTGGAGCTCCTGCTGGTAAACTACCATTTCTGCCGCTTGTTGGGATCGCAGATCATCCTTTTTCATTACATACTCAGTCTTAACCTTTGTAACTGAGCCTCCTTCTTGGCCTACACCCTCCTTCCAGTAAAATCTGACTGCCCTTGCCATCTGGGAAGGGTCGTTCTCTGTCCAATTCATGTTATTACATTTCACAGCAGTAACCACAGAAGGTGGTAGGCAATGCATTAACATAGCACAGTATTGAGGGGAATTCTGACCAGTTTGATACAGCAAATCGCCTGACTGCCCCCGGTAGATTTCATTAAAACGCCCCAGACATTCCTATGGCTCGTCAATCTTCCTAGGTTTTAGGTCTAAGATAACAGAAAGATTTATGGGCCTTTGAAATGTGCTATTCAACGCATTCAAGATCTGTGTCCTTCTTTTCTCTATTTGCTCTCTTTTTTTTTAAACTTAAAAATGTTTGAAAATTCAAATTGAATTACTGCAACTTGCAAGCTTAGCTCTGATCTCAACTCAGAACTAAATTTACAATTTGCTTAACACAAACTTGTATAACATTTACAACTTAATTATTTCTTTATCTTAACAATTTTTCTTTTAACAAGTTTTTTTTCTGTTACATACACATAAGTATTAGCAAAATCAACTATCATAAGTATTAGCAAAATCAATTATCATCTCCAGATTGACACTTTTTAAAATGGTGTCCATGATCTTCTTTAAGTTTCTATTAATCTCCATATAAAATGAGATAAACCTTATTTCAAGTAAGTAAAATTTAAGATTCTGGCAATTTCAATCAATTGCTTTCGAAAATAATAACTTTTATCAAAGAGGTGGAGAAACCCACTGGTTTCCTTTAATTAATTCAAAACGTAACTTTGCTGGTGTTCACTGACTCAAAGGAAAGGTATCCGATTACACTGCAGACTGGCGCTGTTATCTCAAGGCCTGAGTGAGAAGCACTGTCTGTTTTCAACTCCGCCTGCTGCTGTTAACCCTTTGAGAGACTTCTGCTTCAACCTCACAATCTCAACTAGACCTCGGAACTTTACAGTCCAAGGAGACAATTTTAGCTTAATCAACTATATATTTAAAACACTCACACATAGAGTTGAACCATCTTCAGATTTAAAAACAGTTATACTGGACTGAACCCCCATCTATTGAAGTCCCATCAGCCCCTGAACCCATATAATAGACTGAACCTTTATTATTTAAAGTCCCATCAGCCTCTGAACCCTGATAATAGACTGAACCTTTATTATTTAAGTCACATCAGCCTCTGAACCCTAATAATAGACTGAACCTTTATTATTTAAGTCACATCAGCCTCTGAACCCTAATAATAGACTGAACCTTTATTATTTAAAGTCCCATCAGCCTCTGAACCCCGATAATAGACTGAACCTTCATTATTTAAAGTCCCATCAGCCCAAAACCCTAACCCAAGCCGAAACAACAATATGAAATCCCATCAATTAAAGTGCTAATCCCCAGACTGACCTGTGATTTCGTCGAGGCGGTCTTTCTGTGCCAACCGCGAGTGACCAGACTAATCAGACGATAAGAAGAGGGGAACAATCAATGCTGGTCGTTTTCCATTTCTACATTGAGGGCCCTTTGTTCCCGTCCTCCTGTTCATAATCAGTCTAATTCTGATTTCGCAGTTGGATCAGGATCGCCCAGAGAAATCCCGGTTTTCGGCACCAAATGTTGATCCCCAAATTTCTTTCTCTGTCAGTCTGGCCTCAATAAAAGTTGAGACGGATTCGCACGTAAACAGAAGTTATTTATTTAGCTTGCAAGCTTGAATCATCTTACAGAAATGTAACAGGACATCCTGCCTCTTACACTCCAGAAAACGACTGAACTAACAGACAAAGGGATCTCTGCAAAATCAGTTCAAATGGTATCAAGTTTCACATACTCGACGGACATAGGTCAGCCTAGGTCCCTCCTGACCTGTTCGATCTATTCTGATTGGCTCACTTCCAATCCCTTTCTCTGGCCCCTATCAATGCAGTCTCACTCTCATAGACACACCTCTTCCTGCTTTTTCCATGCGGTCTCAAATTCCTTTGTCCCTAACTGCAAAAATCAAAGTGGCTTATTTCTACATTACATTAACTAGTATCTCTAAAGTAACTATTTTATATCACATTCGTCACCACCATCAGGAAAATGTTCCAATTTATGTTTCTTTGACTCAAAATGGGTATCTTCACAGTTCCCCAAATGAATTTAATCCACAATAAACTTGCCCGCATCCTTAATATGTCTATTTTTCTTTGTAATTTTGTGTTTTCACCCACACAACTTTCTTCTAGTGCCATCTGGTGGTGGTGGGGGGGTCTGTTATGGGAGGTTCTCTGACATGGGGGTCTGTGTTATGAGGAGTCCTGAGCTGGGGTTCTCTTTTATGGGGAGGACGTCTGGTGAGTGGTCTCTGTTATGCGGGGGCTCTGGTGGGGGGGCCTCGTTGGGCATCTTGTGGGAGGTCCGATGGGGGGGGCGGTGCTAGAGGTGGCGTGGTCACGATTTTCAATGTAGGGGGGAAGATAACCGTCCATTGGACTAAGGGGGCACCTACCTTAAATACTTACCTCCTTGGCCCACCATGAGGGCCACTGCACCAGGGTCATGCTGGCAAATACTTGCACCAATCCACACCCACGTGAAATCCAGCCCAAAGGCCGGTGCATCATGGAGGCGCGGTGAATCTGATGTTGATCCCGTTACTAGGATGCAAACGGATCACTTTGACCCATTTGCATCCTTCCGCTGGCACAGGGTGTGAACCTGATGCCATTGCCTTTGGGGGACCGGAACATTGCAGACTGATCAGTGCAGGCGCAAATCTCATTATTTCTCCGACGCAGGATTCTCCGCTGCATTGGGAACTCCACTACCGGCGTTGGGCTGCAGGAAATCCCCCATATAATGTGCTATTTTGAAGTCACTGGGAGCAGTTCTAATGGTTGCGCCCAATGGACTCCAGAGTCACATTCTTGGGGGATTGTTTATTGATCTTTCCTTTCATGCATGAATGCATCTCCATTACCCTGGATTGATGCTGACCACAATGTTTATAAACACTCCTGCTACGATTGACAGGTCCACACCGCATAAAAAGCAGGTAAGTGCTTTCTGCTGTGAAAAAGAGGAAATCAAATCAAAGCTGCTTTTAATGTGGTGAGGTGCTGTCAATCATAGCAAGAGTGCTTATAAACATTGTGGTTAGCATTAAAGCAGGGTAATGGAGATGCATTCAAGTGTGAAGGGAATAGTAGATGGGCAATCCACCAAGCAGCTGTCTCTGGAATAATAAAACTATCAATCATTGGTTAATGCAATGTATTGCTCTGTGAAATTGAATGGAGGATCTGCATTTCAAAGGCTGTTAAGGGATGTCAAAGTGTTTGAAGTGTGCTGGATTTTCCAGGAAGACTCTGACACTTGTAACAGCTGAAACTTTGAACATTTTTGCCTGAGGTGGCGGATGTTAGGAAAGAATAAGTGAAAATGCAGTTATTTTTCATCCTACTGCCTGGACTGCTTTTCAGCTTTCAGGTAGGGGTCTCTGGTGGGGTGGGTCTCTGATGGGGTGATCTCTGGTGGGGGGGGGGGTCTCTGATGGGGTCTCTGTCGGGGGTCTCAGATAGGGGATCTGCTGGGAGTGTCTGATGGAGGGCTGGGATGTTCTGATGGTAGGGGTGGGGGGGCTGGTTGGGCAGGGGTTAGGATTTGCCTTATGGGGGTTGTGGGGTCTTCTGATGGACTTTAGGGGAGCACCTCCATTACAAACTGACCCCGTTGACCAACCATGGGGCTCACCGCGTCATCGTCAAGCTTGAAATTACCTGCACCAATCCATGCCCACATGAATCCTGGATGAGAGGCCTGGAGCATCAAGGGGACCTGGAGAATTGGGCTTCCAGCCCGTTAGTTGGATGCTAATGACCCATTTTCATCCGCCTGCTGGCGCGGGGCATATAGCTCTCTGCTGCTGCCGGCGGGGGAACTGGAGCATCCTGCCCCGCATCCTCAACTAGGGACACCCTTCGCACCGCTAATTTATTTAGCTAAGCTCCGAGTTGGGGAACTTGAGGTTCTTACTCAACTTCATGCATAGGTTTTGCCCCACAACTGATCCATTACAAATTTTGCTTCCTTTCACCTCTGGAGTATCACCCAGTGCCGCCACTACATTTCACCAACTGCCATTCGATCTCTAATCCATGCTTTTATCATTGTGAGGCTGCATTTCCTCAACACTTTCCTACACAGTTCCACAAACTTCAACTCAGCCAGAACACGATGGGTTGTGTGCTCACCTTTGCCAGATCCCTATCTCCTCTTTCTTGCTAAACTGCACTAGAATCATAGAATCATAGAATTTACAGTGCAGAAGGAGGCCCTACGGCCCATCGAGTCTGCAGCGGCCCTTGGAAAGAGCACCCTACCTAAGCCCACACATCCACCCTATCCCCGTAACCCAGTAACCCCACCAACCATTTTTTTTAGACACTAAGGGAATTTAGCATGACCTGCACATCTTTGGACTTGGGAGGAAACTGGAGCATCCGGAGGAAACCCACGCAGACACAGGGAGAACGTGCAGACTCCGCACAGACAGTGACCCAAGCCGGGAATCGAACCTGGGATCCTGGAGCTGTGAAGCAACCGTGCTAACCACTGTGTTACCATGCTACCCATACTAGATCCGTACATGGCAGAGAATTAGCTTTAAGAATTAACTTTAAGAAACTTTTTCTCAAAATGTGGGCTTTGATGACGAGGCCAGCATTCACTGCCCATCCCTAATTGCCCTTAAGGAGGTGGTGGTGAGCTGCCATCTTGAACCGCTGCAGTCATTGTGACCCAGGGACAGTGAAGGAACAATGATAGATTTCCAAGTCAAGATGGTGAGTAACTTTAAGGGGAACCTCCAGCTGGTGTTCCCATGTGTCTGCCGTTCTTGTCCTTCTAGATGGTAGTGGTCGTGGGTTTGGAAGGTGCTGTCAAAGGAGCCTTAGTGAGTTCCTGCAGTGCAGCTTGTAGATGGTACAAAAGAGAAAATGCTGGAAAATCTCAGCAGGTCTGGCAGCATCTGTGGGGAGAGAAAGGAGCTAACGTTTCGAGTCCGATAACTCTTTGTCAAAGCTGCAGATGGCACACACGGCTGCCGCTGCTCATCGGTGGTGGAGGGAATGAATGTTTGTGGAAGGGGTGCCAATCAAGTGGACTGCTTTGTCCTGGATGGTGTCGAGCTTCTTGAGTATTGTTGGAGCTGCACTCATCCAGGCAAGTGGAGAGTATTCCTTTACAGTCCTGACTTGTGCCTTGTAGATGGTGGACAGGCTTTGGGGAGTCAGGAGGTGAGATACTCGCCGTAGGATTCCTAACCTCTGACCTGCTCTTTTAGCCACGGGATTTATATCATTAGTCCAGTTGAGTTTCTGGACAATGGTAACTCTCAGGTCGTTGATAGTGGGGGATTCAGTAATGCTAATGCGATTGACTATCAATAATAATAATAATCTTTATTGTCACAAGTAGGCTTGCATTAACACTGCAATGAAGTTACTGTGAAAATCCCCTAGTCACCACATTCCGGCACCTGTTCAGGTACACAGAGAGAAAATTCAGAATGTCCAAATTACCTAACAGCACGTCTTTCGGGACTTGTGGGAGGAAACCGGAGCACCCGGAGGAAACCCATGCAGACAACGTGCAGACTCCACACAGACAGTAACCGAACCTGGGACCCTGGCGTGTGAAGCAACTGTGCTAACCACTGTGCGATGGTTAGATTCTCTCTTATTGGAGATGGTCTTTGCCTGGCACTTGTGCAGCATGCATGTTGCTTGCCACTTGTTAGACCAAGCCTGGATATTATCCAGGTCTTGCTGAATTTAGACATGGACTTCTTCAGTATCTGAGGAGTTGCGAATGTTGCTGAACATTGCGCAGTCATCATCAGCAAATGTCTCCACTTCTGACCTTATGGAAGGAAGGTTATTGATGAAGCAACTGAAGATGGTGGGGCCTAGGAATCCTTTCATACCTTTGTCATTTGATAGCTCTATGACTTCCTTCAGTTTCTTAAACATTAGCTTACTTGCTGATGTATGGTCAGCAGCACCTCCTTCAGCCACTATTTGACCCATGATCTGGAAGCCCCCACCATTAAGTACCTCTATCTTGCCACCTCACTTCCTTCTTCCTAAAACTCCTAAGGATCCTTCCCTTCAGCTGCTAAACCCTCTCCATTCTATTTTCTTGCCCCTCGATCTGCACTGCCTTGTTTTGAAAGCACTACAAGCCATCTTGTCCCTCAGGAGAAGCACTCTATTATTGTGCAGTGTTATGATCAGTCGGAACTATTAATACAATGGTGCTGACTGCCATAGGAAGATCAGGAAAGATTAATTAACACCATAGCCTAGTAAGTATTAATCGTGATAATGGTTTCCAAAACATTGGATGCCATTGCTAAGTCTGTTATTATTGTCAGCATTAACCTGAAACAGATTAACACCTCTGTAAAAATGGTGGGCAGAGGAATGCCACATGGAAGTGTGAGGTGGCCATTCTCCGGTGCTGCAGTCATTTAAGCTTGCTTTATTCGTAGCACCGGGTTGTGATTTTATTCAGCTGGTGCTGCCAACAGCCAGGATGAGGAGCGGGTGTTTGAGCACATGCTCCCCACCACCCTTCCTCCACACTTTTATCAGAAGCCCCGTGGTTGCTAGCAGTGATTATAAGCAACAGCCATGTCAGTCACAGTGCGTGAAGCTAATTAGCGTGAACTCGCCCCTGCATTGATGTATTCCTCTGGCCCAAGTCCTCTTTTCTCCTTTATTGTCACAAGGTGCACTCTGTGGTTGGCTCCGCTCTTCAAATAAATCTAAAAGCTGAACAATGACTGTTCGAATAAGATATATCAGAAGGAATACAGATCTTTTTTTTACTGCAGATGAGGCAAAATACTTGCAGTGGTGATCTGGAGCTAGCACCTACCCTTTGTTCATGGATTGCTGCTTTGTTCAGCGTCAGGACATGTTGGCACTTCATGCTACCTCTTAGAAATGTTCTGCATTATTGTGTGGCAGTGGCTTCTGTTAAGAATGTCAATCAGCCACAGACAGCACTGTCCTGAATGACTCAGTCTCACAGTTACTTATACTCAAAGGGCCATTTATCATTGAACCTATTGTTGTATTGAGTGCCTCTTAGAGGATTGTTGCAGAGGGGGGTAGTTTTAACCAGTTTCGCTCACTTGGCTAGACAGCTGCTTCATGATGCAGAGCAAAGCCAGCAGTGCGGGTTCAATTTCCGTACGAGTGGCTGAGGTTATTCAACCGCCTTCTCAACCTTCTCCCTCGCCTGAGGTGTGGTGACCCTCAGGTTAAATCACCACCAGTCAGCTCTCCTCCTCGAAGGGGAAAGCGGCCTGTGGTCATCTGGGACTATGGCGACTTTACCTTACCTAGTCTTATCCTTTCCTATCCAGGACCCCAGTTTGGCTGAAAGTTAAGCACCTCCATCAGTGCTCACTCAGTGCTGCACAGGAGTGTCAGCATAGATTTTGGAGCGGGGTTTGAACTCACAGCCTGCCTGGGAAATGAGTGCTACCGATGAACCATGGCTAGTACTGTATCTCAAAGGCTGGAGAAGAGGCAGAAAAAGAGAATCTACTGAACCCAAACCCACGACAAGATGGTGCATGCCCCAGCCACCCTGCAGCAGCACAGTTTACAATCTGTTCTATTCACAGTCCAACTCCAGCCAAGGGAATCAAAGTGAGGTGAGGCTCATGTGCTCTCGTCTGGTGAGACTCCATGTTGGGGAGGAGTGCTGCAAAATGCACTCTATGTCATTCCATCTGCACAATCCAATCACACATGTGAGATATGAATGTACAAACGCTGCTTGATCATGGGGCGGGATTCTCTCACCCCGGGGCTGGGCCGGAGAATCGGCGGGACTGGCGCTAATGGCGCCACGCCTCCCCGACGCCAGTCCGCCGATTCTCCGGAGAGCGGAGAACCGACGCCATTGGCACCGACGCAGTCGGGGCGGCGCCAGTCAGGGGGAACTCTAAGGGCGATACTCGGTCCGGGATTCTCGGCCCCGGCGATTCTCGGCACTGGCGATTCTCGGCCCCGGGATGGGCCGAGTGGCTGCGCTAAAAAAGCCGTGTCCCGCCGCCACCGTCCACACCTGCTCTTAGCCGGCGGGATGTTTGGCGTGGATGCATCTGGGGGCGGCCTGGTGGGGTCAGAGGGAGGTCCGACCCCGGGGGTACCCTCCGCTGTGGCCTGGCCCGCGATCGGGGCCTACTGATCGGCGGGCCGGCCTCTCCAGCAGGGGGCCTCTTTTGTTTCGCGCTGGCACCTGTAGCCCTACGCCACCGCGGAGAAGGGAGCCACTGCGCCTGCGCGGCAATCGTGCCGTTCCCATTGCGCATGCGCAGGTCCGCGGCGCCCATCTGAAGCTGGGGATCAGCAGCTGGAGCGGCATGGGTCGCGGTAGGGGTCAGAATTGCTGCTCCTGAGGCCATGTTGACACCGTCAAGAAATGTGACGGCGTCTACGACGGCGTCAACACTTAGCCTCAGGATCAGAGAATTCCGCGCATGATCTGTGAATGTGGTAAAGTTTATTAATTTTTTTAAAACAGAGGAACGTCTCAAACTCACGGTTAATTCAGCCCTGAAGGGCAGCAGTGCTTACACATAACTGGGCAGCAGAAACTCTCTCCCCATCTTGTCACGGGAACTCGATGAACTGCTCCGAGTACCTTTCCTTCAGCATACCGGGGAAAGCAATGAAACTCCACCCGGTCATTAACTCCCTACAGTCCAAATCACATTCCAATCATCTTCGCCTGAACTGCAAGCCTGATAAAAACACTGCCCAAAGATTGAGACAAACCAGAAACCAATTGTAGCCCTTCACCAATCAGTTTATTTTCAGCACAATACAAATGGCCTACAAGATGCTTGTTCCGGGGTGCTTAGAGGGAAGGCGCAGAATGTCCGCAGCCTATTAATTGCTGTGGAAACCTTAGTTCAGGAAGTGATGGTTAATTTACTTTAAATTTAAATCGCTTATTGTCACAAGTAGGCTTCAAATGAAGTTACTGTGAAAAGCCCCTAGTCGCCACAGTCCGGCGCCTGTTCGGGGAGGCTGTTACGGGAACAGCCTCCCCGAGTTAAGTATGCGTTTGAACTGCTGGATCAAGTCGAGTTCCAATGCATGGCATAGATTTGATGTGTACTGGGTGCCCAATGTCAGAGAAAAGAGTGAAGAGAGACAGATCACTTAATGGAGAAGGTCACATCTTAAAGCTTATAGGGCACCAGCAAGGAGAAATGAAGAGGCTTCCAGGGTGTGTTTCGTTCAACTATCTAAGGGTCTGCACTTCCTGGTGGGGGGGACATATCTGGATCCATGTGGTTAGGTTCTATTAAGCTATCCGGTTTCAGAAGTTGGATTATATCCCATTCCAGCGTTGTGTCTTTCGCTGTTTCAGTACTGTTGCACAAGAATCTTTTACTTGTACACCTGATTCTGCAAACCTGTAGCAGTCATGTTATGATTCATATTCAGGCCTGAGACACTTCTGGTGTGTCTTATTCTGCTAAACTCAGATGGCAGCTTGTGTTTCCTACTTTCTACACTCCTTTAATGAAGATGCTAATTCTCTATTGGGATTCCCATTCCAATTCTCTTCTTGCACCTAGTGATGAGGTCAGCATGCCAGCACAGTGGTTAGCACAGTTGCTTCACAGCTCCAGGGTCCCGGGTTCGATTTCCAGCTTGGGCCACTGTCTGTGCGGAGTCTGTACGTTCTCCCCGTGTCTGCGTGGGTTTCCTCCGGGTGCTCCGGTTTCCTCCCACAGTCCAAAGATGTGCAGGTTCGGTGGATTGGCCATGATAAATTGCCCTTAGTGTCCAAAAAGGTAGGTGGGGTTACTGGGTTCCGGGCATATGGTGGGGGGGGGGGGGGGGGGGGCTTGAGTGGAGTGCTCTTTCCAAGGGCCGGTGCAGACCCAATGGGCTGAATGACCTCCTTCTGCACTGTAAATTCTATGATTCCATGATGCACTAAGGCAGACCTCTCCGTAGCTCGTAATTCCAGGAACAGGTCAGTACTAGTCTGTTACCTGAGGCTTATAGCTTGACCGACTCCAATTCACATCAGACGTGGCTGACCAGGAGTCTCTCTCACTCTTACCACCAGCCATTGGTGTGTTGGAAGGATTTTATAGATTGATACTCAACCTGTTTAACCACGTTATGAACACACCTTTCTTGGCCATCATGTCCTTGGGGAGGACTCGAATCCGGAGATTCTGGCTCAGAGGCAGGTGCAGTCCCTACTGCGCCACAAGACCTCACTTTATTGTGATAAAACCACACAACCTCCTGTACCACCTTCGCATGAGAAACAGGGCAGTGAGTGTCAGCAGATCGTTCAATGACATCCAGCCATTGAGTCTACTGAAGAGTGAAGTTCATGAGCGATTGAAAAGGCTCAATCATGGTGTTAATGACATTGCTTCAGTTCAGCAGCGTTTGAGTCAGATCTAAAGCTCTATCTGTCTAGATTTGGTAAGAAGTCTCACAACACCAGGTTAAAGTGCAACAGGTTTATTTGAAGCTTTCGGAGCACTGCTCCTTCGTTAGGTGAAGTGGAGGCAGGTTCACAATCACAGCTTAGAGAGGATAGACACAATTCCCTTTCCATTGTTGCTGTTAGTAGCCTAAAGGAGAAAGCTATTTAAATCCTGGTTGCTCACAAGTGTTTTGCTGGACAGTACAGACCATTACCTGCTGACCACAAGTCATAGGTTTGTAAGACGGAGCGGCACGGTGGCGCAGTGGTTAGCATTGCTGCCTTACGGCGCCGAGGTCCCAGGTTCGATCCCATCTCTGGGTCACTGTCCGTGTGGAGTTTGCACATTCTCCCCGTGTTTGCGTAGGTTTCGTCCGCACAACCCAAAGATGTGCACGGTAGGTGGATTGGACACGCTAAATTGCCCCTTAATTGGAAAAATGAATTGGGTACACAAAATTTTTTTTTTTTTAAATAAGTTCGGAAGACATAGGAGCAGAAGTAGGCCATTCGGCCCATCGAGCCTGCTCCGCCATTCAGTGAAATCATGATTGGTCTGATATAATCATTCTCAACTCCACTTTCTCGCCTTATCCCCATTGTAGAGTTCTAGATTCCAATGACTGGTGTCCAAGGACTTGGAATAACAACAGTTTATGAAATAGTCTCAGCAGCTCTTTGGTGCTGTAACCCTGCCAGTGCTCTGCGGAGGACTCCTGTGCTACCGACACATGTGACCCCTTATGCACCTGCATCAGCACAGCGTCCACATGACCACCTGATATACACCTCTATTCCCTTACTGCATAAAAATGTCTATCTCAGCCTTGAACATATTTAACACCCCACCCTCCATAGCTCTCTCTGGGAAAGAATTCCACAGATTCACTACCTTCCGAGAGAAGAAATTCCTCCTCATCTCTGTCTGAAATGGGCAACCTCTTACTCTGAGATTATGTCCTCTGGTCCTAGACTCTCCCACAAAGGCTCTCTGAGAATCATATATGTCTCAATAAGGTTAGAACATAGAACATAGAACATTACAGCGCAGTACAGGCCCTTCGACCCTCGATGTTGCGCCAACCTGTGAAACCACTCTAAAGCCCATCTACACGATTCCCTTATCGTCCATATGTCTATCCAATGACCATTTGAATGCCCTTAGTGTTGGCGAGTCCACTACTGTTGCAGGCAGGGCATTCCACGCCCTTGCTACTCTCTGATTAAAGAACCTATCTCTGACATCTGTCTTATATCTATCTCCCCTCAATTTAAAGCTATGTCCCCTTGTGCTAGACATCACCATCCGAGGAAAAAGGCTCTCATTGTCCACCCTATCCAATCCTCTGATCATCTTGTATGCCTCAATTAAGTCACCTCTTAACCTCCTTCTCTCTAACGAAAACAGCCTTAAGTCCCTCAGCCTTTCCTCATAAGATCTTCCCTCCATACCAGACAACATTCTGGTAAATCTCCTCTGCACCCTTTCCAATGCTTCCACATCCTTCCTATAATGCGGCGACCAGAATTGCACACAATACTCCAAATGCGGCTGCACCAGAGTTTTGTACAGCTGCAACATAACCTCATGGCTCCGAAACTCAATCCCTCTACCAATAAAAGCTAACACGCCGTACGCCTTCTTAACAACCCTCTCAACCTGAGTGGCAACTTTCAGGGATCTATGTACATGGACACCGAGATCTCTCTGCTCATCTACACTGCCAAGAATCTTTTTAAAAATATATATATTTATTAAAGTTTTTAACACAATTTTTCTCCCGTAACAAAAAAAAAAAGAAACGGGAAATCGCACGGAGCAAGATATATACATGGCAAAATAGTATATTTACATAGTTTTGTACACTGGCTCTCTCCCGTACGTGCCAGTTTCCCCGACTCTTCATGTTATCTGGACATCCCCCCCCCCCGTCCCGCCAGGTTGCTGCTGCTGCTGACCGACCTTCCTCTAACGCTCCGTGAGCTAGTCTAGGAACGGTTGCCACCACCTGTAGAACCCCTGCGCAGACCCTCTCAAGGCGAACTCGATCCTCTCCAACTTTATGAACCAAGCCATATCGTTTATCCAGGCCTCCACGCTGGGGGGCTTCGCCTCCTTCCACATTAGCAAGATCCTTCGCCGGGCTACTAGGGACGCAAAGGCCAGAGTACCGGCCTCTTTCGCCTCCTGCACTCCCTGTTCGTCCACTACACCGAATATTGCTAGCCCCCAGCTTGGCTTGACCCGGACTTTCACCACTTGAGATATTGCTCCCGCCACTCCTCTCCAGAACCCCTCCAGTGCCGGGCATGACCAAAACATATGGACATGGTTCGCTGGGCTCCCTGAGCACCTTCCACATCTGTCCTCTACCCCAAAGAACCTGCTCAACCTCGCCCCCGTCAAGTGAGCTCTGTGAACCTTAAATTGTATCAGGCTGAGCCTGGCACACAAGGAGGAGGAATTAACCCTACCCAGGGCATCAGCCCACAGACCTTCCTCGATCTCCTCCCCCAGCTCCTCCTCCCATTTACCCTTCAACTCTTCTACCAGCGCTTTCATCTCCTGGTGTATTTCCGACACCTTGCCCTCCCCGACCCATGCACCCGAGATCACCCTGTCTTGAATTTCTTGTGCCGGGAGCAACGGGAATCCCCTCACCTGTCGCCTCACAAAAGCCCTCACCTGCATATATCTAAAGGCATTTCCCGGGGGTAACTCGAACTTCTCCTCCAGTGCCCCTAGGCTCGCAAACGTTCCGTCAATGAACAGGTCCCCCATTCTTCTGATCCCCGCCCGATGCCAGCTCTGGAACCCTCGTCCATCTTCACCGGGACAAACCGATGGTTACCCCTGATCGGGGACCACACCGATGCTCCCATTTCACCCCTGTGCCGTCTCCACTGGCCCCAGATCCTTAGGGTTGCCGCCACCACCGGGCTCGTGGTACACTTCATCGGCGAGAGCAGCAGCGGGGCCGTCACCAATGCCCCCAGACCCGTTCCTTTGCAGGACGCCATCTCCATCCTCTTCCATGCCGCCCCCTCTCCCTCCATAACCCACTTGCAGATCATCGACACATTTGCTGCCCAGTAGTAGCTCCCCAGGTTTGGCAGCGCCAACCCTCCTCGGTCCCTACTGCGTTCCAGGAACCCTCTCCTTACCCTCGGGGTCTTATTCGCCCACACAAACCCCATAATACTCCTGCCTACTCTCTTAAAAAAGGCCTTAGTGATCACGATGGGAAGGCACTGAAACACAAACAAAAACCTCGGAAGGACCACCATTTTGACCGATTGCACTCTACCCGCCAGCGAGAGCGGTAGCATGTCCCATCTTTTAAAATCCTCCTCCATTTGCTCCACCAACCTCGTCAGATTCAGTTTATGTAGGGCCCCCCAACTCCTGGCTATCTGGATCCCCAAATACAGAAAGCTCCCCTCCGCCCTCCTCAGCGGTAGGTCCCCTATCCCTCTTTCTTGGTCCCCCGCCTGTAATACAAAGAGCTCACTCTTCCCTACATTGAGCTTACAGCCCGAAAACTCCCCAAACTCCCTTAGAGTCTGCATGACCTCCACCATCCTCTCCATTGGATCCGCCACGTACAGCAACAGGTCATCCGCATATAGCGACACCGGATGCTCTTCTCCCCCTCGGACCACCCCCCTCCATTTATTAGACTCCCTCAATGACATGGCCAATGGTTCGATCGCCAATGCGAACAACAGGGGGGACAGGGGGCACCCCTGCCTCGTCCCTCGGTACAGTCGAAAGTACTCCGACCTCCGCCGGTTCGTCACTACACTCGCCACCGGGGCTCTGTAAAGGAGCTTAACCCAACTGATAAACCCTCCCCCGAACCCAAACCTACGCAGCACCTCCCAGAGGTACTCCCACTTTACTCGGTCAAAGGCCTTCTCCGCGTCCATAGCTGCCACTATCTCCGCTTCTCCCTCCACCGATGGCATCATTATCACGTTTAAGAGCCGCCGCACATTGGTGTTTAGCTGCCTACCCTTTACAAATCCTGTCTGGTCCTCATGAATCACCCCCGGGACACAGTCCTCGATCCTCGTGGCCAGCACGTTTGCCAGCAATTTTGCATCCACATTGAGAAGCGAGATCGGCCTGTACGATCCACATTGCAGTGGGTCCTTGTCCCGCTTTAGGATCAAAGAAATTGTCGCTTCCGACATTATCGGAGGTAGGGTCCCCTCCTCGCTTGCCTCATTAAAGGTCCTCACTAGTAGCGGGGCCAACAGGTCTACGTACTTCCTGTAGAACTCCACCGGGAACCCGTCCGGTCCCGGGGTCTTCCCCGCCTGCATGCTCCCCAAACCCTTGCTCAGCTCCTCCAACCCAATTGGTGCCCCCAGACCAGCCACCTCTTGCTCCTCCATCCTCGGGAATCTCAGTTGGTCTAGGAATCGTCTCATACCCTCTGAGATCTGTACAGCTCTTCATAGAAGGCCTTAAATACCTCGTTTATTTTCTTCGCACTCCGAACCGTGGCTCCCCTTCCATCTTTGACTCCCCCTATTTCCCTCGCTGCCATCCTTTTACGGAGCTGGTGTGCCAGCATCCGACTAGCCTTTTCCCCATACTCATAGGTCGCCCCCTGCGCTTTCCTCCACTGTGTCTCCGCCTTCCCTGTGGTCAACAGGTCAAACTCCGTCTGGAGCCGTCGTCTTTCCCCAAGTAATCTTTCCTCCGAGGCCTCTGCGTATCCCCTGTCCACTCTCAAAATCTCCCCCACTAACCTCTCCCTTTCCATGCCCTCTGTCTTCTCCCTATGAGCCCTAATGGAGATTAGCTCTCCCCTGACCACCGCCTTCAACGCCTCCCATACCACCCCTACCCGCACCTCCCCGTTGTCGTTGGCCTCCAAGTATCTTTCGATACACCCCCTCACCTTCCCACATACCACCCCGTCCGCCAGCAGTCCCACATCCAGCCGACACAGTGTGCGTTGGTCCCTCTCCTCTCCCAGCTCCAGTTCCACCCAGTGCGGGACATGGTCCGAAACGGCTATGGCCGAATACTCCGTCCCCTCCACCCTCGGGATGAGCGCCCTGCCCAGAACAAAAAAATCTATCCGGGAGTAGGCTTTGTGTACATGGGATAAGAAAGAAAATTCCCTGGCCTGCGGCCTTGCAAACCGCCATGGGTCCACTCCCCCCATCTGATCCATAAACCCCTAAGTACCTTGGCCGCCGCCGGCCTCTTTCCAGTCCTTGATTTGGAGCGGTCCAGTGCTGGATCCAACACTGTATTGAAGTCCCCTCCCATTATCAGGCCTCCTTTCTCCAGGTCCGGAATGCGCCCCAACATGCACTTCATGAATTCAGCATCATCCCAGTTCGGGGCATATACGTTTACCAACACCACCCACGTCCCTTGCAGCCTACCGCTCACCATTACATATCGCCCTCCATTGTCCACCTCAATAGTCTTGGCCTCAAATGACACCCGCTTTCCCAGTAATATTGCCACCTCTCTATTCTTCACGTCCAGTCCCGAGTGGAATACCTGTCCTACCCATCCCTTTCTTAACCTGACCTGGTCCGCCACCTTCAGGTGAGTCTCTTGGAGCATGACCACGTCCGCCTTCAGTCCCTTTAAGTGCGTGAACACTCGAGCCCTCTTCACCGATCTATTCAGCCCCCTCACATTCCACGTTATCAGCCGGATTGGAGGGGCTCTCCAATGTTCGGATCTCTGCATTGTCCCACTTACTGCTCTGCTCCTTCTTGTCCCATTTCAGGTCCCACTCTCTGTCCGTGAACCGGTGGAACCTCACCACCATCGCCCTTGGCGGCTCATTTGCCCGGGGCCTCCTCGCCAGCACCCGGTGTGCCCCGTCCAACTCCAGCGGCCTCGAAGGGGCCTCCTTGCCCATCATCGCCCCGAGCATCGTGATCGCGTATGCCCCGGCATCGGCCCCCTCCGCTCCTTCAGGGAGACCCAGGATCCGCAGATTCTTTCTCCTCGACCTGTTCTCCAGGTCTTCGAGTCTTCCCGCCCACCTCCTGTGTAGCGCCTTGTTCTGCTCCACTCTCACCACCAGGCCCGAGATCGCGTCCTCGTTCTGACCAACTCTTTTTTGTACCTCCTGGATCTGAACCTCGTGGGCATTCTGGGTGATCCCTAGTCCTTCGATTGCCGAAAGCATAGGCGCCAGCATTTCCTTACGCATCTCCTCGCGCTGCTCCTCGAAGCAGTGCTTAATAAACTCCTGCAGCTCCACTTTGTCTCTGGCCGCCGCCATTTTGTCTTTTTTCCCCGTTTTTTCCCGTTGCTCCAACTCCTGCAACTCCACTTTGTCTCTGGCCGCCGCCATTTTATCTTTTTTCCCCGTTTTTTCCCGTTGCTCCAATGCCACTTTTGTGGCCGTTACGCTCCGAGTCCGTTTCATAAAAGTTGGAAGGGGACCTCCCTCTTACCTTCCCCACGGGTTAGTATCGCTAAAAGTTCAGTTGGGGCTCTTCTAGCGAGCCCGAAAGTCCGTGATAGCGGGAGCTGCCGAATCGTGCGGCTCAGCTCCGCATTGCCGCACCCGGAAGTCCACTGCCAAGAATCTTACCATTAGCCCAGTACTCTGTCTTCCTGTTATTCCTTCCAAAATGAATCACCTCACACTTTTCTGCATTAAACTCCATTTGCCACCTCTCAGCCCAGCGCTGCAGCTTATCTATGTCCCTCTGTAACTTGTAACATCCTTCCGCACTGTCCACAACTCCACCAACTTTAGTGTCATCTGCAAATTTACCCACCCATCCTTCTACGCCCTCACTCTTTAAGTGAGTACAAGCCTAACTACTCAACCTCTCCTGATAAGAAAATGCCTCTGTACTCAGGATCAACCTAGTGAACCTCCTTTGGACTGCCTCCAATGTAGTATATAAAGGGACCAAAATTGTTCACAATATTCCACATGTGGTCTAACTAGTGCCTTGTATAGTTTTAGAAAGACTTTCCTATTTTTATACTCCATTCCCTTTGAAATGAAGGCCAATATTCAATTTGCCTTCCCTATGGCCTGTTGAACTTGCATGCTAGCTTTTTGTGATTTATGCACAAGAACCCCCAAATCCCTGTGTGCTGCAGTTTTCTGCAGTCTTTCTCCATTTAAATAATATTCAGCTCCTTTATTCTTCCTACCAAAGTGCATGACTTCACATTTTTCTACATCATATTCTATCTGCCAAGTTTTTCCCCACTCACCTCACATGTCTATATCCCTCTGTGGACGGTTTGTGTCATCCTCACCACTTGTCTTCCCACCTATTTTGAGTAATCTGCAAACTTGGCAACAGAGCATTATTCCTCTCGTCCAAATTATTAATATATACTGTGAATAATTGTGGTCCCAGCTCTGATCTCTGTGGCACTCCACTAATTACAGGTCACCATCCTGAAGCTGCCCCTCTTATCCCAACTCTGTGTCTTCTATCAGTTAGCCAATCCTCTTTCCATGTTAATCTACCACCCCCAACAACGGGGGCTGTATCTTATCTTATCAGGCAGTATTTTGTGCAATATCTTATCAAACGCTTTATGGAAATCCAAGTATATTTCATCTACCGGTTCCCCTTTATCTAGCTTGCTTGTTACCACCTCAAAGAATTCTACTAAAATTATCAGCTATGATTTCCCCTTCATGAAGCCTCGCTGACTCTGTTTGATTACATTATGTATTTCAAAATACTCTGCTATTACATCCTTCAAAACTAACTCTAACATTTTCCCATTGACAGATGTTCAGCTAACTTAACTATAGTTACCTGTTTCTTCTTCCTCCCTGTTTGAATAAATGTTTTACATTGGCAGTTTTCAAATCCACTGTGAATTTTCCAGAATTTAATGATTCTTGAAGACTACTACCAGTGCACCAACTATTTCTGTAGCTACTTTCTTTCATATCCTGGGATGCAACCCATCAGGTCCAGAGATCTTATCAGCGTTTAGCCCCATTAGTTTCTATTGTGCTTTTTTTCTAATGACAGATTTTAAAATTTATTTCCTTCCTCCCTTTTTCCCCTTGATTATTTAGTATTTTTGGAATGTTATTAGTGTCTTCCACCATAAAGACAGACATAAATGATTTATTCAAATCCCCTGCCATTTCCTGGCTTTCCATTATTATTCCAGTCTTATTCTCTAAGGGACCTAAATTCACCAATAATAATCTTTAGTGAAGGGGAGATGGTGGCACAGTTGTAATATCACTGGCCTTGTAATACAGCAGGCTAGACTAATGCTGTGGGGTCATGGATTCAAATCCCACATTGGTAGCTGAATTGGAAGTTAGTCACAGCAATGGCGACCATGAAGCTATTATTGAGGGCAGCACGGTAGCCTTGTGGATAGCACAATTGCTTCACAGCTCCAGGGTCCCAAGTTCGATTCCGGCTTGGGTCACTGTCTGTGCGGAGTCTGCACATCCTCCCCGTGTGTGCGTGGGTTTCCTCCGGGTGCTCCGGTTTCCTCCCACAGTCCAAAGATGTGCAGGTTAGGTGGATTGGCCATGCTAAATTGCCCATAGTGTCCAAAATTGCCCTTAGTGTTGGGTGGGGTTACTGGGTTATGGGGATAGGGTGGAGGTGTTGACCTTGGGTAGGGTGCTCTTTCCAAGAGCCGGTGCAGACTCGATGGGCCGAATGGCCTCCTTCTGCACTGTAAATTCTATGTTCTATGATCTATGATCTATGATCTATGATCTTCTCTTCTTGTTTATATATTTAAAGAAGCTAGTTTACTCTCCTATTTTATCTCCTCCCTCCTTATTTTGGTCATCTTTTGTTGGTTTTTAAATCTTTCCCAACCCTCTGGCTGATCACAGGTCTTTGCCTTCCCAGCTCAGAGCCCATTCCCTGCTGACATCTCAAACCAGATCACATTCCCTGCTGACATCTCAAACCAGAGCGCATACCTGCTGACATCTCAGCTAAGAGCCCCTTAGCTGCTGGCCTCATGGCTCAGAACTCATTACCTGCTGCCATCTTAGCTCAGAGCCTGTTACGTGCTGACATCATGGCTCCGAACATCTTACCTTTTGACATCACAGCTCAGAGCTCATTACCTGCTGACATCACAGCTCAGATACTGTTACCCATTCTTGGAAGTTAATGCTATTTGCATGAGATGTTCTGCATCAATTGCTCCCTGATTGGACATAGCTCGAACAGATACTGAGTAAAGATTCCTCTGCTTTATCTCAGTAATAAACCTTAATCTCAAACTCACAAAAGGAGATTCTCAGGTTTCATTTCTCACAGTAGCCAATTGGGACAAGCGATATACTCTAATACCATGGGGGCCCCATAAAACATGTCTGCTCTCCAGTATTCCAGATTGCTTTATTTCTGTCCAGATTGATCAGGAGGCATCCGTCCTTCCATTCCCCTTCTGTTATAACCTGCCTACTTACCATTGGCTGGGGACTAATGACAATCCCACAATCCTGTGGGAGTATGAGCTACCCCAATGAGGGGGGCGAAGAAACCATTAGTAAACTCCTAGTATAAATAAAGCTGGCCAGTTTAGGAACCAGCAGGAAGGAGTGTGCAGCAAGGGAAGTTGCTGCTGCTGTTATATATATATATGTTATTGTAAATAAATGTTATTACTTTGTATCCTTAAAACTCGTGCTGGATTCTTCGTGGCCCTCACAAAACCTTCCTAATACTCAGACACTAAATTCATTTGGGAAAGAGACAAAGTTATTAATTTTAATCGGGTCATACTCATGAGCAAATCTGTGGTCTAATTTTAGCTCTTTAAAGGTTATAGTTCTGATGTTCATCACTGGTATTGAGCTCTGCAAGTGGGAGATTATGCAAATGGAAATGGAATGCTGCAAAGATCCATTGTGCGAGGCAGATGTTTGCAGCAGGAGACAGACTAACAGAACGTGCTCATGAACACGTTACTATGGCAACCCTAATCAAGTTTAAACTTCTCCTCTTGCTTCCACCTGTTCATTTGGAGCAGCTTTATCCAGGAAACTGGAACTGAGGTCTTAAAGTCTGCTCAGAAAATGTCGATATTAAACTGCACCGTCAAGAGATTGGAGTGCTCATTATTATCGGGTAATTTGTTTTACAATTTGCTAACAATACCAAATGAAATTGTATTTCTACTCCTTCTGACTAGCAACTGGAGAAAAGTGGACTCATCTCTGCTCCTCCAAGTCTGACTCATAGGGAAGTAAGAAATAGGAGCAGGAGTAGGCCGCACGGTGACTTTGAGCCTGCTTGTGAACTTCTAGATCGGCTCCCATACCTGCCTATCCTCATAGCCTTTGAGTCACTTCTGTGCCAAAAATATATCGGTCTCATTCTTGAACATACTCATTGACTGAGTATCCACATCTCTCGAGGGAAAATAATTCTAAGGTTCACACACAACCTCCTGAGTGGAAATGATTCCTCATCCTGATCTGAACTGGCTGTCCGGCTAGTCTCTTTTGAAGGGATCGTTCACCCTGAGGCTACCTCCATATTTAATTTTGACTGAAGTAAGGGAGGTGCTTGTTCGACATAGACAAAATGCCAAAGTGGCGCTAAACATTCCATACATAATAAACTTGGGAGGGTGTTGTGTGGAATTCAAAACAGGAATCTGATCTCCGACCACTATGTCTCAAATCTCCTACATATTTAAACGATACAAGTCTCATTTATAGACCCACAGTCAACATGATCTGAACAGAATGTTCTTCCAAGAGCTTTCTAAACCCTGCAGGAGCAGATGATTGACTTGGCTTTATGGAACATTCTAGAAACTTAAGCAACAGTCATCCCAAAGTTGCCAGTAAATTTCACCGGTTCGCCTTCTGGTGCAAACTCTACATTGATTTATGCCAACAACAGTTTATATTTATCTAACTCTTTGAACATAATGGAAGATCCCAAGGTGCTTCACAGGAGCATCTTAAACCAAAGGTGGCACCGGAAATAGATAAGAAGATATTACGTCAGGTGGCCAAAAGTTTGGCCAAAGAGGAAGGTCTGAGGAAGTGTCTTAAAAGAGAGAAGCTAGGTAGAGAGGCAGAGAGGTCCAGGGACGGTATTGCAGAGATTTGGGCCTAGGTAGTGGAGGCATGGTCATCGATGATGGGGCAATTAAAAATCCAGCACTTATAGTATAATATAAGAAATCATAGTCCAAATCATCCAAGCTGGAAACAAAATTAACTAAAATATTCTGCACGAAAGAAAGAAATAGGTTGCAAAATTTGGCTCTGCTCGTGGTTTTGACTCTGTGGGAGCCAGTTGAGGTAAAAATTGTTGGAAGAGTTCACTCCCAGCTGCCTCTGGTGCAGTTTGTGCTGATCACCGCTATGTTGTGGTGGGTGCCCTCTGTCTCCTCAGAAAACATGTAGAATGGATGAAAGGCGGCTCGGTGGCCCCAGGTCACTGTGTGTGGGCAGCTTGACGGACAGGTAACAGCAAGGACCCTGGAAGAGCAGCCATGCTGAGGACAAACACTGTCACCGTGAGAGAGGACAGCAGGCGCAACTCGATGGAGGCAGTGACTCAACCTAAGCCGACACCGCAGCAGCCCGTAATCTATTGAAGGATAGATTGCTGTATGGCTGCCGTACCCTGAAAGTCCCTTTGAGCACTGGAGCCTGCAGCCATGGTGGCAGCAGCTGGCATAGCTGCAAGTTTGTCTTGCAATGACCTCAGAGCTTCCACAGCAACACTCAACACTCAACCTCAGTTGAGTCTTCTGCAGCAGAACTTGACTGCAATCTTCTCTTCTGGGTTGTTGGCATGTTGGCTATCCCTTCCCGCTGACCTGACAGCAGTCCACTCTGGGATTTTACAGTGCCTTAAGGAATAAGCTGGGAAGTGGGGCCTAAAGTAGATTTGGGGGCTTGGCGGTTGTGTGCCTGTTGCCTTCCTGCAATCACTGGCATTTTCCCAGCGGCTGGTATGTTCTCTACCACATGGACAGACTGCCCAGTAACACCTGGTAGCTCTCCTCTGGGATCGGGGTGGAAGAGGGCCTTCCTAAATGGCCACTTTCTTAATCACCGAATGGACTTAAAACCCAGTCTTGGCTCTCAGAAATGGCTGAGGCCGGGTTGCACATGACTTAACCAGCTTGAGGTCCGTGCCTCAGCAACTCCATGAAATCCTGGTCACCAAGTGCAGAATGCGCCTCTATTGTACCCTCTAAAGTACGGACATTGCCAGTATCGGAGCTAGTGGCCCCCAGTGTCAGGCCCAGTGTCAGGTCAAGTGACCGTGATTCTTCCTCCTCAGTCTGCTCTCTATCTGGGCCTCAGCTTCAGGCACTGCTGGCTGGATATCTGAAAACACAAGGAGGGGTTTGGGGCGAGGGTAAGTGGGTGGGGGAAAGGTTTATGGCATGCTCATCATTACAGATTGATGAGGGTGAGGTGCAATTTGAGAAGGTACACCATGGCCTCAGAGACATCCTCTCCATGGAGGTCAACACATGCAGGCGTGTCTGCCCCCTGCTGGTTTGCAGCTGCTGTTTTATGTGGTGTTAGCCTCGCACAGATTTGGGCCTCCTGCTGAGGTGTACAAATGCTAAGCAGTGAGTTCTGCCTAGGACTGCATGCTGCAATGATGGAAATGAGCAGGCAGCCTGAACTAAATACACTGAGTGTACAACTTATATCGGAATAATCGTGCACCGGAATCCCTGTGTCTTTAGTCCCCATCCCCGCCCTTTACATTGATACAGCACCGTGTCACATCACACTCATCACATACATAAATACAAGATCACTCTCGTTCTAAATGGAAAGCCATAATCCAAGGGAAGGTATTTTGGAAAACTTAGAACTACAGCTTGCTGAGAACATGGGTGTTTTGTTATGCTCTTGACGTAGCATAAGCTGCTTCCTTGATGTGCACTCTGACAAAGGAAGGTTCAGACTTGGAGATCGCTTTAACACATTTACTACTGTTAACAATCCTCCTACTTGGATTCGGCTCTACTGTTACTCCTGCTATAGCTACTCAGACTGACGAACCAGTCTGCTACAATACACGTGGTGGGTGTGATGTTCAATCAACCTTGTGTCTGTACTCACTGAGTGTCTCCACTGGAAAGAGGAAGATCATGTGTGCTGTGTCCTTTTATATGGGTTGGTGTAATGCCTTCCTGTGGTAGTGTCACCTCTGTGTGTGTCGTGACTGCCCATTGGTCATGTCCTATCTGACTGACCTATTGGTTGAATGTCTGTGTGTCATGTCTCTGGTGCTCCCTCTAGTGTCTAGCTAGTCTACGTGTATTTACATTAACCCCTTGTGTATTTACAATGATGCATATCACCACATCCCCCCCTTTTTTCATGTTACATATTTTCTGAACAGTGTTAAAGAAAATGGAACAAACTAGGTAGATAAGTGATGCTATGTACAAGTTATGATGACTGTGATGACTATACAATAGTATACAAGACCAAATAATAGTTGCGATGACTTTGAGGATAAGACAATACAAAATAAAAGTAATGAGTCCAATAGTTCATGAATCTATATGGCCTGGTATAGAAGTGTCAATGGTGACGTTGTGATTCCCTTGTGAACGCCGTCAGTGTCCTGGTGTTTGGTCATCAGGAGGTGTTCAAGTGTTCAAATCACTTCATTGACTGATTCGGAGTCTGTTTCTTTTTTTTTCGATGCTTATGGTAGCAATTCTTGATAGCATCTGCCCTGAAAGCCATGTTGCCTGTTGGTAGTGTAGCAAACGTGAATTGGTAAGATGCATCGTCCTGCCATGGTATGTCATTGTACTGAGCTGAGCAGTGACAGTGTCCCGCATTTGCAGAGTTGTGCCATGCCATACCAGTCGTAGTTCCATTGGTGTTGTTTTTGTCGTGCTTGTTGTCGACGTTGTTGCCTTTGGTACGCTTCTCGTCATTGTCTTTGATGTTGTTGTTGTGTTGGTTGGTTTTGTTGTCGTGTTTGCTGCGCTCAAGGACAACACTCTGTGGATAATACGAGTCTTTCACACAGTTACTCGTGTTAGCGTGCTTTGTGGCATCTGCTGTTTTCTTGAGCATGCCGTCACTGAGTTTGCGGCGCTCCCCATCTGGAGTCATGTCCGGCTTACTTGAATCAGCTTTGGCTTGTCGATTCTCCCCGTCTGGAGTCCGTTCTGGCTCAACTTTGTCAGCTGAGGCTTCGTGATGCTCCCTGTCCGGAGTCATTTCAGGTTCACGTAAGTCAGCTGAGGTTTCGTGATGCTCCCCGTCCGGAGTCAAATCGTTCAGGAATGTATTTGCTTGTGGAGAGGCTCGAGCGAATGAGGTTTGAAGTAACGTGGTGTCACCGGAGACACCAGTAGTCTCACTGTGATTGTCGAGTGCCTCTGTACACACTAGCTGAGGTCTGTCACGTTGCACATCTGGTATGGGAAGTGGGATGCCGTCGTCACTTGTCGCACATACAGTGGGTAGAGCCTCAGTGTCTTCTTGTTGTTCACTTGAGCTGGGTAGACTGTCAGAGTCTTCTTCTAGTGGCTCAAATAATCTGGGTGGATTGCCATAGTCACTTTGTTGTTCACATGAGCGTGGTAGACTGTCAGAGTCTTCTTGCTGTGCACTGGAGCATGGCTGGCTTGCATTGTCTGCTGCTGGTTGCTCAGAGGAGGTTGCTAGACCCTCATGGTTTTGTTCATGCAAGGACTGCGCTCTGGAGTCTTGCGTTCCTTCCATCGTGGAGTCCGTCCATGAGCTCGCTGTGGAGGCTTGTGTCACTCCCTCTGTGGAGTCTTGCAGCGTTCCCTGTGTGGAATCGTGCATTGGTCTCGCTGTGGAGACTGTCATCACTTCTTGTTCATGCAAGGACTGCGTTCTGGAGTCTTGCGTTGCTTCTATCGTGGAGGCTGTCCACGAGCTCGCTGTGGAGGTTTGTGTCACTGGAGTCACTTCTTGTGTGGAGATGTGCAGTTGTCTCACTGTGGAGTCTTTCATCGCTTTCTGTGTGGAGGCTGGGAACCTTCGTGGTGCGTGGACCACTCTCTGTGCGGAGTCGGGGACTCTTCATGGTGCGTGGACCACTCTCTGTGTGGCAGCAGGCCGCTCTCTGTGGACTTGTACCACTCTCTGTCTCTTGGTGTCAGGCCGCAGCATAATCCTGCACTCACGAGTCGGGATGTCATATAAGCTGGGCTGAAGATCCTCAAATCCGAAGAACACATCCGCATCTGTGTCGGATTCTTCACTGTCGAACACATCTCGTTGCAGTTTGGATTTGGTACTGGGGTCGCCATCTCCAATGATGAAATCATCGTCTGAGTCATAGTCTTCTCGGACCATATCATCACGTTTTGTGTCGGAGCTGGCATTGGGCTTGCAATGTCCAAAGAAGAATTCAAGGTTGAGTCATAGTCTTCAAGGACAGTATCATCTCTTTGGGCGATGCTAACTGCTTGTTGTAGGGTTCTGTGGAGGTTACTTTCAGCTACTGGTCGAAATGCAGGCATTGTGCTGTCGTTCCAGGTGAAAGAATCTGGTTTTGAGGTTTAAAATTTTTTTTTTCTTGTCTTGGGACATTTCCCCTTTAAGTGGGCATGGTCCAGGGCCTCTGATGTCATGAAGCGTGTGACGTAGAGCGTAGGAAGCGATTGCGCATGCGCAGATCGCTGTTCCTTTACTTGGGGCCTTTTTCGCAGTTTTGCATATGCGGCTTCTCACGCATGCGCAAACGAACCTTCCCGTTCTGTGCGCTCTTCGCGCAACTGCGCATGTGCAGCACCTTTTCCAAGATGGCTGCAATTCAAAACTGCCGTTCATTGCTGCAAGCCTACCTCGTGGTGACTTTTGGTGCCTCTTTTACTGTGTTTTCTTGTATGTTCCTCGCAGAATTCTTGGAATTTGTCCAGGACTGCCTGGAAATCACTCTTGTTTTGCCCCTTTGAGTATTTGAAGGTCTGGAAGATTTCAGCTGCTTCTGGACCCATGATGGTAAGTAGAACCTTTGTTTTTTTGCATCCGCCACGCCATCTAGGTCGGACGCTACCAGGTAGATCTCGAATCTCTGCCTGAACCAGCGCCAGTTTTCACTGAGATTGCCTTGGTACCTGAGCTGCTGTGGAAGCGGAATCCCGAACATCATCTTGCCTGGCTGCTGTTGCTGGTTGTCACTGTTTTGTTGAGTTGAGCTATATGGATTTAACTGTCACTCCTAGGTACCATGTTTTGTTATGCTCTTGATATAGCATAAGCTGCTTCCTTGATGTGCACTCTGACAAACGAAGGTTCAGACTTGGAGATAGCTTTAACACATTTATTACTGTTAACGATTCTCCCACTTGGATTCGGCTCTACTGTTACTCCTTCTATAGCTACTCAGACTGACGAACCAGTCTGCTACAATCCACGTGATGGGTGTGATGTTCAATCAACCCTGTGTCTGTACTCACTGAGTGTCTCCACTGGAAAGGGGAAGATCATGTGTGCTGTGTCCTTTTATATGGGTTGGTGTAATGCCCTCCTGTGGTAGTGTCACCTCTGTGGGTGTCGTGACTGCCCATTGGTCGTGTTCTATCTGACTGGCCTATTGGTTGAATGTCTGTGTGTCATGTCTCTGGTGCTCCCTCTAGTGTCTAGCTAGTCTACGTGTATTTACATTAACCCCTTGTGTATTTACAGTGATGCATATCACCACAATGGGAAGACAGAATTTACCCCATTGTTAATTACTTGGCATTCCTGGCATAGTAAAATCCCACGATCATCAGTGAAATGAATGACCATTTAGTCTGATCTTCATGGTAGGTAAAGAAACTAAATAAGCCACTTACATTCAGTTGTGGACATTTGCCCCAAAAGCTGGTATGCGGCAGCAAGTCCATCACAGTATGAACTGCCAGCAACATGATTTATCCAACCAGATAAACCATGCAGAGAAAGTAATGAAAGATCTTTGGGCTTTGAAATGAGAGCTACCATCTTCAAACCAGACATTTCTGTCATCGCAGAGATTCCAGTTTTGTGGTTGCTGGCACCAGCAGTGTAACAACAGACATCATCTTGTTGGCGTGGCACTTGCCAATTAACTGCTGTGGCAGGATGAAGATTCCAGGCCAGTGCTGGGAAGCAGTTCTCACTCTGAGATCGTAATAAACTGCAGCGACACGTTTTCCTGCTGTCAATTTTGTGAAGTGAGGCTTTTACAGAATATCGTTTCCTCTGAGCCGAATTTAATCAGAATAGATAGATCTTCTTTATCTCCATAAATAGCCATGGAGTCTGCTTATCCACAAATTACAAATTATACGTGCAATACATTTACCACTAATGCACGTTGACCTGGCAAATTGCAGAGGAATGCTCTTCTTGGATGAAAGCTTCTGAGAACTCAAGATTAAGTGACCAGGTTATAGTCACAACATCCTGGGCCAGTGCATGGCCAAATCCAGCCTTGCTTTGCCCGTAGTCACAACACAGGTAAAATTAGATTTTAATTAAAATACCCGATGTCCTTGGTTGAGTCAAATAAACTGCAATCACCAGGTTTAAACGTTAAAGCACACGTAACCTTTTATCAGTTACAATATTACAATTAAATTGACAGAAAATACCAACTGACTATCTACTCCCCCTTTCCCAACACCCTCTCCCCAACTCGCCCTACTCTCTAAACACACACACAGACCAACAAAGAGGGGAAAGGGTGGTGGAAAGGGAAAGAAAATATAAATACAAATAAAAGGATAAGGATCTTTCTTATCAATGTCTTTCTGAAGTTCAGGCTTTTGTTTTGGTTCTTCCTTCTAGGCTTGAGATTATTTTTCTCTGGCAAAGTTGCCAACTTTCTCTGCAGACTCCGCATCAGTTCAGGTTCACAGCAAAGAATGTGGCAACAGAGCAGTTCTTTCACTTCAGTAAGCAAGAGAGAGAGAGTGTTCCTTTCACTTCCAAGTTCTCAACAAAAGTCTGCCCAGTTCTCTCAGAAAGCAGGAACCAAGGAAATAAATAGGAAGGACTCTTACAATGCATCGCAGTCTCATTCAATCTTCAGTTGTGCAGCTCAATGACAAAGGGCCAGCAGTAGGCAGTGTACGCCAACATATTGTGTCCAATTCAGTCCATTGTGAAAAATGTATCGAGGTGAAAAGTCAGGACTTTTGTTAGCTGCAATCTTGTGTTGTGAGCTTTAAAGACAATTGTTGAGGAGCAGTGTGAGCAACAGTCAGCATCTAATGTTGGAGGCCTGAAGCTGGATCATGAGTGTTTTAGATTGGGAATAATAGACACAAGTCTCCGACCGAACATACAGTCCCTACTCCAAGCTATGGATGTTGAACTGAAAAAAAAAGAGACAAGCAATTTAGGTTCATCCCAGAATCATTGGGTGTTACCTGTTATTTTCTTCCTAATTATATGCAACAACAATTGACAACTATATAGAAGTGTGTCTGCTGCCCTTGTCCTTCTCGGTGGCAGACGTTGCGGGTTTGTAAGGTGTTGCTGAAGAAGCTGCTGCAGTGCATCTTGTAGCGAGTACACACTGCTGCCACTGTGCATCAGTGGTGGAGGGAATGGATCTTGAATGTGGTGGATGCGATGTCAATCAATCTAGCTGCTTTGTCCTGGGTGGTGCCAAGCTTCTTGAGTTTTGTTGGAGCCACACTCATTCAGGCAAGTGGGAAGTATTCCATCGCACTACTGACTTGTGCCTTGTAGATGGTGGACAGGCTGTAGGGAGTGAGGAGGTGAGTTACTCACCGCAGAATCCCCAGCCTCTTCACTTGCCCTTGAAAACCCAGTATTTATATGGCTGGTCCAGATCAGTTTCTGGTCAATGGTAACCTCCAGGATGTTGATAGTTGGGGATTCAGAAATTGTAGTGCATTAAATGTCAGGAGGTGTTGGTTGGATTCTCTCTTGTTGGAGATGGTCATTGCCTAGCACTTGTTTGTTGTGTATGCTACTTGTCAAGCCTGAATGTTATCCAGATCTTGCCTAGGGGCTTGGACTTCTTCAAGATAAAGTGAGCAGCACATGAGAATCTCATGGCACGCAGAACGTGACCCTTTAAAGGCCGTGTGTATCTGTTGGCTGAGTGTCATTGTGTCTGAGAGCAGAGGAATTCCTTGTTTAACTCTGCAGCACAAGGGAGGAGAGCAGGAGAACGGACTCATGCATGGAGGCCCAGCACTGACAAGGTGAGTCAATGGTGTGGAGTCAGTGTGGAGAGAGGTTGGCGGCATGGAGGAGTGGGACCCAGGAGAGGGTGGGGTGGGAGAAAGGGGGAGGTGATGGGAGGAGTGTGGTTAGATGGGCCAGATGTCCTGGGTGAGGTTACGGGGCACAATCAATCAAATTAAGAAAATGAGCGACCTTAAAGGCTGTCTCAGCACTGTCCTCATGTGGGTCCATCTCAAAGTGTTATCTGACAGAGTCCTCACAGGATCCACTGTGAGTGATCTTGGACAATGTCCTTTACAATGCATAGAAGGAAGGGCCAACTGAGTCTGCAATGGAGCCATATCCCACAGAGTGACAAGTACATCACTGGACACTTACATCAACATCCAATAAAGAGTGAACGCAAAAACACAAATCTTTTTCTCCACATGAAGGAATGTCCCTAACTCCCTGTGACCGGTGTACACCATCCATGAGGCGTGCCATTACATTTAACTCTGACTGAGCTAGTCTCAATAAATAACAATGATGTACACATGAATAAAGTGAATTCAAAGTAACGTGAAATATTTACAAGTGAAAATTAATATTGAAATTTGCCACCTTTGTGCTCCCCAGTCTGCTATTAATGGCAGAGTGACTGGGCGGGAAGTTGAGGCTGTGAGCTTTCCTGTTTGGCCAGGAGACTCTTTAATAAGCTAAAGATGACCATAGGCTATATTCCCCTTTGAGGGGAAGAGGTGAATGGTGGTGATTTAACCTGAGGATCCCACATCGAAGGGGAGGGACAAAGTTGAGAAGGCGGGCCTCCATGCGTAACCTCGGCCAGTACAGGAATTGAACCTGCGCTGTTGACTTCACTCTGCATCACAAACCAGCCGTCCAGCCAACTGAGCTAACATAGCTGTGTGGGGATGTAGCATTGTCAGCTGACAGCAGGTTTCACCAATGAAAATCTTCGCCAACATTTTAATCAAATATGTTTTGCAGGCCACTGCCAGTTAGCATTTTATTCATAATCCTGTGGGAAAAGAGAGAAAGTGGAAGTGGCGTGCGCAGTTCTGGTTCCAACATCAGGAATGGCTTGCTGTTGGCACAATCCAGCTCCACCTTTTTCCACTTTCTTAACCCGTTTTTATCCTTTCGCAGCCTCTTTGTGTTCTCCTCGGAACTCACTGTCCATCCACCTTTGTATGGTCAGCAATCGTGGGTACTTTACTGACAGCCCCTTATTTGAATCATTGGCATAGATTGTAAATAACTGAGACCCCAGCACTGATCCTTGTAACTCCGCCAGTTACAACTTGCCAATTTGAAAATTCCCTGTTTATCCCTGCTGCAGCAATGTGTGCAACAAACCTACACGGGATCAGCACCTCCCACATTGCCCCCAACTCTTAAAAGAACAGGGCAGACTCAAGTGCTGCCTTAAAGAGACATGGAGGAGGTCAATCCCCGATCCATTCATCCCAACACTATGAGTTTCCCTTGTTTTATAACCTTTCTCATGTGGCACAATATCAAATGCCCACATTCACTGATTCCCCTTTATTTACCTGCTAATTACATCCTCAAAAATCACTAATAAATTTGTCAAACATAATTTATTTTTCATTCAATCATGTTGGCTCTGCCTAATCAGATTTTCTAAATGCTTTGCTAACATCTCAATAATGAATTCCAACATTTTCTGGATGTTAAGCCTTTAGTTCCCAGTTCCACAGCATCCCATAGAACCCCTACAGTGCAGTAGGAGGCCATTTGGCTCATCGAGTCTGTGCCAACCCTCCTAAAGAGCACTCTGCCGAGGCCCGACCTCCCCATAATCCTGTAACCTGCACGTCTTTGGATACTAATAGGCAATTTAGCACGGCCAATTCACCTAATGAACCTTTGGACTATGGGAGGAAACCGGAGCAGTCGGAGAAAACCCACGTAGACATAGGGAGAACATGCAAACTCCACATAGATAGTCACCGGACTGGAATGAAACCTGGATCCCTGCCGCTGTGAGACAGCAGTGCGAACCACTGTGCCAGTATGCTGTTTTCTCTCCCTCTCTCCTTTCTTGAAAATAACATTTTTTACTTTCCAATCAGCTGGCATCATTCATTAAAATGTATGAATTTTGGAAGATCACAATGATTCCATCCACTTAGCTACCTTAGAACCTAGGATATCGGTCATCAGGTCCAGGGATTTGCTGACTCTCAGTCCTATTAATTCCTTGACACTTTTTCTTTGCTAATATTAATTACTTCATGTTTCTCACTCCCATTAACTCTTTGCTTTCCCATTATATTTGGTTTGCTTTCTGTGTTTTGAGGTTTTTAAAATTCATTTTTGGAATGTGGCCGTCGCTGCCTCGGCCAGCATTTATTGCCCACCCCAGTTGCCCTTGAGAAGGTGATGGTGAGCTGCTTTCTTGAACCAACGCATTGCATGCAGTGTAGGTATACCCACAGTGCTGTTGGGAAGGGAGTTCCAGGGTTTTAACCCAGCAACAGTGAAGGAACAGCAATGTATTTCCAAATCAGAGTGGTGAGTTTTTGGAGGGAACCTCCAGATGGTGGGGTTCCCAGGTATCTGCTGCCTTTGTCCTTCTAGATGGTAGTGGCTAGTTATATCTATGTCATTGGTACCTACATGAACCATGAACAACAGGATGCTCCCCCTCCGGCTGCAAATTCCTCTCCAGCACTGAGCAGATGTCCCAGACCTTGTCAATGGGCTGGCGACACAGCCATCTGGACTCCTGGGACGGGATTCTCCGCGAACTGGCGGGGCGGGCCACTCCGGCACCGAGGAGTGGCGTGAACCACTCCAGCGTCAGGCCGCCCCGATGGTGCAGAATCCTCCGCCAGCCGGTGTGGAAGGGCTTGGCGCCACGGCAACCGGCGCCGAAGGGCCTCCGCCGGCTGGCGCGAGTTGGCGCATGCGCGGGAGCACCAGCGTGTGCTGGCATCATCCCAGCGCATGCGCAGGGGGGTTCTTCTCCGCACCGGCCATGGCGGAGGTTGACAGCGGTGGTTGCGGAGGGAAAGAATGTCCCCACGGCACAGGCCTGTCCGCGGATTGGTGGGCCATGAAGGCGGGCCAGGCCACCGTGGGGGCACCCCCCGGGGCCAGATATTCCCGCGCACCCCCCCCCCCCCCCCCCCCCCCCGCCCGAGGACTCTGCAGGCCGCCTGTGGAGCCAGGTCCCGCCGGTAAGGACCTGTTGTGATTTACGCCGGCGGGACCGGCCAAAAACGGGCGGCCACTCGGCCCATCGCGGGCCGGAGAATTGCCGGGGGGGGGGGCGCTGCCAACGGCCCCCGACCGGCGCGCCGAGATTCCTGCCCCCGCCAAAACCCCGGCACCGGCGAATTCGGCAGCTGGTGGGGGCAGGATCATGCCGCCCCCGGGAGATTCTCCAGCGGGGTGTCGGAGAATCCCGCCCCTGATCTTTGCTGAAGCGAACAGAGCTCTAACCTCCGCATTATATTGTTCCTCACTACCACTATATCCCTTTTTGCTGCCCCCACTTGAATGCCTCTTGGACCAACATGCCATGTCAGTTTGCTCATCCACCCTGCAACCCTCTACTCTCATCCAAACAATCTGTGAGAACCTCAAACATGTTGGACAATTGCAGAGACCGTCATTCCTGCACTCCTACCCTCTGAGTCTCCTTACCTGCCTCACTCCCAATCACACTCACTCTGTCCCTGACCACTGGCCAAATCAGAAAACCTTAACCTAAGAGGTATGCCCACCTCCTGGTACAAAGCATCCAGGTAACCACCCCCATCCCTGCTGTGCCACAGTGTCTACAGCTCAACCTCCAGGTGAATCACTTTGACCTTTACGTTCCTCGAGCTGCACGAATCTACTGAAGACATGTTTGCCCTGGATCACAATGCTAATCAGCATCTCCCACATGTTGTAGCCTTGAAGTCACTATCCTGCCATCCTTAATGTGTTTTATTTAGTTACTTAATTATATTATTCACTTATTTATGTTGGTTTTTATATTTTTATTAACTTTATCACCAGTTTATATACTATTCAAAACAGACCTTAACCACACCAGATACTCACCAAACAGCTGGCTCCTTTCCCTGATAGAGTAAGAACCAATTCCTACAGGGCGAGAAAGGTAGAAGGAGCAAAAAGAAATGTACTCAATTCCTCAGCGACATTCATTTGCCCGGTGTTTGTATGAACCAAATGGAAGGTTTGACACTCCAAAATACAAAAGAAATTGGACTTTCAAACAGTGCGAACACAGCATCCATTGGGGAAGATTGTACAGGGCCTGGGGAAGCAGTGGATTTGATAAGAAAAATACCTTTTGTCATTATATGGGTTGTTCTGTTTTCTTGGACCTTTGGTGTAAAGCAAAGTTTAGTGTCATTAACTGCTCAATGGTCATACCTGGCTCGATTGTACATTAATAGATGGAGTTTGATTGCTCTGATTCATCGATAATTCCATTATGATTATATCATATGACTGTAGGTCCTTCCTTCCTTCCTCCCTCCCTCCCTCCCCCCCCCCCCCCCCCTTCCTTCCTTCCTTCTTTCCTTCCTTCCTTCCT
The DNA here is from genome assembly GCF_047496885.1 of Scyliorhinus torazame. Classification (NCBI taxonomy): domain Eukaryota; kingdom Metazoa; phylum Chordata; class Chondrichthyes; order Carcharhiniformes; family Scyliorhinidae; genus Scyliorhinus; species Scyliorhinus torazame. Next base: position 156,905,853 of record NC_092716.1, read on the forward strand.
TCCTCCCTCCCTCATGGGGAGTGCTGCTCTCGGCAGCATGCCTACAATGTATATCAGTTTCCATTGTCTGTATGTCACGTCTTCTGCAAATGAAGCAATATTCTCTGCAGTCACTTTGGAGTAGATAGTGACAGTCTGAGAAAAATGCTTTGAAGTGGCTTGTGACTAGACTCTACTGTAACTTTGTCTCTCCCCAGCAGGTATTGATGAAGATGCTCACAAGGAAAAGCAATAGCCTGGCTCTCTCCCTACTCTTCTACAATAGTGCCACTTGTTTTATGCATCCCTGAAAGGGCATTACCTCACTGCGACACCTAAGTGGCAGCCTACATTACACGCTCATGACACTGGAGTGGGACTTGAATCCATCACTGTTTGGCTCTCTGATAAGAGTGCTACCACGGATGACATATACTTTTATTTAGAGCAAACATGACAGTCAGAAAACACTGTATTTGTTTAAGTTTATGAATCATTATGTCTGCTGAGTCATAAAAACCTAAGAACATTGTTATGATCCCCGTGGAGACCAATAACTTTAAACAAATAATTTGAATTCCTGGTGACCATCTGAAAGAATCACGCACGATTTTAAATTTAAAGACTTTTACTGTAACAAATAATCCAAAAGCAACACAGACTAAATACAATTTAGTCGGCAACTAGCACTATAAACTACAGAAAATATATCCCCCGTTAACTCCTCAAATCCTAGACCACAGTTATACTCAGTGGCCATTCTCCATAGAATTGTAGTCTTTGCTGGAATTGGACCACCATCACTGCCAGTTTCCAACAGGGTTTTTTCTTCCTGTTTAGATGAGTTGTAATGTCCAAAGTTGTTCCCCTCAGTTTCTGGAGAAGTCCTGAACCAAATCCAAGTAAGACCTATTCCTGCCATTCCCTCCATCCACGGTCATGCCAGGACAAATTTTGTACACCATGTTCTCTCCTGCATTTTTGCATGACAGCTCACAGAGAACTCACAGCCTTATTCACTCTGTTGGCCACGTCAGCTGCGGCCTTTGCCTTTCACTGAGGCCTCCATCTCTCGCACTTTTCTGACCAAATCCTGGGAACTGAAAGTCCATCCACTGTCAGCAAAGTCACTCTTGCCTTTGTTTTGAGGTCTGATATTTTACTCCCTGTGAGTCTCACCTGACCCCATGTTCCCATAGTAACCAAACCACCCACGCTTGTTATAACAGCAAAATTCTGCAGATGCTGTAAATCTGAAATAGAAACAGAAAACACTTGATAAATTCAACAGGTCTGACAACATCTGTGGAGAGACAAACAGAGCTAATGCTTTGAGTCCACATGACTGAAGAGTGGGGTTCAGACTCATAACGTTAACTCTATCCCTCTCTCCACAGATGCTGCCAGACCTGCTGGGTTTATCCCACATTTTCTATTTTAACCCAAGTTTGTCAGGCAGAATTCAGAACAGTTGGTGGTGGACAATTAAACAACTCAGAACAGATTACATGACTCTCTTCACTACCCCATTTTACCGTGAATTATAGAGACTGTCCCAAAACATAAATCTTATAAAATCACACATTCAAAACAGCATAAGAAATAGGAGCAGGAGTAGGCATCTGACCCTTCGAACCTGCTCTTCCATTGAGTAAGACCATGGCTCATCGCCATCTTGAACTCCACCTTCCCAAACTGTCCCCAAAGCCTTATGGAGATAAAGTCCCATCTTCACATTAAGGATCCCCTCCATCGTGTTGTGTGGCACTAGCACCATGCTAAATGGGATAGACTTCGAACAGATCTAGCAACTCAAGACTGGGCAGCCATGAGGCGCTGTGGGCCATCAGCAGCAGCAGAATTGTATTCAACCACAATTTGCAACCTCTTAAAAGGGCTTGTCCCGCACTCAACCATTACTGTGAAGCCAGGGATCAACCTTGGTTCAATGAAGAGTGCAGGAGGGCATGTCAGAACCAGGAATACCTGACACTTCCGGGTGCGGCGATGTCCAGCTGAGTTGCACGTTTCGGCAGCTCCCGGTGAAACGGACTTTTGGGCTCTTGATAGGAGCCCCAACGGCAATTTTGACGGCTAAAAACACTGTGCGGTAAACCAGAAGGGAATCCCCCCTGGAAACGGATGAAAAAAGGAGGAGAAAGTGGCCGGATTGCAGTGGATCCTTTAGAACAGCGGCAAGGAAGGCAAGCAAAAACCAAGATGGCGTCGGAAGGTGGCAGTTTAACATGGGGCCCTGAACAACAAGAGTTCTTGAAATGCTGCGTGGAAGAGCTCAAAAAGGAAATGAAGAAAGACCTGTTGGCCCCGATACTACAGGCGATCGAAGGGCTAAAGGAGGAACAAAAGACCCAGGAGCGGGAGCTTTGGGTCGTGAAGGCAAAGGCAGCCGAGAATGAGGACGACATACAGGGCCTGGTGGTGAAGACGGAGACGCATGAGGCACATCAGAAACGATGTGTGGAAAGGTTGGAGGCGCTGGAGAACAACGCAAGGAGGAACAACCTGAGGATTCTTGGTCTTCCTGAAGGTGCAGAGGGAGCGGACGTCGGGGCATATGTGAGCACGATGCTGCACTCGTTAATGGGAGCGGAGGCCCCGGCGGGTCCGTTGGAGGCGGAGGGAGCATACCGAGTGATGGCGCGAGGACCGAGAGCAGGAGAAATTCCCAGAGCCATAGTGGTGAGATTCCTCCGTTTTAAGGATAGAGAAATGGTCCTTAGATGGGCAAAGAAAACTCGGAGCAGTAAATGGGAGAACGCGGTGATCCGCGTTTATCAAGACTGGAGTGCGGAGGTGGTGAGAAGGAGGGCGAGCTTTAATCGGGCCAAGGCGGTGCTTCATAAAAGGAAGATAAAATTTGGAATGCTGCAACCGGCAAGACTGTGGGTCACATATCGAGGGAGGCACCACTACTTTGAGACGGCGGATGAAGCGTGGACTTTTATTGTGGAAGAAAAACTGGAATGAGCGGGTTATTAAAAAGAACGTTTGAACAAAGTGGTGGGGCGAATGTGGGGGGCGAAGAAGGGGGTTAAAAAGGGGGGAAAGAGGAGTTTTATGTACTAATCCTGCGATGTGGTAACTTTTCTCTCTTCCACAGGTGGTGATGGGGGGAGGAGGGGAGGTGGAGGAGATGGGGCGTTGGCCATTGGGGCGGGGCCAAGGGAGAAGCGCGGGCTTGGTTCCCGCTCTATGATAATCATGGCGGGAATAGAGAAGCAGGAAGGAGGGGGCGTCGCACGGTGCGAGCCGAGGTCACGGGGGGAAGCCGAGGTCGGCCAGAGTTTGCTGACTTCTGGGAGCAACATGGGGGGAGTAATTACGCTAGCGGGGGATCTAGCGGGGGGGCTGGGAGGGGGGAATTACTGGGTTGCTGCTGCTGGGGAGAGGGGGGAGCTGGTATGGGAGGGGATGGGCGGGGGGGCATCGCCTGGGGGAGATGCAGCTGCGTGGGAACCGGGTGAGGAGCTGGAAAAAGGGGATGGCTAATCGACAAGGGGGGTAGGAAGCCCCCCAACCCGGCTGATCACGTGGAACGTGAGAGGGCTGAACGGGCCGATAAAGAGGGCACAGGTACTCGCACACCTTAAGAAACTTAAGGCAGACGTGGTTATGTTTCAGGAAACGCACTTGAAACTGATAGACCAGGTGAGACTACGCAAAGGTTGGGTGGGGCAGGTGTTCCATTCGGGGCTAGATGCGAAAAACAGGGGGGTGGCTATATTAGTGGGGAAGCGGGTAATGTTTGAGGCAAAGACTATAGTGGCGGATAGCGGGGGCAGATACGTGATGGTGACTGGCAAACTATAGGGGGAGACGGTGGTTTTGGTAAACGTATATGCCCCGAACTGGGATGATGCCAATTTTATGAGGCGGATGCTAGGACGCATTCCGGACCTAGAGATGGGAAAGCTGATAATGGGGGGAGATTTTAATACAGTGTTGGAACCAGGGCTGGATAGGTCGAAGTCCAGGACTGGAAGGAGGCCGGCAGCAGCCAAGGTACTTAAAGATCTTATGGAGCAGATGGGAGGTGTAGACCCATGGAGACTTAGCAGACCTAGGAGTAAGGAGTTCTCGTTTTTCTCCTATGTCCATAAAGTCTACTCGCGAATAGACTTTTTTGTGCTGGGAAGGGCGTTGATCCCGAAGGTGAGGGGAACGGAGTATATGGCTATAGCCATTTCGGATCACGCTCCACACTGGGTGGACTTGGAGATAGGGGAGGAAACAGGAGGGCGCCCACCCTGGAGAATGGACATGGGACTAATGGCAGATGAGGGGGTGTGTCTAAGGGTGAGGGGGTGCATTGAAAAGTACTTGGAACTCAATGATAATGGGGAGGTCCAGGTGGGAGTGGTCTGGGAGGCACTGAAGGTGGTGGTTAGAGGGGAGCTGATATCAATAAGGGCACATAAAGGGAAGCATGAGAGTAAGGAACGGGAGCGGTTGCTGCAAGAACTTTTGAGGGTGGACAGACAATAAGCGGAAGCACCGGAGGAGGGACTGTACAGGGAAAGGCAAAGGCTACATGTAGAATTTCACTTGCTGACTACGGGCACTGCAGAGGCACAATGGAGGAAGGCACAGGGTGTACAGTACGAATATGGGGAGAAGGCGAGCAGGTTGCTGGCACACCAATTGAGGAAAAGGGGAGCAGCGAGGGAAATAGGGGGAGTGAGGGATGAGGAAGGAGAGATGGAGCGGGGAGCGGAGAGAGTGAATGGAGTGTTCAAGAAATTTTATAAAAAATTATATGAAGCTCAACCCCCGGATGGGAGGGAGAGAATGATGGGCTTCTTGGATCGGCTGGAATTTCCCAAGGTGGAAGAGCAGGAAAGGGTGGGACTGGGAGCACAGATCGAGGTAGAAGAAGTGGTGAAAGGAATTAGGAGCATGCAGGCGGGATAGGCCCTGGGACCGGATGGATTCCCAGTCGAATTCTATAGAAAATATGTGGACTTGCTCGCCCCGGTATTGACGAGGACCTTTAATGAGGCAAAGGAAAGGGGACAACTGCCCCCGACTATGTCTGAAGCAATGATATCGCTTCTCTTAAAGAAGGAAAAGGACCCGCTACAATGCGGGTCCTATAGACCTATTTCCCTCCTAAATGTAGATGCCAAGATCCTGGCCAAGGTAATGGCAATGAGAATAGAGGAATGTGTCCCGGGGGTGGTTCATGAGGACCAAACTGGGTTTGTGAAGGGGAGACAGCTGAACACGAACATACGGAGGTTGTTCGGGGTAATGATGATGGCCCCACCAGAGGGTGAAACGGAGATAGTAGTGGCGATGGATGCCGAGAAAGCATTTGATAGAGTGGAGTGGGATTATCTGTGGGAGGTGTTGAGGAGATTTGGGTTCGGAGAGGGGTATGTTAGATGGGTGCAGCTGTTGTATAGGGCCCCAGTGGCGAGTGTGGTCACGAATGGACGGGGATCGGCATATTTTCGGCTCCATAGAGGGACAAGGCAGGGATGTCCTCTGTCCCCATTACTGTTTGCACTGGCGATTGAGCCCCTGGCGATAGCGCTGAGAGGTTCCAAGGGATGGAGGGGAATACTTAGGGGAGGAGAAGAACACCGGGTATCTTTATATGCGGATGATCTGCTACTATATGTGATGGATCCAGCGGAGGGGATGCCAGAAATAATGCGGATACTTGGGGAGTTTGGGGATTTTTCAGGGTATAAATTGAACATGGGGAAGAGTGAGCTGTTTGTGGTGCATCCAGGGGAGCAGAGTAGAGAAATAGAAGACCTACCGTTGAGGAAGGTAACAAGAGACTTTCGTTACCTGGGGATCCAGATAGCTAAGAATTGGGGCACATTGCACAGGCTAAATTTGACGCGGTTGGTGGAACAGATGGAGGAAGATTTCAAGAGATGGGATATGGTAGCATTGTCAATGGCAGGGAGGGTGCAGGCAGTTAAGATGGTGGTCCTCCCGAGATTCCTCTTTGTGTTTCAGTGTCTCCCGGTGGTGATCACGAAGGCTTTTTTCAAAAGGATAGAAAAGAGTATCATGGGTTTTGTTTGGGCCGGGAAGACTCCGAGAGTGAGGAAGGGATTCTTACAGCGTAGTAGGGATGGGGGGGGGCTGGCACTACCGAGCCTAAGTGAGTATTATTGGGCCGCTAATATTTCAATGGTGAGTAAGTGGATGGGAGAGGAGGAAGGAGCGGCGTGGAAGAGATTAGAGAGGGCGTCCTGTAGGGGGACCAGCCTGCAGGCTATGGTGACAGCCCCATTGCCGTTCTCACCAAGGAACTATACCACGAGTCCGGTGGTGGTAGCTACACTGAAGATTTGGGGACAGTGGAGACGACATAGGGGAAAGACCGGAGCACTGGGGGGGTCCCCGATAAGAAACAACCATAGGTTTGCCCCGGGGGGAATGGATGGGGGATATGGAATGTGGCAAAGAGCAGGTATAACGCAATTGAAAGATCTATTTGTGGATGGGAAGTTTGCGAGTCTGGGAGCGCTGACCGAGAAATATGGGTTGCCCCAAGGGAATGCATTCAGGTACATGCAATTGAGGGCTTTTGCGAGGCAACAGGTGAGGGAATTCCCGCAGCTCCCGACACAAGAGGTGCAGGACAGAGTCATCTCAAAGAAATGGGTGGGGGACGGTAAGGTGTCGGATATATATAGGGAAATGAGAGACGAAGGGGAGACTATGATGGACGAACTAAAAGGGAAATGGGAAGAAGAGCTAGGGGAGGAGATTGAGGAGGGGATGTGGGCAGATGCCCTAAACAGGGTAAACTCGTCGTCCTCGTGCGCCAGGCTAAGCCTGATTCAGTTTAAGGTATTACACAGGGCACATATGACTGGAACACGGCTCAGTAAATTTTTTGGGGTGGAGGATAGGTGTGCGAGGTGCTCGAGAAGCCCAGCGAATCATACCCATATGTTTTGGTCATGCCCGGCACTACAGGGGTTTTGGATGGGGGTGACAAAGGTGCTTTCGAAAGTAGTAGGAGTCCGGGTCGAACCAAGCTGGGGGTTGGCTATATTTGGGGTTGCACAAGAGCCGGGAGTGCAGGAGGCGAAAGAGGCCGATATTTTGGCCTTTGCGTCCCTAGTAGCCCGGCGCAGAATATTGCTAATGTGGAAAGAAGCCAAGCCCCCGGGGGTGGAGACCTGGATAAATGATATGGCGGGGTTCATAAAGTTAGAGCGGATTAAGTTCGTCCTAAGGGGGTCGGCTCAAGGGTTTACTAGGCGGTGGCAACCGTTCGTCGAATATCTTGCGGAAAGATAGATAGGGGAGAACAAAGAAGGCAGCAGCAGCGGCCCAGGACTTTGGGGGGGGGGGGGGGGGGAGGGATGGGGGGGGGATGGGGGTGGTGGTGTGTGGCCTGAGACAAGGCAGTTGCCAATTAGGGCTAGTTTTTATTTTTTGTTATTTAATATTTATTTATTTGTTGTTGTTTTTGTTTAAATTTTAAAAGGTCATTATTATCTGTATTGTTACAATGTTGTGTAAAGGATGCACAATGTACTGTGTTGGTTGACCAAAAATTTTCAATAAAATATTATTTAAAAAAAAAAAAAGAAGGAAAAGGACCCGCTACAATGCGGGTCCTATAGACCTATTTCCCTCCTAAATGTAGATGCCAAGATCCTGTCCAAGGTAATGGCAATGAGAATAGAGGAATGTGTCCCGGGGGTGGCCCACGAGGACCAAACTGGGTTTGTGAAGGGGAGACAGCTGAACACGAATATACGGAGGCTGTTAGGGGTAATGATGATGGCCCCACCAGAGGGGGAAACGGAGATAGTAGTTTCCAGCTCGGCGATGGATGCCGAGAAAGCATTTGATAGAGTGGAGTGGGATTATTTGTGGGAGGTGTTGAGGAGATTTGGTTTTGGAGAGGGGTATGTTAGATGGGTGCAGCTGTTGTATAGGGCCCCGATGGCGAGCGTGGCCACGAATGGACGGGGATCTGCATATTTTCGGCTCCATAGAGGGACAAGGCAGGGATGCCCTCTGTCCCCATTATTGTTTGCACTGGCGATTGAGCCCCTGGCGATAGCGTTGAGCGGTTCCAAGAAGTGGAGGGGAGTACTTAGAGGAGGAGAAGAACACCGGGTATCTTTGTATGCGGACCATTTGCTACTATACGTGGCAGACCCGGCGGAGGGGATGTCAGAAATAATGCGGATACTTGCGGAGTTTGGGGATTTTTCAGGGTATAAATTGAACATGGGGAAAAGTGCGTTGTTTGTGGTGCATCCAGGGGAGCAGAGTAGAGAAATAGAGGACCTACCGTTGAGAAAGGTAACAAGGGACTTTCGTTACCTGGGGATCCAGATAACCAAGAATTGGGGCACATTGCATAGGTTACATTTAACGCGGTTGGTGGAACAAATGGAGGAGGATTTCAAGAGATGGGATATGGTCTCCCTGTCACTGGCAGGGAGGGTGCAGGCGGTTAAGATGGTGGTCCTCCCGAGATTCCTCTTTGTGTTTCAGAGCCTCCCGGTGGTGATCACGAAGGTTTTTTTTAAAAGGATTGAAAAGGACCTTTTTGGTCCTCGTGGGCCACCCCCGGGACACATCGTGGGTTTTGTGTGGGCCGGGAAGACCCCGAGAGTGAGGAAGGGATTCTTACAGCGTAGCAGGGATAGGGGGGGGCTGGCACTACCGAGCCTAAGTGAATATTATTGGGCCGCTAATATTTCAATAGTGAGTAAGTGGATGGGAGAGGAGGAGGGAGCGGCGTGGAAGAGATTAGAGAGGGCGTCCTGTAGGGGGACTAGCCTACAGACTATGGTGACAGCCCCATTGCCATTCTCACCGAGGAACTACACCACAAGCCCGGTGGTGGTGGCTACACTGAAGATTTGGGGACAGTGGAGACGGCATAGGGGAAAGACTGGAGCCTTGGGGGGGGTCCCCGATAAGAAACAACCATAGGTTTGCCCCGGGGGGAATGGATGGGGGATATGGAATGTGGCAAAGAGCAGGAATAACGCAACTGAAAGATCTGTTTGTGGATGGGAAGTTCGCGAGTCTGGGAGCGCTGACCGAGAAATATGGGTTGCCCCAAGGGAATGCATTCAGGTATATGCAACTGAGGGCTTTTGCGAGGCAACAGGTGAGGGAATTCCCGCAGCTCCCGACACAAGAGGTGCAGGACAGAGTGATCTCAAAGACTTGGGTGGGTGATGGTAAGGTGTCAGATATATATAGGGAAATGAGGGACGAAGGGGAGACTATGGTAGATGAACTAAAAGGGAAATGGGAAGAAGAGCTGGGGGAGGAGATCGAGGAGGGGCTGTGGGCAGATGCCCTAAGCAGGGTAAACTCGTCGTCCTCGTGTGCCAGGCTAAGCCTGATTCAGTTTAAGGTATTACACAGGACGCATATGACTGGAGCACGGCTCAGTAAATTTTTTGGAGTAGAGGATAGGTGTGCGAGATGCTCGAGAAGCCCAGCGAATCACACCCACATGTTCTGGTCATGCCCGGCACTACAGGGGTTTTGGATGGGGGTGACAAAGGTGCTTTCAAAAGTAGTGGGGGTCCAGGTCGAACCAAGCTGGGGGTTGGCTATATTTGGGGTTGCACAAGAGCCGGGAGTGCAGGAGGCGAGAGAGGCCGATGTTTTGGCCTTTGCGTCCCTAGTAGCCCGGCGCAGGATATTGTTAATGTGGAAAGAAGCCAAGCCCCCGGGGGTGGAGACCTGGATAAATGACATGGCAGGGTTTATAAAGCTAGAGCGGATTAAGTTCGTTCTAAGGGGGTCGGCTCAAGGGTTCACCAGGCGGTGGCAACCGTTCGTCGAATACCTCGCAGAAAGATAGATGGAATGGAAAAAAGAAGGCAGCAGTAGCAGCCCAGGATCGGGGGTGGGGGGGAGGGGGGGGGGGGGGGGGGGGTGGGGGGAGGAGGAACCAGAAGGACTCTCAGGGTTGTTAATATATACTGTATAATATGTATAGGTCGTTGCGACAGATAATTATATATTGGACTGTTAAATTATATTTTTGGAGAGTGTTACTTGTGATAAGGCAGTTGCCAATTAGGGTTAGTTTTCATTTTTGTTATTTATTATTTATTCATTTTTGTTTATAAAATAGGTCATTGTTATTTGTGTTGTTATAATATTGTGTAAAGGATGCACAATGTACTGTGTTGGTTGACCAAAAATTTTCAATAAAATATTTATTAAAAAAAAAAAGAACCAGGAATACCTAAAATTGAGCTGTTAATCTGGCGAATCTACAACACAGGACTACTTGCATACCAAACAACATAAGCAGTAATAGACAAAGCTAAGCGATCCCAAAACCATCGAAGCACATCAAAGCCCTGCCACATTCAGTTGTGAATGGTGGTGGACAATTAAACAATCACTGGAGGAGGAGGCCCCACAAATATTCCCATCCTCAATGATGGAGGAGCCTAGCACATCAGTGCAAAAGATAAGGTTGAAGTAATTGCAACAATCTTCAGCCAGAGGTGTTGAATGGAGGATCCATCTCGACCTCCTCTTAGGCTCCCGAGCAACACAGATGCCAGTTTTTAGAATTCAATTCACTCAATGCAATATCAAGGACTGGCTGAAGTCCCTGGACACCGCAAAGGCTATGAAAACCTGGCAATATTCCGGCAATAGTCCTGAAGACTGTGATGTGTTGGGTGCTCTGGATCCGTGGAACACATACAGGCCACCAACACTTAAAATAGTACAACACTATTTTATTAAGCTAGAAACTGTTGAACATACTTTCACTGTGGGTTAACACGATGTTAGATTAAACTAAAGACCTATGCCTGTCCTAACCAGTCTATGCACTCAGCACATGGTGAAGATCTGTGCTGTAAGCTGTAAGCTCTGTCCTTCTGAGAGGCTGCATCCCGAATGAGTGGGAAAACTGATGCCCTCTGTCTTTATAGTGAGTGTGCTCTAACTGGTGATTGGCTGGGGTGTTGTGTGTGTTGATTGGTCTTGCTGTGAGTGTGCTCTAACTGGTGGTTGGCTGGGGTGTTGTGTGTGTTGATTGGTCTTGCTGTGTGTCCATCAGTGTGTGTGTCTGCACCATGATATACTGGTGTATATTACAACGCCAGAACTAGCCACACACCCCTGGCCAGACTGTTCCACAAAAAGCAGGACAACTCTAACCTGTCCAAATATCACCCTATCAGCCTTCAGTAAAGTATTGTGAAGGAAGGAAAGAGCATGGGTTTATACCCATGGGTTCCCATATCGTGCATTCCCTTAGGCAATTGCTGAAGATGAGCAGAGAACTGGGTGCAGAGCATCTGGGTTTTGAATGGTGAAGGATGGAAAAAGAGGGACCAAAGGACAGGAGGAGAACATAGTCTAAATGGGAGAGTAGGACCTAAAATAAATGAAGTTGGACTCAATGCCCATCTGTGCAAATTCTGCAAGGTTCTGCTTTCCTGAATTAAAAGGTGATGATTCTACTTACTAAATACTCTGCCGGTCATAAGGTCCTTGCTTTATGTTTGATTGCAAAACTGTGACAATTCAAACAAATGTCTTCAAATCAGCAACTGTGTGTGGAGAAGGCGATATGTATTCCAATGTCCTCTCTAACCAAACAGACTTCTCCAGCTCAGCTGAGAACCCTTAGCCATGATACAAAGGAAAACAGTGAAACTGGTCTCCAGCTTCCCTGCTCCGAGCAGGCTGGTGTTGGAAGGAGCTTCCGCTCCTTTCCTGGACTGAGTAAGGGAAATGCCAAGATGAAAAAGCGAGGCTGCCAGGAAAAAGAGGAAGTGTTGGGAGCGTTTAGGTTTCCTGGCTGGAGGATGGACACTCAACATCATCTGTAAATACTGTACAGGCACTTAACGCACAAACAGCCCAGAACAACTGGCACCCTTAATATGTTGTAATTGCCATCTTTATAATTGACTCTTCTGGTTTTGGGAAATGGTTAGTGCTCTTTGCCTGATATAGGGTGTGATAAGCGGGGACAATGTATGTAGTGTGGAAGTGAAAGGCTCATAACTGAAAGTTTGAGATTAAGGAACAAGAGCTACACTGGAAAATCACAGGAAAGTCACAGCACATTAACTCGTTCCCTGAAAGTGCACAGAACTGTATATTCAAAGGAAGCAGTAACCACAGCTCAGCCAGGGAGATTCATTCCTTTTCCACATAGTTATTACACTTGTATTATTGCCATGTATTTAAACAGTTGCACAATATTGGACTCTTTTGAAGAGTCCCATTAACAAGGCTTTTGGATCCAACATAAAAGATCAAATTCTGTGCCAATATTTATCCTGTGAAATTAATTCATGATTTTCTAAATTTATCCATAATGGACTGATGCATTTAGCTAAGCTGGTTCTTTGATGACAACCTTTATTAGACAGTTATGAAAAAGTGTCCAGATTTTTAAAAAATGAAAGTCAGTTCCACTGTCCAGGTTGCATTGTGATCTTTACAGAATATCGAGGCAGCTGGAAATTTATACACAGTAACCAAAGTACAGCCAAGAACGACCTGGACAAATAGTTGAGAAAGGTGATCAATGCAGGCAGTGAATCCAACAAACTAAACCCTTTCCCTGAACTCCCCTTGTATAGAATCCTAATGTTCCAACCCTTCTCATGAACACCCATTATATGGAACCTTGATGGACCAATACGTAAATGGACAAATCGTTGGGACTTCAGGTGACAGCATGTAGATGGAAGTCGCTCGAGTGGGTAGCTCCTGTTCAAGGCTCTGGTATTTGGAGTTTAATGCTTGGTTCCAGGGGCAGTCTTTGAATAAGCTGCTGCAGGAAGGCATACAGAAGGTGCGAAATGTCTAAGACCGAGAGAAAAGCTACTGGCAAGGAGGGGGCGAATGAAAGTTTTCCGTCAAGTGAACGGGTGAGCCTAGCAGCAGGAAAGATGGCGGACGCTGGGTCACGCGGTGGGGCCGCGACCTTCACAGTGGCGACTCTGACCGAGGTGATGACTGGAGAATTTGAGAGGCAGTTCGCCAAGGATATGTTGGTAATGCAAAAGAAGATGATGGCTGCAATGAATGAGTGGGTGGCCCCGGTGAAGGCGGCAGTATTGAAGACATTGACCAAGGTACCGGAGCAAGGGGAGAAGCTGAAGGGGGTGGAGGAAGGTCTGTCGTAACATAGTGACCAGTTCCCCTCGATGGGTGAGGAACTGTGGAGGGTGGTGGAGGCCAACAAAGGACTCAGAGCCAAGGTGGAGGACTTGGAGAACAGGTCGAGGCAGCAGAATCTGAGAATTGTGGGCCTGCCTGAGGGAGTGGAGGGCCCGAGACCGACTGAGTACTTTGAAAAGATGTTAGCTGAGTTGCTGGGGGAGGGGGAAGAACCCTCCCAGTATGAACTGGACAATGCTCATCAGTCACTCAGGCCCAAGCAAAGGCTAATGAGCCACCAAGGGCGGTCATGATTTATTTCCACAAATTCCATGTCAGGGAGAAGGTCCTGAGTTGGGCAAAGCAAAGTGTGAGGTGCAGTGGGAAGGATCTGGTATTCGTATATACCAGGACTTAACTGGGGAGCTGGTGAGAAGGTGGGCAGCCTTAGGTCGGGTGAAGGCGGCACATTAAAGTAATGGCATGAAGTATGGCATGGCCTACACGCCGAAGTTGAGGGGGGCCAATAATTGGAGGGACTTCTACTTTGAGACAGTGGAGGCGGCGGAGGCGTTTGGGAAGGCTGAAGGACTGGGGTTGAAATGAGAAATGGGACTGGGGTTTGACTTCGGGACTGAGGGAAGGTCGATTTAAATGTTGTGTGCTGCCTCATTTCTTGTTTCAGGTTGTTTCTTGTTTTGTATTTGTGGGGGGAACAGTTGGGTTTTTGGGTTGGTTCATGGGAAAGGGTAGTTTACCTTTGCTATGGGCTACAGTTGGGTAAGGATATATTGGGCTTTGGTTTTCTGGCGGTTTTCTGGATAGCATTTTTTTTTGCACTGGTTTTGTTTGTTTGTCTTTGTTTTCAGGGACCAGGTCATGGGGGAGGGGATTGGGAGGAGGGGTCCTGGGCGGAGGCGTCCACACCAGCAAGCAAAGGCTGGTGAGTGAACGGGAGTGTGGTTAGAGGGAGGGGCCGCGTTCATTGGAACCTAATAAAAAAGGTTTCGATGGGCCTGGGAGGTGTGAAAGAGGGGGCATGGAATCGGTACTGGGAGAGGTATTTTCAAGAGGAAGTGGATGGGGGATTCTGGGAAGGGGGAGGGGTTCAACAGCAACAAAGGGACGGGGCAGTGTCCGGGGTTATGATGGTGGCGGATAAGAGGACCGGGAAAGGGGGGGGAGAGAGATCCCCGGGCAGAATATATAATAATAATCTTTATTTGTGTCAGAAGTAGGCTTACATTAACACTGCAATGAAGTTACTGTGAAAATCCCCTCGTCGCCACACTCTGGCACCTGTTCAGGTACACTGAGGGAGAATTCAGAATGTCCAATTCACTTAACAAGTGTTTTGGGACTTGTGGGAGGAAACCGGAGCACCCGGAGGAAACCCACGCAGACAGGGGAGAACGGGCAGACGCCGCACAGACAGTGACCCAAGCCGGGAATCGAACCCGGGACCCTGCCGCTGTGAAGCAACAGTGCTAACCACTGTACTACCATGCCGCCTATAGTAACATGGAACATGAGGGGGTTAGGAGAGCCGGTGAAGAGGTTGAGGGTGTTTGCACATTTAAAGAGCTTAAAGGCCGACATGGTGATGCCTCAGGAGATCCATCTGAGGGTAAAAGATCAGGTGAGGCTTAGGAAGGGCTGAGTGAGTGAGGTATTGCACTCAGGGTACGATAGTCGGGCTCAGGGTGTAGCGGTATTGGTGGGCAAGAGGGTGAGGTTTCTGATGGAGACGGTGGTGGCGGACCAGGGAGGCAGGTACGCGATAGTGGGGGGAGTTAGAGGGGAGTTTGGTGGTGCTAGTGTGCGTATATGGCCCCAACTGGGATAATGCAGGGTTTGTGAAGAGGGTGCTGGGTGCCATCCCGGATCTGGATACCCATGAGTTAGTAATGGGGCAGGGACTGGAATATGGTGCGGGGACTGAAAGTGGACAGTTCTCAGCCGCGCTTTCTGTCCCAGTCAAGGGGGGGTCGCTGGCTGGGTTCATGAGAGAGATGGGAGAAGTTGACCCATGGAGGTTCTTGCACCTGAGGGAACGGGAGTATTTGTTTTTCTCCCCAATACACAAGGTGTACTCGAGAGTAGACTTTTTCATGATGGGGTAGGCACTATTGGCTAGGGTCAGCAGGTCGAAGTATTCAGTGATATTGATTTTGTACTGGGTGGATGTGGCTTTGGAGAAGAATGTAGCCCGGAGGCCAGGATGCAGGTGTTGTTAGGGGACCAGAATTTTTGCAATAGGATTGGGATGGTGATCAAGGAATATGGGGGTTTAATTGCATGGGGGAAGTTTGCGCAGTCAGTGGTCTGGGGAAGGCTCTGAAGGCAGTAGTGAGGAGTGAGGTGATTTTGTTCAAGGCTAAGGTGGACAAGGAGGAGACAGAGGAGCACCAAAAATTGATAGAGGAGATCCTGGAGGTGGGAGGTACGCGGGGGACCCGGACCCGGCCCTCTTGGCCAGGAGGACGGAGCTGCAGGCGAGGTTCGACCAGTTTTCCACAGGGAAAGCAGTGCGCAGGTTGAGAAGGTTGAGGGGGCAGACTACAAACATGGTTAGAAGACAGGGTGTATGTTGGCCGGCCAGCTCCGGAGGGAGGCGCCAGAGAGGGATGTAGTTCAGGTGCAGGATAGGATGGGAAACCTGGTGGTGGCCCCGGAGCAGATCAACAAAGCATTCGAAGAGTTCTATAAGATGGTGTATAGATCGGAGCCACCGGGAGAGGGGCGAGTGATGAGGGAGTTCCTAGATGGGTTGGAGTGTCCGAGGTTGGGTAAGGAGGAGAGAGCAGGGCTGGAGGGGCCGGTGGGGAAGCAGGAGGTGAAGGAGGCGATCGGGAGGATGCAGGCAGGGAAGGCGGTGGGGCCCAATGGGTTCCCGGTTGAATTCTATAAGAAATTTAAGAATAAGCTGGCGTCACTGATGGTGGGAATGTTTGAGAATGCGATAGGTAGGGGTGACTTGCCACAGATGATGGGGCAGGCTTTGATTTCCCTGCTGTTAAAGAAGGATAAGGACACTGTGGAGTGTGGGTCGTATAGTCTCATATCTCGACTAAATGTAGATGCCAAGATATTGGCAAGGTTTTGGCGGCAAGGCTGGAGGGATGTCTCCCGAAGGTGATTGGGGAGGATCAGACAGATTGGTGAAGGGAAGGCAGTTGTTCTCGAATGAGAGGAGGTTGTTAAATATGATCCTGTCTCCGGCGGAGGGAAAGGAGACGGAGGTGCTGGTGACACTGGATGTAGAGAAGGTGTTTGATCAGATAGAGTGGGGTTACTTGATGGCGGTATTGGAAAGATTTGGACTTGGGCCCTAGTTCGCGATGTGGGTACGGCTGTTGAACAAGGAGCGGATGGTGAGTGTTCTGGGTACTTTGCTCTGCACCAGGTAGGGGTGCCCTATGTCCCCCCTGTTATTTGTACTGGATATAGAGCCCTTGACGATTGTGCGAAAGAGCTCGGGGTTGTGAAAGGGGATAGTGAGGGTGGGGGAGTGGAGCATAGGGTATCCTTACAGCCGAAGATCTGTTATTATACTTCTCGGAACTGAGCACGTCGGTGGGAGTATAATGGAGCTACTTCAAAGATTCGGGACGTTCTTGAACCTAGGCAAGAGCGAGTATTTCATGGTCTCCCAGCCGGGAGTAGGAGCGGGGGTATGGGCAGGAGTGGGGGTGACTGCCATTCCATCTGGCGGCAACCCACCTTAGGTACTTGGGAATGCAGGTAGCTCAGGACTGCGGTAGGTTCTGAAGATATAATGTGTCATGGTGGGATAACCTCACTCTGTCATTGGCGGCCAGGTGCAGGCAGTTAGAATGAATGTGTTACCGCAATTTTTGTTCCTATTCCAGTGCCTGCCGGTCTTTTTACCAAAATCCTTTTTCAGGGGGGTGGACAAATTGATCACCTCGTTTATATGGGGGAGGGGGGGGGAAGGTGGCCAGGATTTGGAGGGTTGTCTTGCAGAGAGGCTGACGGGCAGGGGGCTAGGCCTCCCAAACTTACAGTACTACTATCGGGCGGCGAACACGGAGAACGTGCGGGGCTGGACCAAGGAGGGGGAGACCTGATGGGCCAAGATGGAGGAGGGCTAATGTAGGGGGTCGGGGTTGCAGGCGCTGGCAAGTCGCCGCTCCCGATGGCTCCAGAAAAGTACTCGGTATGTCCGGTGGTGGGGGTGGCCACTTTGAACACCTGGAGGCAGTTTAGGCAACATTTTGAGCTGGGGGCCGGGTCAGGGGGGCTGCCGATTCGGCGGAATCATGGGTTCGAGCCGGGGACGATGGATGCGAGGTTTCGGAGATGGAATGAGAGGGGATCAAGGAAATGAGGGACTTGTTTCTTGGGGGGAGGGGACGATTCGTGAGTCTGGATAAATTGGGGGCGACATATGGGTTGGCACAGGGGGAAGGGTTTAGGTACCTGCAGGCTCGGGATTTTGGAAGGAAGGTTTTCCCAACCTTCCTGATAGCGCCAACCTCCTCATTGCTGGAGGCGGTGCTGTCAGCAGAAGGGCTCAGAGGGAGGCTGTTTCGCCGATCTCTGGAGGATCCTGGAGGAGGACAAGGTGTTTATGGAGGGGATTAAGACAAAGTGGGAGGAGGAGCTGGGGGGGCGGGGGGGGGGGGGTGGCAGTGATGGAAGAGGGACTGTGGTGTGAGGTACTGCGGAGGGTGAATGCCACAAAATTGTGTGCGAGGTTAGGGCTGATACAGCTGAAGGTTGTGTACAGGGCGCACCTCTCAAAATCAAGGATGAGCCGGCTGCTCGAGCGGATGGAGGACGTCTGTGAGCGGTGTGGGAGGGGCCCTGAAAACCATGTTCATATGTTTTGGTCCGACCCGAAGCTAGAAAGGTATTGGCGGGAGATATTTAGCACAACCTCGGTAGTCTTGCATATGGATGTGGACCGGCCCGAGTTTCAGGCGGTGCGGGGGCAGATGTTTTAGCCTTCGTCTCATTGATCGCTCGTAGGTGGTGTCAGGATATGCTGACAGGCACTTAATGAGATACAGACTAATGGGCACAGGGAACAGGACATAACCAATCAGCAGGCAGAACACTTGGGAGGTGGTTTCCCACTATAAAAGGCATGAGGAACTCACACTCCACCTCTTTCCACTAGGGACATTTACAGAGTGAGTTCATATCATGTAACGCATACAGCACGTGGAGAAGAGCTAGGCTGGTTCAGTCTGGATAGAGAAATCACAGCTAGGTTAGCAGAGTGTCGAACTCACATAGAACTGTGCTAACTGTGACAGGTTCAATAAATCAAGTTGAACTAAACTCAATGTCTGGAGTCTACTTGAGTTATAGCTGCATCCAGTTGCAGCCCGTGTTATCTCAACGTGCTTAACACGACAGGTGGGTCCTGTTGGGGTGGAGGTCAGCTTCTCCGCCCTGTGCCTCAGCGTGGCGGGGGGACCTGCTGGAGTTTTTGACTCTGGAGAAGGTGAAGTTTGAGCTGAGGGGGGTGAAGGACGGGTTCTACAATTCTTGGAGTTTGTTTATCTTGCCCTTCCGGGAGTTGGTTACCGTTAGGTTTTATATTGTTGGGGTTGTTCTGCTTTTGTTTTCTTCCTGTGTGTGGTGAAAATGATGAAAATATGGCGAACAAAAATAAAGTTTTTTAAAATGGCCTTATTTACAATTAAATACAACATTGTAAAAAAAATCAGTTCAGTCTATTTGTGGAATCAGTTGAAATATTAGTGCCAACTTGAAAGCCTATGGTGTTGTATACAAATGCAGTATTAACACTGATCAGGGTTAAAAGGGCTAAGAGTGAATTGAATTGAGGCAAGGATTGAGAGATGGAGTAGAGGAAGGATGAGGGGAGGAGGTGACGTTCTAAAATAATAGATCCCCTTTGTAGAGATCTACCGTGCGGATTTAGTGGCACTTGTGACACTAAAACTCAGTAGAAATTTGAATTGAAACTTCTCGGGTGCAAATAAGAATAGTTTATTGCCTCTATTTGATTGCAATTGAGAGTCACTTAAATCGTATTCTCTAATAAGTCCGGCTAGAAAAAAGGACTTAAAGAGAAGCAACTTGTACACAATTTAACTTTCAAAATAATACAGCAATGATTTCTTGCTTACGGCAAAACAGCTTGCATTTACTTCAAGAGTTAGAGTGGAGAAGTGAAAGTATAGAGACAGCGAATAGTTTAGACCAAAGTATAGATGATTCATGAATAAAGATGGCTGTAAGGACCCTCATGGTTATACAAAATCATATCAGTTTTTAGCCATCTATCTACACCTCTATGTAATCCTAATTGGTTTGGGTTAGAATCAAATGAATTTGATTTGACGGTTAGCTGTCAGTCTTCAATGTGCAACATTAGTTTTAAATGTTTCATGTCTGAATACTTGTGCATGTTATGGAATGCGATTCTGTGCTGTTATCGCGACCAGCTTAAACTGGTCTTCTGCTGACTGAGCTGTTATCCGCATTGTGAACAATAGTGCCTTAATGTTGCTGTGGTGCCTGCCCTGTCCTTGGATTGATATCTGGTATGGCTTGTGTTTTAATGTCACACTGTCTTGCAAATATATTTGCTAGAACAATGGAGCTCAGTAAAAGTGAATTATGCTGTGTCATGCTGTTTTGTGTCTCTATTGAAGCTATATGTTTTGAGATGACCTGAGCTTATGAGTGAATTTAAAATGGGTATTTAAAACTGGGGCTTAATATTTTACGCTAAATAGCCATCTTTTACCTATCAGGTGTATTAGAAAATTGTTGGTTTCTACAGTCCCCGCTTTGATAAATCGAAAGAATAAGTGCGATATATCACAATAAGATAAAAGATACAATTAATGCGATAGGATAGGTAAAAGCGCAAAGAATAACTCATTCATATTGTCGTTGCAGTTTTAAACAATAGAGTGGGCAAGCATTGCATTACAAGCATTTCAGCAAAAATTATTATAATCCTTAATGAATCATTATTATAAAATAACAATTAATCAATTAATCAAATTTGATTCTACTGATTCAGTATTAATATATTAACAATATGTTAATAATACAGTCAAATAATTGATTGATCAATAACATTTCAACAATAATACTTCATTTCTACTTCATCTAATGGTGGTGCAGTAGGGTTAGTGTGAATCATTCTGACAATCGGTCCCCAGCATTTAGCGAATAATTCTTTGATGCACTTGATACATTGGCATGTTATGTAAATGATGAATCCAGTTACACAGGAAAATAAGATTATTCTTACTGTGGACATTCCAGTGTGTCCCAACCACCCGCAAAGTTTATCCCAGAGAGAGATAACTGGGGTGGATCAAGTTTCTTGATTTATTTTTGGATATGTGATGCCAGATCTTTAACTTGTTTTGAGTTATCTAGAATGAAAGTGCAACACTCCGCACCAATCAGGGCGCAGGTGCCACCTTTTTCAGCTCGCACATAGTCAAGTGCCATTCAATTTTGTAATGCCACGGTTCGAATAGCTCGCATTTCATCAGAAATTTTACCTAGGGCATTGGCGGTGTAATCGGCTACGTTTTGTATGATTGTTGTTATTTTATTCAATTCATTGCCCATCCTTATTTCCCAATAGAAAGGAATAATTCCAGCATAAATTGCATCTCGTAAGGTTATGGAACGTTTATTTCTTCGAGTGGCTGGTTCTGAAACATAAGGGAGATGAGGAAGATGACGGATGGCAGGTACTAAGTATCCTAAATAGCAAGATCCTGACCAGTATTTTGGGAGCCAGGAATATGCTCTATCATCACAAATATAATAGGTCCCATTATAAGCAGAGTATAAGTAAATATCTTCTAAGTACCAATGATCTGAGAATGTTTTATTATTTGTGATGTTACGTATGAGTGTTATTGTTGAGGACCGTTTAGTTCTTTGTAATAAATTTTGCATACATTCGTAAGCTGTGTTAACATCTAAATAATTAGTACAAACACTATTGCCCATTTTCATCCCTTTAGAGTGATTACGAATGAGGCATATTGATCCTTTTTGTTTAATATTAGTTGGGAGGCTAATATATTGAGGATTTTTGTTTGGGTTATATTTAAGGTGGTGCCATCCTGAAAAGATTTTTAGTGGATAGCTTGCAGATTTCCATAAGTTAATAAATTTCTGTAAATAAATCTCATAGCTTCCTTTTTCACATGAATATGCTCCAGAACGGAAGACTACAGAATGAGGGACACTTTGATAGACGTACCATTCTGCTGTTTCTGAAGTAGTAGGGGTTGCAATGCAAAACCATCAATTGGAAATGTTGACATTTTTAGCATATATCTTAGATGTGTAAAGGAATGCATTCTTATTCAGTTCTGGTACAACATTTACAAAGCTAATCAAATAACTGAGAATGAATATTACAGTAAACATTTTACAGATCTTTTTATACGCGCACTTCACATGTGATTATCATAGAATTTACAGTGCAGAAGGAGGCCATTCGGCCCATCAAGTCTGCACCGGCTCTTGGAAAGAGCACCCTACCCAAGGTCAACACCTCCACTCTATCCCCATAACCCAGTAACCCCACCCAACACTAAGGGCAATTTTGGACCCTAAGGGCAATTTATCATGGCCAATCCACCTAACCTGCACATTTTTGGACAGTGGGAGGAAACCGGAGCACCCGGAGGAAACCCACGCACACACGGGGAGGATGTGCAGACTCCGCACAGACAGTGACCCAAGGTGGAATCGAACCTGGGACCCTGGAGCTGTGAAACAATTGTGCTATCCACAATGCTACCGTGCTGCCCTGATGTGTGGATCCAACTTTTCTTTCAAGTATTACTTAAAACATTGATATACTGATTTAAAAATATTTATATCATGATTACATAATTCAGTAATAAACAATTAATAATAATAATTTCATGTATACAAATAAAATGATTATACAGTAAAATAACTGAAGTTTAGTATATGATTTAGTAATAAATTATTAATAATAATTCACCAATAAATGAATAATAATGCAGTAAATAATAGTTCAACAGAAACTTTCCATTTTGATCTTATGGGCTAATGGTGCATATGAATAAATATGAACCATGTGGATTGGTGGGGCACTATGAGTAGGCATGCATTAGCCAAAGTATCTGATCAGCAACATTAGTACGTAAATGATAAGTCCAAATGTGCAAAATAGGAAAAGTCCCTTAATGATGTTAATTCCTGTGCCACTCAACCAATTGGAAAGTCAACCCCAAAGAGTGTAATCAAAGGGTTGGTCAAGTTTTTTTTAACGTTGTATTGGATGTGAATTGCCAAGTCTTTGACATCTTCTGGATTATACACAAAAGCCTATTGAAAGGGTTAATTTTCCTGCAGAAACAAAAAGGGGTGTAGAGCTTGGAATGATGCCGTTCGCATCTGTCTCAAACGATTTTTAAAAATATCTGTCACTCAAATGGACTGGGAGAAAAAGTTGGATTGCTGCAAATTCCCGTTATCAATTGTCTTAGAACAATGTGTTCTCTTGGAACATAGATTTGCTTTTAATAAAAATTGTCGGTTTCTTAAAAGCTTCCACATTGTCTGAAGTTTTAATTTCCAAGCTAATTTTAAACATTTATTTTAAAATATCAAACACAATAACTTATTGAATATATGACTGAACCAATCTTGCGCTGAATGAACTTGGTTTTCTGTAGATAAATTTGTCGACTCTGTTAAAGGAAGCACAGCTAACAAGTTATGCTAATTTCTTAAAATTAATAAAGCAACATTCAAAATAATGACAGTTTTCTCAAGTTAACAGTTCTTGGCAACTTTTTAGCGATACGTGACTTGGGGCATATCCCCGTAGCCAGGAGGCGGGCCTTCACCGTAGGAGACCAGTTTGTAATCATGAAATCTGAAACTTGCAAAATGGCCGTCTTCAACACGAGAAAGGAATTTCAATATCTCTTCTGGACAGATTTGTCATTAATGGAGGAGGAGAGGCAACAATTGACGTGCTTCTTTTAGCAGTTGCGGTTTCGGACTGAGGTCTGGGTAGGATCGAGTTTAAAGCTGCAGACAGTTCTGGTTTTAAACCAGTGACAAAATGGGTTTTTGATAGATCTTTTAAATGGTTTAAAACCCAGGCTGTTGTCTTTATCACTTCAACTCCAAGCTGTTTGGTGCTTAATGGGTTAAGATGTATTACACTTGCCATGAGGCTCGTTGCTCAACCGAATAGGCTTTTCTTGTTTAAAAATCTCAGTCTATTAAAGCTGCCATGAGAGGCTTTTGGGCCAGCAGCATTTTGTGGTCGGTCTCAGAGTAAGATAACGGTTTGTTCTGGGATAAAATTGTCCTTGACAGATGATTCATTCGGCCAGACTCCCGCTGTGGAAATTCGATCAGTGTATTCATTCAGCTTGCAATAATGTAGGATTTGGTTTAGATATCACTGGTACATCTTGGGCTTTAGTTAAAATCACTTCAACTCTTCCCGTTGGTGGAGCTGTTTGCTTTTGAGAGTTCAGCTGATTTTTTAAAGACAGGTTTGAAGGCTTTTGAACTGTTAATTTGTCTGTCAGTAATTTGTTATGACATTTCATGTTGTCCATGTCACTTTCCAAAATACATTTTTCCTCAAGTAACTGGCAATTTTGACTTTTAAGACCATCATTTTCTGATATTAACTGTTGAAGTTTGGATTCTGAGTCAGTATTTGTACGTTGTAATTCACCAATTTGAAATGATTAATGTTGAACCTTAAAGGTTTCATTTTCCAATAATGTTTTAATCTGATCATATTGTTCAAGTTTAGATTTTGCACCTCGTAATTCTTCAACAACTGCTGCTAGTTGGTCTTTAGTGGACTTAAGGTCATGAACAAATTTAGTGTTTGCGATTGTCTCTTGATGGTTTTGGAGCTGTGCCATTACTGCAAAAGACCATTTCATACGCTTTCCTCTATTTAAGCATGTGGTTTTCCCCCACGCCTTCTTGATATTATCAAGGGACCACTGTCTTTTGGGGATATCATATTTTGATTCAATTTTTCTTGCAACTTCATACAGTCCAAATTGTCTACAAATCAAAGATCTAAGATCACCCAATATATCGTCAATAGAGACATCTGGTACAGCACGACCTCCCTTGAATGTTGTGGGAAGTAGTTCTCTACCATTTGAAGGTCCTGAATCTATTTTAGGAGTCATGTCCGCCATAAACTCAGCCTTACACCCAATCTTTTGGTTGTCAACTATGTGTAATCTGTGTACACTACCGCGACTATTCTTTCAGTCCAGTTTTATTTTAGTTTCAACGACCGGCACCTGATTGAATTAACACAGTCTATAAAAAGGTCCTTTCTAGGGGTCGAAGCACTGCTTGATGCGGTTTTTAGACTTTTAATGGGTGTAAAAGATATTTCTTACCCCAGTCTATCTGTTTTTCTTTGGGTCTTCCGTCCTTCTGGTCTTTCTTCGGTCTTCTGATTTCGTCCTGGCTGGCTCCTCCCCTCCTGGCTGGCTCACCAGTTGTAGAGATCTACCACGCGGATTTAGTGGCACTTGCGACACTAAAACTCAGTAGAAATTTGCATTAAAACTTCTCGGATGCTAATAGGAATCGTTTATCGCCTCTATTTGATTACAATTGAGAGTCACTTAAATCTTATTCTCTAATAAGTCCGGCTAGCAAAAAGGATTTAAAGAGGAGCAACTTGTGCACAATTTAACTTTCAAAATAATACAGAAATGGTTTCTTGCTTACGGCAAAACAGCTTTTTACTTCAAGAGTTAGACTGGAAAAGTGAAAGTACAGAGACAGCGAATAGTTTAGACCAAAGTATAGATGATTCATGAATAAAGATGGCCGTACGGACCCTCACGGTTATACGAAATCATATCAGTTTTTAGCCATCTACCTACACCTCTATGTAATCCTAATTGGTTTGGGTTAGAATCAAATGAGTTTGATTTGACAGTTAGCTGTCAATGTTCAATGTGCAACATTAGTTTTAAATGTTTCATGTCTGAATACTTGTGCATGTTATGGAATGCGATTCTGTGCTGTTATCACGACAAGCTTAAACTGGTCTTCTGCTGTCTTAGCTGTTATCCGTATTGTGAACAATAGCACCTTAATGTTGCGATGGTGCCTGCCTTGTCCTTGGATTGATATCTGGTACGGCTTGTGTTTTAATGTCACACTGTCTTGCAAATATATTTGCTAGAACAATGGAGCTCAGCAAAAGTGAATTATGCTGTGTCATGCTGTTTTGTGTCTCTATTGAAGCTATATGTTTTGAGATGGCCTGAGGTTATGAGTGAATTTAAAATGGGTATTTAAAACTGGGGCTTAATATTTTACGCTAAATAGCCATCTTTTATCTATCAGGTGTATTAGAAAATAGTTGGTTTCTACACTCTTGCCCAGTAACGAGAATGGTGGACGCAATTGATGCATTTCACAAAGAAGAGCTAGGATTGGAGGCCACTGACAACTGCAATTCTGAAGCCCTTGGAAAATACGAATGCTGCCAAGCTTTTAACTGTATGATGTGAATTGATTGCTGAAAAACAGATATGCATGGAATGTTGTTCGAGTTCTTGGTTAATTTGGAACAGGTTGACAGGCGAAGCTTTGTGCCTTGGTCGTCTTGGCAGCCACATTTTTATCCCTGTATCTGCAACCACTTACAATTAAGGGCTGTGGTCTTGTGAGACTCTGCAGAACCCCCTCATTCCTGGCACAAGGCTCAAGTTAAATGCAGAGTGTGTGATAATATTATTCTTCAGCTGGCTCAACAGCATCTGGCGAGAGCTGCCAATCATCCGAGTGATGTGGGCCTTAGGTTCATGCACAAAGTCTGACAGCTTCGGGCCATGCTGAATTAAGCCACAAATTATGTTTGCAAGCCTGTCAAATAAAAATCACCAAAAGCACTCGATGAAGGACTGGAATGCCCCATTTTTCTAGAATATACACAGTGCCACCACTTACACTGTCTACACCTAACCATGTCAATTGCAAAATGGCATTAACCATGCAAGGACCATGTTGTCACAATTTCTGTTTATTTTTCAATGCCTGACGATTTTCCTGCCAAAGGTTATTTTCAGAGAGATTGAGGGAAGGATTACATCGTTCATATGGGGAGGGAAGGTGGCCAGAGTTAGAAAGCTGCTACTACAGAGGGGAAGGCAGGCAGGGGGTTTGGGTCTTCCGAACCTGATGTATTACTACTGGACGGTGAATGTGGAGAAGGTGCAGAGCTGGGTAAGGGGGGTTAATTCCCAGTGGGTGAAAATGGAGGAGAGTTTGTGCAGGGGTTCAGGATTGGAAGCACTGGCAACAGCGCCGCTCCCGATAGCCCCGGGGAAGTACTCAGGGAGTCCGGTAATAATAGCTTCATTGAGAATTTGGAGGCAGTTTTGCCAGCACTTCGGGTTTGGGGCAGGATCAAGGGAAATGCGGATTCGGGAACCACAGATTTGAGTCGGGGAGGTGGGATGGAAATTTTCGGAAATCGGGGGAGAAGGGGATTAAGACATTGAAGGATTTATTTCTTAGGGGTCGGTTTGCAGGATTGAAGGAGCTGGAAGCGAAGTATGGGCTGGAGCAGGGAGAAATGTTTAGATGCATGCAGGTTTGAGACTTTGTTAGAAAGGAGATACAGAACTTCCCGGAGGAGCCGGCCTCCACATTGCTGTAGGAGGCGCTGACGACAGGTGGACTGGAGAAGGGGGTAGTGTCAGCGGTCTACGGAGCTATTTTGGAGGAGAAGAAGGCACTGCTGGAAGGGATCAAAGCAAAGTGGGAGGAAGAGTTGGGAGAGGATATGGAGGAGGGGTTCTGGTGTGAGGTGCTCCGGAGAGTGAATGCCTCCACCTCGTGCGTGAGGTTGGGGCCGATACAGCTGAAGGTGGTATACAGAGCACACCTCACGAGGGCGAGGATGAGCCGATTCTTTGAAGGAGTAGAAGATGTTTGTGAACGTTGGGGGGGGGGGGGGGGGGGGGGGGGGGGGGGGGGGCTCGCTAACCACGTTCATATGTTTTGGTCCTGTCCAAAGCTAGAGGATTACTGGAAGGAGGTTTTTAGGATAATTTCTGAAGTGGTGCACGTGAAACTGGACCCGGGCCCCCGGGAGGCCATATTCGGGGTGTCGGACCAGCCAGGGTTGGAGGCAGATGTTGTAGCATTCGTCTCGTTGATCGCCCGAAGGCGGATCCTGATGGGATGGAGAGCAACCTCTCCACCCTGTGCCCTGGCGTGGCGGGGGGACTTGTTGGAATTCTCGACTCTTGAGAAGGTTAAGTTTGAACTGAGGGGAAGGATGGAGGGGTTCTACAATTCATGGGCATTATTCATTATGCACTGTCAAGAACTGGATAACATCGAACATTAGTTGGGGGGGGGGGGGGGGGGGCGGTGTGTGTTGTTGGTGACTATGGGTGATTCCTGATTCCTTTTTGTCATTTGTCTATGTGAACATGTGGGCGAATGTTTTGGGTTTGGCGGGAGGATGGGATCGTTGTTATCGATATGGGGATTAACATATTTGTTCCTGATTATTGTTTATTACTGATTATTATTTATTGTTGGTGGGTGTAAATTTGGAAGAAAATGCAAAAAAGGAGGAGAATAAAGAATTTTTTTTTTTAAACTATGCAAGGACCAAAAGTGTCAATCTAAATAAAAGTGCCACTTAAGAGTTATGACGAATTCAGCTAGATTTTGTCATGGAACCTTTCTTTGGAGGATTTTCCCTGCTTCAATAAATCATATATTTTCATCCCTCATCTATTTTTCATCTTCAGGCAACTGTTTGAGAGTTTTTTTATGCTTCCATTCCTGTTAGAGACTGACTGGGAGGACAGTTTTAGATATATACACAGACATGTCATGCTCATGAATTGGTCACAATTCTAATTCTCTTCTCGCTCCTAGTGGTGCACTAAAGCAGACGTATGTCTCGTTCCACAGCTAGTTATTCCCGAACAGGTCGCTAGTCTGTCACCAGAGGCTTATAGCTTTTCAGGGCTCCACTCCACATCAAGTGTGGCTGAGCAGGAGTCCCTCCCGCTCTTACCACCAACCATTGGCATGTTGGAAGGGTTTTGTAGGTTGACACTCAACCGTTTTGGCTCCCCTGTTGAGCCCAGGTTTAGAACAACCAGGTGGTCCTCCTCAAGGTCCTGAATTGAGAGTTTCACTGTCTTCACTTGTGTTTCAGAGATAAGCCTTATCCTAGCCTGATATGTGCTGGATGAACATAGAAGATGAGGCTTCCTGGCCATTTGCCATACCAATGTCAGGCACCAACCTAGTAATCTAGTTGGAGGCTGAGCAGCCACGTGAGCCGCAGGTGAGCCCCAGGAACGGGGCTTCTATGAGAAGTGGGATCCAGAGAATTCATAGAATTCCCATAGTGCAGAAAGAGGCCATTCAGCCCATCGAGTCTGCACCCTACCTAGACCCACTCCCCCACCCTATCCCCGTAACCCTACCTAACCTGCAAATCTTTGAACACTGAGGTTTAATTTAGCATGGCCAATCCACCTAGCCTGTTCACCTTTGGACTGTGGGAGGAAACCCACGTAGGCATGGGGAGAACGTGCAAACTCCACACAGTCACCCAAGGCTGGAATTGAAACTGGGTTCCTGACACTGTGAAGCAGCAGTGCTAACTCCAGTGCCACCGTGCCACCCTTGAGAATGTCCCCTTTGAGAATCTTTTACTGTCTTTTACTGCAGAAAACAAAGTGGTGAAGAATAAGAGTGTATATTATTCCACATTGAAACATCGACATAACAATCAATGGGTGTAATGTCCTCAGCATCCCATGACACAGGGTCTCACTCAAAATATTTGACAAATTGCCCCCCATATCCACTACCTGCACAGGAACCAGCTTCCGAAGAAAAAGTACTTTTTTTTTTAGAAAATATTTTATTGAGGCATTTGTAATTTTCACAGTTTACAGTTTAACACTTTAACATTCCTTAAACAACTGCACTGGTGGACACACGTAAAAAACAAAAATCAACATCCCCTACTACCCCCGCCCTATTTCCTAATTATCCGTGTACTAAGTTCCCTGTCCTTATCTTACATTGCCATGCCTCCCATTTCCCCCCCCCCCAACTCCCCCACCCCCTTACTACTGACGTTCAATTTTCCTTGAAGAAGTCGATGAATGGCTGCCACCTCTGGGCGAACCCCTGAATTGATCCTCTCAAGGCGAACTTAATCTTTTCCAGCCTGAGAAATCCTGCCATATCACTGACCCACACTCCTGACTTTGGAGACTCCGAGTCTCTCCATCCCAGCAAAATCCGTCTGCGGGCCACCAGGGAGGAGAAGGCCAGAACATCGGCCTACCTCTCCCTCTTTGGTCCCCGGATCTTCCGATACCCCAAATATTGCCACATCTGGACTCAGAGTCACCCTCCCTTCCAGGACCTCTGACATGGCGTCCGAAAATCCCTGCCAGAATTCCCTCAGCTTCGGACATGCCCAGAGCATGTGTACATGATTCGCCGGGCTTCCCCCACAGCGCCCGCACCTATCTTCCACTTCCTCAAAAAACCTGCTCATCCGGGCTACCGTCATGTCCTTGAACTGGATCAGGCTAAGTCTGCCACATGACAAGGATGAATTAACTCTCTTCAAAGTCTTTTCCCATAATTCGATTTCCAACTCTCCTCCCAGCTCCTCTTCCCACTTCCTCTTCACCTCCCCGATAGGGACCCCTTCCCACTCCATCAATTCCTTATATATCTCCAAGACCCTCCCCTCCCCAACCCCCGTTTTAGACATTACCTTATGCTGTAGTCCCCTCAGGGGC
The DNA here is from genome assembly GCF_047496885.1 of Scyliorhinus torazame. Taxonomy (NCBI): domain Eukaryota; kingdom Metazoa; phylum Chordata; class Chondrichthyes; order Carcharhiniformes; family Scyliorhinidae; genus Scyliorhinus; species Scyliorhinus torazame. The sequence goes on from NC_092716.1 coordinate 156,935,795, forward strand.
AGGCGAGGAAAGCTTGGAACCTGCCTCCGGACAAAGTCCCATATCTGTAGGTACCGAAACCTGTTCCCACCCGGCAGCTCAAAAGAAAAAGTACTTCCAACAACCTTTTTTATTTTCTTAGCTTCCTAAATGTCAAAACTAGCATCTGGTTTTGTTGGAGAGCCCAACCAGTTCAACTGACCAATCAAGCTTTGCAATTACTCTGACTCTACCTTAGATGTAGCATCATCCCTCTGTGATAACTTAGTATGACTAACATACTAATTTAAAGTTACTCTATTTAATATCTAAATCAATATATTTGAAAGGCGTGCGTGCCTAACTCCTAATTTTAAGTTCGACTCTAATCTTATTAAAAATGCTTTTCTCAAATACTGCATAAGAAATCATCAACATGCATCATGAATGTGCCTGAAGGTTTTCCTTTATGAGACCAATAAAACATTACAGGATCTTTTGTTTGTTGAACACAACTTATTTGCAGCAAAGCAGATCTCACTGAAAAATTCCACATACTGGGAGCATCATTCAGGCCTTAGATACATTTGTTTAGTTTCCGTAGTTTTCCTTCTGTATTTGCTGCCCCTTTAGGTGGCTTCAAAAACACTTCTGATGAATACTGTCCTGCAGAAACACAGCTTTTATGTCAATTGATCCTCACTCCCATGAAAATGTGTTGTAAGGATTTTCAGCTGAAAAGAATTTCTGCCTTCATTTTAACACCTGTGTCATGAGTTGCTCTTTAAAACCCCCAGCAACTAGTCTCACTTTAGCTTTACAAGCCTCATTGGCAAAGACTTTTTCAGGACTTCCATGACTAAATGCATGGTAGCACAGTGTTTAGCACTGTGGCTTCACAGCGCCAGGGTCCCTGGTTTGATTCCCGGCTGGGTCACAGTCGGTGTGGCGTCTGCATGTTCTCCCCGTGTCTGCATGGGTTTCCTCCGGGTGCTCCGGTTTCCTCCCACTCGTCCCGAAAGACGTGCTTGTTAGGTAATTTGGACATTCTGAATTCTCCCTCTGTGTACCCGAACAGGCACTGGAATGTGGTGACTAGGGGGGCTTTTCACAGTAACTTCATTGCAGTATCCACTTGCGAGGGCGTTTGGCTGGGTGTTTCTCAGCACCTGCAACACCGAGAAAGACCCTGCTATTGTTGTACCTGCAAAACCTTAGATACTTTCAACCAGTTCACTTACCCAAAGGTCTTACCTAGGTGTCTTTATCAATGAGGAGGATAAACCACAAACACAAGTTCAAATTCAACAATACTTATTTAACACAATTAACCCTTAAATTATTCACAAAATATACTAGAGGTATCCAAGACCAGTTTATACTACCCACAAAGATGGCTTAGTAGGGCTATGGATCTGATCGCTGGCATTCCTCTGGTCTATTTTCATGAAGGTGGTTCTCACTGGCAGTCTCTTCCTTCCTTCCTTCTTTGGTCTGGTCTGGTTTGGTCTAGTCTAGTCTTCTCTGGTCTGGTCAAGGTCAACTCCCACGCCGAGTCGTCGCTACTGAGAGGTCCGAAGTGCCTAATTTTATCCCCCTTTGGCTTTGCGCCTTTTTTCCACTTTCTGTGGCCTTTTGCCAATGAGGTGTTAAAAGGGGGTTTTAGTGTCAAATGATCCGATTGATGCCCAATTGACAGGTCACCTGGGCCCTCCCCATGTGTCCATCTCCAGTGGCCTTATTTGCACGTACACCTTTGTCAAATAAGGTGACGGTGGGAACTCTAGGCACCCGAGAGTCTGGGGTTGCAGCAATAGACCGGTGCATATCAATCGGATCGATTATCTCTTGATGGCCAATTGACAGGGCAGGTCCGGACATGTCTTGGCAGCCTGTCTGACCACTAGTGTATTTCAATTTGGCCTGTCCAAATTCCCATCAGGCTGTGTTGGAGTGACTGTGGTTTGTTTCAAAGTGCCCAGTTCTTTAATTTAAAATGGCCAATTTCAATCAGGCCTAAGCGCTAGGCCCTGGTAGGTCACCACACTATTCAATGACACTTTACCTTTTGTTTTGGCCTCAGCAATGAACTCCTCATCGAGGCCGCACTTTAATCATTTAGCTCGCCAGTGCAGGAAGACTACTCGCAGATCGGGACACCATTTTTAAAGGCAGCCCCGATCTTTTGATCCCCCTCAGTGACCCAGCCGTGGCCTCTGGACACCCCTCCCTCCACCCTGTCCAATGCCCGACCACCTTGGGGTTTCCAATGGCCTGGGAGACTCCACCAGGTGCTGTTACGGCTGGTCCATTAAATCTTGTGAAACATTTTGAGTGTCGGGAATCTGTCAACGGCCTTGTCCCAACACCAAATCACCAACACCAAAGGCGTGACAAGTCTGTTGAACCACACCCACAGTTTTTAAGAAGAGCTCTGACCTGATGGAGAATAATAGCCCACTAATGATAGCCCAACTCATTATCCATCTCCCAAACCTTTTGATAGTTAAGTTAGTCTCCTGATTGATGAGGCAGAGTGGTTGGCATTATTGTATAGATTAGCGAATGGTATAAAAAGATAGATCTGGAACAATAATTCAATATAAACAATAGACATACAAAATGTATAGCTTCAAACTAGTGCAAACCAAATTTAGAGCCGATATCAGGATGACCTCAGCTCACTGGTCTTGCTGCTCTAGAGTATTAGATGCCTGTGGCGGCAGCGCCAACTGGGTTGTGGCCACTTGAGGGACTGGTAAAGGCTGTACCACCTGCATTTGTGCAGGGGCAGTCTCTGTCACCATTGCACGAATCACCATTTGTGACATTGTCAGAGGAGGTCAGGGGCCACCATCAAAGCCGGGGGTGGGTTGAGTCGAGTCCCCAGCACATTCAGCCATCAGTTCTCCTGCAAAGGCACCAAGATACAGTGTTGCACCACCTTGCTGCCCATGCAATGCTCATAAACCTGTGTCACTTTCAGTGGCCATCGTTATAGCACTAGAAGGCCAGCTGCATACATTCATCCATGCTTGGTCATGGTGCCCTGGTGTGACATTATCCATTGTCTTGATGCACAGATTGGTCCTTGCTGAGCCCCTGTTCATTGGTTGTCCATCGCATTGTATATGTCATGACTGCCATATTTTATATACAGGCCTTCTACCTCACTACCATACATACTAGTCACCTTGCTGGGCCTCGCTAGGTCATTGAAATGCTTCCGACACTGTATCCATGCGTGTGCCATGATCCCATGGCTGCTTACCTCTTTGACACCTCCAGCCAAGCCATCTTTCTGAGGCTGTTTAGCCTCAGCCTCCTGTCCTCCGGGAATAGTAGCACTCTCTGTCTTACACTGCCTGCCTGGTACACCTCCAAGGATGCCGAATTGAAAGGTGGTGTCAACCTGACGCTGCAGCCATCACCCCAACTCACTGCATTTCACTCTACCCGTCCTGCAGCCTTCTCTTTGCAATTGCAGATCCCGATTTAAGGATGGCTCCCTCAAGCTCCCTGCCAGAATGTTTCCTGCCCACCTGGCTGCATATTGGAATACAGCTGCAGGATGTCCCATCCATGTGTGCTGCAGCACAATCCTGGAATGACCCTGACATTGGGATCTCCAGGCAATTAACAAAGTCTAGCCCCTGGTATCTTACACATTAAAGACAGGCGAACAATCACCTTTACCTCTCCTCTGGCTCAGTTGATCCCTGAACTGCCAAAGTGCTGTCAACCTGCTTGGCTACCATTGAATGTTGAATACTGGATAACCTCCTTTTGCTCAGCACTGCCACAAACTCTGCTCCCTCAGGAGTGCTAGTTGTCGCATTGGCCTCTTCTTTGATCCTGATTTGGACTTTAAATCCCACATTCTTTCAATCCTCAGAACTGATTTCTTCCAGCTCCCACACATTGCCTGCCTCACCTGTACCTCAACCCTTTCCCAACCCAAAAACCTTTGCTGCCTCCACACTTGGCTTATCCAAAGTTCCCTTTGCCGGCTATCAATAAACTTGAGTTAGTCCAAAGCCATGCTGAGCATTATCTGTCCTGTACAGTGAAGCACGACCAGATTACAAGCTATCTTTATAGAGGGGATTAAACTGAGGCCCCATTTGCCCTCTTGGATAGATTATTTGAAGAGGAGCACGGGGGCACTCTCTGGTGTCCTGTCCAATATGTATCCCCCAATCAAAACCGTCATTAACTCTGCTGTCTCATGGGATCTTGCTGTGCGGTGATTGACTGCGACATCTCCTCACATTACAGCATTAAAAATACGTCATGTGACTTCCGGTGAGGGGGATGTGCTAAACGGACGCAGGAAAGGTGGCACTCCTCCTGGAAACTTGAAATTAGGCACTTTTAGTCCAAATATACAGCGCTAAACCTGGGTAACCAGCCTCCCCCCAAACACCCTCCTCCAACACCACCACAATGAACGAGGCATGCCAGGCCACAACCCAAGGAGCCAAAAATGTCTGGAGAGGAAGATTGAGGTGACGGCGAACAAGTGGGGCGATGAGGACCTGGCCACACCCAAACTGGATGGGCCGCCAGAACATATGCCGGGCAGCTCCTCGATAAATGAATGAAGGGACCTCCTACCGTAGGAGCTCGAAGTGCTCAACAGCACCATGAAACTCAAAATGGTGGTGCTGGTGAAAGTGGTGGTACCAGAGGCGCTGGTCCCCCTTCAAGCAATGCAGGAAAAGACGGAGGGACATCTGGATTCACAGGAGGTGACGATCAGAGAGCTGGAGAAGGCCGCAACCGACCAGAGCGACCAGACTGCCTCACTGGAGACAGAGATGGCAAGGTTTGTGGCAACGCAAAGGACACTAAGTGGGAAGGTTGAGGACCAAGAGAATTGGTCACACCGCCAAAACCTTCACATTGTGGGCCTACCGGAATGTACAAAGGGCAGGAACCCTACTGTGTACGGGGCACAGGTGCTGGGCAAACTGGTTGGAGGGGAAAGCTTCCCCAAGTCCCCAGAAGTAGAGCGAGCCCACAGGTCACTCCAACCGAAGCCCAAGGCCTGGGAGCAGCCGTGAGCCACCATTGCGAAACTGCACCGATACCAAGACCGGGAAAAGATCCTGTGAGTGTGAGGAACACTCGATCCTTGTGTACCAGGACATTGGGGCAGACCTCGCCAAGCGCCGGGTGGAATTTAACACATCAAGGTGGCATTTTACAAGAATAATGTGCGATTCGGGATGCTGTATCCTGCCAAATTCTGGGGGACTTTCCAGAGTGGGAAGTACTACTTCACTGCACCGGCAGCTGACAAATTTGTGCACAAGCAGGTCTGGGAAGGCAATGATATCAGCAGTGACCAGACCTCTAGTCTCATCAGTTAAAAAAAAGAGAGAGACTATTTGCGCGAGACTGATCTGCATCGTCTTTGATCTGAAGATGAGTCTCAAAAGGGAACGGGTGAGAGCAGTAGGATGCAGAAAGGGGTGTGGAGAGGGAGAGGGGGAAAGAGAAATCCAATGGTTGGAGGAAGGTGTGGAACAATCCCGGGGGATGCCACCACACCTGCGGGTGAGCTGGCACAGGGAAGCACGAACGATGGAAGGCCGCGGCACAGCTCCCGATGGGGAGAGAGTGTCTGGAAGTGCGGGAGTAAACTCTAGATGGGGGGAAAATAGGGGTGGAAACAGAGGGAGGTCAGCTGTGCGGGGGGAGCCAGCAGGGGCATGGCGAGGAGAAGGGAGAGGTGGACAGGCCCAGGGAGTAAGTTGAGGGGTGGGGGTGAGGGGTAGAAGGCGGGCTACAAAATCACATATGGCGACAACGGAAACAAAAGTACCAAACACAGACATTTTGGATGGCCCCAAACAAAGGGAAACCTCCGAGTGCAGGGATGCATCTACATTGCGTACACAATGATGGTGGCCATCTTGGTTGGCCCCCGGATGCCCCGGAGGGCAGGGACACAGCCAGATGGTGAGTACGGTGACCACAGCTATCTTGGATGGCCCCCAAACAAATGGAAACTCCAGAGTGCAGGGGTGCATCCACAAGATAAGTATGATTAGCCCCGCAGGAGGGGGGGGGGGGGGGGGGGGGGGGCGGGGGGGGGGGGACAGAACCCCCCCCATCAAAATAGTCACCTGGAACATAAGGGGGTACATGTCTTCACCCATCTGAAAGGTCTGTCAGCCGGCATAGCCAACATTCCTCCAGGAAATCCATCTGAGGGAGAAGGACCGACTATGGGTAAGAAAGAGCTGGGTGGGGCAGAATTACCATTCATGTTACGGGACGAGGGCTGGAGGATCAGGGTTGGGGGGGGTTGGCCATACTGCTCAATTAGAGGATGGTATTTACAGCGACGAGGGCAATTATGGACTAAGGGGGACAGTACGTCATGGTGACTGTTGCCCTGGTGGTCCTTGTAAACCTATACGTTGCCAACTGGGAATGACGTGGAATTCATGAAGAAAACCATGGCAGAAATCCCGATATCGACACACGGCAAATCAAGGTTTTGGTTTGGGCCGAGATTTGTGGCTTGGGTACGGTTGTTGTATGTGGCACCAAGAGCGAGGGTGAGGACGAATGATATGAGCTCACAAAGCTTTGACTTACACAGAGGTGCGAGGCAGTGGTGCCCGCTGTCACTGCTGCTGTTTGCGCTGGTCATAGAGCCGTTAGCGATGGCTCTCAGGGGGTCGGCAGAGTGCTGGGAGATTATGAGGGGACAGAGGGAGGATTGGGTGTCGCTCTATGCCAATGACCTCTTCATGTATGTTTCGGATTCGCTGGAGAGTATGGCAAAGATTATGGGCCTGCTGGGGAGGTTTGGAGGGTTCTCGGGGTACAAGCTGAATGTAGGGAAAAGCGAGATATTCCCGGTGAATGAGCTGGGACAGCGGGCTAATTTAGGGGGGGTGCCATTTACGGTAGCGAGGGATAGGTTTAGGTAGTTAGGGATTCAGGTAGCGAGGGAATGGATGGGGCTCCATAAGTGGAACTTACGAAGCTGGTGGAGGAGGCTAGGGAGGACCTTAAGAGATCCTGATAGACTGCAATGGGCGGGGAAGGTGCCGAGGGTGGGGAGGACCCTGCTACAGAGGCAGAGGCAGTAGAGGGGTTTGGCGTTGCCAAACTTGCGTCATTATTATTGGGCGGCGAATGTGGACAAGGTGCGGCGGTGGTGGGAAGGAGAAAGGGTAGAGTGGGTTCGGATGGAGGAGGAATCTTGCAAGGGGTCTAGTTTGAGGGCTATGGTGACGGCAGCGTTGCCAATGGCTCCGAGTAGGTACTCAAGGAGCCCGGTGGTGCAGTCCCCAGTGAAGATATGGAATCAGTTGAGGAGGCATTTTAGGGTGGAAGGGATGTCGGTGCTAACGCCGCTGTGCGAGAATCATGGGTTTGATCCGGGGGGATGGATAGTGTATACAGGAGGTGGAGGGAAGTGGGGCTGGTCAAGGTGAGGGATCTGTATTTGGAGGAAGGGTTCGGCAGTCTGGAGGAGCTAAGGGAGAGGGTAGAGCTGCCGAGTGAGTTCAGGTATCTGCAGGTTAGGGACTTTGTGCGAAAGGTCTGGAGGGGGTTCCCGAGGTTGCCAGGATACACCATGCTGGAGTGACTGCTGCTTCCGGATGTGGAAGGGGAGGGAAGAATTGGGGATATATACAAGTGGCAGGGGGAGCAGGGAGGCAAGCGGGTGGTGAAGATCAAGGAGAAATGGGAAACGGAGTTGGGAGGGGAGATCAATTGGGGATTTTGGAGGGAGGCACTGCGTAGGGTAAACGGGACCTCCTCACGTGCAAGGATGAGCCTGATACAGTTTAAGGTGGTGCACAGGGTGCATATGACTCAGGCGAGAATGAGTGGGCTCTTTCAGGGGGTAGCAGATGAGTACGAGAGGTGTGGCGGGGGCCAGCGAATCACGCGCACGTGTTTTGGGGTTGTGAAAAATTGGGAAGATTCTGGGCGGGGGTGTTCGCAGTCTTAGCCAGGTAGTGGAGGAGGGAGTGGACCCGGACCCTTTGGTGGCGATATTTGGGGTTTCAGAGAAGCCGGAGTTCATGGAGAGGAGGAAGGCCGATGTCATAGCCTTCGCCTCTCTGATTGCACAGCTGCAAATTTTGCTGGAGTGACGGTCGGCATCGCCACCAGGGGTAGTGGCTTGGTTGGGTGACCTGTACGACTTCCTGCGGTTAGAGAAGATAAAGTATGAGCTAAGGGGCTCTTCAGGGGGGTTTGAGGAAAGGTGGGGGATGTTTGTGACCGTGTTTGAGAGGCTGTTTGTCGCTGAGATGGGGGGGTGAAAAAGAGGAAACATCTGTACAGACTGTATAGTTGATTGTAGGTAAGCATGTTTCCCAGGGTGTTTGTTCACTGTAACCTGTTTTGATACATGTTTGTAATAAAATGCATTTTTTTAAAAATAGACACACACTAACACATCATGGGGGGGGGGGGGTCTTTAACTACGTACAGGACCTACGGACAGACAGATCGAATCCCAAGTCGGGGGAAAAATAAACAAACATGGCAGAGCAATTGAATGCTTTCATGGAACTGATGGGGCAGTGGACCCATGGAGGTTAACACACTCAGAGGAGAAGGAGTTCTCCTTCTTCTCTAGGTACACACAGGAGGTGGGATTCTCCTCCCGCCAGACCCATTTTCTGGCGCAGCGCACCCCTGCCGGCAGCGGGGATCCTCCTTCCCAGCAGCTGGCCAATGGGGTTTCCCACTTTGGCCGCCCCCATGCCGTCGGGAAATCTGCTGATATGAGTGCGCTGCCGGAGAAGCAGAGGATCCCCCCAACCGAGCATCCCGCCCTGGCGGTAAACTAGGATAGACTTTTTTGTCTTGGGGAAAGCGGTGCTTCCAGGGATAGAAGGAGCGGTGTACTCCGCGATCGTAATCTTCGACCACACTCCATACTACATGGAGGTGAGGTTGGAGTCAGGCCGGGCACATGCCCCCCCCCCATGGAGGTTGGACACGGCCCTCCTCGCCGATAAGGCATTCTGCGAATGGATATCACAGGCCATTGATGGGAACATTACCAACAATCAGGATGGGGAGGTCTCATCCTCCACGTTCTGGGAGGCACTGAAGGCAGTGATAAAGGGGGAAATTATTACCTACAAGGCGCGCAACGTTTGGAAGGAAAGGGCGGCCAGGCAACAGCTGGTCGACTCCCTGATCATGGAATTACTGCTGAGAGTAAAAAGCTACAGATGGACTTTGACCGACTCTCTACTGGGAAAGCAGTGCACCAGCTCCACCAGACACGGGGGACCTTTTACTACCATGGAGACAAAGCCAGCCACCTGCTGGATCATAGCTGAGAAAGCAGCCACGAGGAAAATAGCCCAGGTTCGGGACAGTAGCCTCCGGCTGGTCGCCACACCAGAAAGGGTCAACAAAGACATTGCATCCTTCTATCGGGGGCTGTATACCTCCGAGCCCCCCGAGGGGGACTCGAGAATGAAGCAGTTCCTCGACGGGCTGGACATGCCGGTCATGGGGGAATATAGGAGGTGGGGCCTGGAAGCACCATTAGAAGTGGGAGAGGTCATGGAGAGCATTAACTCCATGCAGGCGGGCTGGGCGTCGGGGACAGATAGATTCCTGGCGGACTTCTAATTTTTTTAAAACAATCTTTATTGTCACAAGTAGGCTTACATTAACACTGCAATGAAGTTACTGTGAAAAGTCCCGAGTCGCCACATTCTGGCGCCTGTTCAGGTAAAGGGAGGGAGAATTCAGAAGTCCAGTTCACCTAACAAGCATATCTTTTGGGACTTGTGGGAGGAAACAGGAGCACCCGGAGGAAACCCACGCAGACACAGTGACCCAAGCCGGGAATCGAACCAGGGACCCTGGCGCTGTGAAGCAACTGTGCTGACCACTGTGCTACCATGCCGCCCATATACAAAATATTTGCGTCAACATTGGCCCCACATCTGCAGGAGATGTTCGCAGACTCGCTAGTAAGGGGCACCCTACCACCAACACTGGCACAAGTCCAATGTTGCTGATACCTAAAAAGGACAAAGACCCAACTGAGTGTGGGTTCTACAGGCCCATCTTGCTACTCAAGGCAGATGCAAAGATCCTGGCAAAGGCCCTGGCGTGGCGGCTAGAGAGCTGTGTGCCAGAAGTAGTCATAGAGGACCAGATGGGCTTTGTCAAGGGTAGACAGCTAACATCAAACATCAGCTGGCTGCTGAATGTGATGCTAACCCCACCTTGGGAGAGAACACAAGAGTTGACCGTCTTCCTGGAAGCAGACAAGGCCTTCGACAGGGTTGAATGGAAGTACCTCATGGAGGTACTGGAACAGTTTGCGTTTGGACCAGGGTTCACCTCCTGGGTGAAACTATTGCACAGTGCTCCCATGGCGGCAGTTCGGACAAACATCACCAGCCCTAAATTCCTCCAGCTGCCCAGAGGCATGAGGCTGGGATGCATAATCTCCCTGCTGCTGTTTGCTCTGGCCATCGAGCCACTGGTGATCGCCCTCAGAACAGCGAAGTGGTGGAGAGGTATCCAAGGGGGGGACAGAGAGCACAGAGTCTCACTCTACGCAGATGACCTGCTCCTCTGCATCTCAAACCCCCAGACCAGCATGGAAGGGACAATGAAACTTCCAAAGCTTAACCTGAGCAAGATGGAGATCTTCCCTTTGAACCTGCAGTGGGGAGGGACAGAGCTGGGGGGTCTGCCATTGAAACAGGCCCAGACCCCCCCCCCCAAACCCGGCCAGACACTCGAAGAGCCCAGTGGTACTAGCCACATTTTGGACATGGTACGAAATGAGGCAGCATTTTGGCCTAATCAAAATGTTCACTCTGGCCCCATCTGCAACAACTACAGGTTTACTCCTGTAACAATGGACGCCACCCTCAAAAGTTGGAGACAGGATGAGGGGACACTGATGGTTAGGGACATGTACAAGGACGATAGAGTAGCGGCCCTAGGGGAATTCACAGAGAGGTCCCAGTTACGTCAGATACATTCAAGTCAAAACCTTCTCCATAAGGAAACAACAACGAACCCCCAGATACCAGGACACACGTTAGTGGAAGAACTGCTGGACACAGGCAACCGAGGGAAGGGAAACTGTGCGGAACTATACGGACGATATTGGAGGAGGTACGCTCCCATCTGGATGAGACAAGGAAAAAATGGGAGGAGGAACGAGGCATAGAGATATGGAGCGGACTCTGGATCGAAGCACTACACAGGGCAAACTTCACCTTCACACACGCAACGCTGAGCCTAACACAACTAAAGGTTGTGCACAGAGCACACCTACCCAGAACCCGACTGAGTGGGTTCTTTCCGGAGGTGGAGGACAAATTTGAATGGTGTCAGGGAGGTCCGGCCAACCACACCCGCATGTTCTGGGCTTGCCCCAGACTTTTAAAAAATATATATATTTATTAAAGTTTTTTAACACAATTTTTCTCCCTTACAAACAATAACCCCCCCCCGGTAACAAAAAAAAAACGAGAAATCGCGCAAAGCAAGACATGGCAAAATGATATATTTACACAGCTTTGTACACTGGCCCTCACCCGTACGTGCCAGTTTCCCCAACCCTTCATGTTATCTCTTGGGCTTGCCCCAGACTTGTCGAGTACTGGACGACCTTTTTTGAGGCGATGCCCAGGGTTGTGGGAGTGAGGGTGGAGCCATGCCCATAAGTGGCAGTCTTCGGGGTTTCAGATCAGCCAGAACTCTTTATGGGGATCTAGATTTGGGTTTATTGTCACCTGTACTGAGGTACAGTGAAAAGTATTGCTCTGCATACAGCCCAGACAGATCGTTCCATACATGAAAAAGCATAGGACATTTGGAAAGATCAGTTCAGTCTATAAGAGGTCATTCAGGTGCCTGGTAACAGCGAGGAAGAAGTTGTTTATGAATCTGTTACTGCCTGTTTCAGACTTCCGTATCTCCTGCCCGATGGAAGGTGGAAGAGAGAATAACCCAGGTGAGAGGGGTCTTTGTTTATGCTGCCTGCTCTCCAAGGCAGCGGGAGGTGTAAACAGAGTTAATGGATGGGAGGCAGGTTCGCGTGATGGGACTGGGCTGTGTTCACGATTCTCTGTAGTTTCTTATGATCTTGGGCCGAGCAGTTGCCATACCAAGCTGTGACGCAGCCAGATAGGATGCTTTCTATGGTGCATCTATAAAATTTGGTAAGAATCAATGTGGGCATGCTGAATTTCCTTAGTTTCCTGAGAAAGTATAGGCAATGTTGTTCTTTCTCGGTCGTAGCTTCAATGTGACTGGACCAGGACAGATTTTTGGTGATGTGCACAACTAGGAATTTGAAGCTGTTAACCATCTCCACCTCAACACCATTGATACAGACAGGGGTGTATACGATACTTTGCTTCCTGAAGTCAATGACCAGCTCCTTAATTTTGCGAATGTTGAGGGAGAGATTGATGTTGTTACACCATGCCACTAGGTTCGCGATCACCCTCCTGTATTCTGACTCATCATTGTTTGAGATCCGATCCACTACAGTTGTGTGATCAGCAAACTTGTAGATGGAGTTGGAGCCAAATTTTGCCACATAGTTGTGCATGTATAGGGAGTATAGTAGGGGGCTAAGTATGCAGCCTTGCAGAGCTATTGAGGACTATTGTGGAGGAGGTTTTGTTGTTTATCCTTACTGATTGTGGTCTATGGGTCAAAAAGTTGAGGATCCAGTTGCAGAGGGAGGAGCCATGTCCTAGATTTTGTTGTTTTGATATGAGCTTGGCTGGGATTATGATGTTGAAGGCAGAGCTGTAATCAATGAATAATCCTGTCTGATTTAGGAGTCCTTGTCGAGATGATCCAGGAATGAATGCAGGGCCAGGAAGATGGCGTCTGCTGTGGACTGGTTGTGGCAGTATAAATTGCAATGGATCTAGGCATTCTGGAAGTGTGTAGTTGTTGTGATGATAAGTAGACCATCATCTCTATATAATATGAGTAGATCATCTTCATCTATATGTGTATTATAAGTTATATGTTTTACTGTTGCAGTTCTAGTGTCCGACCAGCAAGTGGTGCGAGCATGCAGGCACGTGATCCGGACCACCATGAGCTGGATTCACCGTTCCTGAGTCTAAGTGCTGGCGCCAATGGAGGATCCATGGAGTTCCATGTCACAAAAATCGGCACCAAACTCGCGCCGATTCCGCTACCGGTGAGGGCTAGCACCGGCACCGCGTGGAACACCAGCAGAACACACAAAAAACGGTGTAGGAATCGCAGGGTCCGTGATGGACACTCCCAGGGCTGGCAAGCTGCAGCCCACTTAAACTAAATAATACACTACCCACACACACACACACACTGATCGCGGCCGAAAGGATGGGACAGGTTGTGCTGAGCGCCCATATAGCTGATAGGCTGGCTGGGGCCAGAGGGCTCCCAGGGGATTGCCCCGGGAGGTTTGCTCGACCCAGGGCACCAGGTTTATAGCGGCTGTCAGTGGCACACAAAGCCCCATGGCTGCCTTGCCGGTTGCGGTAATGGTGTTGCGTACCCGTCCACTCCGACCCCACAGCCCACCTCCTGGCCACCCCCCACTACTGCCACTAGCTCTGAGGTCCCTCCGGTCAGCGGCACGACTGTCGGCGATGTATGGCGGTGCTGGACACTCTCCATACACCCTCTCTCTCTCTCAGCAGCCACCACACGAAGTTCACAATTGTTGAGAGCCCACGTGGACCACGCCATCGGGAACTCGGCCCATCGGAGGCGGAGTATCACGGGTGGGCCCATTAATAAGATGCAAACGGGGTTTCAACTACGCTGTTTTCAAGGAGGCGGAACATTGCGATTTGGTGTCAAAATGGCGCCTGCCGTGATTTCGAGGTCGGGAGCTGTTCTCCGCCCGTTCGCAAGCCCCGATTTCGGCGTCAGTCAACTGAGAATCCCGAGCATGTGTTCCGGCACAATATGTTAGTAAGAAGTTGATAGCAGTGGCATATTAGAGTAACCCTGTAGTATCTTAGTGTAAGTTAGTGTCAGACCATTATTTCCAACTCTATTAATCTTAGACATTATAGCAATCTTTTAGAGTAGTGATAGTAATAAATAGTTTTGTTGTGAAACAAAGTCTAATGTTCTTTGTTTACACTACCACATCAAGATTCAACACCAGCATAATCAAAGAACATTATAGTCGTGTCTCATGACCAACCTGTCGAAGCACTTCGTAATGATAGATGTCAAGGCCACAGGACGTTAGTCATTGAGGCACTTTGTTTGGTTCTTCTTCGGCACCGTTATGATGGTGATCTTCTTGAAGCAGGTGGGAAACTCAGAACGGAGTAGGGAGAAGTTGAAATGTCTGCGAACACACCTGCCAGCTGGCCTGCGCAGGATCTGAGTGCATGACCAGGGACTCTGTCAGGACCTGTTGCTTTCCGAGGGTTCACCTTCAAGAAGACCAATCTGACTTCGGAAGCTGTGGCAGTGGGTATGGGTGTGTCCGAGGCTCCTGGGCAATTGATAGCAGTTTGTTAGTTTCCTGCTCGAAACGAGCACAGAATGTATTGAGTTCATCAGATAGGGCTCTACTCGGCTTCGCTTTGCAGCCCGTTATGTTGTCTAAGCCTTGCCACAACCAAAGGGAGTCCATACCTGATGGCTTTGCGGAAGTCGTACCTGGATTTCTTGTATAGGTCAGGGTCACCTGTCTTGAATGTCACAGGCCTGGCCGTCAGTAGGGAGTCAATCTCCCGATTAAGCCATGATTTCCGGTTGGGGAATGTACGTACTACCTTCTTCAGCATGCAACCTTCTACATGCTTGCTGATAAAGTCTGTGGTGGTGATGGCATCCTCATTTAGGTTGGCCGCTGAGTTCTTGAATGTGGACCAGTCCACTGACTCCAGGCAGTCGCATAGGAGTTCTTCTGTTTCCTCGCAACAGCATTGTACGACCTTATTAACCGGATTCCCCTGGTTAAGTTTCTGCTTGTGTGCCAGGAGAAGGAGCACCGATTTGTGGTCCGATTATCCGAAGTGCAGTCGGGTGATGGATCGGTAGGCGTCCTCGATGTTTGTGTAGGAGTGGTCAAGGATGTTGGCACCCCTGGTGGGACAGGAGGTGGGTTGGTGGAATTTTGGCAGTATGCTCTTGAGTACTGAGGGGAGCCGCGCCCTAGCCTTGCCTCCCTGGTCACCCACTGGAGAATTCTGCTCAGCTGGCAATCGGCAGCACCACCGCACACTGGTTGTCCGACCTGGTGCAATTCTCAGGCTGGAGAAAATAAAATGTGCCATCCGGAGGTCGGAAGAGGGTTTCCACAGGACATGGAAGCCGTTCACCAACTTGTTCCAAGATCTTTTCATAGCCAGCAACCAGTAGAGTAAGGGAGGTGATGGTGAAGAGTTGGGGCAGGTTGGGGAGGGGAGCCATGGAATGCAGAGGAAAAAGAAAGAGGGGGGAGAGGGAAGGGGGAAACAGTGGGGAGGGGGCGAAGGCACGCAAAGAAAACAAGAGGGATAAGGGACAAATCCGCAGGGGATTGGTCGGAGGGCAAGCTGAAGCCCAAACCAAACTGTAAATAGACACTTGGAAATACGTGCTCTGACCATACTGGGGACTGTAACAGATATAGGCCGACTAAAGGGGGGTCACGGCCACAGTAGAAGGGAAGACAATTGCCTTTAAATATATGTGCTGCTTTCTGTGTGTCTTTTGGCATGGCTTTGGATTATATAACTTATGAATTGTGAAATATAAGATGTGAAACCCAATAAAAACACTTTAAAAATACTTCATGCTCTGTAAAGCACTTTGGGATTTATTGAGGTCATGAAAGGGACCATTTGCATCTTTCTTTCTTTCAAACTCATCGCAGTAGCACCCGCATCGTATTTGTCTCTTTTACCTCTCATTCTGCTATTGACTCCCATGATGACGATTGCGACTCAAGTTGTCCCTGTCACGCATTATGCCAGAATTCCCAGAAGCGCTCCTTTAAAAAGCTTGTTCGGCTCCAGGTTTGTAGTTTCTGACTACAACCTCCAATGCTTATTATTAACTTGACTTCAATGATTGCATTTTCCCTAGCTCCTTGATGTTCCCTGCTAGTGAGCTGTACTGATTATTCCCGGCTAAAGGACATTTTAATGAGGCTGGTATGCAAAACACTCAAGCTGCCTCTGATCTCCTGCTCACCCACGTCACTTGACAGAAATCAGCTTGATATCTATTCATGGTGCACATCGCCAACCTGTCCTCATTCAAACAGAGAACTCCTGTTGCAGAATTGTTAAAAATATACACCTGGAGCCTCAACAGATACATAATTTGATCTCAGTTTGAATTAATGGTCTTAAAACCTGGAGGGAATTCATAACCAGGAATTGAAATGCGGGGCGGGATTCTCT
Organism: Scyliorhinus torazame; assembly: GCF_047496885.1. Lineage (NCBI taxonomy): Eukaryota > Metazoa > Chordata > Chondrichthyes > Carcharhiniformes > Scyliorhinidae > Scyliorhinus > Scyliorhinus torazame. Next base: position 156,952,156 of record NC_092716.1, read on the forward strand.
CAGCCCATGCCGGGTCGGAGAATCACCGGGCCGGGCGCAAATCGTGTGACGCCGTCCCGATGCCGGTCTGCCAATTCTCCGGTGAGCGGAGAATCGGCGCCGGCGTGGTGGCGGTCGGGGGCCGCTCTACGTGCCCCCCCCCCTGGCAATTCTCCGCCCGTGATGGGCCGAGTGGCCGCAAAAATAATCCGTGTCCCGTCGGCACCATCGACGTGTGGTCTTACCCGGCGGGACCTCGGCGTGCATCCTTTCGGGGACGGCCTGGTTTTTGGGTTGGAGTGGGGGGGTCCGACCCCGGGGGGGGGGGGGCCTCCATTGTGGCCTGGCCCACAATCGGGGCTTACTGATCGGCGGGCCAGCCTCTCGGGCTGGGGGCCTCTTTTGCTCCACGCCGGCCCTTGTAGCACTTCGCCATGTTCCGTCGGCCCGCCGCGGAGACGGAAGCTACCGCGCATGCGCGCAATCGCGCCGGTAACAGTGAGCATGCATTTGCGCCGGTCGCAGCGCGCATGCGCAGACCCATGGCGCCCATTTGATGGTGGTATCGGCAGCTGGTGCAGCATGGGTCACTCCAGTGCCGTGCTGGCCTCCTGTCGGACTCAGAATCGCTGTTCCTGGGGGCCTGTTGACGTGTCGTAAATCGCGACGGCGTTTACGATGGCGTCAACACTTAGCCTCAGGATCGGAAATCCCGCCCGTGATATCTAAGAGCAGACTGAGATATAAAACACTGCTGAACCATTAAACTATTTACTGAAGTTAATAATGTTTACCATTCTACTTAAAAATAAAGGACAAGAGGGATTGTACCCATGAACTATCAGATAGAAAGAATAATTCTGAGGACGTCCCAAAGTGCTTCACACCGTATGAAGTAATTTTTAAAGTGTTGTCACTGTTCTAGCTTGGAGAATCGCGGCAGCCATTTTGTACAAGTGGAATTAGGCTGGGTAGGTAATTTCTCTGCTGGCACAGACACGATGGGACAAATGACCTATAGGCCTCGTAAATAGATTAACGATATGATAATCTTATTAGGTGATGTTGTCTGAGGGACAAATTGGACAGGACACCTGCCCTACCCTTCGTCAAAAAAGTGCCAAAGAGTCCTTTATGAGAGACTCTGTTGTATTATCAGTGACAGCTTGACAGCAGATACAGTAACTGACAGTTTGGGGTAGATGGGGTTTACAACCTCATCTGAAAGACAGCACATCTGCCATTGTAGCAATCCCTCAGCACTGCGTTGGAGTTCCAGCCTATACTGTACACCAAACTCGATCAAGTGGGATTTGAACTTATACGCTTCTGACTGGGAAGCGAGTGAGTTGCCATTGAGCCACAACTGACAATGACATACACTGCATGTGTGAGCCGGTGCTTCCAGGGTGTTATAAGGCTGAGAGTCCATGGTGCTTGGTCAGAATCCATGTCTAAATAGCAAGGTATGCCCGACAGATACTCTGTTCCCCTCCTCAAGTTCTATAATCATTGCTCCATGTAACAATAGATTTAAGATTACAAAAATAATCAAGTCGGCATTTTCTGGCAGTTCCTTTGCTCCATTAGATGTGCATAAAATAGTGAGGAGCACACAATTAGAAATAATATGCATATCAGCGGGAGGGTTCATAATTACAGGTTTATTGCCAGTGCACACAGTGCCATAACAGGGAAATTATCGGGTTGTGTTAGCCTCATAAGGATCAGCATTCGCCATATAACATGGCTAGAAACAGTTATTGTGTTTTAAAAAATGGCTGTGCAGAACGTTTAGAAATAATTGCATGCTCTAAAGTCCCCAGTGTTAGACAATGTTCAGCACATACAGTCTCCGTGTAAAGCCGTGTTCAGTTTTCAGTCCATACAGTCCCCTGTGTAATACACTGTTCAGTCATTACAGCCCCTTGTATAACACAATGTTTAGTCCATACAGCCCTCTGTATAAAAAATATTCAAAGAATCCGAGTAGATTTGTCAAGCATAATTTCCCTTTTGTAAATCCATGTTGACTTTGTCTGATTGTACCACTGCTTTCCAAATGCTGTCCTATGAAATCCTTGATAATGGACTCTCGCAACTTCTCTGCCCCTTGGCTCGCTAGTCTTTAGTTCCCAGTTTTCACTCTGTCACAAAATGTGGATATTGTGAGGAACATAAAAGGGTTAATGGGTGATAGTGGAAATAGTGACGACCAGAAAAATTTTAAAGCGTTAATGGAAAGGTTTGATCTGCATTGTAAAGCTCGAATTAATGAAACCTATGAGAGATATATGTTTACAAAAAGCAGGCGAACAGGTAGATTCTTTCATCACGAGTCTGTGTTTAAAAGCGCAATTTTCAACGCTAACAGATTCCCTCCTCCGTGACCAAATCGGTTTGGAATAAAAAATGAAAAACTTTGTGAGCTTTTGCTGAGGCAGCATGATTTGTCGTTAGAAGATGCAATAAGTGTAGGTCAAGGGAGTGAACTAGCCAGGAATCAATGTGCTGATCTACAGTCCCGGGAAAAAGGCGCGAAGGAAGACAAGGTGGCTGGCGCCTTTAATGCTGTGGCACCGTTAAATAAAAGGTGCGCTGCAACTGGCAGCCATTTCGGAAATGACATAAGCTGCGTGGTGACGTGTGCACGTTGTGGCCACGCCCACCAAAGAAACAAATGTCCAGTCGTCGGGAAAGTATGCACAAACTGTGGCAAAAAAGATAAGGTTGGGTGGAATTCTCCGTTGCCCGACGGCAATATCGTCATTGGCGATCGGACGGAGAATCCGTGTTTACGACCGAATCGGGGGCGTCTATTTTCGGATGCTCTGCCCCCTCCAAAATGGTGTCATCGAGGAGTATGCCACACACCGTTGGGACGGCCTCAGGATGTTACCTGAAGGCCTTCCCCCAATGCTCCACCCCCGACAGGCCGAGTTCCCAATGGCGCGGGACATGTGTGCTCTCAGTTTTCATGAACCCAGCGTGGCGGCTGCAGACTATGTCCAACGCCGCCACTGTCGGGGGGAGATGTGCTGCTGGCCAGAAGGGCTTCAGTGAGGGCTGGGGGGACTGGTGGGGAGTGGCCCAGGGTGGCGAGGGGGTGTCCAGGGAGGCTCTATCTGGCATGTCGGGTCCGCCGTGGTCGGCGGCATGTTGTACAGCGTGACCGCTGCAGGTCGTTGCCGTGCACATGCACGGCCACGGACACGGCAATTCTCCAGCCGTTTATATCGGGAAGGCGTGGCTGCTAGCCCCTCACCGGTCAGAGGTTCGGTGCTGGGCCTCGTCGATTTTTTTCGTTGTAAAACCAGACACTTTCTCCGGACATAGGGCAGCACGGTAGCATTGTGGTTAGCACAATTGCTTCACAGCTCCAGGGTCCCAGGTTCGATTCCCGGCTTGGGGCACTGTCTGTGTGGAGTCTGCACATCCTCCCCGTGTGTGCATGGGTTTCCTCCGGGTGCTCCGGTTTCCTCCCACAGTCCAAAGATGTGCGGGTTAGGTGGATTGGCCATGCTAAATTGCCCTTAGTGTCCAAAATTGCCCTTACTGTTGGATGGGGTTACTGGGTTATAGGGATAGGGTGGAGGTGTGGACCTTGGGTAGGGTGCTCTTTCCAAGAGGTGGTACAGACTCGATGGGCCGAATGACCTCCTTCTGCACGGCAAATTCTATGATTCTATGATAGCCTCAAAATCGGAGAATCCAGCCCTAGAATTGTGCAAAATGGATCAGATGGAGAAAACAATTCTCACTCCAATATTGAAGCACAAGGATATGATTTGGAAGAAACATTCTTTGTTCACTCAGTCAACAAAATTGATATTGCTGACAAGCAACATTTAAAGCAGTTTTCATGTGTTCATTGAAAGAAATATTGGAACATCCCATTGGGCGGCACGGTAGCATAGTGGTTAGCACTGTTGCTTCACGGCTCCAGGGTCCCAAGTTCGATTCCCGGCTTGGGTCACTGTCTGTGTGGAGTCTGTACGTTCTTTCCGTGTCTGCGTGGGTTTCTTCTGGGTGCTCCGGTTTCCTCCCACAGTCCAAAGATATGCAGGTTAGGTGGATCGGCCACGTTAAATTGCCCTTAGTATCCAAAAAGATTAGGTAGGGTTACTGGGTTACGGGGATGGGGTGGAGGTGTGGGCTTAAGTAGGGTGCTCTTTACAAGGCCCGAAGGACCTCTTGCATTATAAATTCTATGATTCTTAGATTCTATGAATAAAAGTAAATAGGTTAAAATTATTTTTTAAGTTGGATACTGGAGCTCATGCAAATCTGATCACTGAATCAGACCTCTCTCAGATACAGTGTCCTCCTTCAATTAAAGCTACTAGATGCCAAATCAGGGACTACAATGGTAGCATCATTAGCACAAGAGGATCATGTCTAATAGTAAGCAACAATGAAATCCACATGTCAGCGCAATTTGAAATAGTTGATGCCAATAAATCGTCTCTGCTAGGTGTTGATGCTTGTTCGATGCTGAATCTTGTGAAAAGGTTTCACAGCGCCAATCAATGTGTTGGTTCACAGCAAGGTGACATAGAGGAAATTCTTGCTACATTTCCACATGTATCCATTGGAATGGGTATGTTACCGTTTACCTATAAAATAAAGCTTAAAGAAAATGCTACACCAGTAATACATGCTCTGAGAAGAGTACCAGCCCCTCTCAAAGAACGTCTCAAGCAGGAACTGGATTGAATGCAGAAACTGAACATCACATCCAAGATAACTGAACCTACGGATTGGGTAAGTTCCATGGTATCTGTACAAAAGCCTAATGGAGATCTGCGAATGTGCATAGACCCAAAGGATCTGAACAAGAATATCAGAAGAGAGCACTATCCAATTCCTAAGCACGAAGGGATTACAGGAGAGATGGCACACATGAACATTTTTTCTAAGTTAGATGCCTGGAAAGGATTTTGGCAGCTACAACTTGATAAGTCCAGCAGGAAGCTCTGTACTTTTAACATGTCGTATGGAAGATATTGTTTCAACCACATGCCATTTGGAATTATCTCTGTCTCAGAAACAGAGCTATGGAAAGCATAACAGAAAGTATTGATGGGGTACGGGTGTACATCAATGATATTATCATCTGGTCTGAAACACCAGAAGAGCACAATTCCAGACTACTACAAGTACTAAACTGCATTGATTCGTATGGATTGAAGCTCAACAAATCCAAGTGTCAATTTGGGATTTCCAAACTGATGTTTTTGGGAGATCTATAGTGTACAACCAGACAGTGGTAAAGTTAAAGCTGTACACAAAATGCCTGTTCCGAATGACAAAAAAGTAGTCTTCAGAATGCTTGGAGTTGTCAACTTTCTTGGCAAATTTATTCTGAATCTTTCGTCTAGGACAACAGCTCTTCGACAATTGACAAGAAAAATGTTTCTTTTTCTTGGACTTCACACCATGATAATGAGTGGTCCGATCTCAAATCCGCACTGACCATAGCCCCAGTTTCCTCATTTTTCGATCCGACAAAGATCTTCGCAGACGCGAGTCAAGACGGGATAGGAACTGTTCTTCGACAGAAGACCTCAGAAGATCTGTGGAGACCGGGTAGCATATGCTTCTTGAACCATGATGCCCACAGAACAACGCTACGCACAGATTGAAAAAGAATGTCTTGGTCTGGTGACAGGTGTTGAAAAATGTCACCATTATATTGATGGTCTACCTATATTTGTCAGTGAGACTGATCATAGGCCGCTTGTGCATATAATTCACAAGAGTCTAAATGACATGTCACCCAGATTGCAAAGAATGCTAATGAAGCTAAGAATATCTGGGCCGGGATTCTCCCCTACCCGGAGGGGCGGGGGGTCCCGGCGGGATGGAGTGGCATGAACCACTCCGGCGTCGGGCCGCCCCAAATGTGCAGATTTCTCCGCACCTTTAGGGGCCAACCCCTCACCTTGAGGGGCTAAGTCCGCGCCGGAGTGGTTGGCGCACCGCCAGACGGCGGGAAAGGCCTTTGGCACAACGCCAGTCGGGGCCGAAGGGACCCCGCCGGTCGGCGGAAGTCCACGCATGCACAGGAGCGTCGGCGGCTGCTGACGTCATCCCCGCGCATGCGCAGGGGGGGAGCTCACTTCCGCATTGGCCATCGCGGAGGCTGTGGCCGAGGCGGAAGGAAAAGAGTGCCCCCACGGCACAGGCCTGCCCGCGGATCGGTGGGCCCCGATCCCGGAGTCCGCCCGCGCTACCAGTCCCGCCGGTAAGGTAGGTGGTTAGATTCACGTCGGCGGGACTGGCATGACAGCAGCGGGACTTCGGCCCATTGCGGGCTGGAGAATCGCCGGGGAGGGGCCCGCCGATCGGTGCGGCGCGATTACCGCCCCCGCCGAATTTTCGGTGCCGGAGAATTCGGCGGCCAGCGGGGGCGGGATTCACGCACCCCCCACCCCCGGGATTCTCTGACCGGAAAGATCCAGGGCGGAATTCTCTGATAATGGGAAAACGGGCACGAATGAAGTCCAGAGTGAGTCTCTATTTTGAAGAGGGCTAACAGAGCCCCGGAGTGCTCCTCACAGCTCCAGCTGCCGATACAGGGCCCTGCACTTCCGGCCACGGGTCCGCGCATGGTTCCCCGGCCCCCCACCAGGGCAGCCGTGTACTGGGACCACAGCCGCCACTCCGAGCTCCCACCGGATGGAACCATGAATGAACCACGCCAGCGGGAACTCGGCCAGTTATCGGCTGAGAATCGCCGCGGGTGCCTCTTTCAATGGCCCCTGACTGGCACCGCGTCGATCACGCGCACATGATTGACGGCGATTCTCCAGTCCCCAGAGAATCGCAGGAAGGCATCGGGCCCGATTGCGGGTCTGACACCCCATTCTCCGCCCCCGCTCCGAGTGCAATTACGGTGCGCAGGCTCGGAGAATCCAGGCCAGAATCCTTGCAGGTACATTCTCACGGGCTACTGAACATGAAGATCAGGGGCGGGATTCTCTGCCAACCGGCGGGGCGGGTCGTACCGGTGCCGAGGAGTGGCGTGAGCCAGTCCGGCGTCAGGCCGCCTGGAAGTTGCGGAATCCTCTGCACCTTCAGAGGCTAGGCCGGCGCCGGAGGGGTTGGCGCCGCACCAGCCGGCGCCGGCGGGGTTGGCGCCGCACCAGCCGGCGCCAAAGGGCGTCCGCCGGCCGGCGCGAGTTGGCGCATGTGCGGGAATGCCAGCGTGTGCTGGCGTCATCCCAGCGCATGTGCAGGGCGTGTTCTTCTCCATGCTGGCCATGGCGGACTGTTACACCGGCTGACGCGGAGGGAAAGCGTGCCCCCACGGCACAGGCCCGCCCGCGGATCGGTGGACCCCGATCGCGGGCCAGGCCTCCCTGCCCCCCCAGGCCAGATCAACCCGCGCCCCCCCGAGGACTCCGCAGGCCGCCTGCAGAGCCAGGTCCCGCCGGTAAGGACCTGGTCTAATTTATGCCGGCGGGACCGGCCGAAAGCGGGTGGCCACTGGGCCCATCGCGGGCCGGAGAATCACCGGGGGGACCGCTACCAACGGCCCCCGGCCGGCACGGAGCGATTCCCGCACCCGTCGACAAAACGGCGCCGGAGAATCTAGCAGCCGCCGTCGGGGGGCAGGATTCATGCCACCCCCCCCCCCCCCCCCCCCCCCCGCCAACCCCCCCCCCCCTGCCGATTCTCCAGCCCGGCGGGGGGTCGGAGATTCCCGCCCCAGATTCCAGATCTTGTGCAGGTGATAGAAGCTCAAGCTGACATGCTGGCTGACACACTACTACCTGTTTCTGATGTCAAATTAAGATTAATTAAAGCAGAACTTGCAAAGGATGAAGATTTACAGCGAGTGATTCATCACATGTCTGATGGATGGCCAGATGCAAGCTGTTCCCCCTTCAGAAGGGTTAAAGATGACCTCTGTGTGGTAAATGGATTTTTACTCAAACTGGATAGAATAGTCATTCCTACAAAGTTGAGAAGATCGATTCTTATGCAAATCCGTGAAGGACACCACGGTGTTGAGAAATGCGAGCACGAGGCAATCCGTGTATTGGCCTGGCATAAATTCTGATATTGAAAGTTATATTTCTGAATGTGACATTTGTCAAAGAAATCAGTCTGCCCAACAGGAAGAGAATTCTGACGACATGACAGTGGGAATGAGAATATCAATGAGATCCCGAAAGAAACCTGATCGTCTGAATCTATGAGCTGCAAAACACTGATTTAACTCATGTTTTTATTGGGTTTTGTACATGGTATAAATACAAATAAACACACACAAAAACAAAAACAAAGGAAGAAAAGACAAGTAATGAGAAATTGAGTGTCCCCCTTTTTCTTTTACAAAATAAAGCATGGGGGTGGCACCTTGGGTGTGCCCCTAATGCTACTTACATTTTGGTGAGCTTTTTATTACTGTTCAGTTGCATAAGCTTCGGCTATGGGTCGTTCCTTCTTCCCATTCTTTCTTTCTCTTTCCTTGCTGTATTTGTTGTGGCCGTTGTCCTCCGCTGTGCTTTCCCCCCCGCTTGTGTTCCTTTCACTTTTCTCCCTTCTGGTTCCTCTATTGTTCCCCCCTCCCCCCCCCTTCTCTCGCTGGGTTTGGCTACCCCTTCCTGTTCCACTTGGGTCTTCCCTCACTCCCCTCTCTTCTATCATGTATTGGCTACCTCTTCCTGGCTCCTGGCTACTTAGTTGTTGGCCACAAACAGGTCCCGGAGCAATCGGGTGAATGGCTCCCATGTTTTGAGGAAGCCACCTTCTGACCCACGGATGGCGAATTTGATTTTCTCCATTTGGAGAGATTCCGAGAGGTCGGACAGCCAGTCTGCAGCTTTGGGTGGTGCTGCTGACCGCCAGCCGAGCAGGATTCTATGGTGGGCGATCAGGGAGGCAAAGGCAAGGGCGTCCGCCCTCCTCCCCAGGAATAGATCTGGCTGGTCTGATACCCCGAAGACCGCCACTTTCGGGCTCGGTTTCACCCTCATCCCCCCACCACTGTGAACATTATCTCAAAGAAGGCTGTCCAGTACCGAACAAGTCTGGGGCAAGACCAGAACATGTGGGCTTGGTTGGCCGGGCCTCCTTGGCACCGTTCACATCTATCCTCCACCTCCGGGAAGAACCTACTCATTCGAGTTCTTGTTAAGTGAGCTCTATATACCACTTTTAGTTCTGTTAGGTTGAGTCATGCGCATGTGGAAATGGAGTTGACCCTATGCAGTGCTTTGTTCCAGAGTCCCCACCCTATTTCAAACCCCAGGTCTTCCTCCCATTTCCTCCTCGTCGCATCCAGTACAGTGTCGGCCGTACATGTCGCTATCAGTCGTTCGTACATGTCGCTACAGTTCCGTTTGCCTAGAATGTCTGTGTCCAGTAGTTCTTCTAGCATTTGTCGCGGTGGTCGTGCTATGTTCTTGGCTCCTTTCGTAGGAAGTTTTAAAGCTGCATGTATCTGAGTTTGTTGCCCCATGCTAGCTGAAATCTCTCCGTCAGTTCGTCCAGTGTTGTGACCCTACCGCCAGTGTATAGGTCTCTGACTTTCAATGTCCCCCCATCCTTTCTCCATCTTTTAAAGGTGGCGTCAGTGAGTGCCGGCATGAACCTGTGGTTATTGCAGAAGGAGGCCTTGTTGGACATTTTGGTCATGCTGAATTGCTGCCGTAGTTGGTCCCAGGTCTAGAGGGTAGCTACCACCACTGGGCTGCTTAAGTGTTTTCTGAGTGGGGATGGGAGTGCTACCGTGGCGAGGGCCCGGAACGAGGTCCACTTGCAGGAGGCCTCCTCCGCGCACCCATCCAGCTTGTGGCTCCTTTGTCCATCCCATTGCTCTTTCTGCTGACTACACCCAGAGGTAGTATTGTAGGTCTGGTAGGGCTAGCCCTCCCCTGGACTTTGTTTCTTTTAAGACCTGTTTTGGGATCCTAGCATTCACCCCCCCGCCCCCCCCCCCGCCCCATACAAACGCTATGATTAGATTGTCCAGCGAGTTGAAAAAAGCCTTGGGGATATAGATCGGGATAGATCTAAGTAGGAAGAGGTACCTGGGCAGCACGTTCATTTTGATCATCTGCATTCTCCCCGCGAGGGAGCGTGGGAGTGTGTTCCATCTCTGCAGGTCCTTTTTTACTTCCTCTGTCAGACTGGTCAGGTTCCATTTGTGGATCCCTATCCAATCATGAGCGATTTAAATCCCCAGGTAGCGCAATTTGTGTTGGGTTTGTTTAAACGGCAGTCCCATCAGCATTGCCCCTCCCCCTTGCTTTTGCTCATGTTGAGTTTGTAGCCCGAGAAGGCTCCAAACTGTTTCAGGAGCACGATGATTCCTTCCATGTTGCTTTGTGGGTCCGAGATGTAGAGGAGCAGATCATCTGCATAGAGCGAGACTCTGTGCTCTCTGCTTCCTCTTTGGATCCCCCTCCAGTTCTTCGCTGTTCTGAGTATGATTGCTCGTGGTTCGATCGCGAGGTCGAACAGCAGCAGGGACAACGGGCAGTCCTGCCTGGTGCCCCTGTGCAGCTGGAAGTACTGGGAGCTGGTGATATTAGTCTGAACGCTCACCATGGGAGCATTGTACAGGAGCTTCACCCAGGCGGTGAATCCTGTTCTGAACCCGAACCGCTTCAGTACCTCTGTACTTTCTCACAACTCTGTCGAAGGCCTTTTCTGCGTCTAGGGAGACGATCACCTCAGGTGTCTTCTCCCCAGCTGGGGTCATGATCATGCTCAGCATGTGCCTGATGTTCGTGTTAGCTGTCTACCTTTCACAAAGCCGGTTTGATCCTCTACGATCCCCTCTGGTACACAGTTCATCAGCCTTTTGGCCAGGATCTTGGTCAGTATTTTGGCCTCTATGTTTAGTCGTGAGATGGGTCTGTATGAACCGCACTCTGTTGGATCTCTGTCTTTCTTAGGTATTAGTGAATTTGAGGCTTGTGCCAGCGTAGGTGGCAGTGTTCCCCTCACCAGACAGTTTGTGAACATCTCCCTCAGGTGCTCAGGTGCTGTCGCGAATTCTTTGTAGAGCCCGCCGGGAACCCATCCAGTCCCGGCGCTTTCCCCGCCTGCATGGAGCTAATACACTCCATGACCACTCCTCGTTCTACCGGTGCTTCCAGGCCTCGTTACCTGTCTTCACCCACAAACGGGATGACCAGTTCGGTGAGAAACTGTTTCATCCCCGAGTCTCCTGTTGGGGGCTCTAAGGTGTATAGTCCCCGGAAAAGGCCTCGAAGTCTGTTTCTAATGTGCCTCTGCTGTCTCTAATTTTTGCGATCACTCTTGTGGCAGCCTGCTTTCTCAGCTGGGACGCCAGCAGGTGGATTGGGTTTGTTTATTGTCACGTGTACCGAGGTACAGTGAAAAGTATTTTTCTGCCAGCAGCTCAACAGATCATTAAGTACATGTAAAGAAAAGGAAATAAAAGAAAACACATAATAGGGCGACACAAGGTACACAGATAACACCGGCATTGGGTGAAGCATACAGGGGTGTAGTGTTAATGAGGTCAGTCCATAGGGGGCCGTTTAGGAGTCTGGTAACAGTGGGGAAGAAGCTGTTTTTGAGTCTGTTCATGCGTGTTCTCAGACTTTTGTATCTCCTGCACGATGGAAAAAGTTGGAAGAGTAAGTAAGCCGGGTGGGAGGGGTCTTTGTTTATGCTGCCCGCTTTCCCCGGCAGCGGGAGGTGTAGATGGAGTCAATGGATGGGAGGCAGGTTCGTGTGATGGACTGGGCTGTGTCCACGACTCTCTGAAGTTCCTTGCGGTCTTGGGCTGAGCAGCTGCCATACCAGGCTGTGATGCAGCCCGATAGGATGCTTTCTACGGTGCATCTGTAAAAGTTGGTAAGAGTTCATGTGGACATGCCGAATTTCCTTAATTTCCTGAGGAAGTATAGGCACTATTGTGCTTTCTTGGTGGTAGCGTCCACGTAGGTGGACCAGGACAGATTTTTGGAAATGTGCACCCCTAGGAATTTGAAACTGTGAACCATCTCCACCTCAGCCCCCTTGATGCTGACAGGGGTGTGTACAGTACTTTGCTTCCTGAAGTCAATGACCAGCTCTTTAGTTTTGTTGGCATTGAGGGAGAGATTGTTGTTGCTGCACCACTCCACTAGGTTCTCAATCTCCCTCCTGTATCCTGACTTGTTATTCGAGATCCGGCCCACTATGGTCATATCGTCAGCAAACTTGTAGATAACTGGCTTTGTCTCCGCTTTCATATGGGGTCCCAGAACGTGGAGGGTGATTCAGCTATGGCCTGTGATACGTTCTCGCTAAAGGTTTTGTCGGCCAGTAGTGCAGTGTCCAACCTCCATGTGGGGCGTTGGGCACTGCCTGTCTCCAACCTTATATCCATGTAATGTGGAGCGTGGTCGGAGATTAAAGTCCACCCTAGAGTACGTTATGCACTGGGGAAAAGAAAGAGAACCCCTTCTCCCTGGGTGGGTGAACTTCCAAGGGTCCATCGCCCCATCTGCTCCATAAAGCGGAGTTCCTTCGCCATGTTGGAGGTCTTTCCCATTTTGCTGTTCGACCTGTCCATCCGTGGGTCCTGTACACAGTTGAAGACCCCCAACGTGATCAGTCAGTATGTAGCTATGTCGGGAATTTCCGCCATGGTCTTTTTTATGAATTTTGTGTCATCCCAGTTGGGAACGTACGCGTTAACGAGGACTACTGATGCCCCATCTAGGGCCCCGCTGACCATGACGTACCGTTCCCCTATGTCCGTGACTGTCCATGTTGCCTTAAACACCGTCCTCTTATTGATTAGTATTGCTCTCGTCCCGTAGCAGGAATGGTAGGTCTGTTCCACCCAGCCCTTCCTTACCCGCAATTCATCCTGCTCTCTCAGGTGTGTCTCTTGGAGGAAGACTATGTCTGGATCTTTTCACTGGGCCATTAAGTCCCCTCATGTTCCAGGTGGCTATCCTGATGGGGGATTTTTGCTCCCCCACTCCTGTGGTATTAACCATGCTTACCTGGTGGATGCGCCCCTGCACTCTGGGATTTCCCTTTGTTAGGGAGCCATCCAAGACGACCACAGTCACTGCTCTCCCCATGCGGTCAGACCCCTGTGCCGTACAGGGTTTCCCTTTGTCCAGGGGGCACCCAACATGGCTGCTCACTGTGGGTCCTGGTGCTAGCTTTCCCGTTAGTGTGGTGACTCCCCTCCCGGGAGTCACTGTCCTGTTTTTCCCTCGCCCGCTCTCTCTAGTTCCTGCCCGCTCTTTCCCCGTCTTACCCTACACTTTTTCTGATTGCCACTCCGTCTTCCCTCTGCTGCTGCTCTCATTTTCTCGAACAAAAACACTGTCTTAACTCATGTATAACTTTAATAATGTTCATTATTGTACATTGCCCATACTCTGACTGAATGTAAATTTGAATGTTTTTCAAAGAAAGGGGGATGTCACAATATGTGGATATTGTAAGAAACATAAAGGGTTTATGTAATGTTAATACTCTAATCACTAGATGGTGCTATAGAGCAACCATATAAATATCACATGCCTCCTTGACTTCTGGGAGAGAGACAGAAGAGAGTGAGAGAGAGTGGAAGGGAGTCAGAGTAAGTTGCTGTGAGATAGCTTAGCTGGTAGCATAGTTTAGTATTGTAGAAGTGTAGTGTATTGTTTACTTATCTAATTCCTTAGCAAATGTTCGAATCTAATTAAGTGTAGTGTGATAAATTAGCTTTGTTTGTTAAACACTGCTTGCTGTTCTTTGTCAATGCTACAACCTTCACCATCCTGAAGAACAATACAAAGAACACAACACAGTCTACCTCCCTTTTTGAATAACGGGGCTATATTAGCTACCCTCCAATCTGTAGGAAAATTTCCAAAGTATTTTGGAAAATGACCATCAATGGATCGACTATTTCTAGGGCATCTTCCTTCAGTGTTCTGCGATGAAGATTATCAGCTCCTGGAGATTTATCTGCCGTCAATCCCATTATTTTCCCCATAACTATTTCTCTACTAATATTAATTTCCTTCAGCCCCTCACTAAAGCTTGTGTTTCTCACAACTTGGTACATTATTCAGGTCTTCCTTTGTGGCGTCAGTCAGTCAGCAACAGGTCTGTATTATTGTGGCGTCAGTCAGTCAATAACAGGTCCATATTATAGTAGAGTCAGTAATAGGTCTGTATTATTGTGGGGTCAGTCAGAAATAGGTCTGTATTATTGTGGTGTCAGTCAGTAACAGGTCTATTATTGTACAGTCAGTAGTAGGTCTATATTATTGTTGGGTCAGTCAGTCAGTAACAGGCCTGTATTATTGTGGTGTCAGTAAAAGGTCTGTATTATTGTGGAGTCAGTAATACGTCTGTAATATTGTGGGGTCAGTCATTAACAGGTCTGTATTATTGTGAAGTTGGTAATAGGTCTGTGTTATTGTGGGGTAAGTCAGTCAGTAACAGGTCTGTATTATGATGGGGTCAGTAGTAGGTCTATATTATTGTGTGGTCAGTCAGTAACATGTCTATTATTGTGGGATCAGTCAGTCTGTAACAGTTCTGTATTATTATGGTGTCCATCAGTCAGTAACAGGTCTGTATTACTGTGGGGTCAGTCAGACTGTAACAGGTTTGTATTATTGTGGGGTCAGTCAGTCAGTAACAGCTCTGTGATATTGTGGTGTTAGTCAGTCGGTAACAAGTCTGTATTATTGTGGGGTCTGTCAGTCAGTAACAGCTCTGTGATATTGTGGTGTTAGTCAGTCAGTAACAGGTCTGTATTACTGTGGGGTCAGTCAGACTGTAACAGGTTTGTATTATTGTGGGGTCAGATAGACAGTAACAGGTCTGTATTATTGTGGTGTCAGTCAGTCAGTAACAGATGTGTTATTGTGGTGTCAGCCAGTCAGTAACATGTCTGCATTATTGTGGAGTCTGTCAATCAGTAACAAGTCTGTATTATTATGGTGTCAGTCAGTCAGTAACAGGTCTGTATTATTGTGAGATCAATAAATCAGTAACAGGTCTGTATTATTGTGGATTAAGTCAGGCAGCAACAGTTCTGTGTTTTTGTGGGGTCAGTCAGTCAGTAACAGATGTGTTATTGTGATGTCAGTCAGTAACAGGTCTGTATTATTGTGCTGTCAGTCAGTCAGTAACAGGTCTGTGTTATTGTGATGTCAGTCAGTCAGTAACAGGTCTGTATTATTGTGATGTCAGTCAGTAACAGGTCTGTGTTATTGTGATGTCAGTCAGTCAGTAACAGGTCTGTATTATTGTGATGTCAGTCAGTAACAGGTCTGTATTATTGTGCTGTCAGTCAGTCAGTAACAGGTCTGTGTTATTGTGGGGTCAGTCAGTCAGTAACAGGTCTGTATTATTGTGATGTCAGTCAGTCAGTAACAGGCCTGCATTATTGTGATGTCAGTCAGTAACAGGTCTGTATTATTGTGCTGTCAGTCAGTCAGTAACAGGTCTGTGTTATTGTGATGTTAGTCAGTCAGTAACAGGCCTGCATTATTGTGATGTCAGTCAGTAACAGGTCTGTATTATTGTGCTGTCAGTCAGTCAGTAACAGGTCTGTGTTATTGTGATGTCAGTCAGTCAGTAACAGGTCTGTATTATTGTGATGTCAGTCAGTAACAGGTCTGCATTATTGTGCTGTCAGTCAGTCAGTAACAGGTCTGTATTATTGTGCTGTCAGTCAGTCAGTAACAGGTCTGTGTTATTGTGATGTTAGTCAGTCAGTAACAGGCCTGCATTATTGTGATGTCAGTCAGTAACAGGTCTGTATTATTGTGCTGTCAGTCAGTCAGTAACAGGTCTGTGTTATTGTGATGTCAGTCAGTCAGTAACAGGTCTGTATTATTGTGATGTCAGTCAGTAACAGGTCTGTATTATTGTGCTGTCAGTCAGTCAGTAACAGGTCTGTGTTATTGTGGGGTCAGTCAGTCAGTAACAGGTCTGTATTATTGTGGTGTCAGTCAGTCAGTAGCAGGTCTGTATATTGTGGGGTCAGTCAGTCAGTAACAGGTCTGTGTTGTTGTGATGTCAGTCAGTCAGTAACAGGTCTGTATTATTGTGATGTCAGTCAGTAACAGGTCTGTATTATTGCACTGTCAATCAGTCAGTAACAGGTCTGTGTTATTGTGGTGTCAGTCAGTCAGTAGCAGGTCTGTATTATTGTGGGGTCAATAAATTAGTCACAGGTCTGTATTATTGTGGATTAAGTCAGTCAGCAACAGGTCTGTGTTTTTGTGGGGTCAGTCAGTAACAGCTCTGTGTTATTGTGGGGTCAGTCAGTCAGTAACAGCTCTGTGTTATTGTGGGGTCAGTCAGTCAGTCAGTAGCAGCTCTGTGTTATTGTGGGGTCAGCCGTAACAGATCTGTGTTGTTGTGGAACAGTCAGTCAGTAACAGCTCTGTGTTATTGTGCGGTCAGTCAGTCAGTAACAGCTCTGTGTTATTGTGGGGTCAGTCAGTCAGTAACAGCTCTGTGTTATTGTAGGGTCAGTCAGTCAGTAACATTTCTGTGTTATTGTGGGGTCAGTCAGTCAGTAGCAGCTCTGTGTTATTGTGGGGTCAGTCAGTAACATTTCTGTGTTATTGTGGGGTCAGTCAGTCAGTAGCAGCTCTGTGTTATTGTGGGGTCAGTCAGTCAGTAAGAACTCAGTGTTATTTGGGGATCAGTCAGTCAGTAACAGTTCTGTGTTATTGTGGGGTCAGTCAATCAGTAAAGCTCTGTGTTACTGTGGGGTCAGTCAGTCAGTAACAGCTTTGTGTTATTGTGGGGTCAGTCAGTAACAGCTCTGTGTTATTTTGGGTTCAGGAATGATGGGAATGAGGAGAATATTGCCGTGCTGAGGGACCATGTCCCATAAGGGACAGAATCTATTTGGCAAATAGAAGCAAAGGAAGAAACAACATATTGATTTGTGTAGTGTGTAGGCCCTCAACGTGTGGGAAAATGGATGAGGAACAAGTTTGCAAGGAAATTATAGAGAGGTTCAAGAATTCTTGAGAAGTTACAATGGGAGACTTCAATTCATCAAATATAGAAGCATAAAAAGCAGAGGGGGACAAGTGTTCCTCGAGTGTTTTCAGGAGAGTTTTCTGGAGCGGTATGTTTCAAGAGAAAAGAACCTTTGCTGAACCTGGTTCTTGGCAATGAGCTGGTGTCTATGTACATAAGTTATTGAAGTTGGCAGGACAGGTTGGGAGCACGGTTAATAAAGCACAGGGCATCCTGGGCTTTATCAATAGAGAATAGTGTAATGATATGTATATTTACTGGGATATAAAGATTAACAAGTTAATGATAATGCTTCTTACCACTAGAGGGAACCACATAACAGTCATATATATACCCTGTGACTTGGGGACTCTGGGAGTTAAGAGTTAAGAGTTAGAAGGCGTTAGACGAGTGTCAGGCATAGGAGCAGTTGGACTTGAGAAAGCCTGCTGGTTAGAGATAGCATAGTTTAACACAGTAACTTTCTACTTTAGGAATGTGAACAAATCATAATTAGTAGTGTAATAAATTTAGAGTTTTGTTCATTAACAAAGCTTTGTGATCTTTATGCAACACTACGCATCCAAGCCATCCAGGTAAAGCAGAATAGAGAACACAACAAACAGGCCGGGATTCTCCATTGTGAGTCCACCCTGCCACTACTGCTCACGAGGTCGGAGAATTTGGTGCTCAGCCCAATCGCTCATTCGTTTTACAGAATCTCTCTGCCATGAACAGACGGAGATTCCCGCCCAGAGAGTATAAAAGCAAGGAAGTAATGTTAAACCTGTAAAAGTCACTGATCCTGCTTCGATTGGAATATTGTGCCAGTTGTGGGTGCCACACTTTAGGAAGGGTGTGAAGGCATTGGAGAGAATGCAGAAAAATTCACAATAATGATTCCAGGGTTAAGAAAGATTAGTTACGTGGATGGATTGGTGAAACTGGGAATGTTTTCCGTGAAGAAGGGAAGCTGAAGAGGAGATTTGATAGAGGTATGCAAAATCATGAGGGGTCTGGTTGAAGTAGATAAGGAGGAACTGTTACCACTCGCGAAAGGATGGAGATGGAGAGGTCACAGATTTAAAGTAATTGGCAAAAGAAGCAAAAGGTGACACAAGGAAAATCTTTTTCGTTCAGCGAATGGTAAGGGTCTGGAGTGGACTCTCGAGATGTAGATCCAAACGAGTCTGTCAAGGGAGCATTCAAGAGGAATAGGAAGAATGTGCATGGACATAAGGAAAAGCTGGGGGTGAATTGCTTTTACAGGGAGCCAGCACAAAACTGACAGGCTGAATGGTCTCCTTCTATGCGACAAGAATCCTACAAATCAAGTAAGCTTTCCTAATATCTCCTTATGTGGCCCGGTGTAACATTTTGTGATGCTCCTCTGAAGTATTTAGGCAGCACGGTAGCACGAGTGGATAGCATTGTGGCTTCACAGCGCCAGGGTCCCAGGTTTGATTCCCCGCTGAGACACTGTCTGTGCTGAGTCTGCACGTTCTCCCTGTGTCTGCGTGGGTTTCCTCCGGTTTCCTCCCACAGTCCAAAGACGTGCAGGTTAGGTGGACTGGCCATGCTAAATTGCCCTTAGTGTCCAAAAAGGTTAGGAGGGGTTATTGGGTTGCGGGGATAGGGTGGAAGTGGGGGGCATAAGTGGGTCGGTGCAGACTCGATGGCCGAATGGCCTCCTTCGGCACTGTATGGTCTATGTTCTATCTTGTGTCATTTTATTTTTTATAAAGTGGGCGCTATCTGAGTACGATTCTGGTTAGTGTTGCTATCACCAAAGTTTACTGATGGATTTTACCACCATCTAGTGGCCTCTCGCTCTATAACATCGCTGTTAGATTAACAGTTCGGTTGATCATGCTTAGTGAGATCTGTGAGAGTTGTGTCGCTATGATGTGTTTGTGCAGAAAATCTCATCAGATTCGAGCTGACTTGTTTTCCAATTGAAAAGTACATTGTAATGAGGAAGCTCCTGAATATTTATGAATAAATCAGCCTGCGTTGCGGAGGGCTGATGTTCACATCTGTTGACACTGTGGGTGGAACTGAATAAGAAACAGGACAGGAAAGGGCACCACACCTGCTCAGACATTGGAGCCACTACACACCGATCACAATTGGGGAAGTTGTTAATGTGTGCGGTGGGCACGTGTCCCATGTACAATCCCGGGAAATATCCATCCCCGCCATTAGCCAAATTGATTCACAATCGCAGTGGGCTATAAGACCCCCTCCTCTGCAAGCATCCAGCCCCAGGAGGCAGGGAGAACTGATTGACAATGTGAGAAATGTAGTTCCCTTTATAAGAATAAGCCAGGTCTTGCATCAGAGTGAATTGAAAGCAGGTGCTGCTCACGAAAGATTGTTCTTATTAGCTAGGTTTTTCCCCAAAGGAGAGTTGCTTCTGGATAGGGCGAGGATCCAAAAGGGAAAAACGGGAACCAGTATTTGTACTGAACTATAGTATCACAATAAAACAGTTGCGAATCATCAGATTGTCTTCTGTTACCAGATTTAGTAAATGGATATTCATCTATTAACACTGGTGACGATTGGCAGGCCACTGGGGTGTTTTTTTGTGTTGCTAAATTCAGGATCTTTGGCATAGTGTTCACAAAGACCACAAAATAGCTTGCAGCAACTTGCAGCCTCCATCCTCCCTTGATACACTCCAATGGGTGAACTCATCATTCCCACTCCTTTTCACCAGTCGCTTTATGTTCTTTGATCTCCCATCACTCCATCCACACGCACCCCCCACCCCCCCTCATTCACCAAGATATCTTGGCACAGACAAAAAGTGGCCCCACGATTCAGTGATGCCTCCCTGCAGGTTCCCCTCCAGGCCGTCTGGGAAAGGCAGGGAGTTCTCTTCCTAAGGGATATCAATAGGCGACCCACCCGCTTGACCAGGCCAGCCTGGATGGAGGTCACAGAGGAACTCAGCGGCGATGTGGTTCGCCCCATGTCCTGGTTCCAGTGCTGGAAAGAAATGAACGGTCATCCTGGGTGAGTGGCAATGTGGCATTGCATCAACTTGCCTCTCATGAGAGGATCAAAACAAGGGGCTTTGCAAATGGGGAACGAGGGAAATGCTTGTTGATCATTGGTACCGCATAGTAAAAGAGGCCAGACCATGTGAAAGTTGTGCATGATAAGGGGACAGATACCAGTTAGATTGTGCGATCAATGTGTGGCTTGAGAATGTACAGAGGGAGTCTTGAAATGTAAAATTCTCCAGTTTCTCATGTTGGATAAGGAGACATTCAGTGTCAGAGAGAGAGGACCAAGACAGGAGCGGGCGGGAGGGAGGTAACCGAGCGACTGGTCTGGGAGAGCTGTGTCGCTGCGATGTGCCTGTGCTGAAAAGCTCATCAGATTCGAACTAACTTTTTGCCAGTTAAAAAAATACATTGTAACGAGGAAGCTGCCGAATAATGATGAATAAATCATTCCGTGTTGCAGAGACCTGATGCTCACAGCTGCTAACACTGTGAGCAGTACTGAATAAGAAGAGCGTGGCTGCCAACAGCAGGACAGGAAATGGGCACCACACTCACTCAGGCATTGGAGCCGCTCCACACCCGATCACAATGGAAATTGTCAATGTGTGCAGTGGACACGTGTCCCATGTATAATCACATGGTGGGGATGGGCAGGAAATATCATGTTCACCATCAGCTGAATTGATTCACGGAACCAGTGGACTTTGGAGCAGGAGACCTTGGAGATTGCTGAAGATCAGGGAGGGGACTCCATTGCAGACTAACCAGCTAGCAGAGGCTTCACAAATATCTCCATCCTCAATGATGGACGAGCCCAGCACATCAGTGCAAAACATAAAGCTGAAGTAATTGCAACAATCTTCAGCTAGAAGTGCCGAGTGCTACCCGAACATGGTTTGGGTCACTTTAAATGGTATTTCTCCCAGCTCCGCTCCTCCCTCTCCGGGGTTCACAGGGACGATTTTGTTCTTCCCCAGGTTGCGTTTGTAACCTGAGAAGGCACTGAACTCCCTAAGGAGTCCTGTTATCTTTCCCATGCTGGTTAGGGCGTTCAATACACGGAGAAGCAGGTCATCCCCATAGAGCGAGACTCTATGCTCCCTGCCCTCTCTCCGAATGCCCATCCACCACTCTGCCGATCTAAAGGTGATGGCCAGTGGTTTGATAATGGACACATTCCCTTGTGAATTGAAAGAATTCGGAGCTGGTGGTGTTCATACATAAGCTCACGGTAGTAGCACTGCATGGGAGCATCATCCACCCGCTCCAAACCCAAACCGGTCCAGTAACTCCATGTGGTACCTCCATTCTACTCGATCGGAGGCTTTCTCAGCGTCCAGGGAGACAATCACCTCTGGTGTCCTCTCCCCGGATGGGGTCATTATTACATTCAGCAGGTGTTAGCTGTCTGCCCTGAACAAACCCGGTCTGATTGTCCACGATCAGTTCTGTCAGACTCACCGGGCACCTCGCCAGTGCTTTCTCCGTGTTCGTAGAAAGCTCCATGTGCCTGGTGGAGCTGGTGGACTGTCTTCCTTGTGGAGAGCAGATCAGATTCTATCTGCAGCTTTTTCGTCTCTGCCAGCAATTCCACGGTTGGGACTACCGTCAATCCACCTCCAGTGTGGAATCAATCAGCCCCTGCTTTTCTTTCCTGTCCCTAATGGCCCTATAAGCTATGATTTCCCGCCGTGATCAGCACCTTCAGTGCCTCCCAGAATGTGAAGGGTAAGACCTCGCCGTTTTGGTTTCGGGTTACATAACCGTCGATGGCTTGGGATATCATTGTACAGAATTCCTCATGGGCAAGGAGAGCTGTATCCAGCCTCCGTGGGGGACGTTGGGCCCGGCCCTTCGTCAACCTTACGTCCATGTAATGTGACGCGTGGTCGGAGTATTCCACTTTTGTTACCCCTGGAAGCACCATTTTCCCTCCGACAACAAAGTCTACACGCGAGTAGGCCTTGTGTACATGGGAGAAGAAGGATAATTATTTTTCTCTCGGGCGGTTGAACCTCCACGGGTCCCTTCCATCTGTTTCATAAAGCATTCAATTCTCGTCTCATACCTGGCACGGTTCCTGCCCTGGGGTTGGCCTGCCCATTTTTGTACAGCGCGAATTTGGCACTGTTGGACTCTGCCTACCGCTTGGCCAGATCAGCACCAATGTCGTGGTACAAGCGGATGGAATGTCCTTTCCACTTGCACTCTCTCACACTCTTCGCCCAGCTCAGGATGCACTCTTTGTCCAGGTATCTGTGCAGCCTCATGATTATTGCCCAAGGTAGTTCCCCAGCCCTGGGCTGCTGCCAAGTCGACCTATCTCTGGGGTCTTGGCGAAGCCCTCCTTGCCCACCAGCTTCCCGAGCATCGCTGCGGGTTTGCTATGGAGTTTTTGCAGGGTTTCTGCGGGATTTCAGAAGGGTTTCTGTGGGGTTTCTGCGGGATTTCTGCAGGATGTCTGTGGGGCTTCTCCCCTCCGTTCCCTACGACAACCCCATGATTCTCAGGTTTGCTGTCGCGATTGGTTCTCCTGGTCGTCGACTCTATCCTTCAACCCCTTCTGGGTTACGACCAGGCTCACTAACTCAGCCTCGAGTTCCACGATCCAGTCCCCTTGGTCCATGGCGGCTTTTTCGAGGTCCCTTGTCGTCGTTTCCTGGGCCTCTAGCCCCCACTCCATATTGTCCATTCTTCCCTCATGGGGCCATCGCGGCATCCGCTACCATCTCGACAGCTGGCAGGAGGTCTCTTCTCAGCTCCCCACTGTGTCGCTGGAGCTCAGAGGTGATGAAACCTGTCAATTTGTCCATCAATGATTGGGCCTGCACTGGGAGCTCTGTGGGGCCGACCCTCACTTGTTCTGTGCCTCCACGTGCGGTTCCCTGCTCCGAGGCTAAGATTTCCCTCCCCTCGTTTTTACTGGATTTCCGGTTGGGCGGCTGGTTCTTTCCCATCCTATTTGGAAGTGAGGTCGATGGGGGGGGTTAGACTGGGGGATTCTGAATACTTCAGTGCCGTTTTCTGTGGTTCAAAAGCCACACTCAAATTTCTTCGACGAGAGCCAGCACAGCCAGTTTAGGGCAGCACGGTAGCATTGTGGATAGCACAAATGCTTCACAGCTCCAGGATCCCAGGTTCGATTCCGGCTTGGGTCACTGTCTGTGCGGAGTCTGCACATCCTCCCCGTGTGTGCGTGGGGTTCCTCCGGGTGCTCCGGTTTCCTCCCACAGTCCAAAGATGTGCAGGTTAGGTGGATTGGCCATGCTAAATTGCCCATAGTCTCCAAAATTGCCCTTAGTGTTGGGTGGGGTCACTGGGTTGTGGGGATAGGGTGGAGGTGTGGACCTTGGGTAGGGTGCTCTTTCCAAGAGCCGGTGCAGACTCAATGGGCCGAATGGCCTCCTTCTGCACTGTAAATTCTATAAATTCTATTCTATAATTGACAGCTTTCGAGCGCCCGCTCAGCTCATGGCCTCCACCAGAAGTGTCATTGCCCATCCCTAATTGCCCTTGAGAAGGTAGTGGTGAGTTTCTTTCTTGAACCGCTGCAATCCCTGTGGTGTGGGTACTCACAGTGATGTTCGGGAGAAAGTTCAGGGATTTTGACCCAGCGACAGTGAAGGAATGCTGATATATTTTCAAGTCAGAATGGTGAGTGGCTTGGAGGGGAACTTGCAGGTAGTAATGTTCCCAAGTAACTGCTGCCCTTGTCCTTCTAGGTGGTAGTGGCCGTGGGTTTCGAAGGTGTTGCTGAAAGAGGCTTGGTAAGTTACTGCAGTTTATCATGTAGATGGTACAAACTGCTGCAACCGTGTGTCAGTGGTGTAGGGAGTGACCATTGAGGATGGTGGAAGGGGTGTCAATCAAGTGGGGCTACTTTGTCTGTGATGGTGTTGAGCTTCTTGTTGTTGGAGCTGCACCCATCCAGGCAAGTGGAGAATACTACTCGCCGCAGAAATCCCAGCAACGGATCTGGTCTGTAGACATAGTGGGTGGAGGTTTAAGGATGGTAAACGGTCGACGTTTGCCATCCTGAGAGTCTGCATTTAACCAACAGCCACAGGGACTCATACTCCGACTGTCATTTCATGCTCAATTGTGGTTGATTGACATTGAGGGGGGACGTATGTCTGGCCTTGGAAGGAAGTTCCACCCGTGCGAGCTGTTGGCCAATCTCCAATCTGGCCTGACCCGAAGCTGCAGAAGCAGTACTGCAGTGCTCTGCCTAGGTCTAAGTGCTGGGACTTTGGGGAAGGTAAGTCCAGTGCACATGGGCCAGGAGGGTAGGTGATTGAGAAGGGGGTGATCACGATGACAGGGTTAGGCCGGGGGGAGGGTGCCTCAACTCTGATGTGGCCTTCAGGTCGTGGCACACATCCCCAACCCCTCTCCTTGACCGAGATGGGAAAAGATGGAAATGTCCATTTCCCACCCTAACCACACCCGCTCCCCCCAGCATAAAGATTGAGGCTGGGTGGGGTAAGGCTCTTAAGTGGGCACTTGACGGTCTTAAGAAGTGAATGGGTGGGTTTTTCCACCCACAGCCCTGCTACCCAAGAGTGAAATTGCATCTGGGGTTGGGCGGTTGGGTTCCCAGGGGAATCTCACCCATTCAAGTTTACACTGTCCCCTGCCTCAGAAGACGTCTTCGGGGCAAGCGTGATATTTTGTTCAGCCTTTGGGGCAAGCGTGATATTTTGTTCAGCCTTTGGGGCGAGCGTGATATTTTGCCCATCACTAATCCAGTTCAGTTTCCATGGTAACCCCTAAGATGTTCGTTGGGATGGATTTAGCAATGATAATATCAATTGATCCCTCTATTTTTTGCATTATAAAACCCTTTCATGATTTTGAGCTCTGAGGAGAAAAATTCTAGTTTCTCTAGTGTCTCAACTCAACTCATCCCAGGTACAATTCTAGTAAATCCCTTCTGCCTTTTACCTAAAGCCTTGACATCCTTCCTCAAGTATGGCACCCAGAGTCAGTACTTCATTTAGGGACTAATCAGTGTTTTTTCAAAATTTAGTATTACTTTCTGGCTTTTGTGCTCCCTGGCCTGGTAATATCACAGAAGGATTGCAAAGCTTCGGATGTTAAACCTTGAAGTCTGTGTTTCCAGGATCGATCTGTCTTCCAATTGGGTGGTGAGGACTCTGGACTAAGGCACAGGAAAATTTGTGCCCAGACCAATTTGTGCAGTCAGCATGGCTTTGTGTGTGGAAAATCATGTCTCACAAATTTGATTGAGTTTTTTGAGGGGGTGACCAAGAAGGTAGATGAGGGCAGTGCAATAGACGTTGTCTACATGGACTTTAGCAAAGCCTTTGACAAGGTACCGCATGGTAGGTTGTTGCAGAAGGTTAAAGCTCACGGGATCCAGGGTGAGGTTGCCAATTGGATTCAAAATTGGCTGGACGACAGAAGACAGAGGGTGGTTGTAGAGGGTTGTTTTTCAAACTGGAGGCCTGTGACCAGTAGTGTGCCTCAGGGATCGGTGGTGGGTCCACTGTTATTTGTGATTTATATTAATGATTTGGATGAGAATTTAGGAGGCATGGTTAGTAAGTTTGCAGATGACACCAAGATTGGTGGCACAGTGGATAGTGAAGAAGGTTATCTAGGATTGCAACGGGATCTTGATCAATTAGGCCAGTGGGCCGACGAATGGCAGATGGAGTTTAATTTAGATAAATATGAGGTGATGCATTTTGGCAGATCGAATCAGGCCAGGACCTACTCAGTTAATGGTATGGCGTTGGGGAGAGTTATAGAACAAAGAGATCTAGGAGTACAGGTTCATAGCTCCTTGAAGGTGGAGTCGCAGGTGGACAGGGCGGTGAAGAAGGCATTCGGCATGCTTGGTTTCATTGGTCAGAACATTGAATACAGGAGTTGGGACGTCTTGTTGAAGTTGTACAAGACATTGGTACAGGCACACTTGGAATACTGTGTGCAGTTCTGGTCACCCTATTATAGAAAGGATATTATTAAACTAGAAAGAGTGCAGAAAAGATTTACTAGGATGTTACCGGGACTTGATGGTTTGAGGTATAAGGAGAGGCTGGATAGACTGGGACTTTTTTCCCTGGAGCGTAGGAGGCTTAGGGGTGATCTTATAGAGGTCTATAAAATAATGAGGGGCATAGATAAGGTAGATAGTCAACATCTTTTCCCAAAGGTAGGGGAGTCTAAAACTAGAGGGCATAGGTTTAAGTTGAGAGGGGAGAGATTCAGAAGGGCCCAGAGGGGCAATTTCTTCACTCAGAGGGTAGTGAGTATCTGGAATGTGCTGCCAGAGGTAGTAGTAGAGGCAGGTACAATTGTGTCTTTTAAAAAGCATTTAGATAGTTACATGGGTAAGATGGGTATAGAGGGTTATGGGCCAAGTGCGGGCAACTGGGACTAGCTTAATGGTAAAAACTGGGCAGCATGGACTGGTTGGGCCGAAGGGCCTGTTTCCATGCTGTAAACTTCTATGATTCTACCCCAACCATGGGTTGTTGGCAGGACGTGGTGGGGGTCGGCGAGATGGCTGTGGAGGATGGAATCTGGACCACAACCTCACAGATGGAGGAGCAATCGAACCACCGACCACGGGGCTCCGACCCTGGGGATTGTCTGACCCCAATGGTGATCCGATCCCTAAGCCTGGGGCCCTTAGTATGAGGGAAAATCTAATGGACGGAAGCTCTGGGACAAGGGAAAACACTCCCGCTTCTCCTGCCTGACAATCAGTGTTGTAAAGAACTGACCTTCACTGTAAAGTTGTCCTCAAGTCCCTTCACCTGCTAGATTTCTTGGGGGCTGGGAAACCTGGCCTGACACAATTAAACCTACAACGTGTATTTTCTAGAGGCTGCCAACTTTGTTAAAATATTTCAGTTGCCAACCTGCCTTTCGTTCCTGCCTCTGCGAAGTCTGACAGTGGGCGGGTTGTGAACAAGTTTGTGTTTTTAAAAATATTAACAGCTGAGCCGACCGTAATCCTCCTGTTTTATCTTGTTAGGATTCAGCCCTGCTTAGTTAAATGGAGCCAAGCCAGATGGTGAAGTACAAAACAAGATAATTCATTTTTCCTCGATGGTAGTTTTATTCACAGGATGCAGCCTTTCAGATCTCTGCCTCCTAACTCCTACCGCAGTGTCCAAGCTGGCTCTCTGTCTACTCTTTTTTTGGTTGGAAAAAAACAAATTAACCAGGGGCAAAACTAATTAACTGAGGGCGCAAATTCAGTGACCTCGTTGTGCCCGATCGTGAACGCGATGAGGCCGGCGAATAGTGGGAGAGGCCAAAAACCAGAACTGCGCCGGGCGCAAAACTTCCACGATGTAACCAACCCACTCCCATAGGCGAGATTAGGATCCCGCCATAGCGGGGCGAGAAACCAATAATCACCACTTAAGCCCTATTTCCATACAATTAATGGCAGCCACCCCATATCCAACGGCCTCCCGTGATTGAATCACCTCCCCAGCAAGTGCTCACGCTGGTGCTGATTAGTACACCTTTTTAAAAACGTGAACCTGGCGGAAGGGCTCCTGCGGGGAGCCGAGGAGGGGAGCAGCCATCTTCGCTCATAGGCAAAGAGCCCGTGAGTGCTGAATTTGCTGCCCCTGTACTGAGAGGAGGGTGGGGGCGACAAACGGGGTGCCCAGCTTCATTTGGGGTGGGTGCCATGGGGGGTGGGGATATCGGAGTTGGGTGGGGGGGGTCTCTGATGGGGAGGGCAACTGCGCGTTGGTCCACCATGCAAACCCCTGGATCATGTGTACCCGTTCCAGGGGCAATCCTAATCCCTGCCTGTCTGCCCCACCAACCACCTATAACTCCCACTGAACGCAGAGGCCTATGGGCATGCGGCTGAAGGCTATTGCTAATAGGGGATTGGCAATCATGGTTAAATGAGCACTTCACACATCCCAAGTAGATTCCCGTGAGTGGGCTGCCATGTAGCATGTAGGGCTTATTGCCCAGTGCTGGTGTAAACTTTCTGCTTTTGTAACATGCAGGGATATGAATTAATGTTTGCTTTTAAGTTGCTACATGGTGTTTTCCTGCTAAGACAGTGAACTTTAGACTAAGAGTGACTGTAACAAATGTATCCTCCAAAGACAATATATCAATGATGACCAGTGCTCCACGGGCTGCAGGAGCTGTCATTCTAAGCTGTCAAAACAGCTGCAACCACATCCAGGACAGGCAACTCATGACCTTATGTAATCACCGCACCGCCGGGTCGGAGAATGGCCGTTGGCCGCCGTGAATCCCGCCCCCGCCGAAGTCTCCGGTACCGGAGATTGGGCGGGGGCGGGAATCGGGCCGCGCCGGTTGGCGGGATCCCCCCGTTCAATTCTCCGGCCCGGATGGGCCGAAGTCCCGCCCAGAAATTGCCTGTCCCGCCGACGTAAATCAAACCTGGTATTTACCGGCGGGACCAGGCGGCATGGGCGGGCTCCGGGGTCCTGGGGGGGGGCGCGGGGCGATCTGACCCCGGGGGGTGCCCCCACGGTGGCCTGGCCCGCGATCGGGGCCCACCGATCCGCGGGCGGGCCTGCGCCGTGGGGCACTCTTTCCCTTCCGCCTCCGCCACGGCCTCCACCATGGCGGAGGCGGAAGAGACTCTCCCCACTGCGCATGCGCGGGAAACTTTCAGCAGCCGCTGACGCTCCCGCGCATGCGCCGGGAAACTGTCAGCGGCCGCTGACGCTCCCGCACATGCGTCGCATTTCCGCGCCAGCTGGCGGGGCAACAAACGCCATTTCCGTCAGCTGGCGGGGCGGAAATCCCTCCGGCGTCGGCCTAGCCCCTCAATGTTGGGGCTCGGCCCCCAAAGATGCGGAGCATTCCGCACCTTTGGGCCGGCGCGATGCCCGTCTGATTGGCGCCGTCTTTGGCGCCAGTCGACGGACACCGCACCGTTGGGGGAGAATTTCGCCCATGGATTGGACAAATGTAACCTACTGTGTAAAGAATTGATAACTATACATGGAAAGAACTGCGGTACTAAGAGAATTGATTGGCTGTATGCAAATGAGAATGCAAACTAATTCTGCTTTGATATTAACGCAGTTTAAGCCACAGTTTGAAGAGACTTATCTCCCAGAGCTCTGTGACAATAAATTGCGGTGGCAGTAACAGCGCTGAAAGAGTTTTGAGGTGGAGGCTCATGTATAGACTCCGTCCCCACAACCTGAGGATGGCCCAGGACCAGGGGATAATAGATGGCACGCATGTCACATAGTGCGCACTAGACTGTCAGGAAGTGCCTTACATCAATAGAAAGGGGTTGCACTCCCTGAACATCCAGTCATGTGTGACCACCACATGATGCTCATGCATGTACATGCACGCTTCCCAGGGAGTGTGACTGACAGCTACATCCTGGGGCAGACAGACGTCCCCGACTTCTTTGAGGACCATCCCGGGATGGTCGGTTGGCTCTTGGAAGATAAGGGGTACTCATTTAGGACCTGGCTAATGATGACAATACGGAGGCCGGTGACCGATGCAGAGGCCCGTTACAACGAGGCCCATGTAGCCAGCTGGCCTATCATTGAGCGATGCATCGGACTCCTCAAAATGTGGATCTGATGCCTCAATTGCTCAGGTGGTACACTGCAGTACAGCCCCCCCGAGGATCGCCAACCTTGTGGTGGTCTGCTGTATCCTTTACAACCTGGCATAGCAGTGGGGCGACGTGGAAGAGGATGAACATGTGGCCACCTCCGAGGAGGAGGAGGAGCAGGTGGACGACAAGAAGGCGCCGGGCCAGGAGGAGCTGGAGGACGATCCCGGGGAGGAACCAGAGGACCGGAGGACAGGCGGCTGCCGCGAGGGTCCGGCAAGCCCAGAGGGCCAGGGAGGCACACAACATTGCCCGCTTTGCCTAGGACATGGCCTAGTCCGTCATCGCAACCCCTCCCTCTCCCCATGCCACTGCGCCAGACCTCACCTTCACCATCCTCCCCTCCTCCCCCACCCCCCTACCCTTTTCCGGCCCTCCCAGGACCTGTGTAACATCAATCCAGGGTGATGGGACTGTGTCAGCATTGTCAGCGGGTCATTGTCAAGGGCAGCGGGCTGCTGATAACCCGCAGAGAGCAGAACTAAGCCCTGCCCGTCTGTTGAGTGCTAGCTCACACCCATCACCTGCATGCAGTGTGACGGGGTGAGGGGTCCAGGACCCCCATGTTATGGGCAGACAGGGGCATGGGTCTGGTGGTTGGGCTGCATCACAGAAGATAGTTCCAGAGGCGAACTACTGGTTGTGGTGAAGGTTTTGTATTGTATCTCACATAAGTGTCCACCAATGCCCCACGCTCCCAATGTTGCTGCCCCACTCACCCCACAACCCCTTCTCCCCTCTGCACCCCTTCTCCCCCTATGCACACTCCCTCCTTATCCCCTACCTACACCCTCCCCCTCAGTGCCCTCTCAGTGATCCTTGACATGCCTTCCATGCTCTCCCTCTGCATCTAGGTGTTTCCCCATGGTGCATATCAGAGGTGGAGGCATCCTGCTGCTTTCCACATCCCTTGGCCTTCAATGCCCCTGGTGGGTGTCCTCTGGGGCGGAGAGCCCCGGCCCCTTGCCGGCGGCACATGCACAGCCGTGCTGCACTGTACCAGGTGCTGACTGCAGGTCGCGGCGTCGTCAGCTGGGTGGAACCTGGGGGGAGCTGGTGGCCACCATCGCCACTACATAGGATAGGTCTGAGTTGGCAACCACGCCCTCTCCTCCCAGTAGGTGTCAGTAGGGCCCTAGAGTTCACTTCGGGACGGAAAGGCGTCTGGATTGAGCCCCGGCTGCCGCTGAGTTGTCTGTCTCTGCCAGCCCTGGTGGCTCCGCATGTGTCTAATCCATGGTGTTGACGCCCTGGGCGATGCTCCTCAGCGATTGGGCCATGCTCTGCAGCACCTTGGCAATGGCCACCTGTGACTGAAACAAGCACCACAGCACCTCAGCTATTCCCATCTGAGACTGAGACATGTCCCGTAAAGCCTCATCAAGGTCCACCTGGTACTGGGTCACCTCCCACAGCGAGTCGGAGAGTCTACCGAGCCACGCATTGGACGCCTCAACTAATGCTGCTGACATCGTGCCCCAGGCTCTCCAGTGCGGTCACCACCCTAGCAGTGTTGACCTCGGTGCCACGCATTTCCAGCGCCATCTCCTGCATCCGTAGCCTCTGGGACTCCTCCAATCAGCTATGGCTGACATCGCCCTCTGAATATCACAGCCACACCTTTTTAAAAAAAATATATATTTTATTAAAAAAAAATTCCAAACAACAATTTTTTCCCTCTTACAAAGCAAACGTAACAGTAAAGAAATTTTTAAACAATACACAAATAACTAAACCCCATAATCTTTTAACATAAACTAAACTAAAACCCTCCAGTGCCAGGCACGCCCAAAACATATGTGCGTGGTTTGCCGGGTTCCCGCCGAACCTCTCACATTTGTCCTCCACTCCGAAGAACCTGCTCAATCTTGCTCCCGTTATGTGTGCTCTATGTAGCACCTTAAATTGAATCAGGCTAAGCCTGGCGCATGAGGAAGAGGAATTTACCCTGCTTAAGGGCATCAGCCCACATACCCTCCTCTATCTCCTCCCCTAGTTCTTCTTCCCACTTTCCTTTTAGTTCGCCCACCAACTCCTCCCCCTCTTCCCTCATCTCTCGGTATATCTCTGACACCTTGCCCTCTCCGACCCACACCCCTGAAAGCACCCTGTCCTGTATCCCCTGTGTCGGGAGCAACGGAAATTCCCTCACCTGTTGTCTAGTAAACGCCCTCACCTGCATATATCTCAGGAAGTTTCCCCGGGGCAACTTATACTTTTTCTCCAATGCTCCCAAGCTCGCAAAAGTCCCATCTATAAATAAATCTCCCACCCTCCTAATTCCCAACTGGTGCCAGCTCTGAAATCCTCCATCCATTCTTCCTGGGGCGAACCTATGGTTGTTCCTAATTGGGGACCCCACCAGGGCACCCCGCACCCCTCTCTGTCGCCTCCACTGTCCCCAGATATTCAATGTTGCCGCCACCACCGGGTTCGTGGTAAACCTTTTTGGCGAGAACGGTAGCGGCGCCGTCACCAGCGCCTCTAAACTCGTCCCTTTACAGGACTTTCTCTCCAGTCTTTTCCACATCGCTCCCTCGCCCTCCATCATCCATTTACGTATCATTGCCACATTGGCGGCCCAATAGTAATCGCCCAAGTTTGGTAGTGCCAATCCTCCTCTGTCCCTGCTACGCTGAAGGAACCCCCTCCTTACTCTCGGAACTTTCCCTGCCCACACAAAGCTCGTGATGCTCCTGTCTATT
Organism: Scyliorhinus torazame; assembly: GCF_047496885.1. Lineage (NCBI taxonomy): Eukaryota > Metazoa > Chordata > Chondrichthyes > Carcharhiniformes > Scyliorhinidae > Scyliorhinus > Scyliorhinus torazame. Next base: position 156,984,462 of record NC_092716.1, read on the forward strand.
TTATTGAAAAAGGTCTTAGTGATTAGTATATAAGAACCTCGGGAGGACCATCATCTTAATTGCCTGCACCCTGCCCGCCAGCGACAGAGGCTGCATGTCCCACCTCTTGAAGTCCTCCTCCATTTGTTCTACCAGCCGTGTCAGATTAAGTCTGTGCAAGGTTCCCCAGCTCCTAGCGATCTGAATCCCCAGGTATCGGAAGTTTCTTTCCACTTTCCTTAGAGGCAGGCCTTCTATCTCTCTACTCTGGTCCCCTGGATGTATCACAAATAATTCACTCTTCCCCATGTTTAGCCTATACCCCGAGAAATCCCCGAACTCCCTCAACATTCGCATAACCTCTATCATCCCCCCCGCTGGGTCCGACACGTATAACAATAGGTCATCTGCGTATAGCGAGACTCAGTGTTCTTCTCCCCCTCTAATCACCCCTCTCCATTTCCTGGAGTCTCTCAACGCCATGGCCAGAGGTTCAATTGCCCACGCGAACAACAATGGAGACAGCGGGCATCCCTGTCTTGTTCCCCTATATAGTCGGAAATACTCCGATCTTTGTCGACCCATAACTACACTTGCCGTTGGAGCCCCATAAAGAAGTTTGACCCAGCTAATAAACCCGTTCCCGAACCCAAACCTCCTTAACACTTCCCATAAATACTCCCACTCCACCCTATCAAATGCCTTCTCTACATCCATTGCCGCCACTATCTCTGCCTCCCCCTCCACTGGGGGCATCATTATCACCCCTAATAGTCGTCGCACGTTAACATTCAGTTGTCTCCCTTTTACGAACCCTGTCTGGTCTTCGTGCACCACCCCCGGGACACAGTCCTCTATCCTCGATGCCAGTACCTTTGCCAGCAATTTGGCGTCCACGTTCAATAATGAAATAGGTCTATAGGACCCGCACTGCAACGGATCTTTATCCCTCTTCAAAATTAGCGATATCGTCGCCTCCGACATTGTCGGGGGTAAAGTCCCTCCTTCCCTGGCCTCATTGAACGTCCTCACCATCAACGGGGCCAACAAGTCCACATATTTTCTGTAAAATTCCACCGGGAACCCGTCTGGTCCCGGAGCCTTCCCTGCTTGCATGCTTCCCAGTCCCTTAATAACCTCGTCCACCCCAATCGGTGCCCCCAGGCCTACCACCTCCTGCTCCTCCACTTTCGGGAACCTCAATTGATCCAGGAACTGCCGCATCCCCTCCTCTCCCTCTGGGGGTTGAGACCTATACAGTCCCTCATAAAAAGTCTTGAACACCTCATTTATCTTTCCTGCTCTTCGCACCGTGTCTCCCTTTTCGTCTCTAATTCCTCCTATCTCCCTCGCTGCTGTCCTCATTCGCAATTGATGAGCCAGCAGGCGACTAGCCTTTTCCCCATATTCATACCTCCTCCCCTGTGCCTTCCTCCACAGCACCTCCGCCTTTCTGGTGGTCAGAAGGTCAAACTCCGTCTGGAGTCGTCTCCTCTCCCTGTACAGTCCCTCCTCCGGGGTCTCTGCAAATTCCCTATCCACCCTTAAAATCTCCCCCAGTAATCTTTCCCTTTCCTTGGCCTCTGTTTTCCTTTTGTGGGCCCCAATGGAGATCAGCCCTCCTCTGACCACCGCTTTTAGTGCTTCCCATACCACTCCCACAGGGACCTCGCCGTCGTCATTGACCTCCAGGTATCTCTCAATACACCCCCGCACTCTTGCACACACTCCCTCATCCGCCATCAATCCCACATCTAATCGCCAGAGTGCTCTCTGCTCCCTTTCCTCTCCTAATTCCAGGTCCACCCAATGTGGGGCATGGTCCGAAACCGCTATGGCTGAATACTCAGCTTCTTCCACCCTAGAGATCAACGACCTTCCCAAAACAAAAAAATCTATCCGGGAGTACACTTTATGGACATATCAGCCTCACTAGGGGGCTACCTGCCCCCCTCCCGTGTCGGCTAGCCATTACCTTCTCTAGGCCAGTCCCATATCCCGCCTCCGCGCTCCCGCTCGCTCCCCCAGCGTCGCATACCATCCCCGTCCACCCACTCTTTAGCCATTTCCTTGTGGATTTCCGCAGCAGCAACTCAGTTGTTCCCCCCCCCCCACCCCCCACCCCCCCCAGATCTCTTTCTAGCGTGATTGCTCCCCCCATATTACCTCCGTAAGTCAGCTGACTTCAACTGACCCCGGCTGCTCCTGCTCACTCCTCGACCCCCCCGTGTGGGGAACTCCCATCCGCCTTGCGCCTATCTTCCCGCCATATTCTTTCTGGCGCGGGAACATCCCTTTACCTGACCTGCCTCTTGTGGCGCAGCTCCCTTTCCCCTCCCCCTCCCTTTCCTCATTCTCCATCTATGTCCCGTCTTTCCCCCCTCACCGGCGCCCACATTTCCTAATGTCTCCCCCCTTCCCAATTTACTTCTCAATTAACTTCAACCATAACATTAACAATAACATTTCCTGCAGCATCAGTCCCTCAGTTCCGATCCAATTTCTCCTCTTTGCTAAAGGTCCATGCTTCCTCCGCCGTCTCGAAATAATGGTGTCTCTCCTGATACGTGACCCATAGTCTTGCCGGCTGCAGCATCCCGAACTTCACCTTCTTTTTATGCAACACCTCCTTGGCTCGGTTAAAGCTCGCCCTCCTTCTCGCCACCTCCGCACTCCAATCCTGGTACACCCGTACCACTGCATTCTCCCATCTGCTACTCCGCACCTTTTTAGCCCATCTCAGGACCTCTTCTCTATCCTTAAGGCGGTGAAATCGCACGATTATCGCCCTGGGTGGTTCTCCCGCTTTTGGTCTTCTCGCCAGGATCCGATGTGCCCACTCCACCTCCAAGGGGCCCGTAGGGGCCTCAGCACCCATCAGTGAGCTCAGCATCGTACTTGCATAAGCTCCACAGTCCACTCCTTCCACACCCTCAGGGAGACCCAGTATCCGAAGATTCTTCCTTCGCGCTCCGTTTTCTAGGGCCTCGATCCTTTCAGTACACTTTTTATGAAGTGCCTCATGCGTCTGTGTCTTAACCGCCAGGCCCAGGATCTCGTCCTCATTATCTGTCACCTTCTGCTCCACCACGCGGAGCTCTGTCTCCTGGGTCTTTTGTGTCTCCTTGAGCCCCTCAATTGCCTGTAGCATCGGGGTCAGCACCTCCCTCTTCAGCAGCTCCACGCACCTTCTCAAAAATTCATCCTGCTCGGGCCCCCATGTCGCCTGCGCTTTCTCTGCCGCCATCTTGTGCTTCTCCCTTTCTGTCTCTTTGGTCGACGATTCCTCGCGCTGCAGCCGCCGCCGCCGGATTTTTCCTCCTTCGTTGGGGGGGACTCCCTTCTCACTCACCCCACACCGGGTTGCGTCGCCCAAACATTTCCCGTTGGGGCTCTTAAAACAGCCCGAAGGTCCGTCGGAGCTGGAGCCGCCGAAACGTGCGGCTAGCAAGGCATCACCGCAACCGGAAGTCCTCACAGCCACACCTTAATGTCTGCACCAGCCTCGGGTAAACCTGGTTCAGAGTCTCAAGATCTGACTGAGATCAGCTGGGTTCTGGGGAGGGAAGATTTTGGATGTGGGGGGCGGCTTGGGCAGCATAGGTGGAACAGGGCACGACATGATGCCAGGCACATTTCTGTGGGGAGAGGATGGGCATTGGTGCCAACCCATCCATGCAACCCGGTGTAGGTCATTGACAGGATGTGGTACTAGGTGCCAGCCCTACTGATCACGATGCCCAAGCAGACAGCCGCTGCCATTCGTTCCAGGCAGCACTGGTTGCCCTGTGTACCCTCCGGGATCCCTGCGTGAACAGGACATCCCTCCTGGCCTCGGCCACCTCCAAGAGACTCCCTGAGTCTGCATCTCCGAATCATGGGGCCGGTCTCCTCGGCGCCATGGCTGAGAGCTGAGTGGGGCTGGCTGTGCAAGTGCTGTTTAAGTGCTGCTCTACCTTGTTAGTGGGGGGCTGGCGAGCGCGGTCTCGACGAATCAGTTGGCAAGCCTTGATTTGAGATCTGAAGCATGTGGGGGGCCTCCTTAAGTGGACCAATTAACGTTGGATTGTGGTGTTGGCCTCGCTGGGCCGAGTGCCGGGGAGCTCGTGGCAGTTCCCACTCGCTACAACACTCAGAAACGTTTCATTGAATCGCACCCTATTTAAATGAAAGTGACAGCCCTTTAAAGAGGCACTGTGACAAAAGGACACAGATATAACAAAACTTTATAAACTCGATCAAAATGACATTGTGGGGCTGATGAAGCATTCCAGATCCCTTGGGGCCCAACATGCGTTGTATATACACCCACAGTGCTGTCAGCAAGGGAGTTCCAGGACTGTGAGCCAACGACAGTGAGGGAATGGTGATATAATTCCAAATCAGGATTGTGTATGACTTGAAGTGGAAATTCCTGGTGGTGGTGATCCCACGTTTCTGTTGCCCTTCTCCATCTAGAGCGATGGCGGTGGGGGGGACTTGCCAGAGATTCTGAGAGTGGGGGTCTTGCTAGCGATTGGGGAGGCGGGGCTTGCAGGCAATTGCATAGGGGGGGACTTTGCCAGTGGATTGTGGGGGGGGGGGGGGAGTTTCAGTGTCATTCTGAGGTGCGGGGACCTGTCGGCGAGTTGAGGCACCGCCTCTCTCAAGGCCAGCACAAAACTTGCCCCTCTCCAAAAATGTTCCAAGGTGCCATTGAATAATAATAATAATAATCTTTATTAGTGTCACAAGTAGGCTTACATTAACACTGCAATGAAGTTACTCGGAAAAGCCCCTAGTTTCCACATTCCGGCGCCTGTTCGGGCACACTGAGGGAGAATTCAGAATGCCCAATTCACCTGACAGCACGTTTTTCGGGACTTGTGGGAGGAAACCGGAGCGCCCGGAGGAAACCCACACGGGCACGGGGAAAACGTGCAAACTCCACACAGACAGTGACCCAAGCCGGGAATCGAACCTGGGACCCAGGAGCTGTGAAGCAACAGTGCTAACCACTGTGCTACCCTGCCGCCCTAGCAGCTAATCAGAGCTGCCGTTGTCATGGGAACACTCTGATTTTTCCGCTATCAGCATGCACTTTAGGTTTTTCCTTTGGAGAATCGTGGCTCATACCTCCATTATACATGATCAATGGATGTAAATGTAGTACAGTCATTTCAACACTAGATGTCTCTTGGTTTTTTTTGATTTGATTTATTATTGTCACATGTATTAGTATCCAGTGAAAAGTATTGTTTCTTGCATGCTGTACAAACAATGCATACCGTACATAGGAAAGGAAGGAGAGACTGCAGAATATAATGTTACAGTTATAGCAAGGTGTAGAGAAAAGATCCACTTACTACGAGGTAGGTCCATTCAAACGTCTGATGGCAGTAGGGAAGAAGCTGTTCGTGAGACGGTTGGTACGTGACCTCAAACTTTGGTATATTTTTCCTGACGGAAGAAGGTGGAAGAGAGTATGTCCAGGGTGCGTGGGGTCCTTAATTATGCTGGCTGTCTTTCTGAGGCAGCGGGAATTATAGATAGAGTCAATGGATGGGAGGCTGGTTTGCGTGATGGACTGGGCTACATTCACGACCTTGTAGTTTCCTGCGGTCTTGGGAAGAGCAGGCTCCATACCAAGCTGTGATACAACCAGAAAGAATGCTTTCTATGGTGCATCTGTAGAAGTTGGTGAGTGTCGTAGCTGACATGCCAAAGTAGAGTCGTTGGTGGGCTTTCTCACTCTCAATGTCTCACTCTCAAATGGTATAAGAATGACTTTCCTGCTCTTTCTGAGAGAGTGTGTTTCAGGAGAGTGAACAGCCAAGACCTACATTAGCTAGAGACGTTATTTCATTATTACATTGCATAGTTAGTTATCTTTACTGTATTTTATTTCTTTTACTAGGTGAGTATTAAGTACAAAGGACTTACATAATATTATTTATATTACTCATTAAATTAGTTAATCTTTCAAAGAAAAATATTGGTTATTTCATCAACTCTGCAGGTTCAAAAAGTAATATATATTACGTAAACAATTGTCACTATATAATACTCCAAGTATTGTTTCTGCATCTCACCAACCTTATTCCCCACTCTATGTGCATTTATCCACATACACTTTGAACCCATCTTAATCCTAGGGGACATCTTAGGTGGGCAGCATGGTAGCACAGTGGTTAGGACAGTTGCTTCACAGCTCCAGGGTCCCAGGTTCAATTCCCGGCTTGGGTCACTGTCTGGGCTTAGATAGGGTGCTCTTTCCAAGAGCCGGTGCCGACTCGATGGACCTGCCTCTAGCCCGTGCGCCGCACCTCCTCCGGCCTGCCACGGGGCGGCCCCCACCCCCGACCCCCTCGGTGACCTTCCATCGAAGTCCCTCCCACATCAGCAGAACCCACCCCCCCCTCCACCGCCTAGCAACACTACTCTAAATCCCAACCGAGCTAATAAACTAATCTTATACACCCCCGCCCCCCCCACCCCACTGTGCTTCCGTGAGCTAGCTCACTTTAGCTAGCTTGGTGATCCCCGCCTCTGGCGCCAAGAAGTCTCCCACCCATTGTTCCCTCACTCCCCTTCCCCTGATCCTGCAAACAAGTTTCCTCATCCAGCCATCCCCCAACAAACACCCAGCAGCAAGCTAAAACAAAGATCAAAGGCACCACCCACCGAAACCCAGACAGGCATGTCTCCATCCCACCAAAGTGCACAAGAGTATAATTACCCAGATTACAACACAAGAAGAACAATTACCAACGTCTACCCCACAAACAGAATAGAACCAAAAACAAAACGAAAAATTGATTCTCCCCCCACCCCCCACTCCCCTCTCCCCTGAACAGAGCTCCAAAAAGAAAACTTATACAAAGCAATACGAAAGAACATAGCCAATTTAGAGGGGAAAAAAAACACACCCCCCCCAACCACAGCCCCACCGACAATCCGAGGGGGGGGAGAGATGAAAAACCAAATAAACAAAAAAAAAAACCAGAAAAAGAACAGACAAAGAAAAGGGGCCCAATATAGGCCAACATATTGTCACTGAGTCCGAAAGTTTTCAAGCTCCCACCAGTCCTTTTCTTTTTGCATAATCCAGCGCCTCATCGGGCGACTCAAAATAATGGTGTTGGTCTTCATGCTTGACACACAAGCGCCCGAACTTCACCTGCTTCTTAAAGAAGATCACCTTGACCTGGTTGAAGCCTGCCCTCTTCCTTGCCACCTCCACGCTCAGGTCCCGGTATACCCGTAGGATGCTATTCTCCCACTTGCAACTTCGCATACACTTGGCCCACTGCAGAATACATTCCTTATCCAGGAACCTGTGTAATCTCACCACCATCGCCCTCGGAGGGTCCCCCGCCCGCGGCTTCCTGGCAAGCGCCCGATACGCCCTGTCCACCTCCAGCGGTCGGGGGAATGCCTCCTCGCCAAGCAGCTTTTCGAACATACCCGCCACATATGCTTGTGCGTCTGCTCCCTCAGGAAGCCCGACGATTTTTAGATTCTGTCGGCGGGACCGGTTCTCAAGGTCTTCCACCTTTTCCAAGAGCCTTTTCTACTGCTCTCGAAGCATTCCCACCTCCAGCTCCACCGCTGTTTGGTGCTCCTCTTGTTCCAGCAGTGCCTTCTCCACGTTTTGAATCGCTCAGTCCTGAGCGTCCAGTCTGCTTTCCAGGCGATCAATTGACTCCTTGATCGGGTCCAAACATTCCCGCTTCTGTCTGGCGAAACCATCCTGGATGGCCTGCATCACTGGGTCCGCTGCACTCTGCGCTGCCACCCCAGGGGTCTGACCCTCGGCCATACTGACTCCCATTCCAACTTCCACACCACTCACTGCTGGCTTCTTGTTCCTGCCCTTTTGCACGCTTTTAATCCTTTTTTCCATAAACCAATGCGAGGAAACTGTGCCCAGCCGCCTCAGCCAACAAATCGAAGAAAAGTCCGGGGGAAAGGTCCAAAAACCCAACCAGAGCAGGAGCCACCAAATGTGCAACCTACTCCTCCATCGTCGCCACCGGAAGTCCCACTTAGCCATGTTGACGCCAGATCGAATGGCCACCCGGCATCTATCAGCCTCGCTGAGGAGACCCCAGCCAAATGCCGATTAGTACTGGTCACCACAGACGAGGACCAGACGTAGAGGCACTTAGGGGTCTCCCAGGTGATCAAAGACCTCCCAGGTGGTTGGCCTCGAGCCAGACTGGTACCCTGGCACTGCTGGTGCCATCCAGGCACCTTGGCACTGTGGCACTGCCATCCATGCGCCCTGTTCATGTCACCTGGTCACCTTGGCAGTGCCACCTGGCCGCCAGCCTGGCACTGCCAGGGTACCCAGGTGGCACTGCCAGGTTGGCAGGGGCATTGCCAGGGTACCAGGCTGGCATTTTGCCCACCTTGGGAAAATGTGAAAAAGCAGGAGAATAAAAATATATTTTTTAAAAGGGATCTGAACACTGGTGAATTTGACGCACAATTGGTGATCATTCTGTGTTGATGCTGCATGCAACAGGGCATAACCATCGTCTTGTACCTTCCAACATTTATTAATCCATATCACCAATTTTATGTTGTCTCAGCTCCCTTCGCTTGGGATAATCAACACCTTATTTTTAGTTTCACGCTCCTCCTTACTTCCCCACCCCCCTCCCCCACTCCCAGTGCACAAGGCGTTTGAGCAGAAATAAAGAACTCATATTCCTGTGGTTCATGGTGTCATCAGGAAGTTTGAATGAGGAACTAAAGAGACATAATCTGTGAAACCATTTCGAAAGACACTAGGACGCTGCAGCATGGCTGAAGACCATTTATCTGATAGTTGGGTGTCAAAACGTTAAATACGGATGGACTATTGGCAGTTCTGATAAAGATCATCCACCCGCTAAAGACCCAACTGCTGGACAGATGTGGAAGAAGAAGAGCTGGCAGGTTCCCCCAACTCCAGCTGCAACTTCTGGACAAAGGTACTAAGTATCACATGGGACTGGGTCACTACCGTGCATTGAGATTTGTGAGCACAAAGTGCAGGAAGAACCTAGAGTAGGCAAATGTTGTCTAATTTGTATCAGATTCAGTTGTCATGACAGATCCACTGTCTGTTTAAAGGGGCTCTGTTTTCACAAGAGAGTGTCTGGCAAAATAAAAATGCTTTCTGGGATCAAGGAATCTCAGAAGTGCTCTATGTATTATTTTCATCATGGAACCACTGGTGGCAAAGAAATAATGTTTCAATATAGTGTACAATTAAAAGTTTGTCAAGTACTTGTACATTCTTAAGATAATTAGCAAATGGATAAGAGGGGAGATGCAGCGAATTTATTTTTTAAGTTGTGATTTGTTATGATCCACAATGCACTGCCTGGAAGAATGGCGGAAGCAGGTTCAACAGGAACTTTCAACAGCAAATTGGAGTTAAATTGAAAGATTTGCAAAGCTACGGGGAAACAGCAGCGGTAACGGATTAATCTGATACTTGTTCAAAGATCCAGTATAAGCATGATGGGCCAAATGGCCTCTTCCTGTGTTGTAAGACCATAAGACATAGGAGCAGAATTAGGCCATTCGGCCCATCCAGCCTGCTCCGCCATTCAATCATGGCTGATATTTTTCTCATCCCAATTCTCCTGCCTTCTCCCCATAATCCCTGATCGCCTTATTAATCAAGAAGATTGTATACTCCCGTGATTCGAAGGAAAGCGACCCTTTAAGAATCTTTCAGCTTTTATTGAATGTTTAAAACTATATTCTGGATGACTAGCCCTGTCAGGGAGTATTACGTACTGGGGCCAATTGTAAATGACAGCACACATTGAGTACACTATCAGGGCAGTGTGGCAGTGGAGAAAGCCCTGAACCATTTCCATTAAGTGTCAGCAGAATACATTACCCATTGGTAGAATATAATTTAATTGCCTTAGAAATGTGATCAAGTCATTGAAAATATATTCTATTTTTTTAAATAACAAAATCCATTGTTGTTGCGTGCTTTTGCTTTTCGGTTATAGAAGTTCCTTTGTTGAACCTTGCTTGGGTTGAATTAGCGAACTCAGTGAGTGATAGCAGGCAACTCACCCATTAGGGGATCACAAAATTGGCCAACTCCTCCGCAATAAATTACGGTGGGCCGGGCAGAGTGCACTAACCGGCCAGCAGTATGTGGGAAGATTGTGGAGCATAAGGAGCCACAAAAGTCAGTGACACTTTGGTATTTGTCCGGCATTTTGAGAGATCTCCAGTGGCTTCTTTAGCAGATGGTGGATTAGGTTACTCTATGCCTATCATCACTGCGTCAAATATATGCCCATTGGCACATGGAAATTGTGTTATGGTGGTACGATTATTGCTTAATCTTATTGTAAATAAGCATTCTGTCAGCCTCAGGCTGTACTGTTGGCCTCACATCTCAAGGCCAACACCTAAATCAATCAGGCAGACCTTGGGCAGCCAAAGGAAGTCCAATTTCTTTCTGTGGCAGTAGGTAGGTTTTGTGAGGGCCACGAAGAATCCAGCACGAGTTTTAAGGATACAAAGTAATAACATTTATTTACAATAACATATGTACATAACAGTAGCAGTAACTTCCCTTGCTACATACTCCTTCCTGCTGGTTCCTGAACTGGCCAGCTTTATTTATACTAGGAGTTTATTAATGGTTTCTCCGCCCCCCTCATTGGGGAAGCTCATACTCCCACGGGATTGTGGGATAGTCATTAGTCCCCAGCCAATGGTAAGTAGGCAGGTTATAACAGTAGGCAGATAGGAACCCATCCCCACCATTAATTTAACCCAGAATCTATTCCCATTCAATGATTGTACTGTAGGTAAATTACTATTCAAATAACTGAATCAATTACAGAATGTACATAGATGCACAGGCATCGGTATGTCTCTTTCATTCCTTACCAGTTTGATGAAGTGAATTATTTTTTGCATAAACTGTCTATATGCAGAAGGTTACGCTGCAGAGTTTAAATCTAGCCCATAATCTAGCACATAACGTGTTTCCATTCAATCTTTAGAGTAAACTTCCTGCATGTTGTATTCTACATTGAGCCAATATAAGCCTACACTGTAAGTCTTTATGAAACACAGTTACAGCTTTGACCTTAAAATAAACAAGGGCATTCTTTAATTAATTGAGCCTCATTTCTTCCATTGTGCACGGTGCATTTATATAAGGGGATCAGGGGTTATGGGGAGAAGGCAGGAGAATGGGGATGAGGAACATATCAGCCATGATTGAATGGCAGGGCAGACTCAATGGGCAGAATGGGCTAATTCTGCTCCGATGTCTTATGGTCTTACATAGCACCTTTCATGACCTGAGGATGCTCCAAAGCACTTTAATGAGGTACTTTCAAAGTTTAGTTGCTGCTGGAAAGTCAGAAACACCTCAACCAATAGGCACAAAGGCCCCACAAACAGCAATGAGACAAATGATCAGATCATCTCTGTTAGCTGAGGGATTAAAGTGAGCCAGGACACAAGAGAAAAGTCCCTTGATCATCTTGAAAATAGGTCTATCGGATCTCTTACATCCACCTAATAAGGCAGATGGGACATTGATATCTCATCTGAAAAATGGCATCTCTAACAGTGCAGCACCCCTTCAGATAATGAAAATCACCTTGGGTTATTTTGCTAATACAAGTTGTTGCTGCACTGAAGCACCAGTCTAGATTCTCCATTCAAGTCTCTGGGCTGGGAGTTGAACCCACAAACCTTCTGACTCAGAGGTGAGAATGCAGCCAGTAAACCACAGCTGACACGTAGCACTGTCCATGTGAGAGAGACGGGTTTATATATTCCTTCAGCTGCCTTGCTACACATGATAGATGGTGTTAAATTGCCATCTTTGGCAAACAAGATGAATATATTCCTGCTTTGTAAAATGGTTTGAGCTCAGAGCAGGTGTTCAGGTTTCAAAGACGATGAATCTGCTGATCGCAATGGAAATATTTCCATTGTCGTGCTGAACACTGCTCACTCAGATCTCAATACCGTTTCTTCACATCACAAGGGTTCAGATGACACTCAGTTTAAAAGATTCACTGAGTCAGTGTGGTTTGGCAAAGAAATGGCCTGAGCTAATCCAAGGGACCAGCAACAGTAAAAAAAAGGGATGTGGATCAATCCGTGAAGGAAGCTATTTGTTACATAAGAACTTAAAAAGAAATAGGGAGCAGGAGTCGATCATGTTGATGCACGATCAATTGCACAAAGACTAAAGTTGGGTACAGCTGTGGCTTTATTACAGTCAGATGCGTGGCCTCCTGCTGCAGCTGGCGAAATGGCAGGGCACTGGAGGTCATGCATATTTATACAGGTCGCCCTGGGCGGAGCCAGCCGGCAGGAGCTACCGGCAAACCTGTAGTGCAGGTCCTACCTTACATCTCCTATTACAGTGGATCACCACATTCACCCCCTGTTACAATTATGTACAGTGGTAGGGAAAGAAAAGTCCATGTTGACGGTCCGGAGTCCGTCAAAGGTTCAGCCGGTCCGGTGCTTCGTTGGGAGCGGCGTAACGGTGGCGGCGAAGTCGGTGCTGGCGGTGGTGGAGGTGGCAGCGATGGCGGTGCTGATGCTGGCCAGTCATCGGGGAACTCCGGGAGCGTGCAGAAGTCCTCTTCGTCCTCTTGTGCGGAAAAGGGGAGATGGGGGTGGCCTGGTGGGAGCAATATTGGCGGCGCGGTGGGAGGTGGGGGGGGGGGGCGCATTGGTGGGGGGGGGGGGGGGGGGGTGTTGGGGTGGAACCTGATGGTGCCAGGTCCCTGAGTGAGACAGTATCTTGGCGGCCATCGGGGAACTCAACGTAGGCATACTGAGGGTTGGCGTGGAGCAGGTGAACCCTGTCCACCAAGGGGTCTACCTTGTGGAGTTGCACGTGCCTATGGAGAAGGACCGGTCCTGGAGCAGCGAGCCAAGTCGGGAGCGACACCCCGGATCTGGACTTCCTGGGGAAGGTAAAAACACGTTCATGGGGTGTATTATTAGTGGTGGTGCACAATAGTGACCGGATGGAGTGTAGAGCGTCAGGGAGGACCTCCTGCCAGCAAGAGGCTGGGAGATTCCTGGATTGTAGGGCCAGCTGGACGGCCCTCCAAACCGTCCCATTCTCCCGTTTTACTTGCCCGTTTCCCCGGGAGTTGTAGCTGGTCATCCTGCTGAGCAGGAACTGACGCAGCTCATCGCTCATGAATGAGGATTCTCTGTCACTGTGGATGTAGGCGGGGAAACCGAACAGGGCGAAGATGGTGCTGAGGGCCTTGATGACGGTGGCAGACGTCATGCCGGGGCATGGGATGGCGAAGGGGAATCGGGAGTACTCGTCGACCACACTGAGAATGTACCTGTTATGGTCGGTGGAGGGGAGGGGCCTTTGAAATCCACGCTGAGGCGATCAAAGGGGTGGGAAGCCTTCACCAGGCGCGCACGGTCCGGCCAGTAGAAGTGCGGCTTGCACTCCGCACAGACCTGGCAGTCCCTGGTGACTGTCCTTACTTCCTCGACGGAGCAGGGCAGATTGCGAGCTTTGACCAGATGGTACAATCGAGTGACCCCTGGGTGACAAAGGCTGTCGTGTAGGGCCCGGAGTTGGCCCACTTGTGCGCTGGCACATGTACCTCGGGAGAGGGCGTCTGGGGGCTCGTTGAGATTACCGGGGCGATACAAGATCTCGTAATTATAGATGGAGAGCTCGACTCTCCACCGCAAGATTTTATCATTTTTGATCTTGCCCCGCTGTGTGTTATTGAACATGAAGGCTACCGACTGTTGGTCTGTAAGGAGAGTGAATCTCTTACCGGCCAGGTAATGCCTCCAATGCCGCACAGCTTCAACGATAGCTTGGGCCTCCTTTTCGACGGATGAGTGTCGAATTTCAGAGGCATGAAGGGTGTGGGAAAAGAATGCCACGGGTCTGCCTGCCTGGTTGAGAGTGGCGGCAAGGGCGATGTCTGAAGCATCGCTTTCTACTTGGAAAGGCAGTGACTCGTGCACTGCGTGCATCCCGGCTTTGGCGATGTCTGCTCTGATGCGGGCGAAAGCGTGTTGTGCCTCGGCCGCGAGGGGGAATTGGGCAGACTGGATGAGTGGGCGGGCCTTGTCCGCATAGTTTGGTGCCCACTGAGTGTAGTAGGAAAAGAACCCCAGGCAGCGTTTGAGGGCCTTGGGGCAGTGGGGGAGGGGAAGTTCCATGAGTGGGCGCATGCGGTCGGGGTCGGGCCCGAGAAGTCCGTTTTGGACTATATAGCCGAGAATGGCTAACCGGGTCGTGCTGAACACACACTTCTCTTTGTTGTAGGTCAGGTTGAGAAGAGTGGCAATGCGGAGGAATTTATCAAGGTTGGCATCGTGGTCCTGCTGGTCATGGCCGCAGATGGTGACATTATCTAAGTACGGAAAGGTGGCCCGCAAACCGTACTGGTCGACCATTCGGTCCATCTCTCTTTGGAAGACCGAAACCCCATTTGTGACACCGAAAGGGACCCTGAGGAAGCGGTGGAGGCGACCGTCCGACTCGAAGGCAGTGTATGGCCGGTCCGACTTCCGGATGGGGAGCTGGTGGTAGGCGGATTTCAGGTCAACTGTTGAGAAGACCCGGTACTCCTCAATCTGATTGAACATATCAGATATGCGTGGGAGGGGGTACGCATCGAGCTGCGTGTACCGATTGATGGGCTGGCTGTAGTCCACGACAATCCTGTGTTTCTCCCCAGTTTTAACCACTACCACTTGGGCTCTCCAGGGGCTGTTGCTGGCCTCAATAATACCCTCCTTAAGCAGCCGCTGGACTTCGGACCTGATGAAGGTCTTGTCCTGGGTACTGTACCGTCTGCTCCTAGTGGCAACGGGCTTGCACTCCACAGTTAGATTGTCAAAAAGGGAGGGGGGATCGACCTTGAGGGTCGCGAGGCCGCAAATGGTAAGCGGGGGTAAGGGCCCGCTGAATTTGAGGGGGAGGCTCTGGAGGTTGCACTGGAAGTCCAGGCCCAACAGGAGTGCAGCGCAGAGATTAGGAAAGACATCGAGGCGGAAGTTACTAAATTCTATGCCCTGGACCGTGAGGGTGACTGTACAAAAGCCTCGGATCGGGACGGAGTGGGATCCGGAGGCTAGGGAGATCCTTTGATTGGCAGGGTGGACCGCGAGGGAGCAGCGCCTTACCATATCTGGGTGAACAAAGCTTTCAGTGCTCCCGGAGTCCAGCAGGCACGAGGTCGCGTGGCCGTTAATTTTAACCGTCGTCGATGCGGTGGCCAGGTTGTGCGGACGAGATTGGTCCAGCGTCATAGAGGCGAGGTGCGGGTAGCCACGGATGGTTCGGGTGGCGAGCGTGTGCGGTTCTGATGTCGGGATGTTCGGGGACCCTGTGGGAAACAAGATGGCGGCGCCCATGGTGCGCACATTGCGGGGTCTGGACAAGATGGCAGCGCCCATGTGGCGCACGTGGCCGAAGGGGGACAAGATGGCAGCGCCCATTGGTCGCACATGGACCCGGGAGGAGAAGATGGCGGCTCCCATTGTGCGTCTGGCGTGGGGAGGGGGGCGATAGCAGGCGCGATCGCAGCGACTGCGCGGGCCTGGCACACAGCCGCCAAGTGGCCCTTTTTATTGCAGGCTTTACAAACTGCAGTGCGGGTCGGCAGTGTTGACGGGGGTGCTTCTGCTGACCGCAGAAGTAGCAGCGGGGAGCCCCGGGGTGTGCGGATCGGCGCAGGCGTATTGCGAAGGCAGGGCCCCGGCTGAGGAGGTCGTCGGCGGGTCCAGGAGGGGTAGGCAGGGGTAGAAGGGGGGCAGCGCGGCGGGAGAGGTACGATTGTACGTTGCAGGATGCGACCGTCATGGAGAGCGCCAAGGTTTTCGTCTCCGCCAGTTCGAGCGTGGCCCCTTCCAGCAATCGTTCTCGGATGCGGTCCGACGCAATCCCCGTCACGAAGGCATCGCGCATGAGGAGATTCGCGTGTTCGGCGGCCATGACAGCTTGACAGTCACAGTCCCGGACAAATGGAATTAGGGCCTGCCAGAAGTCTTCGATGGACTCACCAGGTAGTTGCGAGCGGGTGGCAAGTACATGCCTGGCGAAGAGCGTGTTCGCCTTCTGCGCGTAGTGTTCTTTGAGGAGGTCCATTGCTGTTGTGTAAGTCGTGGCCTCTTGGATCAACGGGAACACGCTGGAGCTCAGTCTGGAGTACAGGACGTTTATCTTCTGAGCCTCCGTTGGCGCGTGGTCCGCCGTGTTGATGTAAGCATCGAAACATGCTAGCCAGTGAGTAAAGTCTTTCCTGGCGTCGGGCGAGTGAGGATCCAGCTGCAGGCGATTGGGCTTAATTCGGATATCCATTCTGTGGAAAACCTGACTGTAATAAATTGATGCACGATCAATTGCACAAAGACTAAAGTTGGGTACAACTGTGGCTTTAGTACAGTCAGATGCGTGGCCTCCTGCTGCAGCTGGCGAAATGGCAGGGCACTGGAGGTCATGCCTATTTATACGGTTCTCCGTGGGCGGAGCCAGCCGGCAGGAGCTACCGGCGAACCTGTAGTGCAGGTCCTACCTTACATCTCCTATTACAGTGGTTCACCACACATGTCAACCCTTCAAGCCTGCTCAGCCTTTCGATATCTCAGCTGATCTTCAATCTCAACTCCCCCCTTGCCACACTAACCCAATGTCCCTTGATCCCCTTAATATGCCAAAAGTTGATCTCTCTCTATCTTGGCTATACACAGTGACTGAGTGTCCATGGGTGCAATTTTACAAAACGTTTCTAAGTGAGGCAGCGAGCGGGAACTGTCGCGAGCTTCCCGGCTCGGCCTGGCGAGGTCGTTACCGCTAAAACGTTCATTGGTCCAGTTAACGAGGCCCCACGGGCTTCACACCGCAAATGACAGACCAAGGCAGGCCTGCAGCATGGTTCAATTCCCTTACCAGCCTCCCCGAACAGGCGCCGGAATGTGGCGACTAGGGGCTTTTCCCAGTAACTTCATTGAAGTCTACTCGTGACAATAAGCGATTTTCATTTTCATGATGGTCCTGCTGGCTGATTCACCGAGACTGCGCTCACTAATCCCCTGCTAACAAGGGAGAGCAGCATTTAAACCGATCTTGCGCAGCCAATCCCATTCAGCTCGCAGCCATGCTTCCGAGATAGCCCCACAATTCAGGGCTGCAGATCTGGGGAGACTACTTGAAGCTGTCGAGGCCAGGCGGGATGCCCTTTTCAGTTGAGGGTCTCGGCGGGTCAGCCACAGGGCAGCTAGTGCCACCTAGGAGGAAGTGGCAGCAGCAGTCAACTCGGGGAGTGTGACCCGGATGCCCGGCACCCAGTGCCGCAAGAAGGTCAACAAGCTCCGCTCCCCCCCCCCCCCCCCCCCCCCCCCGCCCCCCCCCCCCCCCAAGAGTGTGCGCCTTGCACTGCTTCCGGCCTGCACTGTTCCATGCCCCCACCCACCCATGGCCAGCAGTGCTGCCCACACCGCCCCATTCCCCCCTACTCCCCAGCACCCCCATACTCCCCCTCACCCCATACAGCCCACGTCCCCCACCTCCCGAAGCCCCGAGCCCCCACGATGAACCACTTGTGCAGCTAACGGTGCCCCCTCCGTGTCCCCACAGGAGAAGTCGGTCTACAACTGACGGGAGAGGGCCCAGACGGGCAGCGCGGTTCCAGACATTAGAGTCCTCTACCCCTATGAGGAACAGGCTGTGGAGGTTGCGGGGGTGGCCGAGAACAGATCAATGACCACCATAGAAGTTGGCGCACGCCTCAGAGGATCCACTGGCCACTGTCCTGATGACCTGTCGCATATGAGTTGTTAATGCCATACAGACAGGCCCACCCCGCCCATGTGTGTTCATTCTCCAGCAGGACCTGCAGTCGACATACCAGCCCATACAGGTGTCCTCCCCCAGCCTACCAAAAGAACACTTTGGAGGAGAGCTCCGAGGATGCTACCATAATAGTTACGGCACAACTGTTATACCCACCGTCCACCAGTGGAGGGCACATGTAGTGGTCAGGCTTCTGGGGCATATTCTTATGAGCACCATTCAGCTGCTGATGTGCATTAGTTGGAGGCAGTAATGCTCAGGTATGACAGCAGTCGGACGTCTGCTGGATCCCAGGACCCAGCTGGGTCCCAATCAGATGCTGAGCCTCTGGACCAGGTTTACCCGGAGCTGATGGTGCACAGCAGTATACCCCCCAGAGGGTCGCCTGCTTTGTGGTGGTCTGCTGTGTCCTCCACATCCTAGCACAACAGTGGGCAGCACGGTAGCATTGTGGATAGCACAATTGCTTCACAGCTCCAGGGTCCCAGGTTCGATTCCCAGCTTGGGTCACTGTCTGTGCGGAGTCTGCACGTCCTCCCCGTGTGTGCGTGGGTTTCCTCCGGGTGCTCCGGTTTCCTCCCACAGTCCAAAGATGTGCAGGTTAGGTGGATTGGTCATGATAAATTGCCCTTAGTGCCCAAAATTGCCTTAGTGTTGGGTGGGGTTACTGGGTTATGGGGATAGGGTGGAGGTGTTGACCTTGGGTAGGGTGCTCTTTCCAAGAGCCGGTGCAGACTCGATGGGCCAAATGGCCTCCTTCTGCACTGTAAATTCTATGATACAGACGCTAGGGTGTGGCCGCGAGATACAGAGGGGGGTGTCAGCGACACTCCAGCAGGTCCATAGCAGACTGGAGGAGTCCCAGAGGCTACGGGCATAGCAGAAAATGGTGGCAATGCATGACTCTGAGGCCAACACTGCTAGGGTGGCGACTGCAGTGGAGAACCTGGTGCATGGCGTCAGCAGCATAAGTGGAGGTGTCCAAAGCATGTCTCAGTCGGTGACAGCCGTGGCTGAGCACCTTGACAGCATGTTCCAGTAGCTGGAGGACATCACCCAGTACCAGGTGGACCTTGATGAGGCGCTGTGGGTTATGTCGCAGTCCCAGGTGGGCATTGCCGAGGCACTATGGAGCTTGTTCCTGTCGCAGGTGGGCACTGCTGAGGGACTGCAGAGAATGTCCCGGTCACTGAGGAGCATCGCCGAGGGCATTGAGACCCTGCTGCAGACACTGGGGAGCCACCAAGGCTGGTAGAGCTAAATGACGCACCACCAGCTGTCCCACCATCCCGACGTGAACCCCTTGGCCCTATGGGCACCGACCAGGAGGAGGAGCCATAAGAACATAAGAACTAGGAGCAGGAGTAGGCCATCTGGCTCCTTGAGCCTGCTCCACCATTCAATAAGATCATGGCTGTTCTTTTTCTGGACTCAGTTCCACCTACCCGCACGCTCACCATAACCTTTTATTCCACTGAGAGGGCACAGGGGAGGGGTGGGGGGGGGGGGGGGTTGCTGGTTGGGGACACCTCTGTTACTGATTACAATTTATTGACCTCGACCAATATGACGCCTCTGCCACTTTCTTCCGCAATGCGGGCCGAGCACCAATCCCATGCTCCATCTCCCGGACATGGAGGGCCTGGACTCCACCACCCTCCCCCCCCCCCCCGGAGATGATGGGTGTGAGCAAGCACTCAGCAGACAGGCAGGGGTCAGACTATAGCATAGAATGAGGAGCACCAGCTCTCAGCTGGTTATCATCACCCCCCCCCTGCCCATGACAGTGACCCGCTGACAGTGCTGACACAGTCCCATCACCCTGGAGTGATGTTACACATACCCTGGGAGGTGGGGAATGGGGAGGGGGAGGTGGAAGGATGGTGCAGGGGGGGAAGGGGAAGGCAGAGGAATGAGGGAGGGCTGAGGGAAGTGGCAGAGGGGGGTTGGGGAGAGGGTGAATGACGAACGAGGCCATGTCCTAGATGAAGCGGGTGAGGATGAGGGCCTCCATGGCCCTCTGGGCTTGCCGGATCCTCGCTGCTCTCGCCTGTACTCCATCCTTCGGCTGGTCCAGCAAGTCCTCCCTGGGCACGTCCTCCAGCTCCTGAGTCTGGCGGCTCCTTGTCTTCGGCCTCCTCCTTCGAAGTGGCCGCATATTTTCCCCTCCACCTCCAGTGCATCGCCCCACTCTTGTGCTAGGATGTGGAGGACACAGCAGACCACCACAAAGCAGGCGACCCTCTGGGGGGTATACTGCTGTGCACCACCAGAACAGTCGAGGCATCGGAACTGCATTTTGAGGAGTCCGATACACCGCTAAATGATAGACCAGCTGGCCCCAAGAGCCTTGTTGTATTGGGTCCCTTCATCTGTCACCAGCGTCCGTACTGGCGTCATTAGCCAGATCCTAAGCGGGTACCTCTTATCCCCCAAGCCAACCGGCCATTATGGGATGGTCCTCAAAGAGGCAGGGGATGTCTGCCTGCCCAAGGATGTGGCTGTCATACACACTCCCTGGGAAGCGTGCACAAACGTGCATGACCTTAAGGTAGTGGTCGCACACAAGCTAGACGTTCAGGGAGTGGAACCCCTTTCTGTTGGGCATTTCCTGACTGCCCAGTGAGCGCAAGATGGCCTCCCACCTCTTTGACTGTGAGCAAAGATGGCTACTCATCTCCTCGGGTCCCGCAGCAGCACTTCCGCCAGCTTCATGTTTTTAAGGAGTACTAATCGGCGCCCCCGTGACCACTTGCTGGGAAGGCCGTTAGATCACAGGTGACCTTTAGATAGGGGGTCACTCCAGTCAATTGTATGGAGATAGGGCTTAAGTGCTGATTACACCCGGCGATAGCGGAGACTCCTGCTGTTCGAGCATCTTGTTGGGTCTAGTCCATGTCAAAGTTCACAGTTTCTGCCTGGGAAAATAGGGCACCTGTGACTTCGCAGATGCAATTGTGGGCTTTAGCTTGAGAGATGCAATAAAAAATGTCCCCTGGGCTCAAGCCCTAGAATGAACCTGAGACATGGAAGTTCAGGATGCGGTGACCTTGCGGCCACCAGAAGTGGGTATCCTCCTCCTCCATATGATGCCAAGTCCGCAAGGACATGGCACAGGTGCCGTACCGTCCCCTTGTTGAGGCAGAACTTCCTGCGGTAGACACTGTTCATCATCTGTTCAAACGACGCCTGTACATCTTGGGCTACCACGGGCCTCCCTCTCTGGGTCCCGCCCTGGCCTGATGGGCAGCCGGGTCTACAGAGTGTGGGGTGGGGCCCTGCACATGGATCGCTGCCTCGAGCCTCTGTTATCACTGCAGTCGCTGTCTCCTTCGACGTCTGATCCAGCCTGCCATGGGCACCACTAGGGCAAGCTCCGCGGGGTCCATGATATCTTCCATACCCTGTAATATCTGTAAGGGATTGGGAGAGGATGTGAGACTGACAACCAGCGGAGCCTTCCACCCCATGACCCTCCATGTCCCCCATCGCTCCTCCCTCCCACCCTCCCCATCCGACACCCACAGCCATCCGACATGCCCTGCTCACACACCCCCAACCGCAGCGGGGGCCTCTGGTCACTGGACCGCTCACGCTGTGCCCCAGACACCGACAAGTAATATTACCTGGACCAGGCGCTGGTCCCATCCCCGGTGCACACACCCAGCCCCTGGCCGTGGAAATGTCCCTGGTTCTGGGGCCCAGCTGCTGGGTGTTCAGATGTTGGCCGCAGCATCCGTGGTGTTACTTCCTGCAGTGTCCAGGCATCACGGTCTGTTTGCGATGCCTAGCAATAACCCCCACATGCTACATGGCATGCCTACCCACGGGAATCCACTTGGGAAATGCGACATGCCCACTTAACTATGATTGCCAAATCCCAATTAGCAATAACCTCCAGCTGTGCGGCTGGAGTCCTCCACGGGCAGTGGGAATTATGGGGGGTCGGTGGGGCAGGTTAGCTGGGCTGAGTTTGCCCCGAGAACGGGGCCTCGCGGTCCAGCGGTTGGCATGGTGGACCCGTGGGCGTCTAGACACCCAACCCCCCCCCCCCCAGCTCAGGCCACTGGGCAGCCACCACATCCGCCCCCCCCCCCCCCCCCCCCATGACTGATGCCGGACCACCCTGACCAATCTTGGGCCTCTGGGGGCTCCCTCACCCCCTTCTGAGCACTGGGACAGCAATCCCAGTGCCTCCCACCACTTTGACTGTGAGCAAAGATGGCTACTCACCTCCTCGGGTCCCGCAGCAGCAAAACTTCATGTTTTTAAGGAGTACTAATCGGCGCCCACATGACCACTTGCTGGGAAGGTGACCATTAGATAGGGAGTCACTCTGGTCAATTGTATGGAGATGGGGCTTAAGTGCTGATTATTGTTTGCTTGTCACACTACAGCGGGATCCTGATTTCTCCAACAGTAGTGAACCGGTTAGATTGCAAACGGATCAGCCCCGGTGCGGTTCTCATTCTTGGCCTCTCCCACGACTTATCAGTCTAGTCAGGCTCTCGCTTAAGTGTGATGCTGCCATTAAATTGTGCCCAATATCTCTTTGGGGTAGAGAATTCCAAAGATTCACAGCCCTGTGAAGAAATTTCTCCTCATCTCCGTTCTAAATGACCGACCCCTTGTTCTGAAACGTTAATTTAAAATAGAAATAAATAATACTCTCTATAAGTTTAAATAAATATGTGTGTGTTGCAGGCTTGGCAAAATGCTGAAAGATACATCAGCCTCCACTGTAAATTTAGCGAATGAACAAATATTATGAGAACAGCTTCTAGCTTCATTTTCACCTTTATATCTTTGTGTGGAAAAATAATCAGTCCTTTACATTACAACATTTCAAAATGTTGGCTGCGGAGCCCTTCGGGACATCCTGAGTTGTGAAAAGTGCTATAGAAATGCTCGTCTTTTTCTTTCTATTTTCTTTCCCTCCCCTGTAGTGTGATTGAGAGGGGAATTTTGTTGGTGGGGAATCACTGACAAAATGTGTATCGCCCCATGTGGGGTGCACAATATTGCTGGTGCTGGGAATGAGGCGGGTCAAGTGGATCACATGTCTGTGAGGGAGCATTTAGGTAAGAGCGATCATTATATCTTAAGGTTTAGACGATTATTGCCATATTTGGCGGAAGCAGCCAATTAAGTGGGACTGCTATCCAAGAGCTGTTGGCTCAATAAGAGGGCTGGCAGCTCAGCAACCTTGAAAGTGCTACTGCTAGCAGTGAAGAGTGTAAGACCAGCATTTAGAGGATGAGAGCACATTTATGGCCTTGAAAGTCAGGAAAGTGGAGCCAGGGACAGTCAGGCAGTCCCAGCAAGGGTGGGGTGGGGGAAATGGGTGGTCACTTAGGGCAGGCAGCACCATTGCTATGGGGATGGTCATTGCCAACAGGGAACCCCTTCATGGGCCACAAATGTGCCCAAAAAGGTCCCCCCACCACCCTGGAGCCTCCTGGAAAATGACCAGGGTTAACTTGATGGTTTCCCCAAGTGGCGTCAGGCCTCCAAGCACCTGGTAAAGTTCCAGTTAAGATGAGAAGAGGCCCTTAAGTGTCAATAAGTCCTCACAGCCTCCAAGTGGGCTCAAGGAGGGGGGGGGGGGGGGGCTCCTGATCGGTCAAATTGTAGACAATGGCGTGACACCCGAGCAGCAAGGACCCCACCCATGGGAGACACTGCTTACCCTTGAAATTGACCCCTAACACTCTCCCTCACCAGGGCATGCCTGATTGCCTCACTTATCTGCACTCTAGGCCTACTCCATCATTTCCGGTCCTCGCCTCTTGCTGTCCCAGCAATGGCCATGACTCCCAATGGTGCTGTTGGGCCTGAGGAGCTGCTGGCTCTCTGATTGGACCTTAGAAGAGGCAGGATCCATTTTTGCAGGCAAATCATTGTCTGAATGACGTAAACTTGAGTTGTGACTTCCAGGGCCTGCAAAGGTAGCTTGCCCCTGTTGAGAGCCTCCACATAAAATCCTGGCTGTAGAATTTTACAGAACACAGGAGGTCTTCCGGCCCATTGTCGCTGTGCTGCCGGCTCATTGAAAGACCTCCAATTAGCTCCACTCCCCCAGTCTTTCACCATAAGCCCACAAATATTTGCTTGATCGTCATTCAGAGAATAAATTCAACTGCCATTTTAAACAGAAAATTTGGTCGAAGGTGATGCTCCACTGATTTCAAAGGCTAAAATGAGATCTATCTTCTATGTATCTATGTATGTATGTGACAGAAATGTGGGGCACGATTTACTGGCTTTGTCGCGCCCGACCTGGTGACGCGACGAGGCCGGTGAATCTCCAAATTTTGTGAGACGTTGCGATCTGGATCTCACCCGTGATCAGCGAGATCCAGATGAACATATTTCAATGGAGGGCAGCACGGTGGTGCAGTGGTTAACACTGGGACTGCGGCGCTGAGGACCCAGGTTCGAATCCCGGCTCTGGGTCACTGTCCGTGTGGAGTTTGCACATTCTCCCCGTGTCTGCGTGGGTTTCACCCCCACAACCTAAAGATGTGCAGGTTAGGTGGATTGGCCACGCTAAATTGCCCCTTAATTGGAAAAAAATAATTGGGTACTCTAGATTTTTTAAAAAACACTGCTGCCTCACGGAGCCGAGGACCCAGGTTCGATCCCGGCCCTGGGTCACTGTCCATCTGGAGTTTGCACATTTTCCCTGTCTCACACCCACAACCCAAAGATATGCAGGGTAGGTGGATTGGCCCTGCTAAATTACCTCTTAATTGGAAAAATTTTAAAAATATATATTTAAATGAGCTGTCAATGTCTGCGGATTTTCCCGTCACCCGGTAACTAACGGCTTCCCCAGTGAGGCTGGACCAGGCGCTGATTAGTGCCAGTCCATACAAACATGGATCAGGTCTAACTGCACCTGGGCGGCTTCCCAGGCCATTGGAGAACCCTAGGAGGTCGGGGACGGGGCAGGGTGGCCCCCAGCTCGCCCTCTGGCACCTGGGCACCTTGGCACTACCAACCTGGCATCTTGGCACTGCCACCCTGGCACATCAAGGTTTTTGGGAGGTGGGACCTGTACAAGGCGGAGGGTTTGCAGCTGAACCGAAATGTAAGAGGAGGGTCCAGCCCGCTGCCCTAATCTGGCTAACTGAACCGTCCTTTAACCTACCATCTAACAGTAGTTGCGTTGGGATGTGCTCGATTAAAATGGTTGCGGGGTTGAGGCCTGTGATGTATGCAAAGTACTGAACAGCCCAAAAAACTGCGAGCAAGTGCCTTTCGCAGGCTGAAAATCCTTGCTCCACTGGGTCCAAAACCCGTGAGACATAGGCTATGGGTCCTAAACGATCGTGCCTTTCTTGGAATAGTACGGACGATCTGGTTCGGTCGGTGGTCGCTACTTCTATAGCATATGGGGAGTGTGGGTCTGGTACCTGCAAAGCAGGGGCTGTACCTAGCGCGCGTTTTAATTTATCAATGGCATCTGTATGCTGTGGCAGCCATCCCTGATGCACTATCAATTACCACAAAGACGAGAGTAGTGGAATAATCGAGGCTTTATTGAGCAAAGATGTTGTGCCTCCTGTAGCTGGAACCAGAATGGCTGCAGCATCGGAGAGCACACACATTTATACACCGCCTACTGGGCGGAGCCAGCAGGCAGAGATTTACCCATGTTCCTCTACTATACGGCAGTGCCGTAATATATGTAATACAACTAGTGGTGACAACCACATTCACCCCCTGTTAAAAAAGAGTCCGGCGGGGGTGATGGAAAACATTATTAGTTAAGTCTGTCGGGGGCCTTGATCCTCCTCTGCGATCGCCTCAGTCCTGCGCCGACATGGTCACCTGCGACTCCGGGAGCGTGTTGCCCTCATCTTCGTCACCCCTGAGTGGAACCAGTGGGAGAACGGATCCTACTGGGGCGGGGCTCCGGTGAGGTTCGCTGGAGGGAGGGTGAGTGGCGCAGGGGTGAATGAGGCAACTGGGGGGGGGGTGGTGTCAGGTCAGGGGTCATGGGTGGGCATCCAGCGGGTGCCAGGTCCCGAGGGAGACTGGGTCCTAGCACCCGTCGGGGTGTGCCACGTAGGTGTACTGCGGGTTCACATATAGGAGGTGGACGTTTTCGACCAAGGGATCTGACTTATGGGTCCGCACATGCTTCCGAAGGAGGACGGGTCCAGGAACTGTCAGCCATGTTGGGAGCAAGACCCCGGAGGTGGACTTCCTGGGGAAGGCAACACATGTTTGTGTGGGGTCTCGTTGGTCGCGGTGCAGAGGAGCGATCGGATGGAGTGGAACGCGTCAGGAAGGACCTCCTGCCAGCGGGAGACCGGGAGATTTTTAGACCGCAGGGCCAGCAGGACGGCCTTCCAAACAGTCCCGTTCTCCCTCTCCACCTGCCCGTTTCCCCGGGGATTGTAGCTGGTCATCCTGCTCGAGGCAATGCTCTTGTTGAGCAGGAACTGACGCAGCTCATCGCTCATAAAAGAGGATCCCCGATCGCTGTGGATGTAGGTGGGGAAACCGAACAGAGTGAAGATGCTGTGGAGGGCTTTAATTACCGTGGCAGAAGTCATATCGGGGCATGGGATGGCGAAAGGGAACCGGGAGTACTCATCAATCGCATTCAGAAAGTCCGTGTTGTGGTCGGTGGAGGGGTGGGGCCCTTTGAAGTCCATGCTGAGGCGCTCAAAGGGGCGGGAGGCCTTCACCAGGTGCGCTCGATCTGGCCGGTAGAAGTGCGGCTTGCACTCTGCGCAGACCTGGCAGTCTCTGGTGATGGTCCAGACCTCCTCAATGGAGTAGGGCAAGTTGCGGGCCTTGATGAAATGGAAGAACCGGGTGACCCCCGGGTGGCAGAGGTCATAGTGGAGAGCCCGGAGTCGGTCCACTTGTGCGCTGGCACATGTACCGCGGGATAGGGCATCTGGGGTCTCATTGAGTTTCCCCGGGCGAGACAAGATCTCATAGTTATAGGTGGAGAGCTCGATCCTCCACCTCAAGATCTTGTCATTTTTGATCTTGCCCCGCTGTGTATTATTAAACATAAAGGCAACCGACCGTTGGTCAGAGAGGAGAGTGAATCTCCTGCCGGCCAGGTAATGCCTCCAATGTCGCACAGCTTCCACAATGGCTTGGGCCTCCTTTTCGACAGAGGAGTGCTGAATTTCGGAGGCATGGAGGGTACGGGAAAAGAAGGCCACGGGCCTGCCTGCCTGGTTGAGGGTGGCGGCCAGAGCTACGTCCGATGCATTGCTCTCCACCTGGAAGGGGAGGGACTCGTCGACCGCGTACATCGTGGCCTTGGCGGTGTCTGCCTTGATACTGTTGAAGGCCTGGCGGGCCTCAGCCGTCAGGGGAAAAACTGTTGACTGAATGAGTGGGCGGGCCTTGTCCGCATAATTAGGGACCCACTGGGCATAGTAGGAGAAAAACCCCAGGCATCGTTTCAGGGCTTTGGGGCAGTGGGGAAGTGGGAGTTCCATGAGGGGGCGCATGCAGTCGGGGTCTGGCCCTAGGACTCCATTTTCCACGACATAGCTAAGGATGGATAAGCGGTTGATGCGGAACACGCATTTCTCCTTATTGTATATGAGACTAAGGAGTTTGGCGGTCTGGAGGAATTTTTGGAGGTTTGCGTCGAGGTCCTGCTAATTGTGGCTGCAGATGGTGACGTTATCTAGGTACGGAAAGCTGGTCCGCAGTCCGTAGCGGTCAACCGTTCGGTTCATCTCTCGCTGGAAGACAGAGACCCCATTAGTGACGCCGAAAGGTACCCTAAGGAAGTGATAGAGGTGGCCACCTGGACTTCCGGGTTGCGGCGATGCGGAGCTAAGCCGCGCGATTCGGCAGCTCCAGCGAAAACGGACTTTTGGGCCCGCTAACGGAGCTCCAACGGCACTTTTTTTAAAAACCAACCCGTGGGGAAGTGTAGCGCACAAAGACTCCATGAGACGAATAGAGTGAAGTCGATGAGGCTTTATTAAGCGTGTCTGTTCCCCCGCAGCTCGATAGTAAACTGGCCTGCGGGGGAAGACTCCGGCTTCTTATACTCCGCCTTCAGGGCGGAGCTTGAGGTCAACGGCCAACCAGGACCCGGGATCTGTCAGCCAATGACGTTAGGGCTTCCAGTCCCACATGATCCCCAATACATACTACCACATTCACCCCTTGTCAAAAATGAAACCGGCGGGGTGATGCTTCGTATGGTGGTAAGGGTTTACAGGGCTGGTCCTGGGAGGACAAAACATTCACATGGCAATACGGTATTGGACAATTTTGTCCTGTTGCAACTATTTACAGAGGGTATAGGAAGAAAAGCAAAATGTTCTTGTGAACAGTCCATATTTGTTTTACATTGACGCCACGAGTCGGTCGGGCGGTCTGGTCGTCCGTGTCGATCGCCTCGGCCCCGGCGGTGGTGGTGGTGCTTGTACCAGTGTTGTCGCCTCCAGGAGCCGTACGGTTTCAGCTTGGGCTTGATTCTTGGTCGGAGCTGAGGGGAGGGGGACCGATCCTCCTGGAAAGGGGGCGGTCGCGGGGTGCGGCGGTGGCAGGAAGGGGGGGGGTTGGGTTGATGGTGTTGGGGGGGTGTGCGTGTTGCCGGCGGGCGCCAGATCCCGCAGGGAGACCGTGTCCTGTCGGCCATCGGGGTACTCCACGTAGGCGTACTGGGGGTTCGCATGGAGGAGGTGAACCCTTTCGACCAACGGGTCCGCCTTATGTGCCCGCACATGCTTTCGGAGCAGGATGGGTCCTGGGGCCGCCAGCCAGGTCGGCAGCAACGTTCCAGAGGAGGACCTCCTAGGGAAGACAAGGAGACGCTCATGTGGCGTTTGATTAGTGCTTGTACATAATAACGACCGGATGGAATGGAGAGCGTCCGGGAGGATCTCCTGCCACCGTGAAACTGGGAGGTCCCTGGACCGTAGGGCCAGTAGGACGGCCTTCCAGACCGTGCCGTTCTCCCTTTCTACTTGCCCGTTCCCCCGGGGGTTGTAGCTGGTCGTCCTGCTTGAGGCTATGCCCTTGCTGAGCAGGAACTGGCGCAGCTCGTCACTCATGAAAGAGGACCCCCTGTCGCTGTGGACGTATGCGGGGTAACCGAACAGTGTGAAGATGCTGTTCAGGGCTTTAATGACTGTGGCCGCGGTCATGTCAGAACAGGGAATGGCAAAAGGGAAGCGGGAGTATTCGTCCACTACATTAAGAAAATATGCGTTGTGGTCGGTGGAGGGGAGGGGCCCTTTGAAATCGAGACTGAGGCGTTCAAAGGGCCGGGAAGCCTTAATCAGGTGCGCTCCATCTGGCCTGAAAAAATGCGGCTTGCATTCCGCGCAGACGTGGCAGTCCCTTGTGACTGTACGGACCTCCTCTAAAGAGTATGGGAGATTGCGGGACTTGATGAAGTGGTAAAACCGAGTGACCCCCGGGTGGCAGAGGTCCTCGTGGAGGGTTTGGAGGCGGTTAATTTGTGCATTGGCACATGTGCCGCGGGATAGGGCATCGGACGGCTCGTTCAGCTTTCCGGGACGATACAAAATCTCATAGTTGAAGGTGGAGAGCTCGATCCTCCACCTTAAGATCTTGTCGTTTTTGATTTTGCCCCGCTGTGCATTATCGAACATGAAGGCTACCGACTGTTGGTCCGTGAGGAGAGTGAATCTCCTGCCGGCCAGGTAATGCCTCCAATGTCGCACAGCTTTCACTATGGCTTGGGCTTCCTTTTCTACTGAAGAGTGGCGGATTTCTGAGGCGTGGAGGGTCCGGGAGAAAAAGGCCACGGGTCTGCCCGCTTGGTTAAGGGTGGCCGCTAGAGCTACGTCGGAAGCGTCGCTCTCGACCTGGAAGGGGAGGGATCGTCGATGGCGCGCATCGTGGCCTTTGCGATATCCGCTTTGATGCGGCTGAAGGCCTGGCAAGCCTCTGTCGACAGAGGGAAGGTCGTGGTCTGTATTAGGGGGCGGGCCTTGTCTGCGTACTGGGGGACCCACTGGGCGTAGTATGAAAAGAACCCCAAGCAGCATTTCAGGGCTTTTGGGCAGTGCGGGAGGGGAAATTCCATGAGTGCGCCCACACGTATCCCATTGCGCACTACGTAGCCCAGAATGGCTAGCCGGTCGGTGCTAAAAACGCACTTGTCCTCGTTGTACGTGAGGTTCAAGGCTTTGGCGGATTTGGGAGGATTGCATACCTGCCACAAAAGCATCGCGCATTAACATTTCCGTGTATTCATTTGCGTTCACCGACGGGCAGCTGCAGGCTCGTCCCAAAATCAGCAGCGCGGCGTAGAACTCCTCCATCGATTCTCTGGGAGCTTGCCGTCTCGTCGCGAGCTGGTAGCGAGCATAGATTTGGTTAACTGGGCGAACGTAGAGACTTTTCAGTGCTGCGAACGCCGTCTGGAAATCGTCCGAGTCTTCGATGAGGGAGAAAATCTCCGTGCTCACCCTCGAGTGCAGGACCTGCAGTTTTTGGTCTTCTGAGACTCAAACAAACAAAGAACAAAGAACAAAGAAATGTACAGCACAGGAACAGGCCCTTCGGCCCTCCAAGCCCGTGCCGACCATACTGCCCGACTAAACTACAATCTCCTACACTTCCTGGGTCCGTATCCTTCTATTCCCATCCTATTCATATATTTGTCAAGATGCCCCTTAAATGTCCCTATCGTCCCTGCCTCCACTACCTCCTCCGGTAGTGAGTTCCAGGCACCCACTACCCTCTGCGTAAAAAACTTGCCTCGTACATCTACTCTAAACTTTGCCCCTCTCACCTTAAACCTATGCCCCCTAGTAATTGACCCCTCTACCCTGGGGAAAAGCCTCTGACTATCCACTCTGTCTATGCCCCTCATAATTTTGTATACCTCTATCAGGTCGCCCCTCAACCTCCTTCGTTCCAGTGAGAACAAACCGAGTTTATTCAATCGCTCCTCATAGCTTATGCCCTCCATACCAGGCAACATTCTGGTAAATCTCTTCTGCACCCTCTCTAAAGCCTCCACATCCTTCTGGTAGTGTGGCGACCAGAATTGAACACTATACTCCAAGTGTGGCCTAACTAAGGTTCTATACAGCTGCAACATGACTTGCCAATTCTTATACTCAATGCCCCGGCCAATGAAGGCAAGCATGCCGTATGCCTTCTTGACTACCTTCTCCACCTGTGTAGCCCCTTTCAGTGATCTGTGGACCTGTACTCGGCCGGTGGTCGTTCTGAGGTAGGCCTCGAAGCAAGTCTGCCAGTGCTTGAAGGCTGCTGCCGCGTTCACTGCGTGGGGGCTGATCCTCAGGCATTCCGGAATGATCCTGAGCTCCATAGTCCTTTTTTTTAGGCACGCTTAATAAATTGTAGCGCACAAAGACTCCATGAGACGAATAGAGTGAAGTCGATGAGGCTTTATTAAGCGTGTCTGTTCCCCCGCAGCTCGATAGTAAACTGGCCTGCGGGGGAAGACTCCGGCTTCTTATACTCCGCCTTCAGGGCGGAGCTTGAGGTCAACGGCCAACCAGGACCCGGGATCTGTCAGCCAATGACATTAGGGCTTCCAGTCCCACATGACCCCCAATACATACTACCACAGGAAGGAAGGAGAAAGTCCCCTACAGACCTGCATGGATCGGACCCGCAGCGAAACGGCTAAAAAAGCGGCCCTGGAGCAGCGGGAGAAGAAAGAAGAAAAGGTAAAAAAAAAAATGGCGTGCCCAAGGACAGAGAGGAGATGAAAGAGTTCATCAAGTGCTGCTTCGAGAGCTGCGTAAGGGGATGGTGGCGCCTATACTGGCAATGATGGAAAAACTTGGAGCATCCCAGAAAACCCAAGAGGTGAAGATCCAGGAAAAAGTGAGTGAGAACAACGACGAGCTTGTGGGCCTGGCGGAGAGGGTGGAGCGGCACGAGGCGCTGCACAAGACATGGGCGGGAAGACTCGAAGACCTGGAGAACAGATCAAGGAGAAACAACTTGAGGATCCTGGGTCTCCCAGAAGGAGTGGAGGGGGCCGATGCCGCGGCATATGCGGGCACAATGATCGGGACGCTGATGGGCGCGGAGGCCCCCCCGAGGTTGCTGGAGCTGGAAGGGGCGCACCGAGTGCTAGCGAGGAAGCCCAAGGCAAAAGAGCCGCCAAGGGCGATGGTGGTGAGATTTCACCGGTTTGCGGACAGAGAGAGGGTCCTGAGATGGGCCAAGAAGGAGCGGAGCAGCAAGTGGGACAATGCAGAGATCAGAATATACCCGGACTGGAGCGCGGAGGTCGCTAAGCGGAGAGCGGGTTTCAACCGGGCCAAAGCGGTGCTGCACCGGAAAGGGGTGAAATTTGGAATGTTGCAGCCAGCGCGACTGTGGGTTACACATAATGGCCAACACCACTACTTCGAAACGCCCGAAGAGTCGTGGACCTTTATACTAGCTGAAAAATTGGACTCTAATTGAGGATTTGTGTGGGAGGGGGGTGTTTGAGGGTTGAAGTATGACGGTTGTTATACATGGGGGGTCAACCACGTGCAGGAAATGCTATATGGGCTGGGGGAGAGGGACAAGGCCACGACAGGAGCTGCACCATGGGGGGCGGGGCAGGCTTTGGAAAGTGCGGGGTTGTCTTTCCCGCGCGCAGCAAGGAAGGCGGGAAGGGGAACAAAGGAATGTACATTGATTGGGAGATTCCCACATGGGGGGGTCAAAGGGATGGCGGGGGAAGCCGGGGTCAGCAGGTGTCAGCTGACTTACGGGAGGGATATGGGGGGAGCAAAAAAGCTAGACGGGGATCTAGCGGTGGGGGGGGTGGGGGGGGTGGGGGGGGGTGAGAGGAGGGAGGAGGGGAGGGGGGGGGGGGGAAGGGTTGCTGCTGCACTGGCCGAAAGAGAACGGGACACAGAAGAGGTGGCTGGGATGGGGGTCCCCCGGCTGGGGGACTGGAGAGTGAGGGAGACGCGGACAAGGGACTGGCCCAGAAAAGGAGATGGCTAGTCGGCGGGGGGGGGGGAGAGTCCCTCCAATCCGGCATTAACGTGGACCGTGAGGGGCCTGAATGGGCCGGTGAAGCGGGCTCGAGTGCTCGCGCACTTGAAGGGACTGAAGGCAGACGTGGCAATGCTCCAAGAGACACACCTGAAGGTGGCGGACCAGGTCAGGTTAAGAAAGGGATGGGTAGGACAGATATTTCACTCGGGATTGGACGCAAAGAATAGAGGGGTGGCAATTCTGGTGGGAAAGCATGTGTCATTTGAGGCCAAGACTATTGTAGCGGATAATGGAGGGAGATATGTGATGGTGAGTGGTAGGTTGCAAGGGACGTGGGTGGTGTTGGTAAATGTATACGCCCCGAACTGTGATGATGCGGGATTTATGAAGCGCATGTTGGGCTGCATTCCGGACCTGGAGGTAGGAGGACTGATAATGGGAGGGGACTTCAATACGGTGCTGGACCCAGCACTGGACCGCTCCAGATCAAGGACAGGAAGGAGGCCGGCGGCGGCCAAGGTACTTAGGGGGTTTATGGATCAGATGGGGGGAGTGGACCCATGGAGGTTTGCAAGACTGCAGGCCAGGGAATTTTCTTTTTCCTCCCACGTGCATAAGGCTTACTCCCGGATAGATTTCTTTGTTCTGGGCAGGGTGCTCATCCCGAGAGTGGAGGGGACGGAGTATCCGGCCATAGCCGTTTCGGACCATGCCCCGCACTGGGTGGAACTGGAGCTGGGAGAGGAGAGGGACCAACGCTGGCTGTGGCGGCTGGATGTGGGACTGCTGGCGGACGAGGTGGTGTGTGGGAAAGTGAGGGGGTGTATCGAAAGGTACTTGGAGGCCAACGACAACGGGGAGGTGTGAGTGGAGGTGGTATGGTGGCGTTGAAGGCGGTGATCAGGGGAGAGCTGATCTCCATCAGGGCTCATAGGGAGAAGACAGAGGGCATGGAAAGGGAGAGGTTAGTGGGGGAGATCTTGAGAGTGGACAGGGGATACGCAGAGGCCCCGGAGGAAAGATTACTTGGGGAAAGGCGACGGCTCCAGACGGAGTTTGACCTGCTGACCATGGGCAAGGCGGAGGCACAGTAGAGGAAGGCGCAAGGGGCGACTTACGAGTACGGGGAAAAGGCTAGTCGGATGCTGGCGCACCAGCTCCGTAAGAGGGCGGCAGCGAGGGAAATAGGGGGAATCAAAGATCGAAGGGGAGCCACGGTTCTGAGTGCAACGAAAATAAATAAGGTATTCAAGGACTTCTATGAAGAGCTGTACAGATCCCAGCCCCCAGGGGGGGAAAGGGGGATGAGGCGATTCCTGGACCAGCTGGGGTTCCCGAGGGTGGAGGAGCAGGAGGCGGTTGGTTTGGGGGCTCCAATTGACAATCTCCTTGATTCTAAAGCGAGACAAGGATCCACTGCAATGTGGATTGTACAGGCCGATTTCGCTCCTCAATGTGGATGCTAAGCTATTGGCGAAGGTACTGGCCACTAGGATTGAGGACTGTGTCCCGGGGGTGATTCACGAGGACCAAACGGGGTTCGTAAAGGGCAGGCAGTTAAATACCAATGTGCGGCGGCTCTTAAACGTGATAATGATGACATCGGAGGAGGGAAAGGCGGAGATAGTGGCAGCTATGGACGCGGAAAAAGCCTTTGACCGAGTAGAGTGGGAGTACCTCTGGGAGGTATTGCGCAGGTTTGGGTTCGGGGGAGGGTTTATTAGATGGGTTAAGCTCCTTTACAGCGCCCCTGGTGAGTGTAGTGACGAACCGGCGGAGGTCTGAGTACTTTCGGCTGTACCGAGGGACGAGACAGGGGTGCCCCCTGTCCCCCCTGTTGTTTGCATTGGCGATTGAACCCTTGGCCATATCACTTAGGGAGTCTCAGAAATGGAGGGGGATAGTCCGCGGGGGAGAGGAGCATTGGGTATGGCTATATGCGGATGACTGCTGCTATACGTGGCGGACCCAATGGAGGGGATGGTGGAGGTCATGCAGACTCTGAAGGAGTTTGGAGAGTTCTCGGGCTACAAGCTTAATGTAGAGGAGAGTGAGCTTTTTGTATTACAGACCAAGAAAGAGGGATAGGGGACCTACCGCTGAGGAGGGCGGAGAGGAGTTTTCGGTATCTGGGGATCCAGATAGCCAGAAGTTGGGGGGCCCTACATAAATTGAATTTGACGAGGGTGGTGGAGCAAATGGAGGAGGACTTTAAAAGATGGGACATGCTCCCGCTCTCGTTGGCGGGTAGGGTGCAGTCGGTCAAAATGGTGGTCCTTCCGAGGTTTTTGTTCGTGTTTCGGTGCCTCCCCATCGTGATCACCAAGGGCTTTTTCAAGAGAGTAGGTAGGAGTATTATGGGGTATGTGTGGGCAAATAAGACCCCGAGGGTGAGGAGAGGGTTCTTGGAACGCAACAGGGACCGAGGAGGGTTGGCTTTGCCAAACCTAGGGAGTTACTATCGGGCAGCAAACGTGGCGATGATCCGCAAGTGGGTCATGGAGGGAGAGGGGGTGGCATGGAAGAGGATGGAGATGGCGTCCTGTAAAGGAACGGGCCTGGGGGCGTTGGTAACGGCACCGCAGCCGCTCTCTCCGACAAAAGGGCAGCACGGTAGCCTTGTGGATAGCACAATTGCTTCACAGCTCCAGGGTCCCAGGTTCGATTCTGGCTTGGGTCACTGTCTGTGCGGGGTCTGCACATCCTCCCCGTGTGTGCGTGGGTTTCCTCCGGGTGCTCCGGTTTCCTCCCACAGTCCAAAGATGTGCGGGTTAGGTGGATTGGCCATGATAAATTGCCCTTAGTGTCCAAAATTGCCCTTAGTGTTGGGTGGGGTTACTGGGTTATGGGGATAGGGTGGCGGTGTTGACCTTGGGTAGGGTGCTCTTTCCAAGAGCCGGTGCAGACTCGATGGGCTGAATGGCCTCCTTCTGCTCTGTAAATTCTATGAAAATACACCACAAGCCCGGTGGTGGCAGCAACACTAAGGATCTGGGGCCAGTGGAGAAGGCACAGGGGTGCAATGGGAGCATCGGTGTGGTCAACCACGTGCAGGAAATGCTATATGGGCTGGGGGAGAGGGACAAGGCCACGACAGGAGCTGCACCATGGGGGGCGGGTTTGCTTTGAGAGGGTCTGCACAGGGGTTTTACAGACGGTGGCAACCGTTCCTAGAATATCTCGCGGAGCGTTAGAAGAAGGTCGGTCAGCAGCAGCAGCAACCCTGGGGGGGGGAGGAACGAGAGATTGTTTGAGGGGATAGACGAGCGGGAGTAGGCATGGAGGGTGGGGGGAAACGGTACGTGCGTCCAAGAGCCAGTGTAAAAAGCTATGTAAATATACCATCTTGCCATGTATATATCTTGCTCAGGGAGATTTTGCGTTATTTTGTTACGGGGGGGGTTACTCTTTGTAAGGGGAAAAATTGTGTTGTTAAAAAACCTTAATAAAACATATTAAAAAAAAAGAGGTGGCCACCTGCTTCGAACACATTGTATTGCCGGTCCTCCTTCGGATGGGGAGCTGGTGGTAGGCGGACTTCAGGTCCACTGTGGAAAAGACTCGATACGGCGCAATCTGATTGACCATGTCTGATTGACCCTGCCAAAAGAGATCGAACACATGGCAGTGTCTCTTTTTATCCTGTGGGGTTTTGTGCTCTTTTGGGCGGTCCTTCGCTTTGGACCCAATAATTCGGCAGGCTTCGATCACTGCCTTCGATTTGTGCCAATAAAGAGGCGGGTGCCTTGATGGCTGAGCGGTCATTGACCTTGGCTGTTTGGGCTTCCTGGGTGAAGGGAGTGGCGCCAATGTGTCTGGGATTGTATCTGATACCTGAAGACCAGTCCTTTGTCCTGGGGAAATGGGTCATTAGAATGCAAATTGCCTAGGGGTTTCGATGCTATCTGGTTCTCTGTCAGCAAATATACATTTAGGCTCTGGGTTGCCTGAATCCTGTATTGGCCATATTTCCCTTGAGTCTTTGCAAGTATCCATGTTTTCTTTGTAAGTGGCCACCCCAGATGGCTACAGCATGTACACCAGTCCCTCAAGGTAGCAGAAAAAGTGGATACAGTGGTTAAAAAGGTATATGATATACTTGCCTTATTAGCCGAGTCATAGAGTTTATGAGCAGGGAGGTTACGCTGAAACTGTTTAAAACATTGGTTAGGCCACAGCTAGAGTATGTGTGCAGTCTTGGAATCCACATTATAGGAGGGATGTGATAGCTGAAAAGGGTGCAGATGAGATTTACCAGGATGTTGCTTGGGCTGAAGAGTTTTGGTTATGAAGAGAGATTGGATAGACTTGGATTGTTTTCCTTGGAGCAGAGGAGATTCAGGGGGGACACGATTGAGATCTATAAAATTATGAGGGGCATAGTTAGACAGGAAGAAACGTTTCGCCTTGGTGGAGGGATCAATGACCAGGGGAATAGATTTAAGGTAAGGGGCAGGAGGTTTAGAGAAGTGAGGAAAAACATTTGTATCCAGAGGGTGGTGGGAGTTTGGAACTCGCTCCCTGAAAGGGTGGTGGAGGCAGAGACACTCATAACATTTAAGAAGTATTTAGATGTGCATTTGCGATCCCAAAGCATACAAGGCTAGGGGGTCAAATGCTGGAAAATGGCATTAGAATAGTTAGTGGTTGTTTTTGACCAGCGCAGACTCAATACGGCAAAGAGCCCTTTCGGCGCTGTATGACTCTAATACTGTCAGGCTGGCAGGGCCACTGCCAGGGTTCCATGATGGCAGTGCCAGGGTGCCCAGGTGCCAGGGTGGCACTGCCAAGGATTGGGGCCTGAAGGGGCCATGCCCATGGAAGAGGGGATAAGGAGGTACTAAGGTTAGGGGACGAAGGGTGGGTATGAAGGGGCCTCACAAAGGTTGGGGGTTAAGTGTAGAGGTCCTGAAAGAGGGGACTGGGGAGGCCTGAAAAGGGGGCACCCTCAGCGACCCCATAGCGGCGTGCCCTCACTTGGGGATGTGGGGTAACGCCCATATGAACGGGGAGTGACATTGCCCATGGGTGAGGGGTGATGGGTACCCTGAAGCTCACTGAGAGATTGAGGCCTCGATCTCTGAGTAGCCAGTCCTACCGATGAGTTTGACTCCCCAGTGCTAAAAACATTTCTAAGTGTGAGCTTCACCAGGGAGAAGCTCCTCAAGGCCCCCAAAAATGACTATGGTTGAATAGCAGTGTGGACCTCACCCAAAAAACTGGCGAGGAACACTCTGCCAAACATGACGAAAATTACACTGAGGGCACGATCCTACGTCCACGCTGCACTGGAAAAACAGCTCACCGCAGTACAGCGTGGCTGTTAAAAGCCAGGAGGCCCCACTCCCAGGATCTACCTGGTTTGCAAAGCCTCGTGAGATTCAACATAATCTCACAAGACATTGAGAGGTGAATACCGCCCACTGTGGGTGGGATCACCTTTTGGCAAATCTGCTTATTAGAGTGAGGCAATAAGCCTTACTATAATGTGCAGATTCCCGAGGTACCTGAGGCTTTGGGATTCAAACCATTTGTCTCAGACCTCGGGTGAGTGCTGTTTGGTAGTGGTCCCCACAAATGGGGGCCAGACGGAATGGCACTCATGGGGGTCTTCAAGGGGATCGAAGGCCCCCAGCTGCATGCCTTTTGGGCAGGGTGGTGCCCTGACACTGGTGGTGCCACCTGGATACATTGGCAGTGCCACCTGGGTGCCAGTCCAGCACTGCCGGGCAATGCCAGCTGTGATGGGCACTGCCAAGTTGTCATTTCTTTGCATGCGTGGGATTGGGCTGGAGTTGCCTGGCATGGGTGTTGGGAAGGGAGGGGGGGCAGGTATCCTCCCATATTGCATTCCAGCTGGGGAGGAGGGCGGGGATTCTTTTGTGAACATTGGAGGTATGGACGCCATTTATAATGGCGTTTTGATCTCTCGCTACAATGGGTAGTTCCGGTGAGCAGAGCTCACTATTGAAAAAACGGGGCTATGTGCGGCCTCGGACGCACGTTCCCCATTCAGACCTCTTGTTCGACATGAGTTGCATTAAATAGCCATGTGTTTCTTGGCACAGTGAGTGTCGGGAAACACACGGCTAAACGTGCTTCCTCGGGGACTTTGTTCCCTTTTCCTTGTTCCCTTAGAAATTTTTTGGTTGAATCAAGCCCATTGGAAAAGTCTACTCGCTAAAAACAATTCCTGTATAGCGGGTTTGCTGTTAAATATTCCCACAGGCTTACTTAGACCTACCGCATTTCCTTTGGTAATGTTGACTTTGGTTTCTGATGTGAACGGGTAAGAACAGATCTAGCATCCATTATGCGTCTCTTCTGATTTGAATTCCTTTCACTGGGATGGAATTGAAGAGATGTCTAATGGGCAGCTGAATCTATTCTGCCCTTTTTTTACAGAAGACCAAAATCAAAGTGCCCTTTCTTCATTCTATTCTAAATTCTGCAACATGACCAGCAGTCAATGGACAAGAGACCAATTGGGTTGCAGTTTAAGGTGCAGAAAGAGTGAAGACTTGGTAGGCAAGTAGAAATGTGTTTCTGGGATCTTTCCCTTCATGGTGTGTGACAACAAAGTAGCATTTAGAGCTGATATTGAATTTGTAAGGTGTTGTTCTATCAATCCCCCTTTATTTCTGTTAGTTACTTATTAACCTCATGAAGGTAAGGATGAATCTCAATGCATTTATAATGTTTATTTCCCAGTTCCAAAGGATAATTGCTTCTATTCTTTGAATCAGGCCATCTACAGGAGTGAGAGTACGGACACACTATTATAGACAGCCTATTGAAGCGTGGAGCTGTTTGTAACGTTTTATGGACTCGTTGAAAAAGAGCACAGTGGGGCTCTGTGGCCAGCTGCAATGATTTGTATGTTAGGCTCTCACTGATCAGGTTCATAGAACGGTATAGAATTTGTACAGTGCAGAAGACGGCCATTTGGCCCATTGAGCCTGCACTGACCCTCTGAAGGAGCCCACTCCCCCGCCTTGTCCTAGCAATCCCACCTAATTTAATCATCTTTGGACACTAAGGGACAATTAGTATCACAAATCCACCTAACCCGCACATCTTTGAACTGTGGGAGGAAAGCGGAGCACCCGGAGGAAACCCACGCAGACACAAGGAGAATGCGCAAACTCCACACAGACAGTTACCCAAGGCCAGAATCGAACCCGGGTCCCTCGTGCTGCGAAGCAGTGCTAACCACTCTGCCACTGTGCCACCTTGCCCGCTACTGCGTTAGATGATCTTCGGCAACAGCATAGAAGGAATTATTTGCTTCTCTGTGATGGGGATGAATAAATTAGCTGGGGTGCACCTGTTCATATGAAGAAGGAAAGAATATACTTTTATTTAGTGCTTTCCAACCTCAGGCTGCCTCAAACTGCAGGCAACAAATTAGTTTTTAAATTGATGTAGGGTCAGTGTAATAAAGTAGGGAAAACAACAGCCACATAGGGAACAGCAATGCCTCTAGGCTAAAAGGGTTAAATGATTGACTAAGCTTGGTCTAATTGAGGCATTCATGATGATTGAGGTAGTTGCTTGGGTAGCAACAGAAAAACGATTTCCAGAGAGTCCAGAATGGTGGGGAGGTACATATTCTTAAAATTAAAGTTAATCCCATCAGCAGTCACGTTAGAAAGTACGTCATCACACAAAGGGTCATAGAAATCTCTGTAAAAACGGTCATGTGAAAATTCCAAACGTTAGACTGACAGATTTCCGTTAGGGATAAGTATACTACGAATGATAGAGCCAAGGCGAGTCATGGAATTAAGGTACAGAACAGCAATGATCTAACTGAAGGGGTGGAACAGGCTCAAGAGGCTGAATGAGTCATCCAGACCATAGAATTCCTAGAGTGCACGAGGAGGCCATTTGGCCCTTCGAGTCTGCACTCACCCCCCACTCTACCCCACAACTCCATAACCCCCCCTAACCTGCATATCTCTGGACACTAAGGGGCAATTTAGCATGGCCAATCCACCTAACCACCTCATCTTGTTCTCTCGTAGGTAGCAATTAATTGACCAGGTGTTCTGCTTTAATGATGTCGTTTGGTTGGGTTCAAAACTTTCTTCAGCCACATGAATTGAAATTGTTTATTTCTTCCTTAGTCACTGGTTCACCAGCAGGCCTGTCAATAAAGCTTCTACCTCCCCACAAGAGTGATTATTGTAATGAATAATAATAATAATCGCTTATTGTCACAAGTAAACCTCAATGAAGTTACTGTGAAAAGCCCTTAGTCGCCACATTCCGGTGCTTGTTCGGGGAGGCAGGTATGAACCTGCACTACTGGCCTTGTTCTGCATTACAAGCCAGCTGTTTAGCCCACTGTGCTAAACCAACCCCTTCATAGATACCATCCCAATAATAATATCTGTGGATAGTTGTGGGAAGTCTAAAAGGAGGTGATAAATTATTAACTGTTCCTGCTCACCTTTAACACTGGTTCATTAAATGCTACCTCATCTCATCTCTATTATAGTTTATAATAGTATTGGTCTCTTACATGAGGAAGGATATACTTGCCTTAGAGGGAGTGCAATGAAGGTTCAACAGACTGAATTGTGCAATTAGGATTTTCCAGTGAGGAGAGATTGAGTACACTCGGCATGTATTCCCTTGAATTTTGAAAAATGAAAAGTTGAACATAGGAAATTCTTCAGGAATTATCAGGATAAAAGTTCCCCCTGGTTCAGGCTAATTTTAGATATTTCTTCAAGCTGATTTTTTTTTTCTTTCTATTCTTTAAATAAATTTTAGAGTACCCAATTTCCTTTTCAATTGAGGGCCAATTTAGCTTGGCCAATCCACCTACCCTGCACACCTTTGGGTTGTGGGGATGAGATCCACACAGACGCGGGGGAGAATATGCAAACTCCACACGGACAGTGACCCAGGGTCGAACTCGGGTCCTCCGGGCCGTGAGGCAGTAGTGCTAGCCACTGTGCCACCGTGCTGCCACTTCAAACTGATTTAAAAACAAACATCTAATTGTATTGTGGTCAATAAGACAGCTTCAACTCAAGACCATCCATAAACTATTTTGTTTCTTCACAAACAACTGCTTTCCTGTTCCCCAACAATCTTGGTTGTCAATTGTCTCACAAACATTCCATCCTACCATTTAATTTTAAACTCTGGTTACAGAATAAAATCCATACACATTACAGATGCTAAAAAATAATAGTGTTATCAAAATCTCATACTCACATTCAATCACTTTCCCCATGACCACTCACCATGATCAACCAGTGACCAATCCCATCGTGACCTCTCCCCCATGACCTCTCTCCATGATCTCTTCCCCCTATGATCTGTCTCCCTAACAAACTCATCTTCTCCCTGTGATTCCTGTCTTCCAGAGTCTGTTTCCCGAATATCAGTCCACCTGCAATCTTTTCCCCCACAGTCCCTTGCCTCTTCAACCCCCACAACCTCTTCCCCAGTGATCACATCACCGTTGTCCTCTGGATACCCCCCCCCCCCCCCCCCCCCCCCCCCCCCCCCCCCCCCCCCCCCCCCCCCCCCCCCCCCGCCGATCTTTCCATCTGTGATCATGCTCACAATGATCTCTTCATCCATTCACCATGATCTCTACCCCATCAGGGATCTCTCACCCCTAATGACCATTCCCTTCCTGCAGTCTGTCCCCTCCTCCACGCTGTCCTGTTTAGAGGCACCCCCACCCCCACCCCACCAAGCCTAAACATTTCTGATTCTGGAACTGTCTCCTATGACCTCCAGTTGTGGCCTTGAACTTCAGGCTTTCAGGCCCAGCAGTTGGCCAAACTGTCATTCTGGCTGAGGGTGAGAAACAGAGTTTATCAAATGCCAATGGGGTAAATTTGGAATCACCTCGGCGTTCACGGCATTTCCAGGTTTCCTGGCTGCAAATCGATGTCCCTGTCCCCACTCACATGATTTT
The DNA here is from genome assembly GCF_047496885.1 of Scyliorhinus torazame. NCBI lineage: Eukaryota > Metazoa > Chordata > Chondrichthyes > Carcharhiniformes > Scyliorhinidae > Scyliorhinus > Scyliorhinus torazame. Next base: position 157,027,175 of record NC_092716.1, read on the forward strand.
GGTGCTGATAAATCTCTTGTCCTCTCCTCAGACACTGTTTGATCTGCTGAGTGTTTGCAGCATTTTCAATTCCTATATTGCAAAACCAACACAAGTCAAAGCTCTTGGTCGCATGCTCATCATTGAGAACCCACATGACATTGAACTAACCATTTTATTTATATCGAAAGAGTATTAAAGATTTGCAGCATTTTAAACATTATAAATAATCCTAGCTGCCTCCTAGTGAATATAAGACACTAATCTCACAAACGGATTAGGCTTTTCCCTTGTTGCTTGGAGTACTATCCTAATCTTTCTAATGGAATGGATTACTGGTCTACAATTCACTTAGGCCCGAACCTGCCTCAGTTTCTTCACCTGTATGATTTTCAAATTCCATCAGTGCATAAATCTAACTGTAAACTGCTGATCCGAGCACAATCTAAACTTTAGCACGCACACAGAGGAGATAATCCCACAGGGGAAGAGTTTATATGCAAACATGAAAGTCAGGAAGAGATGCATGTGTTTTCACAACCTCAGCATGTCCCAGAGCCCATGAAGTACTTTTGAAATGCAACCACTATTTTAATGTAGGAAGTGCAACAGCCAAGTTACACACAGCAAGCACAGCTGTCACAAACAGCAAAGTGATAATAACAATGTGTTTTTAGTGATTCATGGCTGACAGCTCTCCTGCTCTTTGAGGTAGTGGGACTCAATCGCAAGGGGAATAGACATGCGGTTCTGCGGACGCAATCGAGACTCCAGGATGGTATGTTGCCTCCCTGGTGCAAGGATCAAGGATGTCTCGGAGCGGCTGCAGGACATTCTGGGGGGGGGGGTTGAACAGCCAGCTGCCGTGCACATAGACACCAACGATATAGGTAAAAAACGGATCGAGGTCCTACAAGCTGAATTCAGGGAGTTAGGAGATAAACTAAAAAGTAGGACCTCAAAGGTAGTAATCTCAGGATTGCTACCAGGTCCACGAGCTAGTCAGAGTAGGAATGTCAGGATAGATAGGACGAATGCGTGGCTCGAGAGATGGTGCAAGAAGGAGGGATTCAAATTCCTGGGGCATTGGAACTGGTTTTGGGGAGGTGGGACCAGTACAAATCGGACGGTCTGCACCTGGGCAGGACTGGAAACGATGTCCTAGGGGGGGTGTTTGCTAGAGCTGTTGGGGAAAGTTTAAACTAATGTGGCAGGGGGATGGGAACCGATGCAAGAAGTTGGAAGGTAGTAAAACAGGGACAGAAACAAAAGACAGTAAGGGGGAAAGTGTAAGGCAGAGAAGCCATAGTCAAAAATGGCTTCAAAATAATAGAAAAAATAGTTCAACGACAAGGAAAATTAGGAGAAAAGGTAAGAGGAAATATAACTTAGGAAAGGTTACTGATCTAGGTGTTAAGATTCAGAACAGAGATAAAAAAGCCAACATAAGTGTACTTTACCTGAATGCTCGTAGTATTCGGAATAAGGTAAATGAGTTGATGGCGCAAATCATCGTGAATGACTATGATTTAGTGGCCATTACTGAAACATGGTTCAAGGATGGTCACGACTGGGAGTTAAATATCCGAGGGTATCAAACTATTCGGAAGGACAGAGTGGATGCTAAGGGAGATGGTGTAGCTCTGTTATTTAAGGATGACATCCGGGCAATAGTAAGGGATGACATCGGTGCTATGGAGGATAAGGTTGAATCCATTTGGGTGGAAATCAGGAATAGTAAGGCGAAAAAGTCACTGATAGGAGTCGTCTATAGGCCACCAAATAGTAACATTATGGTGGCGCAGGCAATAAACAAAGAAATAACTGATGCATGTAGACATGGTACAGCAGTTATCATGGGGGATTTTAATCTACATGTCGATTGGTTTAACCAGGTCGGTCAAGGCAGCCTTGAGGAGGCGTTTATAGAATGTATCCACGATAGTTTCCTAGAACAGTATGTAATGGAACCTTCCTTGAACAGTAAGTAATGGAACCTACAAGGGAACAAGCGGTCCTAGATCTGGTCCTGTGTAATGAGACAGGATTGTTTCAGGATCTCATAGTTAGGGATCCTCTCAGAAGGAGCGATCACAATATGGTGGAATTTAAAATACAGATGGAGGGTGAGAAGGTAAAATCAAACACTAGTGTTTTGTGCTTAAACAAAGGAGATTACAATGGGATGAGAGAAGAACTAGCTAAAGTAGACTGGGAGCATGGTGAAACAGTTGAGGAACAGTGGAGAACCTTCCAAGCGATTTTTCACAGTGCTCAGCAAAGGTTTATACCAACAAAAAGGAAGGACGGTAGAAAGAGGGAAAATGACCGTGGATATCTAAGGAAATAAGGGAGAGTATCAAATTGAAGGAAAAAGCATACAAAGTAGCAAAGATTAGTGGGAGACTAGAGGACTGGGAAATCTTTAGGGGGCAACAGAAAGCTACTTAAAAAGCTATAAAGAAGAGTAAGGTAGATGATGAGAGTAAACTTGCTCAGAATATAAAAACAGATAGTAAAAGTTTCGACAAATATGTAAAACAAAAAAGGGTGGCTAAGGTAAATATTGGTCCTTTAGAGGATGAGAAGGGAGATTTAATAATGGGAGATGAGGAAATGGCTGAGGAACTGAACAGGTTTTTTGGGTCGGTCTTCACAGTGGAAGACACAAATAACATGCCAGTGACTGATGGAAATGAGGCTATGACAGGTGAGGACCTTGAGAGGATTGTTATCACTAAGGAGGTAGTGATGGGCAAGCTAATGGGGCTAAAGGTAGACAAGTCTCCTGGCCCTGATGGAATGCATCCCAGAGTGCTAAAAAAGATGGCTAGGGAAATTGCAAATGCACTAGTGATAATTTACCAAAATTCACTAGACTCTGGGGTGGTCCCGGCGGATTGGAAATTAGCAAACGTGACACCACTGTTTAAAAAAGGAGGTAGGCAGAAAGAGGGTAATTATAGGCCAGTGAGCTTAACTTCGGCTGCAGGGAAGATGCTGGAATCTATCATCAAGGAAGAAATAGCAAGACATCTGGATGGAAATTGTCCAATTGGGCAGACACAGCATGGGTTCATAAAGGGCAGGTCATGCCTAAATAATTTAGTGGAATTTTTTGAGGACATTACCAGTGCGGTAGATAACGGGGAGCCAATAGATGTGGTATATCTAGATTTCCAGTAAGCCTTTGACAAGGTGCCACAGAAAAGGTTGCTGCATAAGATAAAGATGCATGGCATTAAGGGGAAAGTAGTAGCATGGATAGAGGATTGGTTAATTAATAGAAAGCAAAGAGTGGGGATTAATGGGTGTTTCTCTGGTTGGCAATCAGTAGTTAGTGGTGTCCCTCAGGGATCAGTGTTGGGCCCACAATTGTTCACAATTTACATAGATAATTTGGAGTTGGGAACCAAGGGCAATGTGTCCAAGTTTGCAGACGACACTAAGATGAGTGGCAAAGCAAAAAGTGCAGAGGATATTGGAAGTCTGCAGAGGGATGTGGATAGGCTCAGTGAATGGGCTAGGGTCTGGCAGATGGAATACAATGTTGACAAATGTGAGGTTATCCATTTTGGTAGGAATAACAGCAAAAGGGATTATTATTTAAATGCTAAAATATTAAAACATGCTGCTGTGCAGAGAGACCTGGGTGTGCTAGTGCATGAGTCGCAACAAGTTGGTTTACAGGTGCAACAGGTGATTGAGAAGGCAAATGGAATTTTGTCCTTCATTGCTAGAGGGATGGAGTTTAAGACTAGGGAGGTTCTGCTGCAATTGTATAAGGTGTTAGTGAGGCCACACCTGGAGTATTGTGTTCAGTTTTGGTCTCCTTGCTTGAGAAAGGACGTACTGGCACTGGAGGGTGTGCAGAGGAGATTCACTAGGTTGATCCCAGAGCTGAAGGGGTTGGATTACGAGGAGAGGTTGAGTAGACTGGGACTGTACTCGTTGGAATTTAGAAGGATGAGGGAGGATCTTATAGAAACATATAAGATTATGAAGGGAATAGATAGGATAGATGCGGGCAGGTTGTTTCCACTGGCGGGTGAAAGCAGAACTAGGGGGCATAGCCTCAAAATAAGGGGAAGTAGATTCAGGACTGAGTTTAGGAGGAACTTCTTCACCCAAAGGGTTGTGAATCTATGGAATTCCTTGCCCAGTGAAGCAGTAGAGGCTCCTTCATTAAATGTTTTTAAGATAAAGATAGATAGTTTTTTGAAGAATAAAGGGATAAAGGGTTATGGTGTTCAGGCCGGAAAGTGGAGCTGAGTCCACAAAAGATCAGCCATGATCTCATTGAATGGTGGAGCAGGCTCGAGGGGCCAGATGGCCTACTCCTGCTCCTAGTTCTTATGTTCTTATGTAGTGCCTTGGGATCTTTTGCCAACCTGCGAGGGCAGAAAGGGCCTGGAATATTATTGCTTCTGAAAGAAAGTACCTCTGACAGTGAAACTCTCCAACAATCTCAGCCTAGAGCAACCTTCTGACTCCGACACAAGGCTGGTGCCATTCATTTATCAAGGGGAGGCAGTGGTGCAATGTTATTGTCATTGCAGTAGTAATCCAGAGACTCAGAGTAATGCTCTGGGGACTCAGGTTTGAATTTCACCACAGTAAAATTTGAAGTCAATAGAAAATCTGGAATTAAATGTCTAATGATTGTCTTTAAAAAACAATCTGGTTCACTAATGTCATTTAGGGGAAGGAAATCTGCCATCCTTACCTGCTCTGGCCTATATGTGGCCTACATCAGTGTTTTTCAAACTTTTTTTCCGGGGACCCATTTTTACCAACCGGCCAACCTTCGGTACCCAATCCGGCCGACCTTCGCGACCCATGCCGGCCGACCTTCGCGACCCAAGCCAGCCGACCTTTGCGACCCATGCCGGCTGACCTTCGCGGCCCATGCCGGCCGACCTTCAGGACCCAAGCCAGCCGACCTTCGCGACCCACGCCGGTTGACCTTCGCGGCCCATGCCGGCTGACCTTCGCGACCCAAGCCAGTCGACCTTCCCGACCCACGCCAGCCGACCTTCGCGGCCCACGCCGGCTGACCTGCGCACCACACCATTTTCTCTTACCGTGTTTGCTGCTGACAAAAATGGAGGAAATGGTTTTGGGTCCCTTTGGCCCTCATACACGCTCCTCCAATGGAACCTGTTGGATGAAGGTGAAGCCTTTCGGTGTCAGAAAGTATGGAGTCTCCATGTCCAAAGTTCTGCATTTTTTTCCTACAATATTTTATCAAATAAACCCCCCCCCCCCCCTGAACTTGTAAAAAAAAGGCTGTGACCGTATGTTAAAAATGCACATGCATGCCCGATCATTGGTGCGCATACGCATAGTTTTGCTCATGCAAATCGATGATCGGGCATGCATGCGCAGTGCGACAGCAATTTTTTCATATGTTCACAGCCATTTTGAAGGCCGTTTGCAGCCGGCGTTATTAAAGCTGGCTGCTGCGGCTGTTGCGCGTGGATTTGCGCGATCGGGAGCGCTGCGACGGACGGCTCCACGACACTCACGACACCTGGGTCTCGCCTCCGACTTTGACAATGCCTGGCCTACATGACTCCAGATCCACAACGATGTGGTTAACTCTTAACTGTCCTCTGAAATGGCCGAGCAAGCCACTCAGTTTAAGGACAATTAGGGATGGGCAACAAATGCTGGCCCAGTGACACCGACATCCCAAAAATAAAATAAAATTTGAGCCACAGCTGGCACAGCTGGTAGAAAAAGTAACCCCGTGAGCCTGTCTGACCCTGGCTATGGTTTTCTATGTAGGAATCACAGGGGAACCCATCTATCTTGAGAAATGAGAGTCAAAGAATTCTCTTAGGTTTGTCAGTGATGATCAGAGGTGTTCAGGTGAAGAACATTCTGTGATGCCTTTTTTATCACATTGGAGTTATTCCATTTGGAGTCATAAAAACAAAAGAAAATCTGAACAATTCCTCTCCAGCCCTCCTTGATGATTAAGTGAGTCCAGTTTTAATTTCAAAACCATTTCAATGCCGTTGATTCACTAGCATATCATAGATATCATAGAATTTACAGTGCAGAAGGAGGCCATTCGGCCCATCGAGTCTGCACCGGCTCTTGGAAAGAGCACCCTACCCAAGGTCAACACCTCCACCCTATCCCCATAACCCAGTAACCCCACCCAACACTAAGGGCAATTTTGGACACTAAGGGCAATTTATCATGGCCAATCCACCTAACCTGCACATCTTTGGACATATGATAGAGTGAATTATGTAGCAGACAATGCGCTTGTTAGATTTTCAATGAAAACTGTATTTTTCTTTACATCTTATTAGCATGGCTTATTGAAGATGAACTGAAAGCTAAAATAAACAAAGACATGGGGTGGATTTTAATTTGCAATGCCTCCTAAATTTGCCCCATGAACCCTGGTAATGCGGTTGGTTCCATGGTGAAAAGGATCCATCGCTGTCTGCTCAAAGTGCTTTGCTGATTGGCCACGGCACATTGATGGCATCAATGCAGGAACATCAGTCAGGCTGGGCCAATGGAAAGCCCTCACTGGAAAGAAGCACAAAGTCAGTGGCAGAACTTCCTCAGACTGGACAATACGTCCGGCCATGGGACTTGGCTATTCAGCCTGGTGTGCAGCAAGTTATCTGCAGCTGAGGAGGCGACAAACAATTCAGAACCAAAAAATAAGAGTAGAGTGTCGCAGAGGTTTTATGTCCTGAACTTTTTTAAAAAGCATGCAATTATATAGCAGCTTTCATAACCTCTGGACATCCCAATCTGCTTTGTCCCCGGTGAAACATCTTTGAAGTAAAGGCACTGTTGTAATGTAGAAAAGCACAGGCAACAATAACTATTTGTTGATTTTTGTAATGCTGGCTGATAGTACCATGGGATCTTCGACATCCACCTGGGAAGGTAAAAAGGACCTTCGTTTACCATATCATCCGAAGGTGAACACCCCTGACAATGCAGCACTCCCTCAGTACTGCATGGAGGGGCCATTTAATCATAGAATTCAAAGAGGGCAGAAGGAGACCATTCGGCCCATCGCGTCTGCACCCACCCTCGGAAAGAGCACCCTAGGCCCACTCCCCCGCCCTATCCCTGTAACCCCATATAACCGTTGGACACTAAGAGGCTATTTAGCATGCCAATCCACCTAACCTGCACATCTTTGGACTGTGAGAGGAAACTGGAGCGCCAGGAGGAAACCCACGCAGACACTGGGAGGATGTGCAAACTCCACACAGACAATCACCCAAGGATGGAATTGAACCAGGGTCTCTGGTGCTGGGAGGGAACAGTGCTAACCACTGTGCCATCATGCTGGGTCAGTTCCAAATTTGGTGCTTAAATCTCCAGAGTGGGACTTGACCCACACCTCCTCACTTAGATGCAAGCCTGTCACCACTGACTTATGACTAATACCTACCTGCACAAGAGCCATGGCCGCCCCTTTAATTTTCCTGTCACTCTTGCTGAGGTACCTTCACAAGACAAGGACTAATCCATCTATCGATATTAATACACGTTGCACAGTCTGTGTGCCTGCAGTAGGTGGCAAGCCTCTGCAACCTTTAATGGGAAAGGATTTTGTTTCAGGTGTTAGCTGATCCAGTGACAATTGAATCTATCTGCCTGCCAGAACAAATTGCACAGCATCCAAATTATTAACAGTGAGGAAAGAGTAACAAAACCTGGGTTGTATTTAGCAATCTTCTAATGTTACCACCATCAATCTAGATTGAAAATTGGCTGTGGTTGTCTCTGTAGAAATCACACAGGAACCCACTGTCTTGACAAATGAGAGTTAAAGAATTCTCTTAGGTTTGTCAGTGATGGTCAGACTGTGACTTAAAATTGTAAGTTTTGTTAGAAGGATCCTGTGTAGGTTTGCCTGGCATTTCGCTGCCCTCGGAGAGCACAGCTCCTATACCCAGGCCCGGGGATAACTGGGGAATGTCATCCCAGATCGGTTTGATGGCTCGGGAGTACACCTGGCACGCACCTATCCCTGACAAGAGGGACAGGAGAGTGAGGCCCGGCTGTGGCTCAGGTGTCAGAGGTGAGGTCCTTCTTTTCCAGCGTAAACTCTCTGCAAACGCAGGATAAACCTTTCCTTCAAGAAAGTTCTGGGGCAATGTTAAAAGTATTGAAACCCAACAGTCTGGATCATTATGATGACCACAAAGCACACGGGGATTGTCGATTGATCTCCCAATGGGGTTGGTGGAATATGGGTTCCCCATTGAGCAGGCGCCAGCTCACCTTAGAGGAATTATTCGGCGTGGGTTTAAAACCTGCTGCTCATGAACAGACCGACGTTCCGGATGGTCCCTGGGCTGGGATGCAAACACTGTACACCGTGGCAGCATTTCTTTTCGTTGTTCGAATAAACAAAAGTTTTGTATGAAGCCTTCCCCTGGCGGAGTTAGGAGTTATTACATTGGCGATTAGAAGTAAAAATGTGATTCCAGAATAGCCCTCAGAGTGAAACTAACAGCCCTCCTGTAAGCAAGAAAGAAATTGCATCTTTTCGGTAAACGCACGCCTTATCTGGGGCGAGATTCTCCGACCCCCCGCCGGGTCGGAGAATCGCCGGGGGCTGGCGTGAATCCCGCCCCCGCCAGTTGCCGAATTCTCCACCACCGGATATTCGGCGGGGGCGGGAATTGCGCCGCGCCGGTTGGCCCCCCCCCGCGATTCTCCAGCCCGAATGGGCCGAAGTCCCGCCGCTAAAATGCCTGTCCCGCCGGCATAGATTAAACCACCTACCTTACCGGTGGGAAAAGGCGGCGCGGGTGGGCTCCGGGGTCCTGGGGGGGGCGCGGGGCGATCTGGCCCCGGGGGGTGCCCCCATGGTGGCCTGGCCCACGATTGGGGCCCACCGATCCGCGGGCGGGCCTGTGCCGTGGGCGCACTCTTTTCCTTCCGCCTTCGCCACGGCCTCCACCATGGCGGAGGCGGAAGAGACTCCCTCCACTGCGCATGCGCGGGAATGCCGTCAGCGGCCGCTGACGCTACCGCGCATGAGCCGCCCGGAGATGTCATTTCCGCGCCAGCTGGCGGGGCACCAAAGGCCTTTTCCGCCAGCTGGCGGGGCGGAAATTCGTCCAGTGCCGGCCTAGCCCCTTAAGGTTGAGGCTCGGCCCCCAAAGATGCGGAGCATTCCACACCTTTGGGGCGGCACGATGCCCGACTGATTAGCGCCGTTTTGGGCGCCAGTTGGCAGACATCGCGCCGTTTCCGGAGAATTTCGCCGATCGTTCCACAATGGTCATTAATAACCTTTCATCAGCCCTCGCAAGCAATGAAAGCACATTTCCTTGAATATCATTGCACAACAATTATGAAGCATGATCTGTGCATGGGCTATCACCCAAAAAAAATAATAATTATAAAAGGAATAAAATTGGATAAGGCCTGGAAAATTAGTGTGGGAATCCCCAAGTATGATTAGCCTGTGTCCATCCTTTTGGTGTTAACTTTGTGCTGAATGTTAATTTACATGTTTGCAGCCAGCTGTTGAGTGGCTGCACACCTGTATAGGTGATGACAAGTCATGAGCGGCTAGTGCCATTTCAAGTTGGTCCATGGTACTTAAAGTCTGCAGCTTTTAAAGGGGAGATGCGTTTTGACTGGAGCAACTGCTGGATGTCATTCGAAAAGTGGTTTTAGACTGGGGAGATACACTTATGGCTTAACAGAGCAGAGAGACGGCTGACTACTACCACTACACACTCGTCCGTCGAAAAAGAGGCCCAAGTTATCGTTGAAGCTGTGCGGCATTGGAGGCATTACTTGGCCGGCAGTAGATTCACTCTCCTCACTGACCAACGGTCGGTAGCCTTCATGTTCAACAACACACAGCGGGGTAAGATCAAAAATGATAAAATCTTGCAGTGGAGAATCGAGCTCTCCACCTATAATTACGAGATTCTCTATCGCCCCGGCAAACTCAACGAGCCCCCAGACGCCCTATCCCGAGGTACATGTGCCAGCGCACAAGTAGACCGACTCCAGGCCCTACACGACAGCCTTTGTCACACGGGGGTCACATGGTTGTACCATCTTGTCAAGGCTCGCAATCTGCCCTACTCCGTCGAGGAAGTAAGGACAGTCACCAGGGACTGCCAGGTCTGTGCGGAGTGCAAGCCGCACTTCTACCGGCCGGACCATGCGCGCCTGGTGAAAGCCTCCCGCCCCTTTGAACGCCTCAGCATGGATTTCATAGGGCCCCTCCCCTCCACCGACCGTAACACGTATATTCTCAGTGTGGTCGATGAATACTCCAGGTTCTCCTTCACCATCCCTTGCCCCGATATGACGTCCGCCACCGTCATCAAGGCCCTCAATACAATCTTCGCTCTGTTCGGCTTCCCCGCCTACATCCACAGTGACAGGGGATCCTCATTCATGAGCGATGAGCTGCGTCAGTTCCTGCTCAGCAGGGGTATCGCCTCCAGCAGGACGACCATCTATAACCCCCGGGGAAACGGGCAGGTAGAGAGGGAGAACGGGACGGTTTGGAGGGCCGCCCTACTGGCCCTACGGTCCAGGAACCTCCCAGCCTCTCGCTGGCAGAAGATCCTCCCTGATGCACTAAACGCCATCCGGTCACTACTGTGCACCGCTACGAATCATACATCCCATGAACGTCTTTTTGCCTTACCCAGGAAGTCCACTTCTGGGGTGTCGCTCCCGACTTGGCTCGCAGCTCCAGGACCAGTCTTGCTCCGTAGGCACGTCCGACTCCACAAGGCGGAGCCGTTGGTGGATAGGGTGCACTTGCTCCATGACAACCCCCAGTATGCCTATGTGGCGTACCCCGACGGCCGCCAAGATACTGTCTCCCTCAGGGACCTGGCACCAGCAGGTTCCACTCATACACACTTCCCCGGCCCGGCGCCACCCTCCCCTCCCCTGGCGCTCCCAACATTAACCCCACCAGGACCATCCCTCCTTCCCCTGCCCACGCAAGAGGATGAAGAGGATTTCGGCACGCTCCCGGAGTCACCGAACATCAGGCCAGCACCGACGTCGCCAGCATCGGCATCGCCGCTACCGTTACGTCGCTCCCAGGGGAACGTCAAGGCACCAGACCGGTTGAATCTCTAACTGGCACCAGACTTTCAAAAGACATTTTTTTTCTCTCTTATTTAAAACACTGTACATAAATTCACTACTGTATATAGTTCTCCACCACCCCCGCCGGACTCATTTTTAACAATGGTTAATGTGGTAAACTACTGTTACACCTGTATTAGGTGATGTAAGGTAGGACCTGTACTACAGGTTCGCCGGTAGCCCCTGCCTGCTGGCTTCGCCCAGTAGGAGGAGTATAAATATGTGTGTCCTCTATTCAGCAGCCATTTCGCCAGCTGCTGTGGGAGGCCACACATCTTACTGCAATAAAGCCACAGTTGTATCCAACCTGAGTCTTTGTACAATTGATCGTGCATCAATAGTGTTCTGTGCCTGTTATATAACTGGCTTTGCCTTTCATCAATGAACCCCTTTGCTTATTAAATGAAGCCTCCAGTGTATGTCTCGGGCCACCACAGTGTGCAAAAATGGAACCCGATCTCGGGATTCGGGCTGTCGGCTTTTTCCAACCCTGCTCCACCAAAGTGATGCCGTGAGCCACGTCTCCAGATTTGTTTCTGCACAGAATGCTGGAATATCTGGAGAGAAAAGTCAGCTGTGTAGCCGGCGAGCTGCAGGCCCGGTTTCTCGCCTCAGCCAGCACTCTGTGCAGAGAATGGAAAATTCCACCCAGTGACGTTTTTGGGTTTTGGTTGGTCTAATGAGATTGTTTATTCAAGATTTCTGCAGTTCCGAAAAAGGCTCTTGCTTTGCATTTTAGAAATTAGATGTCCTTTATTGCAAGTCTCTCGTCAGGAACAATTAGCGGTGGGCAATAAATGCTGGTCTAGCCACCGATAACTGCATCCCAGGAACAAATAAGCTTTTTACAAGTAGTATTGGTCCAACTTTTATTGGTCTCCCTGATCTGAAGCACCGGTTGAATACACCTAAGCTGCACGGATAATAACGTCTCATCCTGGGCCCGATTGGATTTTTATCTAATAATTGCAAAACTAAATATGGATTCGTACAGAATCCAATGGGCTTTGAAAGTCTGGGTAATGGGAGGTGCGGATCTTGTGAAAATGGACTGTCTTTGCTTTTTTGCATTGTGTTGTCAGATTGGAATTTATCTGTGTCTCCTTGTTTCTCAGGATTTAGGAATTCTAATTGGTCTGTCTTTCTCAATGCCTCGGCAGAACTACCTCCAATGGATAGGAGCCCAGGGGATCTCACCATAGCGTGTGTCAGTGCCTTTGTGAGGGTGTGGAGTGTGCAGGGAGGTGGTGGAAAACTGAGACAAATAGAAGAAAGATTGGAAATATTTTGGGCTGGATTTTCCATTGTCCAGCGCTGGTATCGTGTTTCCCGATTGGACCGAGAATGGAGTGTTGCCAAAAAAATGGGATTGGCACCGGGAGCCAAACATGTTGCGATGCTCCGATCTCCCACTGACCTCACCATGCAAAACCGTGATTTGCATGTATTTTAATCTGATTAACGGGCTGGAAGCCCGATTCCCCACCTTCCCGTGATGCTCCATCTCTCACAGCTGGGAGTCACACGGGCGTGATTTGATGCAATTATTTACAAGCGGGGCCCAGGCGCCATGGTTGTTGAGTAGAAAAGCAAACTGTTGAAAGTTTTTGGTCTTGTTGGGGAGTGTAAGTCTGGACCTTAGGGAGTAGTGGCGAATGACTTGGTGGCATGTGCATGGACCCGGGGTACCCCCCTTGGGATCAGGGTGCCCTGGTTGAATCCCCATTGCTGCAATAAATTCATTTAAACCCAACCCACACCCTAGTAGCAACTTACAGGCTGCTGGCTGTTGAGACTGCCACCTGCTCACAGAACCCAGCAAATACTCTGAGGGCTACTGGTGATGTGGCAACCCACTTAGCTCATCCATCTGGACACCCTTATACCCCAGCAGTATCAGCAAGGGAATGGGTGTGCCCATGCTCAGTCGCTGACCCACCAGGTGTTGGCACTCCTTAGTGCACTCCTCAGAAGCGCAGCCCCCACAGTAGAGGAAGCAAGGAATTAGTAGAACTCACCCTAAACAAAGGACACGGGCAGCACGGTAGCATTGTGGATAGCACAATTGCTTCACAGCTCCAGGGTCCCAGGTTCGATTCCGGCTTGGGTCACTGTCTGTGCGGAGTCTGCACATCCTCCCCGTGTGTGCGTGGGTTTCCTCTGGGTGCTCCGGTTTCCTCCCACAGTCCAAAGACGTGGTTAGGTGAATTGGCCATGATAAATTGCCCTTAGTGTCCAAAATTGCCCTGGGTTATGGGGATAGGATGGAGGTGTTAACCTTGGGTAACCAGCTCTTTCCAAGAGCTGGTGCAGACTCGATGGGCCGAATGGCCTCCTTCTGCACTGTAAAATCTATGATCTAAAATCTATGATCTATGACACGTTCACTGGTGCCGCTGGGACCACCCTGGCACACAGCGCCTCTCAGAGTAACAGCCTCACTGATGACACATCAACTAGTCCACCCCTGAGGATCAGAAGCTGTCTCCAAACCCTGCCTGCCCATCGCACCCTGGTCCCATCCCCGGCCAGGAAACCTGACAGATCCCTGTCGCAAGCTGTGTGTAGAACCCGAGCTCCACATCACACTTCTGCTAAGGTCCCAGCAAACGCACACATCCCTCGCTCACCCCTATCTGTAGGACCTGCACGCACACCAGTCTCATGCCTGCACAGTGTGAACGTTTTCACCGTACAGCCTGCTACGCTTCTGACAGGAGAGCACAAGGGTCACCCGGTGAGGAGACATTAAAAAGATGGGGGCCACAGAGCTTACACTGGTTGCAGCAGCCACCAATACTCCTTTTGGCGGGGACGGATGGTGAGGATAGAGGCCAGTCAGTGATGAAGGCAAGAGTGCAGTGCAGATGGTATCATCTCGAAGGGGCCGGTTGGGGAGGGGGTATGTGGGAGAGAGTGAATGGGTAGGGCTCACTCAGTGGGGATGCTGTCATACAAGACATGCTTACATTGCTGCTCCCATGGCCTGCCACTAATCGGTGAGGGTTTAAACATGTGGGACGTTCGTTCATGTGCCATGGGTGCCCTGCCTTCCCCCTCCCCAACTCCCAGCCCATGTAGCCAATGCACAAGACCCAGCCTCAGCCCATTCTTCACACCCGTCAGACAGAGGTTAGGGGCAAATTGGACTAGCGGTGCAAATATGACTATTTACATATGTATACCCTTCCCCATTACTTTCCACTCTCTTCTACACAAGTGCCAACAAGTGTCATGTATATTTCTACTCTTTTGTGGCCTCCTGCTTCTTCTACATTTGTCCCCAGACAGCACATCAGGAGTGGAGGTGGCCATCTGCTTGTCTCATGCTCTGCCCTGTGAGGTCCTTGGCGTTCATCCTCTGGAGGGCCTGGGCCTGGATGGGTCCTGCCAACTTCTGTGTATCACGGGTGACGATGTGTTACCCTGTTCTGCTCGTTACCCAGCATATGCCCCAGTGTCAGGTGGGGGGGATTAGGAAGGGCTGAGGTGTTCCAGTGCCTCCCCTGTGGGAGGCACAGATGGACCCTGGACAGCCTGACCTTGTTTGCTGGGCATCCCACAAGCCAAAATACATGGAGCGCAATTTGCCGGCCTTGTTGTTCCCAACTTGGTGACGCGACAAGGCTGTTGAATCTTGTGAGATTCATGGCTCTCGAAATGTCTCGCGAGATTCAACGGAATCTCAAAGTAGGGAAGAGTGAGCTTTTTGTATTACAGGCAGGGGACCAAGAAAGAGGGATAGGGGACCTACCGCTGAGGAGGGCGGTGGGGAGTTTTCGGTATCTGGGGATCCAGATAGCCAGGAGTTGGGGGGCCCTACACAAATTGAATCTGACGAGGTTGGTGGACCAAATGGAGGTGGACTTCAAAAGATGGGACATGCTCCCGCTCTCGCTGGCGGGTAGAGGGCAGTCGGTCAAAATGGTGGTCCTTCCGAGGTTTTTGTTTGTGTTTCAGTGCTTTCCCATCGTGATCACCAAGGGCTTTTTCAAGAGAGTAGGTAGGAGTTTTATGGGGTTTGTGTGGGCTAATAAGACCCCGAAGGTACGGAGAGGGTTCCTGGAACGCAGTAGGGACCGAGGTGGGCTGGCGCTGCCAAACCTAGGGAGCTACTACTGGGCAGCAAATGTGGCGATGATCCGCAAGTGGGTTATGGAGGGAGAGGGGGCGGCATGGGAGAGGATGGAGATGGCGTCCTGTAAAGGAACGAGCTTGGGGGAGTTGGTGACGGCACCGCTGCCGTTCTCGCCATCAAAGTATACCACAAGCCCGGTGGTGGCGGCAACATTAAGGATCTGGGGCCAGTGGAGACGGCACAGGGGTGCAGTGGGAGCCTCGGTGTGGTCCCCGATCAGGGGTAACCACCGGTTTGTCCCGGGGAAGATGGGGGTTCCAGGGCTGGCATCGGGCGGGGATTAGAAGAATGGGGGACCTGTTCATTGACGGGACATTTGCGAGCCTAGGGGCACTGGAGGAGAAGCTTGAGCTACCCCCGGGAAATGCATTTAGATATATGTAGGTGAGGGCTTTTGTGAGGCGACAGGTCAGGGAATTCCCATTGCTCCCGGCACAAGAAATTCAAGACAGGGTGATCTCGGGTGTATGGGTCGGGGAGCGCAAGGTTTCGGCAATGCACCAAGAGATGAAAAAAGAGGGGGAAGCGCTAGCAGAAGAGTTGAAGGGTAAATGGGAGGAGGAGCTGGGGGAGGAGATCGAGGAAGGTTTGTGGGCTGAGGCCCTGGGTAGGGTTAATTCCTCCTCCTCTTGTGCCAGGCTCAGCCTGATACAATTTAAGGTGGTTTACAGAGCGCACTTGACGGGGGTGAGGTTGAGTAGGTTCTTTGGGGTAGAGGTCAGATGTGGAAGGTGTTCAGGGAGTCCGGCGAACCATGTTCACATGTTTTGGTCATGCCTGGCACTGGAGGGGTTCTGGAGAGGAGTGGCGGGAGCAATATCTCAGGTGGTGAAAGTCCGGGTCAAGCCAAGCTGGGGGCTAGCAATATTCGGAGTAGTGGATGAGCCGGGAGTGCAGGAGGCGAAAGAGGCCGGAATTCTGGCCTTTGCGCCCCTAGTAGCCCGGCGAAGGATCTTGCTATTGTGGAAGGAGGCGAAGCCCCCTAGCCTGGAGGCCTGGATAAACGACATGGCTGGGTTCATAAAGCTGGAGAGGATTAAGTTTGCCTTGAGAGGGTCTGCGCAGGGGTTTACAGGCGGTGGCAACCGTTCCTAGACTACCTCGCGGAGCGTTAGAGTAAGGCCGGTCAGCAGCAGCAGCAACCCCGGGGGGGACGGGGGGGGGGTAACGGACGAGAGATTGTTTGAGGGGATGGAGGAGCAGGAGATAACATGGAGGGTGGGGGAAACTGGCACGTGCGGGCGAGAGCCAGTGTATAAAGCTATGTAAATATACCATTTTGCCATGTATATATCTTGCTCAGTGCGATTTTGTGTTATTTTGTTACGGGGGGGGGGGGGCGGTTATTGTTTGTAAGGGGAAAAAATTGTGTTGTTAAAAAACTTTAATAAATATATATATTTTTTAAAAAGAGGTTCAACGGAATCTCAGGAGACTTTGAGATCTGGATCTCACCCTCACCGGGCGTGGCCCAAATTAGCATATTTAAATGAGCCAGTAATCTCATTTAAATATGTCTCTGCCGGATTCTCCTGGTGTCCGGGACCTCATGGCCGCACCTGGGAGACTGCACCGGGGCACTGTTTAGCACTGGTCCACCTAGGCACGTCCACCAAGCACCCTGGTACTGCCAATCTGGCAATGCCACAGTTCCTGGATGTCAGTTCCAGGCTGGCAGGGGCACTCCCAGGGTGCCAGGCTGGCAGTGCCATGGTGACCATGTGCCAGATTGCCCAATCCAGACGTCGGGCCGGGCTGCCTTGCCCATAAGAGGTGGGGTGAGGGGGGGGGTTCAGGGACCCCAGAAGACATAGGTTGGGTGCAGTGGGAGCGGTCCAGAGGCCGCAGTGGGGTCGCCAGTGGGATCGAAATATTGGGGCTGCCTTTAAAAATGGTGTCGCGATCCACAAGTCATCTCCCTGCACTGGTGAGCTGAGCTCATCAATGCAGGAAGTGATGTAAGTGCAGCCTCGATGGAGCGTTCCCTACCGAGGCCAAAAAAAAGGCAGTGATATGTCGCTGAGAAACACGCCACTCAACATGACCGAAATGGGTCCCTGTTTTGTCCCGTTGAACTGTACCCATGGGGTGAGATCTTGGGAAGGGCTGTTCTGTTAGAGAGGGGTGACTCACTGGCTATAGCGACATCTGCGTTTCATTGAATTCTCACTTGTGTGGCACATGCAGAATTTCATTGCAGCCACTGGCCTCTGTTCGACCTCCCTCGCGAGTTGCAGGGCCCTTTCCTCAGACGGGGTGTGGACCTGCAAATCAGGGGTGTCCCCTCCAGTCTTCTGGTGCTCCCAGTGATTATGGCCTGTTTTATCCTTGGGGACTTGGAAAGGACTTCGAGAATCACAGGCAAGATTTAGGGGGGGTTGATCTGGTAGCGTGTGTGTATAAGGCTCCTGGCCAAAGAAGACAATACATGTGTTGGGGGGTGGGTTTAAGGGAGGTGCAGGCAGGTGGGGTGCTATTGGCCTTTAGGATGTTGGGGGCAGATGTGAGAGTGAGGGATGAGAGTGGTGCCAGTGGTAGCTACTCACCCAAGCTGCTCAAAGGACGTCATTCATCTTCCTACAGCATTGCATGCCTCTCCTATTTGTGAGGCTGGCAGCACTGGCACCTCATCCCAGGCTCCATTCAGGATCCCGGACTTGAGTCTCCGCCCTACCATCAGGAAGAGGATGTCCATCCACTCCTCAATGGTGTCCAGCATGTGTTCAATTTGCGAGTCCAGGAACCTTGGTGCTGGTCTTTTAGCTGCATGTGCCAGGGTTTCGGGGGGGGGGGGGGGGGGGGGGGGGTCAACTCACCGGTGTAGGTCGTTCACCTTCTTGCGGCACTGGAGGCCAGTCCTCCTGGTCACGTTCCCGAGCTGATGACTGCTGCCACTTCGTCCCAAGCGGAACTGGCTGCCCTGTGGCGTACCCTCTGGGACCCTTGGGGAAACAGGACATTCCTCCTGGTCTCGACCGCATCTAGGAGCCTCCCCAGGTCCGCATCTCCAAATCTTGGGGCCGGTCATCGCAGTGCCATGGCTGCGAACTGAGTGGGGTTGGTTGTGCAAGTGCTGTTTAAGTCCTTCTCGACCTTGTTAGCGGGGGTTAAATGGACCAATTAATGTTAAATAGCATTGCCGGCCTCACTGGGTCGAGCGCCAGGAAGCTCACGGCACTTCTCACTCGCTACTGCACTTCGAATCGCCCCTTAGCCTCCAGAGCGGAGAATCCAGCCCATAGCCTTTTGGGACCAGGGTGAAGTCTAGACTTAGGACAGCAATTAGAGAAAATGTACAACTCATACATCAACTGTCCTTTGTGTCCAATTGGGAGCCAGTTGTGGGACTATGTCTTGTCTCTGACATAGTAAAACATCTCTCTGTACTTCACAGGAGAGTAATCAGAAAACATCGAGCCACATAAGGAAATATTACCAGAATGTTGGTCAAATAGGTTAAGGTTTTGAGGATTGGCTTGAAAGGAGGAGTGAATTTGGAGACTCAGTTTGGGCAGGAAATTACAAGGCTTAGGCCTTGGCTAGTTGAAGGCCCAGCTTCCAAAGGAGGGGTATAGAAATTGGGAATACGCATAGAAACATATAAACTAGGAGCAGGAGTAGGCTATTCGCCCCTCGTGCCTACATCACCATTGAATATGTGCATGGCTGATCCTCTATCTCAATATCTTATACCCACTTTCTCCCTAGGTCCCGTGATGTCATTAAAATCTAAAAGATTATCTATCTCTTTCTTGAATATACTCAGTGATTTGGCCTCCACAGACTTCTGTGGTAGAGAATTCCACAGGTTAGCTACCCTTTGAGTGAAGAGATTTTTCCTCATCTTAGTCCTCAATGGTCTACCCCATATCCTAAGTCTGTGGTCCCTGGTTCTAGACACCCAACCAGGGTAAATATCCTCCCCTGCATCTAGTCTGTTCAGCCCTGATAGAATTTTATATGTTTCAATCACGTCTCCTCTCATCCTTCTAAACCTGTAGTGGGCAATCTGAGGTTGGGGGGCCACATGTGACCTATCTGGATTCTGAGTGCAGCCTACGAGACATTTTTTTGACCATTGCCCACGGACAGAGTTGCCGCATTCCGCTGATTTCCATCTGTGTAGTTTTTTTCTTACTGGTCTGACTGAAGCGATATGCACGTAAAGCAAAGACGAGTGAAGTGAGGTGCGTGCAGATTGTAACAACATTTACTATGAGAACCTCTGTGTCCAAAGTGTACATATTTATTTTATTTTTATCACTTGAAGTTGCTGATAGCTCTATTAATGTATAAATGATTAAGAATTGTCCATCAATCACCATGAAATATTTGACGTGCATTAAATATATGTAATCTTATTCGTGGCGTCACGGTTATTGAACAAACCTGATTTCGATTTTGCGGCCCACTAAGATGAAGGAGGGCCGCTCATGCAGCCCACTCACTAGTCTAGGTTGCCCATCACAGTTCTCAACTCTACTGAATGCAGCCCCAGTTGAACCAATCCCTCCTGATAGGACTGTGCTGCCAGCCCCCAGGAGGTCAGAATTGTAACTCTTGCAATTCAGTGTATGTTGGTATCCAGGCTGTACAGAAACTTCGCCTTTTAAAAAAAATAAATCTTCATTGCACATTCAAGGTACAAGTGTTGCCTCAGCTTGCATTTCACTTCACAAGTGTGAAAACGGCTGTCAGAATGTTAGGAGAGCGGATATTAGGTAATTACTGTGCTTCTATTTCCCATGGGGAAACCAGATTACTGCTAAAAGGATCTCTGCAAACCACACAACAGAAGTGAAGGCCAATACCCCATTGCTGTGTGGGGTGTGTGTGTGTGTGTGTGTGTGGGGGTGGGGGGGGGGGGTGGGGTGGGGGGGGGGGTGGAGGAGCACGAGGGGTTGTTGTGTGAGGAAGAAAATAATTATTTTACAACTGACTACTTGAGTGTTGTCTTCATGTTCAATTATCCTTTTCAAAAAAATGTTCTTACTTGCTGCCAGACGAGTGTGCCAATATTTTAAAAGTGCTGAACAAATTGATAGTAATTGCCTCTCCTTGTAAATCTGAGGACATATACTGCGATGTCAGAAAAAGTATGTTTTATTTACAGGCACATTTGCTGTCTGCGTTTATTGGATAAACTCCCTGAGCTGCTGGGGGAGCTCCCTGCATTTGAATTTTAATGAGAAATCTGTACCAGCCGTAGCGAGTTGGTGTGTAGTGCATTGTCGGAGCAACATGTGCTGTCGGTTGCGCACTGAACTCCTGAATTCAAACCCTGCCACAGGAAAAAAAAGAGGGGAAATGAGTGGGGGAGCTGTCAATGGACCACTCTTGGTGACTGCTATATAAATTCTCTCCTTAGCTGGCAGCTGGGTGAAGAAAAGGATGATTTCAGAGAGTCGTTGGCAATCTACTTGGCCTCGAGCAACAGGAAAGTACAAGGGTGACCTAAATGGGGAGGATATAAGAGAGCGAAACACTCAAAATGGGCAATCTGAGGTTGGGGGCCATATAATGAATGATGTTTGCAAGCATAAAACCCGATTGATAAAGAGTGCCATGCACTAGGCAGTCCTCAGTTCATAAGACACTTCGAGGTGAGTGCACCCATGCCTTTCTGCCGTAGTGCTGAGCTGCTCCAGAGCGGTTCCTGGGATCAAGTGAAGAAAGCTGGTATGTTAGGCCTAGTTTGCGAGGCGTGTGTTGCCGGACCAGAATCTGATCTTGGTAGAAGGTGTTTTTTGTGGATTAATTGTGAGTAGCACCTGGAAACAAAAAGGAAATAACCAATTAGAAAGAAAAAAATTACAAGGCACCACATTCGTTTATTGTGAAATATATACGAGAAGTGAGTTGTACAATGAGTTGCCCTACTGTCTGTCTGGATGTCATTGAGTTTGAATCCCACCGAGACTGGTGGGATGAAAGATGTATTTCTCACTTCAGTTTGAAGGTGACCTTACTAAGATGCAAAATGTGACAGGCCATTTTAAGTTCCTCTTATGACAAACACCATTCATCAGTCAAGAAACTAAGCAAATAAGCATCTTCATGCCCCAATGATTAACGAGCCACTGTAAAGTATGTATCTCTTCGCTTCTCTTTGCCATTTTCCTTTCCAGTGTTGTCATGTTTCTATGCTTGTTATTATGCTGAGTTTGATATATTGCTATTCCTCTCTCTCTGTCATTCCTGCTCTATGTTTATCTGCTTCTCACTGCCTGGTGTCCGCTTTCCTTTTACTACTTCTCTTTGGGCAGCACGGTAGCACAGTTGTTAGCACTGTTGCTTCACAGCGCCAAGGTCCCAGGTTCGATTCCCGGCTTGGGTCTCTGTCTGCCGAGTCTGCATGATCTCCCTGTGTCTGCGTGGGTTTCCTCCAGGTGCTCAGATTTCCTCCCACAAGTCCCGAAAGACGTGCTTGTTAGGTGAATTGGACATTCTGAATTCTCCCTCTGTGTACCCGAACAGGCGCTGGAGTGTGGCGACGAAGGGATTTTCACAGTAACTTCACTTCAGTATTAATGTAAGCCCATTTGTGACAATAATAAAAATTATTATTATTATTCTCACATGTTGTGGCGTATGAGGCAGCCAGCTCATTTGCTGGATAATGTTTTATGTTCCCGATGTGTGTCCTGCAGTTGTAAAACCGATGGGGTACCCATGTCGGAGGCCCGACCGACATAAGTGCCTCTCAGGCATGTAACTGGCCTTCCTCATGATTTAGGACCATGGCTATAGAAGTCTACTCATGAGAACTGTTGACCAGTCAGAGGCCAGCAGCTTCCATTGCTGGCAGAACCACTTACCTACTGGTAGTGCTGCAGAGAATTGGCCAGGGATCATCGCTGGATCCCTGACATAGTTGAGTGAGACGGGATGGGGTGCCGGGGAGGGGAATGGTGTCATTTGGAGGGTGTTACAGAGATGGGGGAAGGGGGGATGCAAATACAGCAGCTTTGCTTCTATCGGCCTCTCGCTTCCCAATGCTGGGTCCCTCGATTGGGCACTGAGTACCTGACAATGAGGGGCCCCTCCCTCTGTTAGTCTATTGTCAACCCTGACAGCGTTTGCTGGGTAGCCTTTGGGCGGCAGGGGAAGGCCATGCAACTCCCATTCAATCCCTGAGCCATTACTGAATTCCAGTGGATTCAGGGGTAATTGCTTATTGGCTCATTAATGGGATCCTGCCATGAATGGGTGAGATTCCTGCCTGGGCCCATTCCCGCCTCTGACTTAACGGCGGGAGATTTTCCCATTGCTGCCATACAGTCTCTCCTGTGATTAATTGGGCCCGCCTGCCATGTTTACCGTTTCAGAGCACTGGATTAAATTCTGCCCTCTATTTCCCAACTGCTTTGTAAATCCCACAGGTTTGCCAAGTTCAGTCGTTCCCCTGACTATCTTCATTCCGGAAATTCAAGCAGCATGGGGGCACTGGTATCGGAGTAATGTCAAGCAGCTCTCCTGGGACCAGGCACAGCTGTCATTTCTGTGTCACTTATGTTTGATAAGTGTTTCATTCACAACAAGATGCTATCGCTCCACTACCTTCCTGTCAGTTCCATAACGCTGGCTTGACAAATTGTAAGTGATGACAATCATTCCAGCAGCATTAATGCCCAGTCCTCAGCAGATCTATATTAAAAGACAGTGTCTCTCAGTACAGCCTCTTACATATCTCCAAGCAGTTGCTTCCTCCTCCAAGGTCAGTCCATTACCATGAACCTTTGCAGAATCCGCCGTCACTCTCTACTATCCTGGAATATCATTATTTCCTGCCCCATCCTTCTTACTTTGATTGCCACCGTGCCCAACTCCATATTTTCTTCGCTTCAGGCCACCCACTAAATGACAACTGAATGAAAATAGACATTAAAAACTCTGACTGGCTCATTAGACACCCCTGGGACTTGGTAACAGTATTTTGTGACATACATAAACGGAACCATTAGGATACATCTCTGAGATGATGGGATATGCGGTATACTTATATATATGTTCCCCACACACTAGAGAAAGAATGACCTGCATTTACCAAGCATCTTTTTCAACTTCCAGATGTTTCAAAGTGCTTCACAGCTGGTTAAGTATGTCTGCGGTGTAGTCACCGTTGTAGTGCAGGAAACACGGCACCCAACGTACAAAGAAAGATTCCACAATAAGCAAGATAATAGATAGCCATGTAATATGTTTCAGTAATGTTGATTGAGGAACAAATATTGGTTAAGACATGAGGTAATGGCCGGGATATTCTGTGAAACGCATTAAGTTCGTCAGCGGGCATAAGCCATGATGTTCCACCCATTGGCTACAATGGCGGGGTTCTTTTTCTTTATTCGTTCATTGGATGTGGGTGTCGCTGGCTGGGTCAGCATTTATTGCCCGTCCTTGAGGAAGAGTCTGGAGTCACATGTAGGCCAGACCAGGTAAGGACGACAGATTTCCTTCCCTAAAGGATATTGGTGAACTAGATGGGTTTTTATGACAATTGGCAATGGTTCCATGGACATCGTTAGACTTTTAATTCCAGATTTTTAATAAATTTATATTTCACCACCTGCTCAGGTGGGATTTGAACCTGGGGCCCCAGAGCATTGACCTGGGTCTCTGGATTATTAGTCCAGTGACAATACCCTACACCACTGTCTCCCCAATAGACCGTATTGTTCACATCAGAATGCATTAATTATTCATCCACTGGGAATATGCCATTTGGTTGTTGGGCAGCATCTGATTTGACACCCTGTTATGATTAACTCTGGGTGCCATATTTAAATGCTGCCCCAGCACAGTGTTTGCACTCTCTGCAGCCTTGGACAGATCCAGTGAAGGGGTGGGGCCTGAAAGGGGAGAGACTGAAAGAGGGTGGTAAAAGGGGGGGGGCATGAAGGGGGGCATGATGAGGGAGGGGTATGGGGGAAATGAAAGGGAGTCCATGAAGGTGAGCAGGGGGGGCATGAAGGGGGGCATGGGGAAGTGGCATGAAGGGGGGCATTTGGCGACCGCATAGCAGGGTGTCGCTGACCTGAGGGGGTGGATGGGATGGGAGTGCAGCCGATACCAGTGATTGGAGAGCCCTGATTTTGGCGAGAGGTGGAAGGGCCTGAAGGGAACCCCATTGAGTCGTTGGGGTGGGGGGAGGGGGGTGTGGGGGGGGGGGGGGGTGGGATTGATGCTAGCGAGGATGGTGGTAGGAGGGGGACACTGAAGCCTCAGTGGTGCCGAAGTTGAGGGGTGGAGCCTTCACTGTCACTTTGAGATTGGATGTCCATTTCCCGATCTCTGTGAAGCCGGGCTTAACAGTGTGGTTAAGCCCCAGCCCTCTCAGTGCTGCCCGCCAAATAAATTCCTGTATGTGGGTGGATTCTGATCTGGATCACGCTGACCCACCCGGTTGGAATCGCACTGTGTTTCCCGTCACAGACCGCACTTCAAAACTTCTGGGGAGATAACCGCCCATGGCTTCCAAAGGCAGAAATCATGCTGCACCCAAATTCAGTGATGCCTCCCTAGTGTGCCTGTTGGACACAGTCGAGGCCCTTCATAATGTTCTTTACCATGCTCTGGCTACAGGATTTCCACCAAGGTGAACAATCTAGTGGTCGCAATGGTGGTCAGTGCAAACACCCTTTCCAGGAAGAGGACAAATGACTTCCTTTGTTCTGCCAGAGTAAGTCAACATCTCATCACTCTCAACTCACACACTTACAATCCCAGCACACATTCACAAGGATCTGACTCGCTGCCAACTCAAGGGACATCACCACTCATTCTCACATTCTGGCCTGGTGTTTGCGTCTCAATCCTTTCAAGGTTTTCACTCTCCAACCACACATGCCAGGCATCTTTATCATCTTCCCTGGCAAGTGTCATGCTCACACTCTCTCCACCTGTCTTCGTGCAGGACAAGCTGGCTCACAGTAAGAAGGAGAGATCCCAGATTGAGGATGGAGTTCCTGAGATCAAGGTTCTCATGGACTTCAAATAGTCATAGAGCTGGCCAGGGAGGGCACGGACGA
This sequence comes from Scyliorhinus torazame, assembly GCF_047496885.1. Taxonomy (NCBI): domain Eukaryota; kingdom Metazoa; phylum Chordata; class Chondrichthyes; order Carcharhiniformes; family Scyliorhinidae; genus Scyliorhinus; species Scyliorhinus torazame. The sequence continues at coordinate 157,052,456 of NC_092716.1, forward strand.
TCCCTGTGCTGATGGCGAGTTTGGCGGCGCACATCCAAGTGAGAATCCTGCACTACAAAATCCATCAGACAACCCAACTGAGTCATTTCTCCTGTTTCAGGACACTGGCCATGCACTAATTGTATGGGTTTTTTAAGCATGCCCGAGAGTACTGGCCCCTGAAATGATGCGAGATTGTGGTGAACCACTGTATTAGGGGATGTAAGATAGGACCTGCACTACAGATTCACCGGTAGCCCCTGCCGGCTAGCTCCGCCCACTAAGAACTGTATAAATATGCATGATCTCCATTGCCCTGCCATTTCGCCAGCTGCAGCAGGAGGCCATGCATCTGACTGCAATAAAGCCACAGTTGTACCCAATCTGCGTCTTTGTGCAATTGATTGCACATCAGAGATGTGCATGTACATTCACCATAACCTCCTCTGGCGCACATGACCAACTGCCAATAGTTTCGGCCAGATGATTGGATGTTCTGCTTTAAGCTCAGGCACTGGGATCATCATTACCTGCACTTCAAGACTGCACTGTTTGGACTATATATGAGAGTGAATGTTCAGTGACGACATGAGATTCACTTAGGGGGTCCGGAGGTGAGGAGTAATAGCTGCATTTCCAAGGGGGTTCTCGCCCAATAGCTTTGCAGTTCCACTCTGGTGCATATAAAGGCTGTGAACGAGAAGTTAAATCTAGGGAACAATCGTTGCCACTTTGATGGATCAGTGTTGCATGAATGGGCATTATTGCTTCACTTTTCTGACTCTCTGCTTGTCAATTGAACAGCTGCTAACCTGTCTCAGTTGTGCCCCTGTCCTCATTTTGGAACAAACATTTCAGTTGGAGGCCGTTTAGGGCCCCGCTCCCCCAGTCATGTGTCTCTGTGCAACCTTCCCATTTGTTGTCCCCAGTAGGGCCCTTGCCTTGCAGCTCCCTTCCCAGTGGAGTCATTGCCCTGCAGCCCATTCATTCCCTCAGCCCTGAATGACCCCTTGCCCAGTGGAGCCCTTGCCCTGCTGCATAGTAAAAGCAACCCCATGCCTTAATCTTGGTGTGGTAGCCAGGAGCGGATCTACTATGAAACTAATAAAGCTTAAGCTTCAGGGCCACTAATCCTGGAGGGGCCCCAGAAGCGACTTTAGTCCACATTGCTTAAAAATTTTGGGTCTACTGTATGAGTAGGGGTTTTTAAAAATAATAATATTAATAATATAGTGTAATTCAATACAAAATAATAGTTAAAATAAAAATTAAAAGGTTATTAAAGTATCATGTAGGCTAACCGTAAACGAAAAAAAACATTCAAATTAAGGATGTTTCATTCTAAATATATTTAATATAAAATAATTATAAATAATTTAAAACACTATTAACATCTATGACAGAAATACAAACAGTAGATGACATGTTGTAACAAAAAAGGGGAGCCGTTGAAAAGGCAATCACAATGCTAACGCGAATTTTCAACGTGATAGCACTCGTGATAGCGATCTAGACAAGAATTTTTTTCAATAAAGTGTTCATAAGTATACAATATTTTAATTACCCCTACTCAAAAATAAATGTTATATTTAGAAGAGTAAGGTAAGTAATAAAGGTGAAATAGTGTTAGATTAGCCTAAGCCTATTGTTTTTATGAAAAGGTGAACGGAAGGTAGGCTATGACCGCATAGCCTAGGCTAATACTATATTACAAGTATTTATGAAAAAGTAATAAAAGGGTGAATTTGTGTTAAATTACAGATGTTTATTATGAAACGTGTTCAAATAATGGTAAAATTGTGTTACATTACCTTAGCCTATGAGTTTTGGTGGCCTAGTTTTGCCTAACTTAGTCTAGCCTAGCGTAGGCTAGCTTGAACATAGCCTAATTTAGCTTATTTAGCTTATTTATTATAAATCTTAAAAAATGGTGCTTTACTTTCTGAGAAGGTTTTTTTTAAAAAAACCTTTCTCAGAAAGTAGACCTAAAAAAAAATTATTTCAAAGCATGCGACAATAGTCGCACGACTCAAATTGATTAATTTTTTTGTTGTATATATTTCAACAATCCCAAAGTTTGAGAGTCAGTAGCACAGATGTTGTAAAGGTGGAGCGTAGCGGTAAGTTGGCTGTTCTGCTGTGGCTAATGTAAACTTCATGGGGGCCATTGAACTTATTGCAGAGCTCGACCCATTTTTACATGAACATCTTGAGAAATGAAAAATGAAAAAGTAAATGCTACTTACCTATCCAAACCCGTGTATGAAGAATTGATAGAAATCATGGGAAAACATGTGCAAGTTGAAACTGTGAATAAAAATCAACAACCTAGACACAAAATACTACTCTATTATTGTTGACTCTACGCCTGACCTGACACATGTTGACCAGCTGGTAATTGTGGTTCGATACTGCTATAATGGGAAACCCTGTGAGAAATTTTGAACATTTTTACCGATAGAAAACCATTCATCCACGACCTTGTTCAACAAAATACAAGTCCTGGGTGAACATAAGCTTTCACTTGAAAATATCCGTGGTCAATCCTACGATAATGCATCTAACATGAAGGGCTCGGAGAAAGGGCTGCAAGCACTCTTTGAAAACATTAGCAGGTACGCAGACTATGTACCATGTGCAGCCCATTCACTTAACCTTGTTGGAGAAAAGGCAGTGTCTACTGTACCTGAAGTTGTTGACTATTTTGGCATTTTACAGGAGCTGCATGTTTTCTTTCCTGGATCTCCACGAAGATGGGGGATTTTAAACACACAGTGGAACCTACATTTTTCTCGAAAGAGCTTAAGTGTAACTAGATGGTCTGCACACTATGAAGCAGTCCGGGCAATTAAAAATGGATATATGGGTACTTTACAAACTCTCAAACATATTTTTGAAGACTCAGAAGGGAAGCCTGAATGTAAACAAGATGCAAAGAATTTATACCACAAGTTGGTAAAGCTGGAATATGCTATTTTAACAGTCGTTTGGGAAGAAGTGCTGGAGCGTTTCAACAAAACAAGTAAGAAACTCCAAACCCCTGGTTTTGATGTATTTGAAGGTTATCTTCTGCTATCATCTTTACTTTTGTTTGTTAAAGAACTCAGAGAAAATCCAGCCGATAGGATTGCACACTATGAATCAGAAGCAAAAGGTTTGTGTGACGATATCACCTCAAGTTATTCTGATGCTTCCAAATGCATTGTTACAAGGAAATTTTCAGATGGAACAAATGGTATTGCTTCTTTGAGAGGAGCTGCCAAATTTAGGATAGAAGTTCTATATCAACTCTATGACTGCTCGATAATCCAGTTACGCAAGAGGATTGACTCATATGAACAGATTGCAAAAAGGTTCAAGTTCCTCTCAGAATTGATGAACAATTCTGAAATTGATAAGGACAGTATTACACTTATATCGTATTACAAAGGTGATATTGACCACAAATTAGTAAACGAGTGTTATCAGTTCAAAGAATATTTGGACCTTAGGAAATCCCAGAACACAGAAGAAAACACGCCATCTAAAATGCAATGCGCTGAAGTTCTTCAGCTTATTTGTGAGCAACACCTAATTGAAGTGTTCCCCAATATTACTCCTGCGCAATGCCTATCACGAGCTGTGAAACAGAAAGGAATTTCTCAAAGCTATCTTTTATAAAGAACAAATTTCGGTCTACCATGACTGAAGAGCGCTTAAATTCTTTATGCATATTGTCTCTAGAAAATGACATTGCAAGGAAGCTCTCATATGACAAAACTGTACGTGAATATGTTGCTAGAAAAAACAGAAAAAAGAGTATTTTGTAAAATGTGCATCATGTAGTATGTATTCTCATAGATGTCTAAAATAAAAGATTATATTGACTGTGGTCTTTTCTATGTTTTATTTCATCATTCTATGATGCATCATGCATGTATATAACATTTCCCTAATTTTCATCCCCCCATAACGCGAAAACTATAAGGCATAGGCATTTTCTATTCACACCAGTGACTTTGACATGTGAGATAATCCAATACAGCAATTTTAATCAAAATCTGAGATGTTGTGGTTAAATTTTTTTTAAATTTGTGGTGATCTGACGTGGAACAATCCGATTGAAGAAGATAGCAGTGGTTACCCAGACCTCGTTGCTGGTTGTGAAGGGGCCCCCATAACAGTTCAAGCTTCAGGGCCCCAAAAGTGTAGGTCCGCCACTGGTGGTAGCTGTGGAGACTTGTCTGTGAGAGCCCCCCTGAAACCGATATGTCACAGCCTGCGACATCTGTCGCTGATCCCCACAAGTCCTGCCCGATTCACGATACAGGAGCTAACCTCGGAGTCAGGAGCGCAGTGCAGGTCCCAGCTGCACGTTGTTTTGTGAAACACGTCCTTCAAATTGTTCCCAGACGTGGGCTCTTAATGCAGAATGGAGGGATGATTCCAACAAGTAGGTGCCATAATGAGATGCTGTTTTAGACTAATAATGTTGGTGATGTGCGGCGGTGGGAAAAATGGCCTGCCATTAATGGCTGATTCTTACAATCCCTTCCTTGCTTTTCATCACCATTAAACCGGTTTTGAGCCTTCTCGTGAGATTTAGGAATCACCCGCCGTGATTGGGAGAGGAAGATGCCAGCCGATGACTTGCTGGCTCGCAAGCTGTAGTGCTACCCATTGAATATAACCAGTAAAATATGGACACATTTCCTTGTACTTAAGCGATTGATCATTAAGTGGCTTACTGGAGGTCTGGGGTGTACAAGTGCATTGCTGTATAACAGGTCAGAAGGATAAGGGTTTTTCCTGCTCTTACATACCATTTTTTGATGTCAAAATGGAGCTACGCATAAGTTTCATTTAAAGAGAGCTTTATACTGAATTGAACTTAACCATCGAAGCATTTCAAAGTGAAATGAAAGATGTAACAAAACACTGAACAATTTTGTTCCTTTTTTCTTTCTTTATAAACTGTTCTTGAATCTTTTTTTAAACTTGAAGATATTTAAGGCTGTCTCCTTTAAAAAACATGTTTTAAATTTGTTCTAGGGATGTGGGCGTTGTTGGCTAGGCCAGCATTTATTTCCCTCAAGACGGTGGTGGGGTGCTGCCTTCTTAAACCACCGCAGTACACATATTGCGGGTACTGTGCTGTTAGAAAGGGAGTTCCAGGATTTTGATCCTGCAACAGTGAAGGAAAGGTGATGTCATCCCAAGTCAGAATAATGTGTGACTTGCAGGGCAACTTGCCGGTTGTGCTGTACCCTCTGACACCCTTGACCTGGTAGAGGTGGTGGGTTTGGAAGACACTGTTGAAGGAGCCTTGACGAGTTGTTGCAGTGTATCTTGTTGATGATACACATTACTGCTAATGTGCATCAGTGGTGGAGAGAGTGAATGTTTAATGTGGTGAATAGGATGCCAATCGAGTCGGCTGCTTTGTCCTGGATGTGTTGAGGTTTTTGGGTATTGTTGGAGCTGCACTCATCCCAGCAAGTGGAGAGTATTCCATCACGCTCTTCACTTGTGCCTTGCAGATGGTGGACTGGCTTTGGAGAGCTCAGATGTGCTTGCCATAGAATTCCCAGCCCAAGACATGCTCTTAAAGCTATATATGGCTGGTCCAGTTAAGTTCCTGTTCAATGGTAACCGCCCCCAGGATGTTACTAGAATAGCAAAATAGCACATTGCCTTCGAGGTCAATTTAATGCAAGACGGACAGTCAGAAAACATCCCACAACCATTCAGAAAGAGTGATCCAGAGACCTGAAGCAATGCACCATTGACCTTTGGTATGTTTCAATTTGAGATATCCCTTCAGCTGGGCACATCTGCTCAATAATATATGGGTTTCTGGTGATATGTTTCTAGTTGCAAGAGGCAGCAGTGAAATTACAGGGATCTGGATAGAGCTCCTATTTACTCATCATTTGAGTTATTTTAAGTGCTGCCCTGGCACAATGGCAGCAGTCATGCTTCAAGCCCCACCACTAGATTTTCAACTTATCTAGTCAAACCTTCCCTCCATCATCAGGTCAGAAGTAGGGATGCTCACTGATGCCGATGACGGTACAATGTTCAGCACTATTTGTGACTCCTCCGATACTGAAGGAGCCCATGTTTAAAAGCAGCAAGACCTGGACTGTATCCAGGCTTGGGCTGATAAATGGCAAGTAACATTCGAGCCAGGCAATGATCATCTGTAACAGGAGAGAATGTAACCATCGGGCGGTACGGTGGCACAGTGGTTAGCACTGCTGCCTCACAGCTCCAGGGTCCCGGGTTCAATTCCGGCGTTGGGTGACTGTCTGTGTGGAGTTTGCACTTTCTCCCCGTGTCTGCGTGGGTTTCCTCGCATGCTCCGGTTTCCTCCCACAGTCTAAAGATGTGCGGGTTAGGTGGATTGGACATGGGACGGCACAGTAGCGCTGTGGTTAGCACTGTTGCTTCACAGCATCAGGGACCCGGGTTCGATTCCTGGCTTGGGTCACTGTCTGTGCGGAGTCTGCACGCTCTTCCCGTATCTGCGTGGGTTTCCTGTGGGTGCTCTGGTTTCCTCCCACAAATCCCGAAAGACGTGCTTGTTAGGAGAATTGGTCATTCTGAATTCTCCCTCAGTGTACCCGAGCAGGCGCTGGAATGTGGCAACTATGGGCTTTTCACAGTAACTTTGTTGCAGTGTTAATATGAGCCTATTTGTGACACTAATAAAGATAATTATTATTATATTGCCCCTTAGTGTCCAAAAGGTTCGGTTGGTTTGCTGGGTTGCGGGGATGGGGTGGAGGCGTGGGCTTGGGTGGGAGTGCTCTTTTCAGGGGCTGGTGCTGATTCGATGGACCGGGTGGCCTCCTTCTGCACTGTAAATTCTGTGATTCTGTGATTGATCTCCCCTTGACATTCAATGGCATTATCATTGGTGAATCCCCCATTATCATCATCATGATGGTTACCATTGAAACTGAACTGGACCAGCCATATAAATGCTGTGACTAAAAAGGGTGGCACAGTGGTTAGCACTGCTGCCTCACAGCGCCAGGGACCTGGGTTTAATTCCAGCCTCGGGTGACTGTCTGTGTGGAGTTTGCACATTCTCCCTATGTCTGCGTGGGTTTCCTCCGCGTGCTCAAGTTTCCTCCCACAATCCAAAAAGGCGCAGGTTTGGTTAGGTTAAATTGCCCTTTAGTGTCCAAAAATATGGAGGTTAGATGGGGTTACAGGGATAGGGCGGGGGAGTGGGCCTAAGTGGGTGCTCTTTCAGAGGGTCGGTCCATGCTAGATGGCTCAATGGCCTCCTTCTGCATTGCAGGAATTCTATGGTTCTGAGAGCAGTTCAGATGCTGGGAAATCTGTGGCAAGTGAGTCACCTCCTGACTCTCCAAAGCCTGTCCACTATTTACCAGCCACAGCTCAGGTGTGTGATGGAATACACTTAATTTGCCTGGATGAGTGCAGCTCCATCAACTCAAGAAGCCCAACACCATCCAGGAGAATGCCGCCCACTTGATTGACACCCCAACCACATTCAACACTCACTCCCTCTACCATTGACGCACAGTGGCAGCAATGTGTGCCATCTTCAAGATGCACTTCAACACCTAACCAAGTCTCCAATAACAGCACCTTCCAAACCTCCAACCGCTACCACCTAGAAGCACAATGGCAGCAGATGCAATGGGTACAGCACCACCAGCAAGTTCCCTTCTAAGCCACTCACCATCCTGACTTGGAAATATATCACCATTGCTTTATTGTCACTGGATCAAACTCCCTCCACAACAGCACTATGGATGTACCTGCACCACATGGACTGCAGCAGTTCAAAAAGGTGGCTCACCACCACATTCTAAAAGGACAATTTGATATGGCCAATAAATGCTCACCTAGCTTGCGTTGCCCACATCCCATGAACAAATAGACAAAGATTTTCCATAGATCATAGAATTTGCAGTGCAGAAGGAGGCCATTCGGCCCATCGAGTCTGCACCGGCTCTTGGAAAGAGCACCCTACCCAAGGTCAACACCTCCACCCTATCCCCATAACCCAGTAACCCCTCCCAACACTAAGGGCAATTTTGGACACCAAGGGCAATTTATCATGGCCAATCCACCTAACCTGCACATCCCTGGACCATGGGAGGAAACCGGAGCATCCGGAGGAAACCCACGCACACACGGGGAGGATGTGCAGACTCCGCACAGACAGTGAATCAAGTTCTATCTACCCACCACCCCTGTGTTTGCTAACCTAATTTGCCTCCAGGTCTGGCAATGCCTCAAATTTAACATCCTCATCCCTTTTTCAAATCCCTCCATGGACTAACCACTCCCCATCTCTACAACCTCCCCTAGCCCTCCCCAGCCCTACAATGCACCAAGACATCGGCACTCCTCCCATTATGGAATATTTCACGTTTGTATCACTCCACCATTGGCAGTCTTCAGCTGCCTAGGCCCGAAGCTTTAAACTTCTCCACCTTTCTCTCTCTCTCTTCCTTTACAACCCACATTAAACTTTTAGTCACCTGCCCTAATATCTCATTTGGCATCTTTTAAACTTCTTGAGATGCCTCGAGACAGTTTATAACCTAAAATGCACTATAGGAATGCAAGTTGTTGTATTTCAGGGTGTGGTTAAACATTTTTCAGATCCACTCAGTTATATATAATGCTGGTTGATTTTCCATTATGTTGCTCATCCACACCTTTGTTGCTTCTAGATTTGATTATTAAAATGTATTGTTGGCCGGCCTCCCCCATTCTACAAATGTAAACTCAACATCATTCAAAACACTGTCGGGCACATCCTTACTCACAGACGGCCCCGATCCCCTGTCACCCCTCTGCACAATGACCGAGACAATTGACTCCCAGTTAAGCAACAGCTAAGATTTTAAAATTCTCATCCATGTTTTCCAATCCCTCCACGGCCTCATTCTTCCCCATCCTTGGAACCTCCTGCAGCTTTATAACCCTTGATACCCACACTCCACCAACTCTGACCGCTTGAGCATCCCCAATTTTAATCGCTCTGTCATTGGTGGCAAGGTTCTACTTTAAAACCCACCTCTTTGACCAATTTTTAGGTCATGTTATGCGGCTTGGTGTCACTTGTATAGTGCACCTTGGGACGTTGAGCTGTTTGATCATTTAGATCAATCATGATTATAATTCATCTTGAGAATGTGGAATATGCTATAAATGTAGGTACTTCCTTTCCAAGAATACGGAACAACATATCCCTGTTTATTCAGCAGGTTAAAAGTTTGATAAATAGAGTGTCTTTTTAAATAAATTTAGAATACCCAAATTTTTTTTTCAATTAAGGGGCAATTTAGCGTGGCCAATCCACCTACCCTGCACATCTTTGGGTTGTGGGGGTGAAATCCACGCAAACACGGGGAGAATGTGCAAACTCCACATGGACAGTGACCCTGGGCAAACAGAATATATTAAAGAAGCATAGAGACTCCAAAGCAACTTCCAAATCTAGAGTGATCCAATTAGGATCCATCCCCAGAATTCAAAATGGAAAAGTGTGACATGAGGCAATGGTGAGGGTACATCACAGAATCCCTACAGTGCAGGAGGCCATTTGGCCCATCGAGTCTGTACTTTATCTAGGTCCACTCCCCCACCCCATCCCCGTAACCTAACCTGCACATCTTTGGACTGTGGGAGGAAACCAGACCACCCGGAGGAAATTCACGCAGACACAGGGAGAAAGAAGAAACACCACACAGGCAATCATCCAAGGTCAGAATAGAACCCGGGTCCCTGGGGCTGTAAGGCAGCAGTGCTAACCACTCTGTCACCATGCCACCCTTAAAATTAATGGTAGAACACTGAGAATTGCGGAGAAACAGAGGGGTATGGAGTACATGGTTCACAAATCCCTGAATGTAGCAGGATAGGCAGATAAGATAATTAAGAAGAGATATGAGATATTCTACTTTAATAGCCGAGGCATAGAATTTTTGTCAAGGGAGTCTTTTAAAAATATATGTTTATTCACATTTTTCACTTTATAATAGAAAATAACAAGAAGAGTAAAACTTACATACATAAAAAAACAAATACCTAAACTAACTCCTCACACAAAGCTAACCCCTTCTTCCCTTCTCCTCCCCCCCCCCCCCCCACTCTTAACAACTAACCGTGACCAATTCCTTGAAATAAACAATAAACAGTTCCCATCTTCAGTAAAACCACTCAATTGCTCCCCTCACAGTGTACTTGACTCTGTTGAGGTACAGGAACTCCGTCAGGTTTCCCAGCCACACCAAAGCACTGGGTGGAGATGATGGCCTCCACCCCAGCCATACTCGTCTCTGGGCAATCAGTGAGGCGAAGGCCAGGGCATCGATGCTCATGCCCGTCTGCATCTCCAGCGAGTCTGACACCACAAATATGGCCACTAAAGGACAGGGCTCCAGCTCAATCTTCAGAATCGGCGACATGGTGCAAAAGAAGAAGACTCAAAAACCCATGAGCTTGGACAAGACCAAAACATGTGTATGTGGTTAGCTGGACCTCCTGAACAGCGCTCGCACCTGTCTTCCTCCCTTGTAAAGAAACGGCTCATTCTTGACTTGGTCAAGTGCATTTTAAAGTTGAATCAACCTTAAGTTGGATCAAACCAAGCCTCGCGTACAAGGATGTAGAGTTCATCCTATGAAAGGCCTCACTCCACATCTCATCATCTAATATGGATCCCAACTCCTCCTCCCATCTAGCCTTAACCCCTTCCGCTGACACCAAATCATCTGACAAAATCTGTCCATAAATTCCAGAAGTGCTCCCCTCCTCCAACCATTTGAGCAAGGTGATGTTGGCGGCACCACGGCGAATGTCGGGAATATCCGTTTTGCAAAGTTGTGAACTTGAAGATATCTGAATGAATCTGAATTCGAGAGTCCAAACTTATCCATCAATTCATATAGAACCCCTCCAGGAACAATTCAACACTCTTTCCAGCCCCTCCCCTTCCCTTCCCACCCCCCGAATGTGGCATATAATCTCGCAGGCTCGAACAGATGGTTCGCCAGCTTCGACACTGACCCCAATTTAAAATGTTGTCAAAATTGTCTCCATATCTTCAAAGTGGAAACAACCACTGGATTTGGTGAATACTTGGTCAGTGAGAACGGCAGCGAGGCCTTCACTAATGCCCCAGACCAGATCCCCGACATGACCTTGATTTTATCTGCAGCCACGTAGGCCCCGGATCACGACACCAACACTTCTCTGCATTAGCTGCCCAGTAATAAAATATCAGGTCTGGAACATACTCACTCTTTTCCAAGTTTCGCTTATATTCTGAAAAGGAGCCAAAGTACCTCAGTAGTTCCATTATATCATCCAGAGTGGGCACACGTATCCAAGACACAAACTTGGGTCCCAACCCGAATCTCTCCAAAACCCCCAAATTTCTAACCGATCAAATGCGTTTTCAGCATCTAACAAGATGATTACCTCTGGATCGGGCTCCACAGATGGGGAAGCACCACATTTTGAAATTGCCGCACATTGGACGACAATTTCTGGCCTTTGACAAATCCCGTCTGATCCTCCCCAATCACCTGAGGAAGACATGAGCTGGGATTCTGCAATATGGTGGCTAAGTGTTGACGCCGGCATAAACGCCGGCATCAATGCGCCTCCTGGCCCAGCGATTCCGTCGGCTACAGGGGGGCAGCATGGTGCCGGAGTGCTCCACGCAGCGCCGGAGCCGATATGCGGTCCTGCACTTCCGCCGGCGGGTCCGCGCACGCACACAATGGTCGCTTCCGCGCCGGGCCCGCGCAACAAGGCAGAGCCACGCAGTGGGCCGGCGCGGAAGAAGGTAGGCCTCCCCCAATTGCATGCGGCTGCCGATCAGTGGCCCCTGATCGCGGGCCTGGCTGTCGTGGAGGCCAACCCCCCCCCCCGGAGTCTGATCCCCCCCTCCCCCCCACCAGGATGGCCATTGCGGTAGCGGGTCCGGGCTCCCGCCAGTTGGAACCATGTTAGAACCACGCCGGCGGGAACTCGGCCGGTCGACCACAGAGAACCGCCATGGGGGCCTCTTTCAACTGTCCCCGACCGGCGCCGCGTCGATCGCATGTGTGTGGCTGGCTGCGATTCTCCGGTGAATCGGGTCCCGGCGTTGGACCGGCGTCACGGGCCGTCTCATCGTCAACTCCGAGTCTCCAAACCGGTGCGTGCATGGAGAATCCCAGCCATGGTTCCAACCTCAGCGCTAGCACCTTGGCGAATATCTTGGCGTCCATGTAAAGTAAGGAAATAGGGTGGTACGACTCACATTCCACGGGATCCTTGTCTTTTTTCAACAGAAGTGATATTGATTCCTGCCCTCAGCGTCACCAGCAAGAAACCTCATCTCACAGAGTCTTCGAACATCCCTACCAATAATGGCACCAGCTGTCCAGCAAACGTCTTATAAAACTCCACTGGGAATCCGTCTGGCCCCTGAGCCTTATCTGTCTGTATCCGCCCTATCGCTGCCAAGACTCCTTTGGGCCGAATGACTCCTCCAGCTCCTCCGCTCTTCCTCCCCCACCTCGGGAAACTCTAAGCCTTCCAAAACCTCCAACATATCTGACCTCCCTCAGGTGGCTCCGACCTATAAAGGTTCCTATAAAAAGTTTTAAACGCTCCATTAACTTTGCCCAGAGCAGACACAAGCTTGCCACCCGAGCTTCTGACCTGGATAATCTCTCACGAGGCTGCCTGCTGCCTCAACTGACAAGCAAAGAGACGGCTGGCCTTCTCCCCATATTTGTTACCCCCTCGAGCATCACGACTGGCACACCACCTTGTCCGTAACAGCCTCCCCGAACAGGCGCCGGAATGTGGCGACTAGGGGCTTTTCACAGTAACTTCATTGAAGCCTACTTGTGACAAGCGATTTTCATTTAATTTTCATTTCATAGATAACAGGTCAAAGTATATCTACATCTTTTTCCTGCTTGCCAGGAGCTATGGGGTCGGCTCATTTGAATACCTGTGGTCTACTTCCAAAATATCATTCAGCATCTTTTGCCGTTCGAACCTAGCCCCCTTATATATATGCAGTTTGTGCTATATGATCTCCCCTCTAATCACTGCTTTTAAGGCCTCCCATAGAATGGAGGGTGAGACCGACCCATTCCCATTAAACGCCATGTAATTGTCTACAGACCCCGATATCTGTCCACAGAACCCCATGTCTGCTAATAACCCCACATTCAGCCTCCATGCCAGGCACCGAACTGAACCTACCTCTAATACCAAATCCACTAAATGTGAAGCATGGTCTGAGATGACTATAGTCAGGTACTCATCTTTCCTCACCCCAGGAAGAAGAGACCTTCCCTTCAAGAAAAAAATCTATCCTAGAATATACTTTATGGACTGCAGAAAAAAAGAAAATCCCTTACCCCCGGGGTACATAAACCATCACCGATCTGCCCCCCCCCTCCCCCACCCATCTCCTCCATAAATGCCAATGCCTTTGCCACTCCCGAAGGGGCCAATGACTTTGGCTTCAATTGTCATGTTTCGGGTTCAAAATGCAATTCAAATTTCTCCCCAGAATCAACTGATGCGTATTCAAATCCGGTATTGCGGCCAACAATCTCCTCATCAGTGTTATCATTATAGAATTTACAGTGCAGAAGGAGGCCATTCGGCCCATCAGGTCTGCACTGGCCTTTGGAAAGGGCACCCTACCTAAGCTCATACCTCATGCTACATAATCCCAATTCGGGGCGTACACATGCACCACTGACTGACTTTCCAGCGTCCCAGCGACTATCATACACCTACCTCTCTGATTCGCCACAACCATTCCCTCGAGAAAACAGACCCTTTTGTTAATTAGAATTGCCACTCCCTGGGCACTGCTATTAAAACCTGAGTGTGGATTTCAGAGAGCCCTTTTGGAGCCTAATCTGATCCTTCACCCGCATGTGGGTCTCCTGCAAAAGCACCACATCGGCCCTTAAATTCTTCACATGAGAGAAAACCTTTGATCGTTTCACCGGGTCCCCCAGACCTCTAACGTTCCAAATGATTAGTCTGATCAGGGGTCTCTCAACGCCCCTCACTCTCAATTCAGCCATTTCCACCGTGGGGAATTATTCGCCCTAACTCCAAGTTCCTAGGGCCAGGGCCCACCAAAGATGGCTGCCAACCACACCCATAAGGTGAGACAAAGAAAAACCCCTGACAGCATTCTACCCCTCCTCCCCACAAACCCAAGAACCTGCAAACTACCTCCCAACACACAATCCTCACCAACTCCTCCCCCACCAAACAAAGGTCAGGGTGTGTTGTTATGCAGATCTGTATTAAAGTCAGGCCGCAGTTAGAGTACAGTGCATAGTTCTGGTCATTGCATTTCAGGGAGGGTGTGATCACGCGGGACGGGGTCTGGAGGAGATTTACAAAGGTGTTGCCAGGAATGGAGAATTTTAGCTGTGAGGAAAGATCGGGTAGGCTCAGGTTGGTTTTATGTGGAACAGAGAAGGCTAAGGGGAGATTTAGTTGAGGTGTATAAAATTGAGGGGCCTGGTTGGAATGGATAGGAAGGACCTGCTCCTATTAGACAGGATAGATATGAAGTATTTGCTGGAGGATTTTGAGGGGAATTGAGGAGAATGTGGTGAGGGTCCAGAACTCTGTTTGAAGGGGTGGTAGAGGCAGAATGCCTCATTGCATTTAAAAAAACTTGGGTATGAACTTCAAGTGTCATAACATACAGGGGATCAGCAGCTGGGAAGTTCTTTTTTCCAGCCCGTTGAAATGTGTTGCAAAGACTTTGGAGTCAAACTTGGAGCCTGTGGTCGGGATGCACCACAAGGCCTCCCTTGTGGCATGAAGTTACATAGCTCCTTACATAGCACACATGGGGCACATATGACTGGTTAAACTGATAGATTGAAAAATCTGTTCCTTGCATAATCAATGCACAATGAAAATCTCATACTTGTGCTACATCGCATTCTGCCGTTTCCAGCTTTGACAAATTGAAAACAAAATCAAATCTTGTGTCATTTATTTTGTTCAGTGCCTTGCACTCTTCCTCTGCTTCTCTCTGTCGTTTCATTCTTTGATGTGTTGCAGTATTTGCTCCCCATTCCTTTTCTCAGGCTTCCTTCAATACATATATTGTGTCCAAACTCCCTCAATTGTCTCAGCTTGCGATGTCTAGAGTGAGATAGTTCCCCCAAATTTATTGGATATCAGTTTGCACAAGAAATGACAGAGCCAAATCCAGACAAATATAATTTAGCCCATCAAATGTTCAATATTTTTTCGTAATTGGAAATGAACTCCTCAAATTTTGAAGATGACTCAAAGTATATCACGGCCAAAGAATTACTCCTTGAAGTGTGATCGCTGCTGGAAATGTGTGCACACAATTTGCTTTACAGATTATTGGAACATTTGGGCAGCACAGTGGCATAGCGGTTAGCACTGCTAACTCACAGCGCCAGGGCCTGGATTCGATTCTATCCATGGGTGGCTGTCTGTATGCAGTGTGCACTCTCTCACTGTGTCTGCGTGAGTTTGCTCCGGTTTCCTCCCAAAGTCCAAAGATATACAGGTTAGGTGGACTGACCACTCTTTTGAGGTCAACCAAATATAAGAAAGGAAAGAAACTTAGGGATAAAGCAAAATAGGGCCGCTCCTGTTAGGGGCACTCCCCGAATGTTACAAAGATCAACAGAAATTTAAAAACATCAATTAAAGGGGTCAATAAAGCACCCCAACCCCTGCAATGCCCACCGGGCATGGAAGGCCTCAGTGGTGCCTGTGGACACCAAATGCTCCTTTTCTAGGGACACCCGACCACACATACAGCCGTAGAAGAGGGGCAGGCAGTCTTGTCAGACGACCCTCTCGGTCGCCTGCTGCCAGGTCCTATAAATGGCGACCGTTGCCAGGCCCAGGAGCAGGTTCACAATGAAGTCCCGCCTTCCCTGCCCCTCACCGCACCGGGTGTCCGTAGATCAGGAGCGTGGGACTGAAGTGCAAACAAAACCTCAGCAAAAGATTGGTCAGCAAATTCAAATGGGAGTGCAGCCTATGACATGTAACATAGATGTGGTCCACGGACACCACAAGGCTGCAAAAATGTCAGGCTTCTTGGGAGTCCGTGAACCAGTGCAGTCGGTGATTGTATGGCACTGCTGCATGCAACACCCTCCACCCTAGGTCCCTATGATTGAGGGGGAGGACTCCTCCATAGAGGGACCACCAGTGGGGATCTCTGCCACCAGACAGTAACAAGGTGCGCCATGGCATGTCCGGATGATGGGCGAGGGTAAGGAGGTGACGGGTATGCAGCAGCAGCCCTTACAGGAAACCCCTCCGCGCAGTGCGAATAGACATGAACGGCATTTCTGTGAGGCGGCTAAGACTGTGGGGCACCAACCCCCAAGGGAGGTTTTGGGGCTTGGGACCAATGTGCAATTCCGTCGGAGCAGGGGTTCGCTCAGACAGGAGACCACTGCACACCTGCGTGCCCTCTATACTGTGAGTGCCATCGGGTATGATCATGGCCATTTTGAGGACTTGGATGGCATAGGCCGTGAGCCGGACGACCATCGCCATGCGTTGTGCTAACTCATGGGGTGTCCACGCCCCCATCACGCAGCAAGTCCCCGATCCTAGTCACGCCGGCAGCCACAGCCCGCTCCTCCCCCAGCTATTCAAAATGGTATTGGTGGAGGTGCGGATTCCTGATAGTGGCTCCCTGACGATAGCCACCATTCCTGATGGGTGGAGGATGCTGGTCCTGCTCCAGGTGAAAGGCCGGAGCTCCACTGGGAGGCAGTCTATCTACCATGGACCGAACAGGTGTACGGAACACTTGGCCCAGTTGATCCTGGCAGAGAACGTGGCAGAGTACACAACCTGGCACTCTCGCATCCTCCGCAGGTCAGCAGGGTCAGTGAACATAAGGAGCACGTCATCAGCGTAAGCCGAGAGGACCACCCCAATACCTGGCCCATCCAAAACCAGTCCAGACAACCTCCTCTGCAGGAGGTGCAGGAAAGGCTCCATGCAAGTTGAGTAAGGTTGGACAGACAAGGGGCAGCCCTGATAAACACCTCTCCCAAAGCAAAGGGGCGCCATCAGAGACCCGTTAACCTTAATGAGACTCTGCGGCAGTGTCGGATCCGGGCGACGAAATGCATCGCGAACCCGAATGCTTTCAGAGTATTCGTGATCCACCCTGTCGAACATCTTCTCCTGATCAAGGGACAGGAAGGCGCTCAACATACCAGTCCTCTGGGAATGATGGACCGAGTCCCCGACCAGATGGATGTTGTCATGGATAGTGTGACCCGGGACCGTGTAGGAATGGTGAAGGTGGACCATGTGGTCCAGAGTGGTGCCAAGGCGCAAACATGTTTTGGCAAAGATTTTGTAGCCCATGCTGAGGAGAGAGGCCAGTTGCCAGTTTATAAGGTGGCAGAGATCCCCCCTCTTTGGCAGCAGGGTAATGGTGGCCCTGTGCCACGAGAGTGGTATCTGACCGGTCACGATACTTTTCCCCAGGACCCCTACATAGTCGTTCCCCAGGACGTCTCAGAACACCCTGAAGGACTCCACGGTCAGCCCATCTAGCCTTGGGTTTTGCCCCTGGAAAGGCTGTCAAGAGTGCCAGTCAGTTCCTCCAGTCTTATAGGGGCGTCCGGTCTCCCGGCGCCCTCTGGGCCGACCTGCGGTAGGTCCTCCCACACAACTCTGCAAGCACCCTGGACGGATCCAGGGAGAAGGTTTGGGCCCAGATGTCCCCCGGATCCGAGTCAAGGGACCCGTCAATGGCCAAGGAGCTGCTGACAGACCCCGTGCCTTTTTTCCAGTGAGTAGAACGGGGAGCAGTGAACCGTGCCCGTGAGGATCTGGATCCACGACCTCGTGTACGCACTGCGGGATCCGACAATTTGCAGGTCCCACAGTGTGCCCTTCTTCTCTGTTTATACCAGTTGCAGGGCCGGGTCCTCATCAGGCTGACAGAGACATGTCTCCAGGTCGAGCACCTCCTTTTCCAACTCCTTGGTCCTGGAATTCCACCCCTTCGTCGATCCCCTTCCTAACATAAGGCTCGCACATGAGTCTTGCCCACATCCCACCAGAGCCTCAAGGAGGGGAAGCCTCCCGCTTACTTCGCCAGCCAGCCCAGAAGTGACAAAACAAGCCCAGGAACTGCTATTTCCCCAGCAGCAGGTTGTGAAAGTGCCGGTACGCGAACCGTGACTACGCGCGAGATAGGGTGAGCCCCGCCCACACCAGACGGCAGTCCGAGCACGGCACCTGCTGCGCAGAGGCTGTCGGGATGTGGGGCAGGTATGCCCTTGAAATGTAGAGGCGGTTGATTCTGGATGCACCGACCATAGGCTCACAGAGGTGAAGACGCTGGAAGTCAGGATGGAGAGTTCGCCAAATGCCCACCAAGTCGAAGAACTCAACCAGGTTGAAGAACCCCCCCTCTAGGATCATGACCTTGTTGCTTTCTGCACTGGCTTGGGGTCACATGTATTGACGCCACTCCCCTTGCTGACCCATGCTGAAGCGGGCCCATTGACACCTTAGTGTTGGGGACTGGGCCCGGGATGAGGTGGAGCGCCTGTGGTGCAAGGTGCTTCAGTATCTCCCGAGTTGGCGTTCCATGGCATGGGGTTCTCAAGGCAGACGGGCTGGAGGTATCTGGGGACGATCTGCTTGCCTTTTTCATAGCGAGACGGGGCAGCAGTGCCAACTGCGGCCATCTTGGTGGCCGTGGCAGCTTTGGAGGCAGGGCAATTCTTCCATACATGCTCCACATTCTTGCCAGCATGGCACTGCTTGCCATCCACGGATCAAAAAGTATGGCAAACTTCAAATCCCCCCTCTAATACCTCCTCCCGGGCCAGGTTGACGAAGGCCTGATGCCAGAAGGAGTAGGTATGCCTGAAGGTGGGGGGGGGGGGGGTCTTTCAGACTGAGGGGAGGGGCGCCACCTCAGATCACACTTCCCCCAGTAGGTGGAGGTGGGGGAGGAGGAACTCTGTAAGGTGGTAGGGCGGGACATTTGATAGTATGATCCTCTCAGCAGTGGCCTCCAGAGGGCCCACTGTCATGTTGGTTCTGCCCACCGTGAGGCCCTTTTCAAGGCTGAAGTACACTGTCCGCTCAGCCCTCAGAGAAAGCATGATCTTGCCATACATGTGAGAGGCGGCCACAATATCCGAGGGGCTGATGATCCCAGCCATTGCACGAACACACATCTCTATGGTCATGGTAGGGTGAGGGTAGCACTTGACCCCCCAGCTTGCAGGTTAGCAACAGGGCTGCAGGAGCAGTGGAGGCTGAGTGGAGCACACTGACCCAGGAGAAGAATTTAAAAATTAAATTCAGTCTTCCTGCATCGGTCTTGAATATGCTCAATGGCTGAGCCTGCAGAACTCTCTTTGATAGTGAATTTTAGAGATTAAAAAGATTCACAATACTTTGAGTTAAGTAATTCCTCCTCAGATATGTCTAAAATCATCACATTGTAATTTGCAGACTGTATCCCCAGATTGTAAACCACCCATTTGAGGAAAACTTACATTCTGCATCTGCTCTAGAGTCCTGAGAGAATAATGCCTGTATCAATGAGGTTATTTCTCATTCTTCGTATAGACTATAAGCCCAGGTTCACCTTTCGCATTAAAGGCCAGAGAAAATGATGAGTTGCGAAGGCCGGCTGGCGTGGGTCGCAAAGGTTGGCCGGTGTGGGTTGCGAAGGTCGGCTGGAGTGGGTCGCGAAGGTCGGACGGTGTGTGTCGCGAAGGTCGGACGGTGTGTGTCGCGAAGGTCGGCCGGTTGGTAAAAATGGGTTCGGGGCAAAAAAGTTTGAAAAACACTGCTCTGCAGAGGTTCAGTGCAGACCCGATGGGGCTGAATGGATTCTTTGCACTGTGGGAATTGTATGGATGATTTTATAGGATGGAGAAGATTGAGGGTACATTTGTGATTGCTGAATGTTAATTCTACAATTTTTATCTTTTGGGATGGGAGAGTGATACTGTTGGGGAATAATCACTGTAATTTTGTTGCAAAGGGAGTAATTTTGATGGGATGGGATTGCACTATTCAAACAACAGCCAATCAGGAATTGCAAGACTGAAATAGTCCTGGCAGGCGATTGGTTGAGCAAGTAGGTTGAAGGGCAGCGAGTCTGTGGGAATGAGGGCGGTGGATGTCATTGGTTGAAAAGAAATGGTTCCCCGATTGAGTGACCTGATTAGTGGGATTTTGCAAGAAGACATTAAACAGGAGCCAGGCACTGTGACTCTGATAATATGGAAGATCTCCATGAGCTCTGCTATACAGAGGAATGAAGCTCAGTTTTGATGTATTGGCGATACTCTGCCTTTTGTGCCTTGTTTAATGCCCCAAAGAATTTATGATCAGCAAATG
Source organism: Scyliorhinus torazame (assembly GCF_047496885.1). Classification (NCBI taxonomy): domain Eukaryota; kingdom Metazoa; phylum Chordata; class Chondrichthyes; order Carcharhiniformes; family Scyliorhinidae; genus Scyliorhinus; species Scyliorhinus torazame. The sequence continues at coordinate 157,072,859 of NC_092716.1, forward strand.
TGATGTGGAATTGCAAAGCTATTTAAATAAGTGGCTGAAGTGGTGCTAGGGTCTGATATTAATAATGAATATGCTCGCATGAAATTGCTATAAACCGTTAACTCGGGGATTAAATGCCTTGCCTACAATAGCAACCTTTCATTACACAGGGAGGTAGAACAGCAGCTCAGCCTAAATGGACTTAGTACCAATCAAAGCAGGTTACAATTTGAACCGAGTGATTGGCACTCTTAATGAGGTACACTTGGCAGCTCTCCCAGGGTGAATGTACTGTGCCACCAACTTCAGCCCCTTCCTACTCTGATCGAGATACTGTAGGCAGAGGCTGTGCACACACTGCTGGTGAAGAACAGCAGATGGCGGCAGCACATCTCCCCCATTCTCTCTCTCTTGCAGAAGTTTCATTCATTCTCCAGGAGGCAGATCAGCAGGCAACTATCAGGGTCCTGTCACTCCTCTTACTGCAGGCACTGCAAACTTCCTGTTCTTGAATGTGCAGCATCCGATTGAGAGAAGCAGGTTAAGACAGAGAGAGAGAGAGAGAGAGAGTGTGTGTGTGTGTGTTGCAGCTTTAGGCAAGGGTGGCTACTCCCAACTCTACCCCAGCTAGGTCTACAGTCGTCTCCTTACTCCCCCCTCCCTTGTCTGTAATACCAGTGCGAGGAATGGGGAGAAAGTAAAACCCACCACATGTAGATGCAGTTAGTTCCGGGTGCCAGTTCTGCTGGAGCAGAAATTGCAACTTTTTTAAATTTATGTATTTATTTATTTAGGATTCCGGGTTGCTTTGCTCCCTCTCTCCAATGCGGTGTAAAGCCCTGGTGTTTCCCCTCTGCCTCCTGCTAATGTAGCTCTCAATCCCAGCTCCACACACATACTCTGCTCTGGACTGACTCTCTGGCTGCATGAAGAGGTGAGCAACTCCAGGCATCAGCCGAGGAGACACACACACACACATTCTCATCCGGTGGGAACCATTTCTTCCTTCCCCAGGACTAAAGGGATGGACCAAGGGGGGGAAGAGCTCCAAGCTGAACTGGAGGAATCCTCGGCGTCCGGATCGTCCTCCGAGCTGCCCACGTCCTGTGAGAACGAGCAGAGCCCAGTGTCTCCTCATCACCACCATCACCATCACCACCACCATCACAACAAACCCTTCACCGGCCTCAAGTTCTTCGGGCGAAGGTGAGTGAGCGAGCGGTACCCACACAGCTGCTTAACAAAATGGTTTCGAGTGAACAGGATACATTTGTCTGTCAGAACGCCTGTCGCTTCCTCCCCTCCCCGGCTGCTCTGCCCTGGTGTACCTCACATTTCACTGCAAGAATTGGTTTAAAAATCCCATTAGCACCCCTTCCGTCGTGCCCATAACATTCATTTATCATATTTCAGATATATATAAAGGATAATTTGCAATCCTCCACCTAGTCTCTCGCTGTTTTCTCTGTGCGTCTCCCTTCTCCCCTCTTCCCCCTCTCTCTCTCCCCCTCTCTTTTCCCCTCTCTCTCTTTCCCCTCTCTCCCCCCTCTCTCTCTTTCCCCCCTCTCTCTCTTTCCCCTCTCTCCCCCCTCTCTCTCTTTCCCCTCTCTCCCCCCCTCTCTCTTTCCCCTCTCTCCCCCCCTCTCTCCCCCCCTCTCTCTTTCCCCTCTCTCCCCCCCTCTCTCTTTCCCCTCTCTCCCCCCCTCTCTCTTTCCCCTCTCTCCCCCCTCTTTCTCTCCCCCCTCTCTCTCTTTCCCCCCTCTCTCTCTTTCCCCTCTCTCCCCCCTCTCTCTCTTTCCCCTCTCTCCCCCCCTCTCTCTTTCCCCTCTCTCCCCCCCTCTCTCTTTCCCCTCTCTCCCCCCCTCTCTCTTTCCCCTCTCTCCCCCCCTCTCTCTTTCCCCTCTCTCCCCCCTCTTTCTCTCCCCCCCCTCTCTCTCCCCTCTCCCCCCCTCTCTCTCCCCTCTCCCCCCCTCTCTCTCCCCTCTCCCCCCCTCTCTCTCCCCTCTCCCCCCCTCTCTCTCCCCTCTCCCCCCCTCTCTCTCCCCTCTCCCCCCTCTCTCTCTTTCCCCTCTCCCCCCCTCTCTCTCTTTCCCCTCTCCCCCCTCTCTCTCTTTCCCCTCTCCCCCCCTCTCTCTTTCCCCTCTCCCCCCCTCTCTCTTTCCCCTCTCCCCCCCTCTCTCTTTCCCCTCTCCCCCCCTCTCTCTTTCCCCTCTCCCCCCCTCTCTTTCCCCTCTCCCCTTTCCTCCCCCTCTCTTTCCCCTCTCCCCTTTCCTCCCCCCTCTCTTTCCCCTCTCCCCTTTCCTCCCCCCTCTCTTTCCCCTCTCCCCTTTCCTCCCCCCTCTCTTTCCCCTCTCCCCTTTCCTCCCCCCTCTCTTTCCCCTCTCCCCTTTCCTCCCCCTCTCCCACCCCTCTCCACCCCATCTCTTTCCCCACCCCAGTCTCTGTCACACTCTCTCTCACTCTCTCACACACACACACACACACACACACACACACACACACACTGACTCTGCACGCAGTCACTGTTAAATTAGAGGAACACACTAATCTTAATGCCACTTCAGCCCACTAATGTTTTGATTGTTGCAATGCATGACATGTCTGTTTAGTCTGACCTGACTGATGGTCTGTAGTGGGTAACAACCTAGCAATGTAAATAACAAGAGTGGGGACATTCCAGTGTGATCAACTGCCCACTTTCTATAAGTTACACTAAGTATCCTTGACTTCTGTATTTGCTTTTATGTATGTAGTGGGAGAGCTGTGGCTTTTGACAAAAACACAGACATACTTTCCTCAGTGGGTGCAGTGTGCACGTTCTGTGTGAAGTTAACCTTCCGTGTTGTATGTAAGCAGTGTGTTATGGTCTTGTGTTGATGATGGTGTAAATATGATATGGAAAGGTAACAAGAGGTTCTGCTGTGCAGGTTCATTGGGAGATTATATATAACCTGTTAGTGTCACCAGATCTGGAAAGGCATCTTTCTGTTCTCTATCGTCCTTACAGGCTACAAGTCAGGCTACTGATTGGAATCATGACAGTAGGAGTACTCATCTGTATACTTCCCTAAAAATGTAACTGACTGCTTGGGTCAAGAGGATGGAATAACCTTTTTAAAATTGAAACCAGGTTGTGAGATGCTACTCCAGTTTCAGGTGTCTGGTTATTAGGATCTCATGCTGGGATCACAGAAGAGGGGGTAGGCTATGGCTTGTCAGAGCACACATCCTGCGCAACATGGGTTGTTGTGGGTGCAGCATAGATTCTAGAAGTTCAGGAATGAGGGCTGATTCTATGTAGAATCTGTTTGGTATTTAAATCATGTAGAAGCAGTCACTGTCCACATGCTGAGCCTGAACCTCTGGACAGTGCTGTCTGCACACTGAGCCTGGGCCCCTGGACAGTGCTGTATATTTCAGCTTTATGTCTCTTTAGCGTGGCAACATTCCTTGAGGAACAGTGAATATAATTCACCTCTTAAGTTGTATCGCTAGGCAACTTTTGTATTGGATTGAGAAGAGCTGTGAATTTCTGGAATTTAATTAGTGGGATGGTAACATATCATTGAATGTGCCACCGATCATATAATTAACTAGACATTTATACTTTTTAAAGAAAATGTTTGTCATAAAACACTGACTTGGTGTCTTGAGATATTGAATGAATAATTTTAGTAAATTTTCTATGGGATGCGGGTGTCACTGGCAAGGCCATCATTTGATGCTCATTCCTGATTACCCTTGAACTGATTGCCTTGTCCAGCCATTTCAGAGGGTAGTTACGAGCCAACCATATTGTGCAGGTCTGGAGTCTTTTGTAGGCCACACCAGGTAAAGGCGGCAGATTTCCGCCTCTCAATGGCGTAAGTGGGCAAGATGTTTTTTTTCAACAAATGTTGATAGTTGTCATGGTCACCGTTACTGAGACTAGTTTCGTAATTCCCAATTAATTAATTGAAGTTAAATTCCACTGGCTACTGTGGTGGGATTTGAACAGGTGTCCCTAAGACATCAACCTGAGCATCAGGATTACAAAGGGGGTCAGTGGCATAGTGGTATTGTCACTGGACTAGTAATCCAGAGACACAGGATAATGATCTGGGGACCTGGGTTCGATCCCACCACGGGCAGGTGATGGAATTTAAAGTCAATAAAATATCTGGAATTAAAAGTATAATGAGGACCATGAAACCATTATCGATTGTTGTAAAAACCCATCTGGTTAGATGGATTGGCCATGATAAATTGCCCTTCATGACCAAAAAGGTGAGATGGGGTTATTGAGTTACGGGGATAGAGTGGAAGCGAGGGCTTAAGTGGGTCGGTGCAGACTCAATGGGCCGAATGGCCAGCTTCTGCGTTCTATGGTTCACTGATGTCCTTGAGGGAAGGAAATCTGCCATCCTTACTTGGTCTGGCCTCCATGTGACTCCAAACTCGTAGCAAAGTGGTTGACTCTTGAATGCCTTCTGAAGTTGCCTAGTAAGCCATTCAGTTGTATGCAACCGCTACAAAAGCACAAAAAAGGAATGAAACCGGGCACTGGAAAGGACAACTGCAAACCCGACACTGCAAAGTCCTCCTTACTAACCTCTGTGGGCTTGTGCTAAAGTTGGGAAAGCTGTCTCATAGGCGAGTTAAGCAATAGCTTGACAGTCTCACTCACAGAATCACACCTTACAGACAATGTCCCAGACACCACTCTCACCATTCCTGGGCATGTCCTGTCTATCATAGATTATCATAGAATTTACAGTGCAGAATGAGGCCATTCAGCCCATCGAGTCTGCACCGGCTCTTGGAAAGAGCACCCTACCCAAGGTCAACACCGCCACCCTATCCCCATAACCCAGTAACCCCACCCAACACTAAGGGCAATTTTGGACACTAAGGGCAATTTATCATGGCCAATCCACCTAACCCGCACATCTTTGGACTGTGGGAGGAAACCGGAGCACCCGGAGGAAACCCACGCACACACTGGGAGGATGTGCAGACTCCGCACAGACAGTGACCCAAGCCAGAATTGAACCTGGGACCCTGGTGCTGTGAGGCACTTGTGCTATCCACAAGGCTACCGTGCTGCCCTAGACCCAGCAGAGGTGGCGGCACAGTGGTGTACAGTCGGGAGGGAGTTGCCCTGGGAGTCCTCAACATTGACTCTGGACACCATGAAGCCTTATAGCTTCAGGTTAAACATGGGCAAGGAAACATCCTGCTGATTACCATGTGCTGGCTACCATCAGCTGATGAATCAGTACTCCTCCATGTTGAATACAACTAAGAGGAAGCACTGAGGGTGGCAAGGGCACAGATGGACTGGAGACTTCAATGGCCAGCACCAAGAATGGCTTAGTAGTACCACCGTAGACCGAGCTTGCTGGGTCCTAAAGGATATAACTGCTAGACTGGGACTGCAGCAGGTGGTGAGGGAACCAACAAGAGGGAAAAACATACTTGACCTCATCCTCACAGTCTGCCTTCTGCAGATGTATCTGTCCAAGACAGTATCGGTAGAAGTGACCACTGCACAGTCCTTATGGAGACAAAGTCTCGTCTTCACATTGAGGATACCCTTCATCGTGTAGTGTGGCACTACCACCGAGCTAAATGAGATAGACTTCGAACAGATTTAGTAACTCAAGACTGGGCATTCATGAGGCACTGTGGGCCATCAACAGCAGCAGAATTGTATTCAACCACAACCTGCAACCTCATGGCCTAGCAAACTTCCCACTCTACCAAGCCAGGGGATCAACCCTGGTTGAATGAAGTGCAGGAGAGCATGCCAGGAACAACATCAGGCATACCGAAAAATTGGTGTCGACCTGGTGAAGCTACAACACAGGACTACTTGTGTGCCAAACAGCATAAGCAGGAAGTGATAGAGCTAAGCGATTCCACAACAAACGTATCAGATCTAAGCTCTGTAGTCCTGCCACATCCAGCTGTGAATGGTGATGGACAGTTAAACAACTCATTGGAGGAGGAGGCTCCACAAATATCCCCATCCTCAATGATGGAGGAGCCAGCACGTATGTGCAAAGGTCAAAGCTGAGACTTTTGCAACAATCTTCAGCCAGAAGTGCAAGTGGATGATCTATCTTGGTCTCCTCTGGAGGTCCCCATCATCACTGATTTTTTTTCTGTATAAATTTAAGTACCCAATTAATTTTTTCCAATTAAGGGTCAATTTAGCGTGTCCAGTCTACCTATCCTACACATTTTTGAGTTGTGGGGGCGAAACCCACGCAAACACTGGGAGAATGTGCAAACTCCACACAGACAGTGACCCAGAGCTCGGATCGAACCTGGGATCTCGGTGCCATGAGGCAGCAGTGCTAACCATTGCACCATCGTGCTGCTCTAACATCGCAGATGTCGGTCTGCAGCCAATACGATTTACTCCACGTGATGTCAAGAAACGGTTGAAGGCACTGCATACTGCAAAGGCTATGAGCCCTAACAATATCCTGGCAATAGTACTGAAGACTTGTGCTCCAGAACTGGCCGCACCCCTAGCCAAGCTGTTTCAGTACAACAACAACACTGGCATCTGCCCGGCAATGTGGAAAATTGCCCAGGTGTGTCCTGTACACAAGAAACAGGATAAATCGAACCCAACCAATTAAATCCCTATCAATCTACTTTCCATCATCAGAAAAGTGATGGAAGGAGTCATCAACAGTGCTATCAAGCGACACTTACTCAGCAATAATCTGCTCACGGATGCTTAGTTGGGTTCCGCCAGGGTCACTCAGCTCCTGACTTCATTACAGCCTTGGTTCAAACATGGACAAAAGAGCTGAATGCCAGAGTTAAAAAAAATTTTTTTTAGAGCACCCAATTCATTTTTCCCAATTAAGGGGCAATTTAGTGTGGCCAATCCACCTAGCTTGCACATTTTTGGGTTGTGGAGGCGAAACCCACGCAAACACGGGGGGAATGTGCAAACTCCACACGGACAGTGACCCAGAGCCGGGCTCGAACCTGGGACCTCAGCGCCGTGAGGCTGCAGTGCTAACCCACTGCACCACCGTGCTGCCCTGAATGCCAGAGGTGAGGTGAGAGTGACTGCCCTTTACATCATGGTAGCAGTTGACTGAGTATGGCATCAAGGAGCCCTAGCTAAACTGGAGTCAATGGGAATCGGGGAGAAAACTCTCTGCTGGTTGGAGTCATACCTGGCACAAAGGAAGATGGTTGTGGTGATTGGAGGTCAATCATGTCGGCTCCAGGACATCACTGCAGAAGTTCCTCAGGGTAGTGTCCTAGGCCCAACCATCTTCAGCTGCTTCATCAATGACCACCCTTCCATCATAAGATCAGAAGTGGGGATGTTTGCGGATGACTGCACAATGTTCAGCACCATTCGCGGCCCCTCAGATAATGAAGCAGTCCATGTCCAAATGCAGCAAGACCTGGACAATATCCAGGCTTGGGCTGACAGGTGGCAAGTTACATTTGTGCCACACAAGTACCAGGCAATGCGTGTCTGTGTGGGTTTCCTCCGGGTTCTCCGGTTTCCTCCCACAGTCCAAAAACGTGCAGGTTAGGTGGATTGGCCACGCTAAATTGCCCTTAGTGACCAAAAAGGTTAGGAGGGGCTATTGGGTTATGGGGATGGGGTGAAAGTGAGGGCTTAAGTGGGTCGGTGCAGACCCGATGGGCCGAATGGCCTCCTTCTGCACTGAATGTTCTATGTTCTATCTCCTACAAGAGAGAATCTAAGCACCGCCCCTTGACATTCAATGGCATTACCATCGCTGAATCACCCTCAAACAACATCCTGGGGGTTTGATCAGAAACTGAACTGGACTAGCCACATTAATACTATGGTCACCAGGACAGGTTAAAGGCTAGGAATCCTATGGCGAGTAACCCCCCCCCGCCCCCCAAAAAAAGCCTGTCCACCATCTACAAGGCACAAATCAGGAGTGTAATGGAATACTCTCCACTTACCTGGGTGAGTGCAGCTCCAACAATACTCAAGCTCAACACCATCCAGGACAAAGCAGCCTGCTTGATTGCTCCCCCTTCCACCACCGACGAACAGTGGCAGCCGTCTGTACCATCTACAAGATGCGCTGCAGTAACTCGCCAAGGTTCCTCAGGCAACATCTTCCAAACCCATGACTGCTACCATCTAGAAGGACAAGAGCAGCAGTTATCTTGGAACCCCACCACATGGAGGTTCCCCTCCAAGTCACTCACCACCCTGACTTGGAAATATATCGCCGTTCCTTCACTGTTGCAGGGGCACAACATCCTGGGACTCCCTCCCTAATAGCACAGTGGGTGTACCTACACCCCATGGCCTGCAGCAGTTCAAGAAGACAACCCACCACCACCTTCTGAAGGGCAACTAGGGATGGGCAAAAAATATTGGCCTAACCAGCGACTCCCACATCCCGTAAATGAATTTTAAAAAAGAATTCAGTGACGCCTCCGTTTCCACTATCTCCTCCCTTATAATTAGTGGAGGAGAAGTGTTGGCGACATGGCTGCAGTTGGCTCAGGCAGTGGGCAAAGTATATCGCTGCTGGCAGAGGCTTGGAGCCTTTGTCTGCTCTGGTAGCTGTAGCCGGGTGCCTGGTGTGTACATTTAAAGGCCACTTTTGACCTAATGGTGCAGTGAGCATCTTGTTTTAAAAGAAAATAACCCGTTAAACCTTCCTCTGGACTCCCACCACTCCTCTTTCAGTTTTACGTGAAGCCATTTGGCGACATTGCTGAAGTATGATTGAAGTAATACAGGGGAGCTTTGGCAAACTGCTGCACTGAGCAATGACACAGCGTTGGCGGTATAGAAAGAAGGCAAGAAAGCAGTTCAGGGTGAGAAGGGGCACACCATTCTGCAATAATACGACTGACTGGTGTTCAATGAGGAGTTGGCTACTGCTCAGAATTGTGAAGTGGTTTGCTGCAGGTAATTTTAGGCCTGGGATTGTTTTCAGTGGTAATGTAATTGGATCAAGAGCAACTGCGAACTAAAAATAGGGCAGTTAATGTTGCCACCAGGCATGTCATTGTCTTTGCTCCAGGTGGATAATTTCCTGTGCTAAGTGATGCCTCTAGATTCATTCTCCCCCCCCCCATCCCCCGCACCGACTATTCCATGACAATAATGGGTGATAGTTGACTGAAGCATACTTGTTTATAGTCAAATTGTAAGAAAAATACAGATTGAGATGAACAAATCCTATTTGGAACATTATGGTTATTGAGGAAATGCCCTTGCATTCTGAATATGGCTGGCCAGGGATTATGTTGCAGAGTGTAGGGTCGATTTGATGTCCTGGACCTCAGTTACTTGATCTCTCTCTCATTTAAAGGGACAGAATGCCACAAACCTCCCTGAGCCAATGAAATGATTCCTGTCTGACAGCGCCTCCCAAACCCCAGAACCCTTACAGCATGGAAAGACAAGAGTAGGAAATAAGAACATAAGAACGAGGAGCAGGAGTAGGCCATCTGGCCCCTCGAGCGTGCTCCGCCATTCAATGAGATCATGGCTGATCTTTTGTGGACTCCGCTCCACTTTCCGGCCCGAACACCATAACCCTTTATCCCTTTATTCTCAAAAAAATATCTGTCTTTATCTTTAAAGCATTCAATGAAGGAGCCTCAACTGCTTCACTGGGCAAGGAATTCCATAGATTCACAACCCTTTGGGTGAAGAAGTTCCTCCTAAGCTCAGTCCTAAATCTACTTCCCCTTATTTTGAGGCTATGCCCTCCAGTTCTGCTTTCACCCGCCAGTGGAAACAACCTGCCCGCATCTATCCTATCTATTCCCTCCATAATTTTATATGTTTCTATAAGATAACCCCTCATCCTTCTAAATTCCAATGAGCACAGTCCCAGTCTACTCAACCTCTCCTCATAATCCAACCCCTTCAGCTCTGGGGTTAATCTAGTGAATCTCCTCTGCACACCCTCCAGTGCCAGTATGTCCTTTCTCAAGTAAGGAGACCAAAACTGAACACCATACTCCAGGTGTGGCCTCACTAACACCTTATACAATTGCAGCAGAAACTCCCTAGTCTTAAACTCCATCCCTCTAGCAATGAAGGACAAAATACCATTTGCCTTCTAAATCACCTGTTAACCAACTTTTTGCGACTCATGCACTAGCACACCCAGGTTTCTCTGCACAGCAGCATGTTTTAATATTTTATCATTTAAATAATAATCCCTTTTGCTGTTATTCCTACCAAAATGGATAACCTCACATTTGTCAACATTATATTCCATCTGCCAGACCCTAGCCCATTCACTTAACCTATCCAAATCCCTCTGCAGACTTCCAGTATCCTCTGCACTTTTTGCTTTACCACTCATCATAGTGTCATCTGCAAACTTGGACACATTGCCCTTGGTCCCCAACTCCAAATCATATTTGTAAATTGTGAACAATTGTGGGCCCAACACTGATCTCTGAGGGACACCACTAGCTACTGATTGCCAACCAGAGAAACACCCATTCATCCCCACTCTTTGCTTTCTATTAATTAACCAATCCTCTATCCATGCTACTACTTTATTCTTCATGCCATGCATCTTTATCTTATTTACATAGAATTTACAGTGCAGAAGGAGGTCATTCGGTTCATCGAGTCTGCACCGGCTCTTGGAAAGAGCCCCCACCCTCCACCCTATCCCCATTGCCCAGTAACCTCACCCAACCCTAAGGGCAATTTTGGACACTAAGGGCAATTTATCATGGCCAATCCACCTAACCTGCACATCTTTGGACTGTGGGGGAAAAACCGGAGCACCCGGAGGAAACCCACGCACACACGGGGAGGATGTGCAGACTCTGCACAGACAGTGACCCAAGCCGGAATTGATCCTGGGACCCTGGAGCTATGAAGCAATTGCGCTATCCACAATGCTACCGTGATGCCTTTTGCAGCAACCTTTTGTGTGGCACCTTGTCAAAGGCTTTCTGGAAATCCAGATAAACCACATCCATTGGCTCCCGGTTATCTACTGCACTGGTAATGTCCTCAAAAAATTCCACTAAATGAATTAGGCACGACCTGCCCTTTATGAACCCATGCTGCGTCTGTCCAATGGGACAATTTCCATCCAGATGCCTCGCTATTTTTTCCTTGAGGACAGATTCCAGCATCTTCCATACTACCGAAGTTAAGCTCCCTGGCCTAAAATTATCCGCTTACTGCCTACCTCCTTTTTTAAACAGTGGTGTCACGTTTACTAATTTCCAATCCGCCGGGACCACCCCAGAGTCGAGTGAATTTTGGTAAATTATCACTCGTGCATTTGCAATTTCCCTAGCCATCTCTTTTAGCACTCTGGGATGCATTCCATCAGGGCCAGGAGACTTGTCTACCTTTAGCCCCATTAGCCTGCCCATCACTACCTCCTTAATGATAATCATCTCAAGGTCCTCACCTGTCATAGCCTCATTTCTATCAGTCACTGGCAAGTTATTTGTGTCTTCCACTGTGAAGACCGACCCAAAAGACCTGTTCAGTTCCTCAGCCATTTCCTCATCTCCCATTATTAAATCTCCTTTCTCATCCTCCAAAGGACCAATATTTACCTGAGCCACTCTTTTTTGTTTCATATATTTGTAGAAACTTTTACTATCTGTTTTTATATTCTGAGCAAGTTTACCCTCATAATCTGTCTTACTCTTCTTTATAGCTTTTTTAGTAGCTTTATGTTGCCACCTAAAGATTTCCCAGTCCTCTAGTCTCCCACTAATCTTTGCCACTTTGTATGCTTTTTCCTTCAATTTGATGCTCTCCCTTATTTCCTTAGATATCTACGGTCGATTTGCCCTCTTTCTACCGTCCTCCCTTTTTGTTGGTATAAACGTTTGCTGAGCACTGTGAAAAATCGCTTGGAAGGTTCTCCACTGTTCCTCAACTGTTTCACCATAAAGTCTTTGCTCCCTGTCTACCTTAGCTAGTTCTTCTCTCATCCCATTGTAATCTCCTTTGTTTAAGCACAAAACACTAGTGTTTGATTTTACCTTCTCACCCTCCATCTGTATTTTAAATTCCACCATATTGTGATCGCTCCTTCCGAGAGGATCCCTAACTATGAGATCATTAATCAATCCTGTCTCATTACACAGGACCAGATCTAGGACCGCTTGTTCCCTCGTAGGTTCCATTACAAACTGTTCTAGGAAACTATTGCGGATACACTTCTATAAACTCCTCCCCAAGGCTGTCTTGACCGACCTGGTTAAACCAATCGACATGTAGATTAAGATCCCCCATGATAACTACTGTACTATTTCTCCATGCACCAGTTATTTATTTGTTTATTGCCTGACCCACCATAATGTTACTATTTGGTGGCCTATATACTATTCCCATCAGTGACCTTTTCGCCTTACTATTCCTGATTTCCACCCAAATGGAATCAACCTTATCCTCCATAGCACCAATGTCATCCCTTACTATTGCCCGGATGTCATCCTTAAATAATAGAGCTACACCACCTCCCTTACCATCCACTCTGTCCTTCCGAATAGTTTGATACCCTTGGATATTTAACTCCCAGTCGTGACCATCCTTGAACCATGTTTCAGTAATGGCCACTAAATCATAGTCATTCACGATGATTTGCGCCATCAACTCATTTACCTTATTCCGAATACTATGAGTATTCAGGTAAAGTACACCTTTGTTGGCTTTTTTATCTCTGTTCTGAATCTTAACACCTCGATCAGTAACCTCTCCTAAGTTATATTTCCTCTTAACTTTTCTCCTAATTTTCCTTGTCGTCGAACCCATATCTTCATGTAACAACCTGCCGCGTCGCTTATCATTTATGTTTTTACTTCCCGTTTTATTCCTTTCAATATTACTGGACCTATTTACTGAGCTCCCCTCAGTCACTGTACCTTGCACTGTCGCCCTTTTTGATTTTTGCCAATGGCTTCTCTGCCTTACATTTTTCCCCTTACTGCCTTTTGTTTCTGTCCCTGTTTTACTACCTTCCAACTTCCTGCATCGGTTCCCATCCCCGTGCCACATTAATTTAAATCCTCTCCAATAGCTCTAGCAACTCCCCCCCCCCCCCCCCCCCCCCAGGACATTGTTTCCAGTCCTGCCCAGGTGCAGACCGTCCTGTTTGTACTGGTCCCACCTCCCCCAGAACCGGTTCCAATGCCCCATGAATTTGAATCCCTCCCTCTTGCACCATCTCTCGAGCCATGCATTCATCCTATCTATCCTGACATTCCTACTCTGACTAGCCCGTGGCACTGGTAGCAATCCTGTGATTACTACCTTTGAGGTAACACTTTTTAAGTTAACTCCTAACTCCCTGAATTCAGCTTGTAGGACCTCGTCCCATTTTTTACCTATCTCGTTGGTGCCTATGTGCACCACGACAGCTGGCTGTTCACCCTCCCCCAGAATGTCCTGCAGCTGCTCCGAGACATCCTTGACTCTTGCACCAGGGAGGCAACATACCATCCTGGTGTCTCGATTGCGTCCGCAGAATCCCCTGTCTATTCCCCTTATGATTGAGTCCCCTATCACTATAGCCCTGCCATTCTTCTTCCTGTCCTGCTGCACAGCAGAGCCAGCCATGGTGCCATGAACCTGGCTGCTGCTGCCTTCCTCCCTCAAAAGTATCCAAAGCGGTATATCTGTTTTGCAGGGAGATGACTGCAGGGGACACCTGCACTGCCTTCCTACTCTTGCTCTGTCTTTTGGTCACCCATTTTCTCTCTCCCTCAGTAACTTTACCTGCGGTATGACCAACTCGCGAAACCTGCTATCCACGACGTCCTCAGCATCGCGGATGCTCAAAAGTGAGTCCATCCGCAGAGCCGTCAAGCGGTCTAACAGGAGCTGCGACTGGACACACTTCTTGCACATGAAGGAGCCAGGGACAGTGGACGTGTCCCTGAGCTCCCACATTGCACACAAGTACCATGACACGGGTCTGGGATCTCCTGTCATGTCTTAAACCTTAGGTTTAAGTTTAAATGATTGGGAGCACTGCCAGACCCTGTTCCAAGTCGCACTTGGACCTGCATCACGGTCCTTCATCACTTGGAGCCCCCTGACCTAACAGTATTGTGGGGGCACCTTCATCACACTGACTGTAAGGGTTCAACAAGGCAGCTCACCACCACCGTCTCAAGGATTGTGAGGGATGGGCAATAAATGCTGGTTTAGCCAGCGATTACCACATTCCCAGAATGAATATAAAAAAGATCAGATTATCTCTTGTCACATAAAAGTTCATAGAATCCCTGCAGTGCAGAAGGAGGCCATTTACCCATCGAGTCTGCACTCGCCCTCCGAAAGAGCACCCTGCCGAGGCCTCACGCCATATTGCTGTAACCCTGTAACCCCACCTAACCTGCACATCTTTGAATACTAAGGGGCAATTTAGCATAACCAATCCACCTAACCTGTACATCTTTGGACTGTGGGAGGAAACCGGAGCACTCGGAGGAAACCCACGCAGAAACAGGAGAAAGTGCAAGACCACACTCTCACACCCAGGGTTGGAATCGAACCCGGGACCCTGGCGCTGTGAGGCAGCAATGCTAACCACCGTGCCGCTGTCATGTAGCAATTAAAAGCTGGTTTCAGAGGGGATGTTTCTGTAATATATGGAGTATTATTGTCTGAACAAGACAAAGTGTCTGAGTATTGTTTTGTGATGAGCATTAAAGTTTAGCTTAGGCTGCTGTTGTTAGCTGACAGTGAATGACTGTGAATTTCCATTGACCCCTAATCCTGGGGTTGATTGTTGGAAAGCGAGCGGGAGAAAGCATGAACTTCCAGTCCAAATCTCCCCAGATGTGCAGACTGGGATTGGTCAGGATTTCGAGAGCCAGTTTCAAAGTTTCAGGTCTCTGGATTGAAGAGTCTTTCTCCAAATTGCATTTGCCTTTCTAGTCCGGCCTCAATGTTGCTGAAGGTTCAGCAAGCTGGCATCTCCCACAGAGAGCCCAGATAAAGCTGCTGGTGTGAGAGAGTGCAGCGTGAGTGCACAATATCTCAGCGTGTGGCTTCATTTCACCAGGGTTGCCTGCGAGGCAAGTTTTATTGATGTAGCTCTCATTTTAAATATGTAACTCTAAAATATACTTTTAAAAAGACAACTTTTCTCTCAGTAACAATGGCACGGGGACGTACGGACAATTCATCTTTGAAGTTGGCTGATCTTTTGAATGATTCAGAGGATGGTTGTGGTGAGGAGCTTGCGGGGACTTCCCCTGATTTTCTTAGTTTCTAATCGCGCACATCAGCACATGCTGAGCAGAGTGACACCCAACCATCAGATAATGCATAAGACTGAAAGCCTTGCTGATGTTTTGATGCTTTTAGTACTTTTGTTTTGTTGTTCTTCTGCGATGCAGGGCATGCATGCTTTGTTCTGTTTCCTTTGGGCTGTCTGTGCTTCAAAGGCTGGAAAGGGAAGATAGGCAACCTGTGAGGGGTTGAGAAACGTTTTTGTTTCGATCGAAAGCACTTATACCCCATAAACAACGACGACTTGTGTTCACAGTGTCTTGTCAAGGTGCTTCATTGAGTTATGATACCAAAATATAAATGGATGCCAAACCAAAGAAAAGACATGTTATTAGTGTATCTATACTGTTTTTTACTCTTGGGGGGGGGGGGGGGGGGGGAGGAATAGAGGAGCAAGAGGTGGAAAGATTTCTGAGCTGATGATCAGCTCATTGAACTGTGCTATGAACGCTCCTTCCATGGCAAAAATATGTCCTGCCTTTGGACACAAACCCAGAACTTCTGATCCAGCGGGAGGGGTGCTATCACTGTGCCACACGGCCTCCTCCATGAAGGACATTTTAAAAGGGAGTGAGTGAAAGTTTGGTCAGAGATCAGTCTTAAAGGAGAAAATGGAGTGAGGAGGAGTGGTTTGAGGGGCGGGGTGATTCCAGACTGGGGCCAAGTGGCTGTAAACAGGGTCAGTCCTCGCGGGCAAAGAGAGGAATGGAGACTGTCAGAGGAATGGAGCGTGAGGTGCTTGTCGGAGGTTAAAGGTAGGGAGGGGTTGAACCATTCTGAGATTGACACAAGGCTGTGAATTGAGGTGCAGGGGAGCAGAAGCCAGTGTACGGCAGTATTGATTTGAGTAACACTGAGTGACAGATGGAATACAGGCAGCAACGTTTTGGGTGAGCTGGAGTTCATCTAGTGTCAGAGTTTATCAAGTGTCAGGAATGGTAGGCCGGCCGGCCAGGAGAAGCACTGAATGGTCGATTCTGGAGGTGGTGAGGACCTGGATGAGGGTTTCGCAACAAGAGGGGCTGAGATTAGTATCACAACAGGGATCAGCTGGTGTCCTTTCACCTGGGTGGGTCACATGGAATGCTGGAGGAAGTGGGGTCAAATGGAATGCTGAGGATGTGATCATTTGAGTTCAATCAGAGACAGTGGCCAGGGAGAGGGATGGAATCAGTGACACTGATATGGACAAGGGCTGAAGACAATCACTCCAGTTTGTTGGTGGTGATGGTAGAGGGGTTGAGGGATTGAAGAATGCAAGAGCCCCAATCAGTTCTCAATTTTGCCATTGTCCTGGGAGGGTCAGAGCCTAATAATGATTCTATGTTAACTGCCACAGGGAACCGTCTACTTTTTTTGGGTAGTGTCCAGTCATGTGGTGTTTTCTCAGCTGATGTTGCATTTCTGTGGAATGGGCGACCCCACACTTCTCACAATGCCATCTCTCTCACCATATCTGAAATCAGACACACTTCGGAGATGGCAGTTAAACCTGTAGTTTGGAGGAACACAGATGTGGGAGTGTAGCCCAGGTTTAGGCTTGTATTTGTTGTTTCCTTTCTCTCTCTCCTCTCCTCTCGGTAAGTGCTGGCATTCCTCAGTCAAACTGAACTTTTAAATTTGTTTGCCACCTAAGCTGTGTGCTGATGGCATTGGATCAGTTTTGTTGAGACATATTGCTAGAAAGATAGAAGCAGGAGGAGGCCAGTCAGTCCTTCGAGCCTGCTCTGCCATTCTTTCAATCATGGCTGATCATCCAACTCAATAGCCTAATCCCGCTCAATCTCTTCCCCCCCCCCCCCCATATTCTTTGTTGATCCAAATTCCCTTAGCTCCAAGTGCTATGTGTAACTGCTTTAGGGACAGCACAGTGGTTAGCACTGCCACCTCACGCTGCCAGGAACCCGGGTTCAATTCTGGCCTTGGGTGACTGTGGGAGTTTGCATGTTCTCCCCATGTCTATCAGTCCTAAACTGTCTACTCTGTTTCCTCAGACTGTGACCCTCTGGTTCAAGACACTCCACCATTGGGAACAGCTCCCTGTCTAGTCCTGTTAGAATTTAAAGGTTTCTATGTGGTCCCCCTTATTCTCCTGAACCCCAGTGAATACAATCCTAACCGACTCAATCCCTCTTCCTACGTTAGTCCTGCCTTCCCAGGAATCAGCTTTGAAAACCTTTGTTGCACTCCCTCTAGAACAAGAACATCTTTCTTCAGATAAGGAGACCAAAACTGTGCAGGTGTGGTCTCACCAAAGCCTTGTATACTTACAGCAAGACATCCCTGCTCCTGTACTCTAATCTCGCAGTGAAGGCCAGCATACCATTTGCCTTCTTGACCACCTGCATGCTTACCTTCAGAGACTGGTGTACGAGGACACCCAGGTCTTGTTGCACATTCCCCTCTCCTAATTTATGGCCATTCAGATAATAGTCTGCCTTCCCGCTTTTGCTACCAAGTAGATAACCTCACATTTATCACATTGTACTGCATCTCCTATTCATTTTACCACTCACTCAGCTTGTCCAAATCACACGAAAGGATCTCTGCATCCTCCTCAGAGCTCACCCTCCCACCTAACTTTCTACCAGCTGCAAATTTGGAGATATTACATTTAGTTCCCTCCTCTAAATCATTAATATATATTGTGAATAGCTGGGTTCCTAGTGCCTGTGGTACCACATGAGTCTCACTGCCTGCTATTTGGAAAAAGACAAAAGCTCGAGCTGTTTTTGAACTGTGCATTTTAGCTCTCAGTCTAAATCTTATGAATAATTTAATCTGTTTACTGCATGCTAGTAAGAGGAAGGAGGGTAATAGAGCATTATCAATCTTATGTTTGAGGTATTAATAGAAGATACTGTAGCTCTCAGTCCTCTGGATTTATGAATGGGTGTGTTTCGTGGGGTTAGTAAGTGATGTGGTGCCTAAAATTGACAGCATTACTCTTGGACAAAGGAATTGTATCAGAAATGCGGGTTATGTGACGATGAACTGCAGATATGGAAAGTTAGCCCCTGAGTGAGGTGGTCCAAAGTAATTGTTGACTTGGGTGTTTTGGGTTGCTCCAGCTCCGAAGGATGGTGGGCTCCTGTGTTCACCAGCTTAACATCAACGTTTGAAGGTCTTGTGTATAGCAGACATTTCCGAAGTGTCGTCATGATACATGATACTGATATACGTATCATGTACTGGACCAAGTCTTGTTCGACCTGTTCACCTTTGTCAATGTCCTTTTTTAAAACATTTAAAAAAAATTTAGAGTACCCAATTCTTTTTTCTTTCCAATTAAGGGGCAATTTAGCGTGGCCAGTCCACCTACCCTGCACATCTTTGCGCTGTGGGCGTGTGACTCACGCAGACAGAGAGAATGTGCAAACTCTGCACTGACAGTTACTTGGGGCCGGGATCGATCCCGGACCCTCAGTGCCGTGCCGTGAGGCAGCAGAGCTGGCCACCCTCCTATCCACGTCTGAGCTGATACCTTTGACTGGCATTCGGCCAGCCTAAAATTTGGAAATGTTATCACTACATATAGACTTCATCCTTTCTCTAACCGTCTCCAACTCGATACCTTCTTCCCCTGTCCTCACCTATGTCGCAATCTTAGAAAATGTGTGCCATCTGTGGCGTATTCGGAAGCACTCGTCTCCCAGACAGTTCCGAGTTCAAATCCCACTCCTGGGCTTGAGCACCAGAACTAAGGCACTACTGAGGGTGTGCTGCACTGTTTTGGAGGTCCAATCCTGTGGATGAGTTATTGAAGTCCCACCTGCCTGTTCAGGAGGATGTAAAATATCCTGTGGCACTATTTTGAAGAGGAGCAGGGGAATTATCACCAGTGTCCTGATTTATCCCCCTCACTTTAAAAAAAAAAAAAAAAAATATCTGGACATTATAATATTGCTGTTTGTGGGAGTTTGCTGTGTATAAATAGACCACCACATTTCCCAAACTAGAACACTAACTATGCTTCAGAAAATACTCCATTGGCTGCAAAGGGCCGTGAGATATCTGACAGCTGTGGTAAGTGCTCTGTAAATATTTATTTTTCTCCCTAAATCCCCCCTCCTATCTCACTTCCCGTCTATTCGGAATCCTACCTAAAACCTCCTTGCCTCATTGTTTGGCCACCGCTTAATCTGACCCGGGTCACTCGAGCTCCTGGGCATTTTCTGCTTTAAGGTTGCTACGCCAATCCCAAGTTATAATCATAAAATGGTACAGTACAGAAGGGAGGTCATTTGACCCATCTCACAGAGGTTGCTCTTTGGGAGAGTTATTGTATTAGTCCCACTCTCCTACTCTTCCCTCACAGCCCTGCAAAATTTTCCATTTTCCCATCTAATCCAATTTTCTTGTTTGTGTTACAGTTGAACCGGCTTCCAGCAACCTTCTCAGCTCATAACTTGCTCTGTCATGGTTCCTTTTTCCTGTTCCCTTGAAAGATTAGTTTCATGGACCCTGACTTCTCTTCCAGTACGTCATCATCCAAATGGTCATTGATCACACATATGTGTTGGCAGGCAGTGTGGAGTGATGTCCACATGTGTGTGCTTCTCCGCAATCGAGGATGCCTGGCTGATTCTTTTTTTTCAACCCACATATCCGAGGTCACGAAGATCAATTTATAATCATAAATTAAACTGAATGAGATTGTTGACCCTTTGCAATTAACTCATTGATTTTGATTCAGTCTCTATCTTACAATGGGTATCCTGAGATCAGATTTGCAATGCCGACTGGACTGAGTTGGCTGAAAGCAGTCTGCTACAGAAGGCTGATGCGAAATGTAGTACCCCAACAACTGTTGCTCCAATTTGAGCAGTTAGCTGTGAACAGGGCAAAGAATTGAGCCTCCCTGTAGTGTAAGCGTTAGTATATTAATAATCTGATGCAGGCATCGGATGTAGGGAATCCTGACTGACTGACGGAACATTACTGGGAGAAAGGCGGCAGACTCCCATTATAATGAAATGCCTTCTGACTTCATGATGATCCCTTCATGTCCTGGGAAATTTTGTAACTCATTTTGAAAACAGCATTGATAGGGAATTAGTGTTTTGTGAAAAACAATAGGAAGCCAGTAGAACGACAATGAGCATATATCATAATGACTAATCGTAGAGCTGGTTTAAATTTAAGTTGCCGTCCTTAATGTTACAAGAATGTCGATGCACTTCATTTAAGTCGAGAAAGTAATGAGCTTTATCATTAACTATGCTTTGAGATGAAGACTTCCGGTTGTGGCTATGTGGAGCCAAGTCGCACATTCAGCGGCTCCCGCAAAAACAGACTTTTGGGCTCTTTTCAGGGCCTTTTTCGACGTTTCCCGGTGTGGGAAGGAGTCTATAACAGCTCCCCGTCGGTATATGGCTTCAACTAGGAGCGGGGCGACATAAAAGGTGGTGGTGGACCCGAAGAAGGTGCGAGGGAAGAAGGACAAAATGGCGGCGGGCGGAGACCAGGCAGTGTGGATGCAGTGGGCGGAAGAGCAGTAGGAGGGTATCCAGCGCTGCTTCAGAGAGATTAAAACGGACCTGCTGGTGCCGCTGAAGGCTTCTGTTGATAAGCTGCTGGAGACACAGACGGCCCAGGGGATGGCGATCCACAACAAAAGATCTCTGACAATGAGGACGAGATCTTAGGCCTGGCGGTAAAGGTGGAGGTGCACGAGGCGCTCCACAAGAAATGGCAGGAGCGGTTCGAGGAGATGGAGAATCGGTCGAGGCGGAAGAATCTGCGGATTCTGGGCCTCCCGGAGGGGCCGGACATGGGGGCCTATGTGGACACCATGTCTGGGCCTCCCGGAGGGGCCGGACATGGGGGCCTATGTGGACACCATGTTGAACTCGCTGATGGGAGCGGGTTCCTTCCAGGGGCCCCTGGAGATGGAAGGGGCCCATAGAGTGCTGGCGAGGAGGCCCAAGGCTAACGAGTCTCCGCGGGTGGTGCTGGTGAGGTTCCATCGGTTCGTCGATCGGGAGTGTGTGCTCAGGTGGGCCAAGAAGGAGAAGAGCAGCAGGTGGGAGAACGGGAGGAGGGGGGCGGCTAGCCCTCAGATCCGGCTGATAACCTGGAATGTAAGGGGACTGAATGGGCCGGTTAAGCGGGCCCGTGTGTTCGCGCACCTGAAGGGGCTCAAGGCGGATGTGGTTATGCTTCAGGAGACACAGCTGAAGGTGGCAGACCAGCTAAGATTGAGGAAAGGGTGGGTAGGTCAGGTGTTTCACTCTGGGCTGGATGCCAAAAATCAAGGGTTGGCGATCTTGGTGGGAAAGAAGGTGTCGTTCGAGGCGTCGAGCATTGGGGCAGATAATGGCGGTAGGTACATAATGGTAAGTGGTAAGTTGCAGGGAGAGAGGGTGGTACTGGTCAATGTGTATGCTCCGAACTGGGACGATGCGGGTTTTATGCGGCGTATGTTGGGTCAGATCCCAGACTTGGAAGTGGGGGGCCTGATAATGGGGGGAGACTTTAACACGGTGCTGGATCCGGTACTGGATCGCTCCAGGTCTAGGACGGGTAGGAAGCCGGCGGCAGCTAGAGTGCTGAGGGGGTTTATGGACCAGATGGGAGGGGTGGACCCTTGGAGATTTGCAAGGCCGGGGGCTAGGGAATTTTCATTCTTCTCATGTCCATAAGGCTTATTCCCTGATCGACTTTTTCATCTTGAGTAGGGCGCTGATAGCGAGAGTAGAGGATACTGAGTATTCGGCAATAGCCATCTCGGACCACACCCTGCATTGGGTGGACTTGGAGATGGGGGAGGAGAGGGACCAGCGCCCGCTGTGGCGCTTGGAGGTGGGGCTGTTGGCGGAAGAGGAGGTGAGCGAGAGGTTCGAGGAAGTATAGAGAGGTACTTGGAGACCAACGACAACGGGGAGGTCCGAGTGGGGATTGTATGGGAGGCACTGAAGGCAGTGGTGAGGGGAGAGCTGATCTCCATTAGGGCCCGCAAGGAGCGGGGGGAGAGGGAGAGGCTGGTGGGGGAGATGGTGAGGGTAGACAGGAGGCATGCAGAGGAGCCCGAGGAAGGATTGTTGAGGAAGAGGCGTAGCCACCAGGCCGAATTCAACCTGATGCGCACCAGGAAGGCGGAGGTGCAGTGGAGGAAGGCCCAGGGGGCGATTTACGAGTATGGGGAAACGGCAAGCCGGATGCTGGTGAGTCAGCTTCGGAAGTGGGACACAGCTAGGGAGATCAGAGGAGTTAAGGACAGGGGAGGGAGTGTGGTGCGGAGTGGGGTTGGCATCAATGGGGTCTTCAGGGACTTTTACGAGGAATTGTACCGATCCGAGCCCCCACGGGAGGAGGGAGGGATGGGCCGCTTCCTGGACCAATTGAGGTTTCCAAAGGTGGAAGAGGGACTGGTGGTGTGATTGGGGGCCCCGATTGGGCTGGAGGAGCTGATCAAAGGGATAGGAAGCATGCAAGGGGGGAAGGCACCGGGGCCTGATGGTTTCCCGGTCGAATTCTATAAAAAGTATATGGACCTGTTGGGCCCGCTGTTAGT
Organism: Scyliorhinus torazame; assembly: GCF_047496885.1. Taxonomy (NCBI): domain Eukaryota; kingdom Metazoa; phylum Chordata; class Chondrichthyes; order Carcharhiniformes; family Scyliorhinidae; genus Scyliorhinus; species Scyliorhinus torazame. The sequence goes on from NC_092716.1 coordinate 157,095,619, forward strand.
TGGGACCTTCAATGATGCAAGGGAGGGGGGGGGCTTTGCCCCCAACGATGTCCCGGGCACTGATCTCCTTGATCCTGAAGCGGGACAAGGATCCCCTGGAGTGTGGGTCTTGCAGATCGATTTCCTTGCTAAATGTAGATGCCAAGGTGCTGGCGAAGGTCTTAGCCACAAGGATTGAGGATTGTGTGCCGCAGATCATCCATGAAGACCAGACTGGGTTTGTGAAGGGGAGGCAGTTGAACGTGAATGTGCGGAGGCTTTTGAACGTTATCATGATGCCGGTGAGGGAGGGGGAGGCGGAGATAGTGGTGGCGATGGACGCTGAGAAAGCCTTCGATAGGGTAGAGTGGGGGTACCGGTGGGAGGTGCTCAAGAGGTTTGGGTTTGGGGAGGGGTTTGTCTGGTGGGTTAGACTGTTGTATGAAGTCCCGATGGCGAGTGTGGCCACAAACCGGAGGCGGTCCGAGTACTTTCGGTTGCACCGAGGGACGAGGCGGGTGTCCCTTGTCCTCCCTGCTCTTTGCACTGGCGATTGAACCCCTGGCTATGGCACTGAGGGAGTCAAGGAACTGGAGGGGGTTGGTGCGGGGTGGGGAGGAGCATAGGGTGTCACTTTATGCAGACGACCTGCTGCTGTATGTGGCGGACCCGGTGGGGGGAATGCCGGAGGTAATGAGGATTCTTAGGAAATTCGGGGACTTTTCGGGGTACAAGCTCAACATGGGGAAGAGCGAGCTTTTCGTATTTCATCGAGGGGACCAGGAGAGGGGGATTGGCGAGCTCTCATTAAAAAAGGCGGAGAGGAGCTTCAGTTATTTGGGAGTCCAGGTGGCCAGGAGCTGGGGGGCCCTGCATAGGCTTAATTTTACAAGGCTGGTGGAGAAAATGGAGGAGGAGATCAAGATTTGGGACGCGTTGCCGCTGTTCTTGCCGGGTAGGGTGCAGTCAATCAAAATGACGGTGCTCCCAAGGTTTTTGTTCCTGTTCCAGTACCTCCCCGTGTTTATCCCGAAGGCTTTTTTCAGGCGGGTTAGCAGGAGTATAATGGGGTTTGTGTGGGCGCGAGGGACTCTGAGGGTGAGAAGGGTGTTCCTGGAGTGGAGTAGAGTTAGGGGGGGAATGGCGCTGCCCAACCTCTGTGGATACTACTGGGCCGCCAATGCGACGATGGTGCGCAAGTGGGTGATTGAGGGGGCTGCAAGTGGGTGGGAGTGGTGAAGATCTCGGAAACTTACCATGTGATGCAGGAGGAGGAGGCTTCGGTGGTGGAGGTAAAAGGTAAGTGGGAGGAGGAGTTGGGAGAGGAAATTGAGGAAGGGACGTGGGCAGATGCCCTGGGGAGGGTGAACTCTTCCTCAACGTGCGCGAGGCTCAGCCTCATACAGTTTAAGCTGCTGCACAGGGCACACATGACCGGGACAAGGATGAGCCAGTTTTTTGCGGGTGAGGACAGGTGTGTTAGGTGCTCAGGGAGCCCAGCAAATCACACCCATATGTTCTGGGCATGCGCAGCACTGGAGGAATTTTGGAAGGGCGTAGTGAGGACGGTGTCGAGGGTGGTAGGATCCAGGGTCAAACCGGGCTGGGGGCTCGCAAAATTTGGGGTGGCAGAGGAGCCGGGAGTGCAGGAGGCGAAAGAGGCCGGAATTCTGGCCTTTGCATCCCTGGTATCCGGGCGAAGGATTCTTCTTCAGTGGAAGTATTCGAGGCCCCCAAGCGTGGAATCCTGGATCAACGATATGGCGGGGTTTATTAAGTTGGAGAGGGTGAAATTCGCCTTGAGAGGGTCAGTACAAGGGTTCTTTAGGCGGTGGCAACCGTTCTTAGACTTCCTGGCAGAATGGTAGACATTGGTCAATGGCAGCAGCAGCTCGGGGGGGTGGGGGGGTTACTTTATTTTTTGTTTTTGTTATTTACACTGGAGGGTCTGAGGGGGCGTGTATACTTGTTTGATTAAGTCGGGGTGTTAATGTTAATTTATTATTTATGTACATGGGGGAGGGGGGTATGGAGAGTTGCTTTTCTGGACTGTATTTTGGTGTATTTTGGTGTTTTGTACTTGACTCTGTTGGGTTCCTTTTTCATTTTGTTATTGATATTTTATGAAAACCTTTAATAAAAATTTTTTTTTTTTTTTGAAACTATGCTTTGAGATACCAATTTTAAAATGAGAATTTTTAATGTACGGTGCCAATAGTAATTTAATGTGCCAGCACTGTGTACAATTTCCAGAGAATAACCAAAATGGTGAAGAGGCCTTGAGGAGAAAATGACACGCATGTTGGTAGTACCTTTCATAATCTCAGGATGTTACAAAAGAGCTCTCCAGCCAGCGAAATACTTTTAGAAGTGTCATCACTGCTGCAATGTAACATCTTACCATTTGTTACACTTATTGGTGACTCTTTCTTTAATGTTCAGACAGAATCTCTGAAGATGTGGTTCTTCAGAAGATTACAAGTTAACAATATAAATGGGAGAGGCTGGAATCATCAACTTCTGTGGCAAAATAAAAACATTGTAAGACCTGCTCAGATTTCAATCTGGCCCTCTTAGCAGGTTCGAACATTAATTCAAGGCCACACACTTGTTCCAGGGAAGAGAAAAATCACAAGGTAACACATTGGCTGAGTCAAGGCAAATCTAATGAAATTCTGGGAGTAGTTCCCATCATCCAGCCATCACCTCACAATCATGTGACTTGGGGCTGTCCACTGTTTGTAGAAAAACAACTTTTAAACTGAGGTGCTGCAAATCCCAGAGTGTCTCTAAATCTTCCAGAACCCACACAATGTTGGTTTCTTGGGGCGATGAGAGTAGGGAATGCTTTAATCAATCAAAAATATCAATGAGCCTGTACCTCAGCCATCCACATCTGATTTTGGAAATGCCCTGGTGGCAACATTCCTTCGGAAACAAGATGCTCACAGTGGAGCCAGCATGAACCATTAGCAGTCAACGTGGACCGTCGTTGCCCATCCGCAGTGCACAGTTCTGTGATCAGTATTACACTAATAAACATGTCAATGTCATCCCCAGGTGGGAAAAGAACACCAGCATAGCCTGAATGGGTTGAATGGCCTGTTTCTACGCATTCTGTAATTAACAGCCATACATTTGTGTTCGGGTGTCTGGAGGAAATTTCTTCTGATCGAGCAATTGCCAGCTCTACTGGGTACTCCCGATTAGGGAATGAGCCCTCAAATCTGTGCAAAGCAAGTGCACGTTGGCTTTTTATTTCCAACAAACATGTGGTAATAGTCCTTTGGGTCAATGCTAAATCCAACCACAGCAGCTCTCCCTCTCCTCCTCCGCACCCACACAAGCACATCTCGTTCTTTTGTTGTAGATCGTTGGGCCAAGATGGTGAAGGGGAAGTTAGGTTCAGATACACCTCCGGAAAAATTGTGAAAGTGACGAGTTAACGTGACCAGCATCTTGTAAACCCAGTGATTGCTCCAATAATGTTGGAGCACTCACTACAAATAATTTACTCACTGTCGTTCTAAGTTTCACCTCTCCTCTCAACATCAAAATAACAACAAAATGTCTTCCTTGCTAACCATTATCATAAAAGTGGAATATGTCTTATCTGGGTATCCAATATTGCTGAGCCATGTGATTCCTGATGGCCCCGAACTGGCTGTAAGACCTGTCTTTCATTTTCATCGTGGGTGGCGTTTTGGGTTTCTTTAAAGCTATCCCAAAACAGAAGACATTTAAAAAGTGTATTTCCCTTTGCTGTGGGACGGCCATACATTTGCAGTATTCTTGTAGCTTTACTCCTTCCCAGGGCACCCACTGATGCGTTCCAAACACTAATCTGTATGCTAGGGCTCCACCTGTCCACAATTGCAGCAAACAACCGGTGTGTATTAGATAGCAGACCATAAAGTATACCTCCATGATGTAAAGACAAAAATACTTCATGCTGACAAATTAACGAGGGCCTTGGCATGAGGCGGGGTGGTGGGGGTGCGTGGGCACACAATGATTATTGTTATAACAATATGTTAATCTGATGAATAGTTGAGGAAGTAATGAATTGGAATAGAAAAGAACGAGATGTGCTTGTGTGGGTGCGGAGGAGGAGAGGGAGAGCTGCTGTGGTTGGATTTAGCATTGACCCAAAGGACTATTACCACATGTTTGTTGGAAATAAAAAGCCAACGTGCACTTGCTTTGCACAGATTTGAGGGCTCATTCCCTAATCGGGAGTACCCAGTAGAGCTGGCAATTGCTCGATCAGAAGAAATTTCCTCCAGACACCCGAACACAAATGTATGGCTGTTAATTACAGAATGCGTAGAAACAGGCCATTCAACCCATTCAGGCTATGCTGGTGTTCTTTTCCCACCTGGGGATGACATTGACATGTTTATTAGTGTAATACTGATCACAGAACTGTGCACTGCGGATGGGCAACGACGGTCCACGTTGACTGCTAATGGTTCATGCTGGCTCCACTGTGAGCATCTTGTTTCCGAAGGAATGTTGCCACCAGGGCATTTCCAAAATCAGATGTGGATGGCTGAGGTACAGGCTCATTGATATTTTTGATTGATTAAAGCATTCCCTACTCTCATCGCCCCAAGAAACCAACATTGTGTGGGTTCTGGAAGATTTAGAGACACTCTGGGATTTGCAGCACCTCAGTTTAAAAGTTGTTTTTCTACAAACAGTGGACAGCCCCAAGTCACATGATTGTGAGGTGATGGCTGGATGATGGGAACTACTCCCAGAATTTCATTAGATTTGCCTTGACTCAGCCAATGTGTTACCTTGTGATTTTTCTCTTCCCTGGAACAAGTGTGTGGCCTTGAATTAATGTTCGAACCTGCTAAGAGGGCCAGATTGAAATCTGAGCAGGTCTTACAATGTTTTTATTTTGCCACAGAAGTTGATGATTCCAGCCTCTCCCATTTATATTGTTAACTTGTAATCTTCTGAAGAACCACATCTTCAGAGATTCTGTCTGAACATTAAAGAAAGAGTCACCAATAAGTGTAACAAATGGTAAGATGTTACAGACCCACCTCCTCTAACTGTTACTTGAGATTCTGTACATGTCAGATTTACTCAATGCAAATTACTATACAGTCTCGGGTGAGTTATTGTCCCTGCCCATGTGAGTTGGTGCACCTGGATGTGAAAAGTGTTAACTGTACATGTGTGTGAGTTGTTATACTTTATACTTGTAAAGTTACGGTACACTGCTACGCAAATTACTGTTGTATTCCTAGGTTACAGTACCTTATGTGACCTAACTTTCAAGTTAGCATACTTGTGTTGTACACACTTGAGTACTAGTTTTTACACCTGCTTGTGTGAATAATAAAAGAGTGAGAGTAGAAATAAATGCCTCTGGGGCCAGGAGTGGGGAGAAGGTATCTTGTACGTAGGTCACATTCTCCTTCAATGCCGCATGCCCCACCCCTGCCCTCGCCTCTCCCAATACTCATGGGACACTTTCTGCCAAGGATGGCGGACCATCAACAAATGTATTCGGCTGTTCAGTCAATTTTTGCGATCATCCTGCAGCACTGATTTTTAAATATTAAGTTTTCTCCGTACTTCAATCTTGCCTCCTTGAGTCCAGTGAGCTAGAGAAAGTTCAGCACGATAGAAGAATGGAGAATCTGCAGTGAGAGCCAAGACTAAAATTGGGAGATATCACAGTGTTGGAGAAACACGCAGAGCACTGGCTAACAGAAATATGCTGGGGGAAATGAAAAATAACAAGAGAAAATGTCAACTATAATGAAATATAAGAAGAACATTTCAATGGTTCGAACCTTTGCAGTTTGGGATATATTGTTTGTGGATTTGAGACCATCAGCCTTGACTCTCTTTTGGAGTTTTCACCTCTTGATCCAGGAGGTACTTGAGCACAATTCTAAAGACAGTGGTCTCACAGTAATGTCACTGGGCTAGTAAATCAGAAGCCTAGACTAATGCTCTGAGGAGATGGGGGTTCAAATCCCATCATGGTAGCTGGTGGAATATAAATCCAATTAATAAAATCCTGGAATTGAAAGCTAGTCTCAGTAATAGCGACCATGAAGCCATTGCCAATTGTTGCTCCCAAGTGCTTCTCTCCACAATGTTTTTTTTTGGTTTGCTAACAAGGTGAGAGTGATAACTTGGCCCTGAAAGGTGTGAGGAGAAATTGGCTGGCAAACTCTTCAGTGTTCTGGGGCTCCTCCCAAGCAGCTGTTTGGAGAGCAGTGTTGCCAAAAGCTTAGGAAAAGATTGGCAGCCTGTCCTTTTAACTTATCAAATTTGCCCTATAAAAGGTTTTTAAAGTTTGAAAACAAATCAGCTGATGTGTTTCAAGGATAACACTGATTTTTTAAAAAACAAAAAAAATGTTTCTTGTCTACTTTCAAAACATTTCACTTCAGCATTGTCGTTGAGATTCAGTCTTGACTAAAATCTGGTTCCCTGCAGAGCTGATTGGCACAATGAAGTGCTGAAAGAAAGCCCAATACCAGCATTGCTTCACTCTCTACTTCACCCTCTCTCCGCCTTACCCAATGTTTCTGCTCAACTTGCTGCACTTGATTATTATTCGATCACTCACTCACTAATTAACTCACTTCCAGCGTTTGGACTGACCGAACTGGGTAGAGAACGGGTTTGCTATTAAAACACTGCTAACCGAGTTTATACCAGACAGTTTATCGTGGTGCAGAGAAATTGGGGCCAAGGTGATAATGCCACAGCCTGGGGACCATGTCCACCCCTCAAGCTCTGACAACATTTGCCTTATTTATGGATCTATTTCTTTGGCCTGGAGGTTTGTAAAGAGCTGGTGGAAGTACATTGACCCCAATGTTGGATATGTCCTAAACCTGATCACTGAGATCTATTGGTCAATGTAGCTTAAGGTCCAAGTAGAGTAATGTGAGCTGTTCAGTGACTTTGCCACAGGTATCCATTCTGGTTTGGTGGTGCCAGTCACTTCTTTACCAGTCTACTTTTCCCACAGAGGATGACTCCTGCTGTGCCGTATGTCGCAGTCGGAACCGGAGCATAAAAGTGAAAGGCCCTTGTGATCCAGATGGTTCCATGAGTTGGACACCTGCACTCCTTCCGTGTATCTTTGACAGCACCTCCCACATCGAGTGAGGGAACCATGGTTGACAAGAGAGGTTGAATGTCTTGTTAAGAGGAAAAAGGAGACTTTTGTAAGGCTGAGGAAACAAGGTTCAGACAGGGCATTGGAGGGATACAAGATAGCCAGGAGGGAACTGAAGAAAGGGATTAGGAGAGCTAAGAGAGGGCATGAACAATCTTTGGCAGGTAGGATCAATGAAAACCCCAAGGCCTTTTACACATATGTGAGAAATATGAGAATGACTAGAGCGAGGGTAAGTCCGATTAAGGACAGTAGCGGGAGATTGTGTATTGAGTCTGAAGAGATAGGAGAGGTCTTGAACGAGTACTTTTCTTCAGTATTTACAAATGAGAGGGGCGATATTGTTGGAGAGGACAGTGTGAAACAGACTGGTAAGCTCGAGGAAATACTTGTTAGGAAGGAAGATGTGTTGGGCATTTTGAAAAACTTGAGGATAGACAAGTCCCCCGGGCCTGACGGGATATATCCAAGGATTCTATGGGAAGCAAGAGATGAAATTGCAGAGCCGTTGGCAATGATCTTTTCATCCTCACTGTCAACAGGGGTGGTACCAGGGGATTGGAGAGTGGCGAATGTCGTGCCCCTGTTCAAAAATGGGACTAGGGATAACCCTGGAAATTACAGGCCAGTTAGTCTTTCTTCGGTGGTAGGCAAAGTAATGGAAAGGGTACTGAAGGATAGGATTTCTGAGCATCTGGAAAGACACTGCTTGATTAGGGATAGTCAGCACGGATTTGTGAGGGGGAGGTCTTGCCTTACAAATCTTATTGAATTCTTTGAGGAGGTGACCAAGCATGTGGATGAAGGTAAAGCAGTGGATGTAGTGTACATGGATTTTAGTAAGGCATTTGATAAGGTTCCCCATGGTAGGCTTCTGCAGAAAGTAAGGAGGCATGGGATAGTGGGAAATTTGGCCAGTTGGATAACGAACTGGCTAACCGATAGAAGTCAGAGAGTGGTGGTGGATGGCAAATATTCAGCCGGGATCCCAGTTACCAGTGGCGTACCGCAGGGATCAGTTCTGGGTCCTCTGCTGTTTGTGATTTTCATTAATGACTTGGATGAGGGAGTTGAAGGGTGGGTCAGTAAATTTGCAGACGATACGAAGATTGGTGGAGTTGTGGATAGTGAGGAGGGCTGTTGTCGGCTGCAAAGAGACATAGATAGGATGCAGAGCTGGGCTGAGAAGTGGCAGATGGAGTTTAACCCTGAAAAGTGTGAGGTTGTCCATTTTGGAAGGACAAATATGAATGCGGAATACAGCGTTAATGGTAGAGTTCTTGGCGATGTGGAGGAGCAGAGAGATCTTGGGGTCTATGTTCATACAACTTTGAAAGTTGCCACTCAAGTGGATAGAGCTGTGAAGAAGGCCTATGGTGTGCTCGCGTTCATTAACAGAGGGATTGAATTTAAGAGCCGTGAGGTGATGATGCAGCCGTACAAAACTTTGGTAAGGCCACATTTGGAGTACTGTGTACAGTTCTGGTCACCTCATTTTAGGAAGGATGTGGAAGCTTTGGAAAAGGTGCAAAGAAGATTTACCAGGATGTTACCTGGAATGGAGAGTAGGTCTTATGAGGAAAGGTTGAGGGTGCTAGGCCTTTTCTCATTAGAACGGAGAAGGATGAGGGGCGACTTGATAGCGGTTTATAAGATGATCAGGGAAATAGATAGAGTAGACAGTCAGAGACTTTTTCCCCGGGTGGAACAAACCATTACAAGGGGACATAAATTTAAGGTGAAAGGTGGAAGATATAGGAGGGATATCAGAGGTAGGTTCTTTACCCAGAGAGTAGTGGGGGCATGGAATGCACTGCCTGTGGAAGTAGTTGAGTCGCAAACATTAGGGACCTTCAAGCAGCTATTGGATAAGTACATGGATTACGGTAAAATGATGTAGTGTAGATTTATTTGTTCTTAAGGGCAGCACGGTAGCATTGTGGATAGCACAATTGCTTCACAGCTCCAGGGTCCCAGGTTCGATTCCGGCTTGGGTCACTGTCTGTGCGGAGTCAGCACGTCCTCCCCGTGTCTGTGTGGGTTTCCTCCGGGTGCTCCGGTTTCCTCCCACAGTCCAAAGATGTGCAGGGTAGGTGGATTGGCCATGATAAATTGCGCTTGGTGTTGGGTGGAGGTGTTGAGTTTGGGCAGGGTGCTCTTTCCAAGAGCCGGTGCAGACTCAGGGGGCCGAATGGCCTCCTTCTGCACTGTAAATTCAATGATAATCTATGATTAATCTAGGACAAAGGTTCGGCACAACATCGTGGGCCGAAGGGCCTGTTCTGTGCTGTATTTTCTACGTTCTATGTTCTATCCTTGATCTGGAAAGAAGAACAGGAGTAGCAGGTGCATTTGAACTTCCCTTCCAATTAAAATCATCTTGACTTGGACACACATTCCTTCATTGTCCTGCAGTTCAAATCCTGGCACTTATACCGAACAGTACCTCCACAGCACGGACAACATTGGCTCACAAGGACAGCCAGGGATGGGTAATAAACAATAGCCTCGGCAGTGATGCAATTATTCAAAGAATTAATTTTCAACAGTCTGTCCGAGCCGATCTGATGCTAGGTGAGGTCTTGTTTGGTTTGAGAGCTGCTTGATTTCTGCTGTGCCGAAAATAAATTGTACCAATGACCATTGCAATGAGTTCAACCTCTCTTTTCCTATTTATACTCTTAATAAAACCAATCATTAATAAATTGAACTAAAATGACAGGGGGTGACGGCCTCTGCTGATGCAGTGCAACTAAAACAAAACCTAAAAGAAAACTTAATGCGCTAAACCAAAATATCATCCCTGGGAGTGATAGTGCACCCCAGCCCTCGCAGCACCCACCAGTTACAGAAGTATCCCTTATTTCTGCTCTTTTTACTTTAAGAAAACAATCATCGGTAAATTTAACAAACATTACAGGGGTGGAGTGCAGCCTCTCCATGCTGTTAAAATAATGAAGCTCGTGTCTATCTTTGGTGAGGCCTTCATTTGATTTTATAAACTTACCAGAAATTCTCCTCTTGCAGTCAGTTGCTACCTCGCTGGCAGTTTTGTTTCCATGTAGTGATTTTATCTATTTTTTAAAAATATTTTAATTGGTATCTGCAATTGATTGTGAAAACTTTGCAAAAAAAAAACGACAAAAGGGAAAAAGTAATTAGGTATGAATACATAAGAAACATACAAATAGCTACAAGGCATGTTAACATTGGGTCCCCAGTAATATGTTGCCACTGTACTGCATGACACTTTATATGTGGTCCCATGGTATTAAACATACCAGGGGCCTGCTTCGGCCACCCAAGGTATTCCCTCTCCCCTCCCCTCCCCTCCCCTCTATTGGGTGTTATCCGCGAACAGGTCGTCAAACAGGTTGGTAAATTGCTTCCATGTACTGCGGTAACCTTCCTCCGATCTGTATCATTTCCGATTTACGGAATTCCGCTAAGTCGGACAGTCGGTCTCCGGCCATTTAAGAGTTCTTAGTTGTACATTATTGCTGTTTTCCTAGCCCGCTTTTCTGGATGAACTCATTTGTGTCCTCCGGCGTATTAGAATAGTGTTCTGTGTAGCAGCCCTACGTTACCCAGCGTCTCGCCGGGTGCAGCATGCCAAACTGCACCTTGTTTCTAAATAAAGTTACCTTGTCCCTATTGAATGCCGCCTGCCACTTGGCCAGGTCCGCTCCAATTTCTTAGCAGATACAGATTATATGTCCCTTCAGTCTACACAGCCACATGCTCCTTGCTCAGTTCAGTACCCTTTCTTTATCATGAAACGTATGTAGTTTCGCTATAACCTCGTGGTTCTCCTAATTTGGATAGTGCCGGAGTGACCTGTGGGCTTAGTCAATCTCTGGGGTTTGGTGAAGTCTTCCCCTCTGCCCAGCTTTCCGAGCATCTGTGCAACATACTCTGTCAGGGTTTCTGCCCTCTGTGCCTTCACATAACCCAACAATCTTGGGTTCTGGCGGCGGGACCTGTTCTCCTGATCTTCCCCTTGAGCGCTCTCTGGGTTATAACCGATCTTGCCACCTCGGCCTCGAGTGAGGTGATCTGATTGCTCTTGTCGGTGGCCGCTTTCTCCAGGTCCCGCACTGTCACTTCCTGGGTCTCGAGTCTCCACTCCGTTCTTCCCAATATTTCTTTAATGGAGGCCAGAGCGTGGCTGACCTCCTGGTTGACATGAGGTCCTCCTTTATCGAGTTCCCTGTGTTTCTGGAGCTCTATTGAAAGAAGCTCTATCCACTGCTCTGTCGGTGGGTGGGCTGCTGTTTGTGTTGGCGATCCTACTCGGTTCACCATACTCTGCTTCGCTCCGCGTGTCTCCCCGCTCTGAGGCCTGGATGATCTTCTCCTGACGTTTACTGCCTTTCCGGCTCCGTGGCTCGTTTGAAGGCATTTCCTTGGATGGTTGTTGGTTTGGGGTGAGGGTGGTGGTTTTTTGGGGTTTCTTTGGTATCTGATTTATGGATTAAAGAGCCCAAATTGAAGTTCCCAAGGCAGAGCCACCTTTCATGCAACCGCTCAGCTCTTAGCCGCCACCGGAAGTCCAGATTTTATTTTTTAAAGCCTTTCTTCCTCGACCCAGAAGAGGCTACAATACCAACGTGCAATATTTCTTCCTGTTAATTGACCATTGTTTGGGGTCAGTGCAAAGCAACTGTGCGTCCTGTATTCAGACCGCCTTTTGCCATGCGTTGGAGTGGTCAAGCAGGTGTTGTGCTGTCCATTGGGGATCCCTTCTGCTCAGACTACTCATCAAAATTACTTGGATCCAATTAATTTTTTTCAGGGAAAAATGGGTGAAAAATTCTGGGAAAATTCATTTGAACCCTAAGTCCTTTGATCCATGATACGGACCTAAGTGGCATAATAAGATTTCAAAATGCATTAATATTGCTGTGTTAGATGATAATTGTATTAATAAATAAATAATCTGTCAGATAGTAACAAAGATGACAGGTGGGACACTGTTGAGAATCCTGCATAGTCTTGTTTGCGGAAATTATCACTGTTCTTTAAATCAGAATATTTCAGAAATGACCTTGCAAAATAGCTTTGCCTCACTCCGCGTGACCATGTACCAGGGCCGAGGGTGCTGAGATTTGGACCCGTTCCCAGGAATGCCATATGCTATCGAGCTGCCAATCTCTGCTGGCTTACTGTTGCACAGAGAATATCATTTGAGTTGACTTTCGGTACATGCATGCGGAAAAGTGCATTAAGCGGAAGTCCAGTGCATAGGCAAAATCCGCTGTCGTCTCAGCTGGATAATCACGCACCGTAAAGGAAGATAGGAAGGGAAGAAATCAAAATTAATTTTCCTCAACTTTCCCTCAATTAATATTATTAACTTGGTAGTTTCCCATCTATATTCACACTATCTAATTCAATGGAGAAAGTGGGAGTTTTTCCACAGACTCTGATGCCCTTCAGCATGGGGTTTCCCCTGCTTGGGGGTAAGGTCACATTCTCAGGATAGGGGGTGGACCATATGGGGCTGAGATGAGGAGAAATTTCTTCGTTCAAAGGATGGTGAACCTGTGGAATTCTCCACCACCGAAGGCTGTGGACACAGTCACTGAATATATTTTAAGAAGGAAATAGATTTCTAGATTCTAAAGGGGTCAAAGAGAATGGGGAGAGAGTAGGAGTGTGGTGTTGATTGAGGATCAGCCATGATCATATTGAATAGTGGAGCAGGCCCGATGGGTCGAATAGCCTACTCCTATTTTCTATCTTTCTGTGAAAAGTTAGACAGTTACGGATACACAGCAATGGGTCATTAACCTCTTAAAAAAGGAAAGTGGACAGGACATCGGTGTACTCCAGTACTATTTGCCAAAATAACATTGTGTTTTAAAAATGACACCCTATGAAGATGCTGTGTCAGCCTGGATTATGCGCTTAAGGCTCTGGTGCAGGACTTCTGACGAAACCTTCTGACTCGCAGACAACTGTGTTACAAACCGTGCTCCAGTTGACACCTTGCACCAATTCACAGAATTGTTATGGCGCAGAAGGAGGCCATTTGGCTCACCATCTCTGCACTGGTTCTCCAAACGAGCATCATGACTTAGTACCATTCCCCTGCATTTTCCCCTGTACTTTTCAAGTAATTGTCATTGAATGCTCTCTTGAATGACTCAACAGGGCATAAAATAAACTCTCTACCTACTTAACAAGGAAGAAGGTGTTGATCATTTGAGGGATCAGAGATCAATGATCATAAATCTGGACTTTCCACAATTGAGCTCTGTTCTATCACCTACCCACTGTCCATTAGGTGTGTGTGTTCATTGCAGCTGAAGTGGACAGAGAGCTGTTGCTGAGACCACACACGCATTGTGTTTACTCTTTTAAAAAAAAAAGAGAAAATGAGAGAATGTTACTGTGGTATTAATTTCAACTTTGTTTTTCGGCAATATCCAAAATCCAATCTACACATCAGAAGTGCTCCCATATGTTGTTTTCTTTTTAGTCGTTCCATTTCTTTGAACAAACTGCTTCATTAATGTGCGGAATTTTCATGGTCTGTTAGAGGATGATGGAGGTGGCAAACACTTTGCGAGCTTTGTTTTAACCTGAGCGAATTTAACTCTCTCTTCCCTTCTGAACGTGAAGAATTTCATCCCATTCATGGGGGCAATTCAACTTCCAAAATAGGAGCTGGAGTAGGCCATTCGGCCCCTCAAGCCTGCTCTGACCTTTAAGTGGCTGATCTGTTTGAGTTTCGAATTCTACATCCCCATCTATCCTCGATAACCTTAGATTCTCATCAGGCAAGAAAATCAATCTTCCTCTGCCTTAAAAATATTCAGTGCCTTCTGAGGCATTATCACCCATAGTAGGGAAAAGGCTTCACATCGGTCTGGAACTCCAAAGGCCCAGAACAGGTTTGTTATACAAACTCAAGCCGAGTTTGTAAGACACCAAAACAAACGTTTCATGCATGCCAAGTGGTTGAAGCTCACTCCAACTTGTGTTCCATGTGGGAAAAGCACCCATTGACCTACTAGGAATATCTTCATGATATGTCATGCGTGCAAATTGTGTACCTGAGGCACATGGGTTGTCCAACAGGTTTGCTGAATAGCCTGATGCTACTAAGGCAGGACCGTTGACACATGCAAAATTTAGTTTGAATATTTGCACATTTGTATTCCTCCTTAGAAATGTTATATATATGTATAATATAGAATGTCTGCTCAGGAGCCCTCAGCTGAAAACCGCTTTTTTTAACCTGGCTTGGAAAAACGTAAACAAAATGTTTACCTGCCCTACCCCTCCCTGATGCAAAACAATTCTTTTGTACTGTGCGCCGTGGGTGAACCTGACCCGGAAAGTTGATCGTTGATCAATGTGCTTCTGAAACTGACAAGTGCAAATAGTTTTTATGTAGCTACCTGACTGACAGAAGGCAATCGAGATGGGCCATGATTTTTCTTGTTGTTTAGCAATTGCAATGTACTGCGAACGGGAAGGATGTGACCGAATGGATATTCCATACCTGTATAAACCTTCTTGGATTGGCACTAGCATAATCCGGAGAATATAGTATGCTCAAATTGATGCCTTTTTATTCAAAGACTGCTAATAATGTGTGAATCCAAACCTTGGACTGTGCTAGACCTTGGAGCATGAGCAGACATGTTCTTCTCCTCTGCATAGTCCCATTGCTAGGGGCAGAATCGCAGATGGACACACTCACCCTTTCTCTCCACTTTAAACAATGCACAAAATCACCGAATGTTTACAGTACAGAAGGACACCATTCAGCCCATTGTGGCTGGCTCCCTGAACAAACGATTCATCTTGTGCCACTCCTCCACCTTCTCCCTGTGGCCCTGCACATACATACTTTTCCAATGATGATCCATTCCCTCTTGCATACCTCGATTGAACCGATAATAATCTTTATTATTGTCACAAGTAAGCTTAATGCATTTTAGATCCTAACCATTCTGTGGGAAAAACGTTTCTCTCAGAAGCTCCATTGCTTCTCTTGTCATTAACTTAAATCCATGCCCTCTGGTCCTTGATCTTTCCACCAATGGGAGCAGTCGTCTCTCTACCAACTCTATCTGGACCCCTTGTGATTTTCAAAATCTCTATCAAATCTCTGCCTTCTCCAGGGAAAATATAATAATAATCTTTATTATAATCTTTATTATTGTCACAAGTAGGCCCACATTAACACTGTAATGAAGTTACTGTGAAAATCCCCCAGTCGCCACACTCCGGCACCTGTTCGGGTACACAGAGGGAGAATTCGGAATGTCCAATTCACCTAAGTCTTTCGGGACTTGTGGGAGGAAACCGGAGCACCCAGAGGAAACCCATGTAGACCCAGGGAGAATGTGCAGACTTCACACAGACAGTGATCCAAGGCGGGAATCGAACCTGGGACTCCAACCAAATAGTTTCAACTTCTCCAATCTATCCACTGAAGTTCCTCATCTCTGGAATGATTCTTGTGTATCTTTTCTACATTCTCTCTCAAGCTTTCACATCTTTCCTAAAGTGTGACATACAGAGCCAAAATGTGGCATACAGAGCTGGTGCAATACTTCCAATTGAGGCCAAACTAGTCTTTTATGCAAGTTTTAACATTCTTGCTTTTATACTCTATGATCTATTAATAAAGCTCAGAATGCCATATGCTTTATTAAGCGCTTACCTGACCTGCTGCCACTTTCAATGATTTATGCACATATATACCCAAGTACCTCTGCTCCTGCACCCCCTTTAGAATGACACCTCCTTTATTTTATACTATCTCAAAATGAAGAACTTCACACTTCTCTGCGTTAAGTTTCATCTGTCCACCAGTTCCACCACCAAATTGTCTACTTCTCTGCATTCTTTGTCTCCTTCCTTTAAACCTTGACTCATTTGAGCTCTCCTGCCAATGAGGGGGATGGAATGCTCAAAGCACGTGTCAACCGGTTCCTCGCCCAATGTTGACCACAAGAGGTCATTAACCAGGGTTTGAGTTGAAGTGGCTTTGTCTGCACTCTCTCAATACAGTCGAAATGTACTTTCAGTACATATTTACTGAACAAATGTTGATCACAGTTCAGCAACCAGGGAAATAAAACAGACACACTCTGCTTTTCATCTCACCATTTTACTGATGAATGCGCAAGTTAAAATTTGCATGTAATAGTTGTGAGAATAAAGTATTTAGATTGTGTGATCAATGATGGTGTCTAATACCGATTTATTTACGAATAAGAAATACAATTAGTCACATCAAGCTTTTCGACTAACCACATGTGGCTAAGGTACCCGACAATATTACTCTTGAACTGTACATTGTCCAACAAATTTACTTTGGTGTTATCTCCAATATATTTCTGAAAGAGAATGTGCCTCCCTCTCAGCTCCGCTGCCTCCCTGCATTCCCACTTCCCAAAACCCCCCACGCCGCATTTCACCCCGCCGAACCACAGTCCACGTCATTTCTCACCCCACTCCCCATTTCTCATCCCCGCCTTCCTCTCATTTCTCCATCCCGCTGCCATTTCTCCCGCTTTCTTTGCCCCCCTGCTTTTCCCCCTTTTCCCCTGCCGCCTAGTTTACAATGATTATTACTGTGGATACCTGTGATCAATGTTTCCTTGAAACTGCGCATGTGTGTGTTCTTGCTGCTCTGCAATGTAGAAATTGCAATGCAGGGGACATACAAACTGTTTATAAGTAATGTTCACTCGTACATGCATGCCCTTGAAGAAATCTTAGAAAGCCCATGCAGGGGAACGGACAGGCAAAAAGAACCCGAGAGAATGTTTGACTGACTTATTCCATACGTTTGGGTGAGGATGTTCCCAAGAAGGATCAATATGTAAGATTAATGATCTTGGTGATTCCGATTGACTGCTGGAAGCGTTTCCACAGCCAGTATTGGGTTTTGTCCAACCTGGCACTAGATGATATAAGTGTACTGTGGCCTGTTTGCTACAATTCTTATTATTAGCCAGGCTCTGATCCTTCCTGCACAGTTTCCGACACCCTAGCCTGGAGCTGACCAACTTGTGACTGAACGAAAGATGTGACTGAACGAAAGATGTACTGATTGTGGCCCAAGTGTACAGTATTCGTCACAGTTTTGCATGCAGATTTTATTTTTGCAAGAAAAAAAATACTTTTACGTATTGAATCTTGAGACTTTTTTAACTTTTGGGTTCATCAGGAATGAGAATGCTAGATTTTTATTGGGCTCAGGGTACCAAGAAATATGGAGGTAAATGGGGCGGAGGTACAAATCAGTCCTGATGTAATGGCTTGAGGGGCTGAATGACCAATTCTTGTTCCTGTGTTCATCCTATTTCACGCATTCCTCCCCCTCGTCCATCCCTTGATGTAAAAGTGAATTAAAAGCTGGAAATGCTCAGCATGTGGCATCAAGCCATCGACCTGAATCGTTAACTCTTTCTCCTGAAGTGAAGATAAAGGCCAGTATAGTAGAATACAAAGAGGGCTGGTCTCTGAACTAGTGACATGCCCCATCTCATTAAGTATGGTTCTGATGCCTGTCAGCGGGATTAGAGGAAGGGCAATATCTGAGGGCAAGATCTCTTGGATTGTCTTGGGCTTGGCCAAAGGCTTCTTATTTTCCCTGTTATGTTGTGGCATTCGGAGCAGAAGGACAGCCTAGCATCCTGACTCACTTTAATGCACAGATAGATGCTAGTCACTTTGATTTGCATTGGCCTTCCACCACAACAGAAATTTGGGTCATAGGTACATGGAGAGGGAATGGAGAGTGTGCAGTGGGTAGGGGCATGAGCATTGTCATAGTGTGTGTACGTTTGGAACTTGCTGGAGTGTATGCGCACTGGAAGGGAGATGAGTAGAGAACGTGCAGAGTGAGAATTCAATGGAAAGAGGAGAAAGTGGGTAATAAGGATCATTAAGGAACAAAGATACGGGAAAGAGGAGCTGTTAGAGCATGTACGTTGGAGAAGGTATGTGTCTGTTCGGGGGGGGGGGGGGGGGGGGGAGAGAAAGTGTGCAGTGTGCCCCCTGCTCAAGCTGGCTGTAGATCAGTATTGTTCGAACAAATGTCCAGTTGTAGAGATACTGGGAGATTAAAAAAGCAGAAATGAAATTTAAAATGTTATTTTAAAACTGTCTGCAATGAGGCCCTATTTGGATTAGTTATGAAATGCAAGAGGATTCTGGGTAAGTGACAAAAACTGGCCACATGTATGTTGAGGTCTTAAAATGTCCATGACCGGCATCAGAACCAGCACTCTGCTCCAGTTCTCATTCATTGACTGTGAACTCAAACCTTAATACTGTTGTCTCAATGGCTCCAAGGAGCCGTCAGAAGGCATTGGAGATTTCTAGGCCTAGATAAGAGGGTATGTAGGTACCTGGAAGCATGATGAATGTGATGGTCAACTTTGAGTCCCGATGCCATTTTAGCTAATGCTTCATGGAATATTTTCCAAAGTCCATTTGCAAGGAGCCGCATTTGGTGTTCTGTTCCTGGTCATCTTGCTCTTATATTAGCCTGTGTTCTTTTCGTTGAGGATGAATGGTCAAACATTTTATATTGGGACCAGAACTAAATGTTAAATTATGGGGAAAGCACTTTGACTATTGGAGAAGGCGGAGTGCTACACTTTGTTGGTGCCACTTACTTTGATTGATTATTCAGTTGAGGCAGGTTGTAGAAATGTCCAGTCTCTAATGTTGCATGTAATTGGCTTGTTAACGCTGATTTTATAGCTGTGCTGGCTAATGGTGTGTGGAGGTAGGTTCTAGTTGCAGGAAATTGCCTGAAGGTAGAACAGTGCAGCCATCTTGATACCTGAGCTCCTGAAGCTTCATTAGCCATGATGCACAGTTGGAATGTGACAAGCACAGCACATCGCCAGGATGTTTATTATATATATATATGAGCTTGATTTGAGGCTGCTCAGAAAAGATTAGTGTAGCAATCATTCAATTTAACAATTAATTCTGCTGCAGTGTAGTAATTGCTAAAATATTTATGGCAATAGTAATGCCTTTATTTCCTAATATCCAAGGGGAAAAAATACATCCTGTTTGAGATAGACTTTGGTGGGGTGGCGCAGTGGTTAGCATTGCTGCCTCATGGCACTGAGGACCCGGGTTCGATCCTGGCCCGGGGCCACTGTTCATGTGGAGTTTGCACATTCTCCCCGGGTATGCGTGGGTCTCACCCCCACAACCAAAAGATGTGCATGGTAGATGGATTGGCCACTCTAAATTGCCCCTTGATTAGAATTTATTATTAAAAAGAGAGAGACTTTGCTTTGAAATGAGACTGTGGCATGTACGGGGAAATGCTTTGTGCCTTCATTTGTATTTCCCTGTTCATCTTAGTGGTGGTGTTTATAACAAAAGGCATGGGATACATACACATTCAAAGAACAGTACGAAGTCTTACAACACCAGGTTAAAGTCCAACAGGTTTGTTTCGATGTCACTGGCTTTCGGAGCACTGCTCCTTCCTCAGGTGAATGAAGAGGTATGTTCCAGAAACATATATATAGACAAATTCAAAGATGCCAAACAATGCTTGGAATGCGACCATTAGCAGGTGATTAAATCTTTACAGATCCAGAGATGGGGTAACCCCAGGTTAAAGAGGTGTGAATTGTGTCAAGCCAGGACAGTTGGTAGGATTTCGCAGGCCAGATGGTGGGGGATGAATGTAATGCGACATGAATCCCAGGTCCCGGTTGAGGCCGCACTCGTGTGCGGAACTTGGCTATAAGTTTCTGCTCGGCGATTCTGCGTTGTCGCGCGTCCTGAAGGCCGGCTTGGAGAACACTTACCCGGAGATCAGAGGCTGAATGCCCTTGACTGCAGAAGTGTTCCCCGACTGGAAGGGAACATTCCTGCCTGGTGATTGTCGCGCGATGTCCATTCATTCGTCGTTGCAGCGTCTGCATGGTCTCTCCAATGTACCACGCTTCGGGACATCCTTTCCTGCAGCGTATGAGGTAGACAACGTTGGCCGAGTCGCACGAGTATGTACCGTGTGGATGGTGTTCTCACATGTAATAGTGATATCCATGTCGATGATCTGGCACGTCTTGCAGAGATTGCCATGGCAGGGTTGTGTGGTGTCGTGGTCACTGTTCTGAAGACTGGGTAGTTTGCTGCAAACAATGGTTTGTTTGAGGTTGCGCGGTTGTTTGAAGGCAAGTAGTGGGGGTGTGGGGATGACCTTGGCAAGATGTTCATCGTCATCAATGACGTGTTGAAGGTTGTGAAGAAGATGACGTAGTTTCTCCGCTCCGGGGAAGTACTGGACGACGAAGGGTATTCTGTCGGTTGTGTCCCATGTTTGTCTTCTGAGAGGTCGGTGCGGTTTTTCGCTGTGGCGCGTTGGAACTGTCGATCGATGAGTTGAGTGCCATATCCCGTTCGTATGAGGGCATCTTTCAACGTCTGTAGATGTCTGTTACGCGCCTCCTCGTCTGAGCAGATCCTGTGTATACGGAGCGCTTGTCCATAGGGGATGGCTTCTTTAATGTGTTTAGGGTGGAAGCTGGAGAGGTGGAGCATCGTGAGGTTATCCGTGGGTTTGCGGTAAAGCGAAGTGCTGAGGTGACCGTCCTTGATGGAATCTTGGTGTGTCCAAGAATGCAACTGATTTTGAGAGTAGTCCATGGTGAGTCTGATGGTTGGATGGAACTTATTAACGTCATCATGTAGTCGTTTCAGTGATTCTTCGCCGTGGGTCCAAAGGAAAAAAATGTCATCGATGTATCTGGTGTATAACGTCGGTTGAAGGTCCTGTGCGGTGAGTAGGTCTTGTTCAAACTTGTGCATGAAGATGTTGGCATATTGGGGTGCGAATTTGGTCCCCATGGCTGTTCCTTGCGTCTGGATGAAGAACTTGTTGTCGAAGGTGATGACGTTGTGATCCAGAATGAAGCGGATGAGTTGCAGAATTGCGTCTGGAGATTGGCAGTTGTCGGTGTTGAGTACTGAGGCTGTGGCAGCAATGCCGTCATCATGGGGGATGCTAGTGTAGAGTGCCGAGACGTCCATTGTGACGAGGAATGTTCCTGGTTCAACTGGTCCATGGTTGCTGAGTTTCTGTAGGAAGTCCGTCGTGTCGCGACAGAAGCTGGGCGTACCTTGTACAATGGGTTTCAAGCTGCCCTCGATGTAGCCAGAGAGGTTCTCACACAAGGTCCCATTGCCTGAAACGATAGGGCGGCCTGGTGTGTTGGCCTTATGTATTTTCGGGAGGCAGTAGAGATCTCCAATGCGGGGAGTATGTGGGATGAGAGCACGTAGGGTGCTCTGAAGATCTGGATCCAAGGTCTTGATCAGTCTGTTAAGTTGGCAGATGTGTTCCTTGGTCGGATCTGTGGGTAGCTGTCTGTAGTGTTCTTGGTTGTTCAGTTGTCGGTATACTTCTTTGCAGTAGTCCGTTCTGTTCAGTATGACAGTGGCCCCTCCTTTGTCAGCTGGTTTGATGACGATGCTGCGGTTGGTCTTGAGAGCGCGGATGGCATTGTGTTGTGCTTGGGTGACGTTCGGGACTGTCTTGTGAATGCAACTGATGAATCTGGCATTGACGCGACTCCTGACGGCTTGAGCATACATGTTGAATCTAAGGCAGCGGCCTTCCGGAGGGGTCCAGTTTGACTCTTTCCTCTTCGGTTGCCGCACCGCAGATCTCTCGGTCTGCTGTTCCGGTTCATTGGTAGTCTGCTTGGGTTCGCTGTTGGCCTCTTGGGGTCTGTGGAAGAATTCCCGGAGCCTCATTCGCCTGATGAATTCCTCAGTGTCTGCCGCGAGACTGATGGGGTCCATTTTGGTGGTGGTGCAGAAATTGAGCCCTCTGCTGAGGACTTCGATTTCGTCTGGTTGAAGGGTGTAGTCTGACAAGTTGACAATAGATTTTCCTGTATTGTTTTCTACTGTGGCACCGGGGGTGACTTGGTTGCTGCCGGTGGTGATGCCAAGTTTCTCAAGCTTTCCGTTCTTGGTGTGCATCAAGGTGCATCTTGGTGTCCACCACCAAAATGGACCCCATCAGTCTCGCGGCAAACACTGAGGAATTCATCAGGCGAATGAGGCTCCGGGAATTCTTCCGCAGAGGCAATTTAGTGTGGCCAATCCACCTAGCCTGCACATCTTTGGGTTGTGGGGGCGAAAAGCATGCAAACACGGGGAGAATGTGCAAACTCCACACGGACAGTGACCCAGAGCTGGGATCGAACCTGGGACCTCTGCGCCGTGAGGCATCAGGGCTAATGCACTGCGCCACCGTGGTGCCCAGATAAATGCAGAGTTTATGCAAGCATGCAGTAAAGGAAAAGTGATTTTAATGGGGGATTTTAATTTTCGTATCAATTGCAATAGGTAGACTAGATTTTTTTATTATTCATGCATGGGATGTGGACATTCCTGGCAAGGGCAGCATTTATAACCATCCCTAAATTGCTCATGAGCAGATGGTGCCGAACCAATGCCCCACCACAGTCCATGTGGTGTAGGTACACCCAGAGTGACATTGGGAAAGAAGCTGCAGGATTTTGACCCAGTGACAGTGAAGGAATGACAATATCTTTCCACGTTAGGATGGTGCGTGGTCTGTAGGGGAACTTGCAGGTGGTGGTTTCCCGTGCATCTGCTTCTAGATCGTAGAGATTGCGGGTTTGGAAGGTGCTGGTGAAGGAGAATTGGCAAGTTGCTGCTAGTGTATCTTGGAGGTGATGCACACTAATCTAAGGTTTGCCGTGTCTAATGTGATAGTTGATGTCACTCAAGCAGGCTGCTTTGTTCTGGATGGTGTTTGGCTTCTTGAGTGTTGTTGGAGCTACATTCAATGAAACAAGTAGGGAGTATTCCATCACACTCCTGACCTGTGCCTTATAGATGGCGCTGGGGAATCGGGAGGTAATTTACCGACCACAGGATTCCTAACCTTTTACCTGCTCCTGTAGTTATGGCTGGTCCAGTTCAGTTTCTGGTCAATGGTAACCCCCAGAATGTTGACCGTGAGGTTCAGATGGTAATGCCATTGAATGTCAGGGGGAGATGGTTTCTCCTGTTGGAGATGATCATTGCCTGGCACTTTTGTGCAGCACAAATGCAAGCTAAATGAGAATTTTGTCCAAGTCTTGTTGCACATGGGCACAGACTGCTGTAATATCTGAGTAGTTGCAAATGGTGATGAATATTGTTCAATCATCACAGAACAACCCCAATTTTGACCTTCTGATTGAAACATTGTGCAATCATCAGCAATTATTGACCTTATGATGTAGCGAAAGTCATTGAAGCAGCTAAAAATGGTTGTGTCTGGGACACTACCCTGAGGAACTCCTGCTGTGAAGACTTGGGACTGAGATGATAGACCTCCAACAACCACAGCCATCTTTGTAGCAGATATGACCCAACCAGTGAAATGTTTTCCCCACATTTTCATTCTTTTTCATTTTACTAGGGTCTCTTTGATGCCATACTTGGTCAAATGTTGCCTTGATATCAACGAAGGCAGTGAGCTTCTTGAATGTACTGTTGTTCGTTTCCTGCACCAATATGTGCTAGAACCAACCGGGGGCAAGCCATTTTGATAGTAATAAATAATGAGCCAGATTTGGTTAATAGCCCAATGGTCCATGAAGATTAATCTAATGACGACCATAATATGGCTGCGTTCAACCTAGCATTTGAAGAGGCGGAAAGTGAAACAGCAACTAAGATTTTAGATTGGGTCAACCTGATTTCAGTGTGATGAAACCAAGACTATCCACAGTAACCTAGGCAAATATTAATGGGTTAAATGGCAGAGGATCAGTGGGAGGTGATCTATGAAGAATGTGATACCGATCCAGAAGCTATAGGAGCCCTACTTGCCCAAATAAAATCCATCGATATCCGAGTTAAGAGGCAAAATAAAATTAAAAGGGGAAGGATGCAAAAAAAATGCAAACGTTCGTACAGATCCTGACGGACGGCAGACACACAAAAGAAACCAAAACATGCAGTAAATGCTACAAGAAAGGAGTATGAAAAGAAATTTGCAAGGATGTCAAAATCGACCAAAACATTTTACAGTTATAATCGGGAAAAAAAGGATGCTCCGAAACAGATAATGATACTCTTCTATGTTGTATAATTGCTTTGGGGTCAGTATGTACAATAGAGGAAGAGGATATGAAATGAAATGAAATGAAAATCGCTTGTCACAAGTAAGCTTCAAATGAAGTTACTGTGAAAAGCCCCTAGTCGCCACATTCCAGCGCCTGTTCGGGGAGGCTGTTACGGGAATCGAACCGTGCTGCTGGCCTGCCTTGGTCTGCTTTCAAAGCCAGCGATTTATCCCTGTGCTAAACAGCCATAATGCCAGACATCCCAAGGAGCCTGGTGTTGAAACAGACTTGCAAAACTCAACAGAAGCAAACTAACAATAAGGAAGAAAATAATGGCACTAAAGAGTCATAAATTCCCAGGACCAGATGGTTGATTTTAAGGAAGTAGATGAGAACATTGTCGTGCTCTAACTATAATACATTTTTCTTGGAATGGTTTTTGGTAATTCATTTCAGATCGGGATATTCTGCAGGTCACTCTGCTGTTCATGAAAAGTGAGAGGGAGAAATTAGGGAATTATAGACTAGTTAGTCTCACATCAGTTGTTGGGAAATTGCTGGAGTATATAATTAATGAGAGTGACTGAACTGTTAAGAAATTATCAGCTGAGCTGGGAGAGCCAGCATGGATTTGTAAAGTGTAAAGGCAGCCTGACACACCGCGGTGATGGAATATTTTGAGGTGGTGGCTGAAGTAGTGGGCAGCAGAATATCTGAGGGCATTGTTTATATGGACTTCCAGACATCAGATGAAATATCTCATAAGAAACTTCATTAAAGTTGGAGCTCATGTAATTGAAAGCAAATTATTAACCTGATTAGGGAATTGACTGAATGGCAGGAGACAGGGGGGATGATGGACAGACAATCTCATTGGTAGTTATGTGATATGTGTTGGAGCCTCAACTATTCACGGTGTTCATTAACAACTTAAAGATATTTTAGAGAGCCACAAGTCTAATTTTGTTGCTGACAGAAAGATGGGTGACATTATTGTAAGTAGTGGAGATGGAAACATAAGATGAGATGGAAACATAAAATTAGAAAGAGATATTAATAGATTCAGTGAATAGGCAGGAGTGTGGCAAATGGATTTCAATATGGGCAAATATTGGTCCATTCCACTTTAGACCTAAAGTGGCTAAAACAGGGTAACTTCTAATTAGCGAACGGCTCAAAAAACAAAATGGTTCTAAGAGAATTGAAGTCCATGCGCACAAATTGTTAAAAAGTCATGGCCTGGTACAGCAAATAGTTCAAAAGGCTAATGAGATGCTGACCTTTAGTTAACTGATATATAAGGGGATAGAAGGCCGGCTTCAGTTATTCAAAGCTCTGGTTAGACTTCACCTACAATTCTGGGTACCAAACATCAGCAAAGGTATATTCTCCTCTGAGGGAATGCAGTGTAGATTTGCCAGAATGATACAGACTTCAAGGGAGACCAATCTCGTGAACCGTCACTGTACAGCGTCCAATGCAAGTGCACTCTCCCTTTAAATACAGAGACTGACATTGAGGTCCGTATTCCAGGTGTCACAGAAGCCCCATTCAATTGTAGAAAGACTTCTTTATTCCTGTATTCCAATCCCCTTGAAATAAATGTCAACATAAAATGTTCCTTCCTAATTGCTTGCTGTACCTACATGTTAACTTTGAGCTCCTTTGCCCTCTATGGAGCAGGTGCTTGAGGTAATCATCTCCATGGATGCGGAGAAGACTTTTGATTGGGCAGAGTGGAGGTACCTCTTCGAGATGTTGGATGATTTGGGTTTGGACGATTTATCTCCTGGATGACACTGTTGTTTATTCCTTCAACGTCTCATGTCCGGACCAATGCGTTGAGCTCTGGGTATTTCTACTTATATAGGGGCAGGAGACAAGGATACCTGTTGTCCCCGGTTGTTGTTCACGCTAGTGATTCAGCCGTGATGAATGATCTTTGCTTTCTGTCTCTTACCCATCCGAGCGTTCCCGCAGAGTTCCCGCTGGCAGCGACCAGGGGTGAACGGAGCCGGCGGGACTCTGTCATGTCGGAGTGGCCGCTCGGCCCATCCAGGCTGATTCCAGCGGCCGACACAGCGCCAAACACGCTGGCGCAAATGGCGCCGATTCTCAGCACCTCGGAGAATCGCGTGCTGGCGTCTGGGCATCGTGGCGCGGTTGCTCCGATTCTCTGGCCCGGCGTGGGGCTCGGAGAATCGCCCCCATTATCTTTTGTGTGGCACCTTACTGAATGCCTTTTAGAGATCCAAGTATACTGGATCTACAGTTCCCCTTTATCTATCCTGGTAGTTGCATAATCAAAAAAAACCTTTCATAAATTAGCCAAATAGAATTTCCCTTCAGTAAAATCATGTCGACTATTATGATTTTCCAAGTGCATGGGTAAGACAGTTAGTAATAGATTGCAGCACGTTCCCGTTGATGTCTAACCTGCTAACGGGCTGGTTGTACCCTGTTTTCTCTATTCTTTGGTAGCAGAGTTGCATTTGAAAACTTCCAATCCAATGGGACAACTCTAGAACATAGGGGAGTTTGGAAATATCATAGCCAGTGCATTCACGGACGCTGCAACTATTCCTTTGAGTATCATCAGGAGAAAAAGGGGTGGAGAGAAATTGTTTGTTCTCCCTTCCAATCAACTGCTCATAGGGATCCGCGACGCCGGCAGGGGCAGCGGGCAAGACAGTCGTGACGCCGGCAGAGGCAGGGGACCAGACCGTCGCGACGCTGGCAGGGGCAGGGGGCCAGGGCCAGGCAATCCCGACGCTGGCAGGGGGCAGTGGGGCCAGACAGTCGTGATGCCGGCAGAGGCAGGGGGCCAGGCAGTCGCGACGCCAGCAGGGGGCCAGGCAGTCGCGATGCCGGCAGAGGCAGGGGGCCAGGCAGTCGCGACGCCGGCAGAGGCAGGGGGCCAGGCAGTCGCGACGCCGGCAGGGGCAGGGGGCCAGGCAGTTGCGACGCCAGCAGGGGGCCAGGCAGTCGCGACGCCGGCAGAGGCAGGGGGCCAAGCAATCCCGACGCCGGCAGGGGCAGGGGGCCAGGCAGTTGCGATGCCGGCAGGGGGCCAGGCAGCCGTGACGCCAGCAGAGGCAGGGGGCCAGGCAGTCGTGACGCCGGCAGAGGCAGGGGGCCAAGCAATCCCGACGCCGGCAGGGACAGGGGGCCAGGCAGTCGTGACGCCGGCAGGGGCAGGGAGCCAGGCAGTTGCGACGCCGGCAGGGGGCCAGGCAGTCGTGACGCCGGCAGGGGCAGTGGGGCCTGGCAGTCGTGACGCCGGCAGGGGCAGTGGGGCCTGGCAGTCGCGACGCCGGCCGGGGCAGTGGGGCCTGGCAGTCGTGACGCCGGCAGGTGGAATGGGCCAGGCAGTCGCGATGCCGGCAGGTGCAGCATAGCCAGGCAGTCGCGATGCCAGTAGGGGCAGGGGGCCAGGCAGTCATAGATTATCATAGAATTTACAGTACAGAAGGAGGCCATTCGGCCCATCGAGTCTGCACCGGCTCTTGGAAAGAGCACCCTACCCAAGGTCAACACTTCCACCCTATCCCCATAACCCAGTAAGCCCACCCGACACTAAGGGCAATTTTGGACAATATGATAAAGGATGGGACTTCATTTCCACACAAATAGTGCCATCAATCCAACCAATGCTATCATGGACAGGTGCATCTGCAACATACAGAGTGAGAATAAGGACTTATCCCTCTTGTTGTTGTTATCACATTTGGCCACAGGCTCAGTCTGCCACACATTTCTTTTTTAAAAAATATATATTTTATTAAAGTTTTCAAACAAAATTTTTCCGTTTTACAAATCAACATAAAAATAGTACAATAACTGATAAATAACATTATTTTAATAATATAGTGAACGAACAAAGTAACAAAAAATAGTGCTCCCGCCCCCTCCCCTGGGCTGCTGCTGCTGTCACTCTATTTTCCCTTAACGTTCCGCGAGATAGTCAAGGAACGGTTGCCACCGCCTAGAGAACCCCTGAGCCGATCCTCTCAGCGCAAATTTCATTCGTTCCAGTTTTATGAACCCTGCCATATCGTTTATCCAGGCCTCCACGCCGGGGGGGTTTTGCTTCCTTCTACATGAGTAAGATCCTTCGCCGGGCTATCAGGGACGCAAAGGTCAGAATATCGGCCTCTTTCGCCTCCTGCACTCCCGGCTCTTCCGCTACCCCAAATATAGCCAACCCCCAGCCTGGCTTGACCCGGACCTTCACCACCGTTGCCACTCCCCTCCAGTACTCATCCAGTGCCGCACACGACCAGAACATGTGTGTGTGTGTGTGGTTCGCCGGGCTTCCCAATCACCTCCCGCACCTGTCCTCCACTCCGAAGAACCTGCTCATTCTTACTCCCGTCATATGTGCTCTGTGTAGAACCTTGAATTGTATCAGGCTAAGCCTGGCACACGAGGTGAGGAATTTACCCTACTTAGGGCATCAGCCCACAGCCCCTCCTCAATCTCCTCCCCCAGCTCTTCTTCCCATTTTCCCTTTAGCTCCTCTACCAGCGCCTCCCCCTCGTCTCTCATCTGATATATTTCGGGCACTTTGCCCTCCCCGACCCTACCCCCGAAATCACTCTATCTTGGATCCCCTGTGTCGGGAGCAGCGGAAATTCCCTCACCTGTTGCCTCGTAAACGCCCTCACTTGCATATATCTAAAGATATTCCCCGGGAGCAATTCATACTTTTCCTCCAGCGCTCCCAGGCCCGCAAACGTCCCGTCTATAAACAGATCCCTCAGTTTCCTAATTCCTGCTCGTTGCCAGCTCTGGAACCCTCCGTCCACCTTTCCTGGGACAAACCTGTGGTTATTCCTGATCGGGGACCACACCGAGGCACCCGTCATCCCCCTGTGTCGCCTCCACTGCCCCCAGATCCTTAAGGTTGCCACCACCACTGGGTTTGTGGTATACCTTTTCGGGGAGAGCGGCAGAAGCGCCGTCACCAGCGCCTTTAGGCTCGTTCCTTTACAGGACGCCATCTCCAGCCTCTTCCACGCCGCCCCCTCTCACTCCCTCATCCACTTACAAACCATCGCCACATTGGCGGCCCAGTAGTAGTCGTCCAGGCTCGGCAACGCCAGTCCCCCTCTGTCCCTGCTATGCTGCAGGAACCCCCTCTTTATCCTCGGGGTCTTCCCTGCCCACACAAAGCTCAGAATGCTCCTGTCTATTTTCTTGAAAAAGGCCTTTGTGATCAGAATGGGGAGACATTGAAACACAAAAAGAAACCTCGGGAGAACCATCATTTTTACCGCCTGCACTCTGCCCGCCAATGAGAGCGGCAGCATATCCCACCTCTTGAAATCCTCCTCCATCTGCTCCACCAGCCGCGTCAGATTAAGTCTGTGTAGAGTTCCCCAGCTCCTAGCAACCTGGATCCCCAAATATCGGAAGCTCCTTTCCACTCTCCTTAACGGCAGGGTGTCTATTCCTCTTCCCTGGTCCCCGGGGTGTATTACAAAAAGCTCGCTCTTCCCCATATTTAGCCTGTATCCCGAAAAATCTCCAAACTCCCTCAATATCTGCATGACCACTGTCATCCCCTCTACAGGGTCCGCAACATATAGCAGTAAGTCATCTGCGTAGAGTGACACTCGATGCTCCTCTCCCCCTCTAACCACCCCCCTCCATTTCTTAGAGTCTCTCAACGCTATGGCCAGTGGTTCAATTGCCAACACGAACAGTAATGGGGACAGGGGGCACCCCTTCCTTGTTCCCCTGTGTAGCCGGAAATACTCCGATCTTGGCCGGTTTGTGACTACACTTGCCCCTGAGGTCCCATATAGGAGTCTGACCCATCTGATAAACCCCTCCCCGAACCCAAACCTCCTCAACACCTCCATAAATACTCCCACTCTACCCTAGCGAATGCCTTCTCCGCATTCATCGCCACCACTATCCCTGCCTCCCCCTCAGCTGGGGGCATCATTATCACCCCCAGCAGCCGTCAAACGTTGACATTCGGTTGTCTTCCCTTTACAAACCCTGCCTGGTCTTCATGCACCACCCCCGGGATGCAATCCTCTATCCTCGTCGCCAGCACTTTTGCCAGCAGTTTAGCGTCTACATTTAGGAGCGATCGGCCTGTATGACCCGCTTTGCAGCGGATCTTTATCCCGCTTCAGAATTAATGATATTGTCGCCTCCGACATTGTTGGAGGATAGTATCCCCCCTTCTCTGGCCTCGTTAAAGGTTCTCGCCAGCAGCGGGGCCAACAGGTCCACATATTTCCTGTAGAATTCCACTGGGAACCCTTCTGGTCCCGGGGCCTTCCCTGCTTGCATGTTC
Organism: Scyliorhinus torazame; assembly: GCF_047496885.1. NCBI lineage: Eukaryota > Metazoa > Chordata > Chondrichthyes > Carcharhiniformes > Scyliorhinidae > Scyliorhinus > Scyliorhinus torazame. The sequence continues at coordinate 157,126,178 of NC_092716.1, forward strand.
CCCAGTCCTTTAGTCACCTCGTCCACCTCAATTGGCGCCCCCAGACCTGCCACCTCCTGCTCCTCCACCCTCAGGAACCTTAGTTGGTCCAGAAAATGTAGCATTCCCTCTTTTCCCTTCGGGGGTTGGGACTTGTATAGCCTCTCATAGAAGGTCTTAAACACCTCATTTACCTTCCCTGCTCTCTGCTCCGTAGTTCCCGTTTCATCCCTAACTCCCCCAATCTCTCTCGTCGCTATCCTCTTGTGAAGTTGGTGGGCCAGCAGCCGGCTCGCCTTTTCCCCATACTCATATCTCATCCCCTGTGCCTTCCTCCACTGTGCCTCTGCCTTTCCTGTGGTCAGCAGGTCAAACTCCGTCTGAAGTCTTCGCCTTTCTCTATATAGTCCTTCGTCCGGGGCCTCCGCATATCTTTTATCCACCCTCAAAATCTCCCCCACTAATCTCTCCCTTTCTTTGCCCTCTTGTTTCTCCTTGTGGGCTCTAATGGAGATCAACTCTCCCCTAACCACCGCCTTCAGCGCTTCCCATTCTACCCCCACCTGGACCTCGCCATCGTCATTGACCTCCAGGTATCTCTCAATACATCCCCGCACCCTTCCACAGACCCCCTCATCCGCCAATAGTCTCACATCCAGTCGCCAGAGTGGGCGCTGCTCCCTCTCCTCTCCTAATTCCAGATCCACCCAGTGCGGGGCATGGTCTGAAACGGCTATGGCCGAGTAATCTGTTCCTGCCACCTTCGCGATCAGTGCCCTACTCAGAACAAAGAAATCTATTCGGGAATATACCTTGTGGACATGGGAGAAAAAGGAGAACTCTTTGGTCAACGGCCTAGCAAATCTCCATGGATCCACTCCCCCCATTTGTTCCATAAACCCCCTAAGCGCCAGGTCCGGGATATGTCCCAGCATCCGCTTCATAAATCCCGCGTCGTCCCAGTTCGGGGCATATACATTGACCAGCACGACCTCCTTTCCCTGCAATCTACCACTTCCCATCACGTATCTGCCCCCGTTATCCACCACTATATTCTTAGCCTCGAATGACACCCGTTTTCCCCACCAGTATCACCACCCCCCTATTTTTCGCATCCAACCCTGAGTGGAACACCTGTCCCACCCATCCTTTCCTTAACCTAACCTGATCCGCCACCTTCAGATGCGTCTCCTGAAGCATGACTACGTCCGCCTTCAGTCTTTTTAAGTGCGCGAACACCCCCCCCCCCCCCGCCGACTAGCCATCCCCTATTCTGGGCCAGCCCCCCGTCCGGGTCCCGCGCACCCACCTATCCCCCAGGCCACGCCTTCCCGTCCCGACCACCTCTTTTGCCAGCTCCCCCTTGCACTCAGCAGCAGCAACCCAGTTAGTCTCTTTCTCCCCCCCCCCCCCCCTCCCCGCTAAATCCCCATCTAGCATGGTTACTCCCCCCATGATTCTTCCGAAAGTCAGCTAACTCTAACTGACCCCGGCTTCCCCCGTTCTCTCTTTGACCCCCCCTGCGTGCGGAGCTCTCTTCCTTCCTGCGCCTATCTTCCCGCCATCATCTCCATAGCGCGGGAAAAACCCCGTGCTTTCCTATCGGCCCCGCCCCCTATGGCGCAGCTCCCTCATTCCCCATCCGCCCTCAGTCCCTTTTTCCACCGGCGCCCACATTTCTCCGTGTCCCCCCATCAAGAGGAGAGAGATTCCCCATCTATCGTTACAATATTATAAACCTCCCATTCCCCAATTTACATTTCTGTACCACAACTTCGTTGTTTCCCCCCCAACATCAGTCTCTCAGTTCTAATCCAGTTTCTCTTGGATGAAGGTCCATGCCTCATCCGCCGTTTCGAAGTAGTAGTGCTTGCCCTGATGCGTGACCCACAGTCGCGCCGGCTGCAGCATCCCAAATTTTATTTTCTTCCTGTGAAGCACCGCCTTGGCCCGATTGAAGCTCGCCCTCCTTCTCACCACCTCCGCGCTCCAGTCCTGATATACTCGTAACACCGCATTCTCCCACCTGCTACTCCGTACCTTCTTGGCCCAGCTCAAAACAGCCTCTGTCGGTGAATCGGTGGAATCTCACCACTATCGCCCTTGGTATTTCTCCCGCCTTTGGTCTTCTCACAAGGACCCGGTGAGCTCCTTCCACCTCCAGGGGGCCCGATGGGGCCTCAGCTCCCATTAGCGTATGGAGCATCGTGCTCACATAAGCCCCAACGTCAGCTCCCTCTGTTCCTTCGGGGAGACCTAGAATCCGTAGGTTCTTCCTCCTCGAGCTGGTCTCCAGGGCTTCCAGCCTTTCGATACACCTCTTATGTAGCGCCTCATGCGTCTCCGTTTTTACCACCAGGCCCTGTATCTCATCCTCATTTCCGGCTGCCTTTGCCTTCACTCACGGAGCTCTATCGCCTGGACCTTTTGTGTTTCCTTCAGCCCATCAATTGCCAATAACATCGGCGCCAACACCTCCTTCTTTAGTTCCTCCACACACCGTCAGAGGAATTCCTGCTGGTCCGGGCCCCATGTCGTCTGGGCTCCATCCGCCGCCATCTTGCTTCTTCCTTCTCTTCTCTGCCGCTGCTCCAAAGGATCCTTCGCAATCTGGCCACTGCCACTGGTCCTTTCCACACACACCCGGGGGGACACCTTCCTTCGTCACCCCACACTGGGTTTGGTCTGAAAAAATTTCCGTTGGGGCTCCCGAAAAGAGCCCAAAAGTCCGTTAGAACGGGAGCTGCCAAAACGTGCGGCTTAGCAGTGCATCGCCGCAACCGGAAGTCCTGCCATACATTTCTTGAAGAACTCAGCCACATTTGGTCGTAATGGTGCTACCAAGCCATTCTTGGTGATAGCATTGAACTTCCTCACTCAAGAACATTGTGCCCTTACGAGTCTCAGTACTTTTTCCAAGGTGTGTTCAACATCGGAGAGTACAAGCTTATCATTCGAGGGAGGATAGTAGGTGGTAATCAGCCTGCTTGTGACTTGATGCCATGAAACTTCTTTGGGTCCAGAGTCAATACTGAGGATTCCCAGGACAACTCCCTGCCAACAGCATACCAGTGCTGTCAGTGCGACAACAGTGATAATGCTAAGGGGAAATCTGGGACATAGTCTAAGGTGATAATGCTATGGGGAAATCTGGGACATAGGCTAAGGTATGATTCTGTGAGTTTGAATAGGCTGTTGTTTGTTTGAGCTGCAGAACTGCTCACCATATTTTGACACCAGCCCCCAGATGGTAGTAAGGAGGACTTTGCCGTTTCTCATATCGAGATCAGTGTTGGGAGTCCATTAGGTTTTATTTTCCCCCAACATTTCTATTGTGGTTTGATAGAACTGAGTGGCTTGCTAAGCTATTTCACAGTGCAGTTTTTTTTTCATAGAATTTACAGTGCAGAAGGAGGCCATTTGGCCCATCGAGTCTGCACCGGCTCTTGGAAAGAGCACCCTACCCAAGGTCAACACCTCCACCCTATCCCCATAACCCAGTCCCGACGCCGGCAGGTGGAATGGGCCAGGCAGTCGCGATGCCAGCAGGGGCAGCATGGCCAGGCAGTCCCGATGCCGGCAGGGGGAGGGGGCCAGGCAGTCCCGACGCCGGCAGGTGGAACAGGCCAGGCAATCGCGATGCCAGCAGGGGCAGGGGGCCAGGCAGTCGCGATGCCGGCAGGGGCAGCATGGCCAGGCAGTCCCGACGCTGGCAGGTGGAACGGGCCAGGCAGTCGCGATGCCAGCTGGAGCAGCATGGCCAGGCAGTCCCGACGCCGGCAGGGGCAGGGGGCCAGGCAGTCCCGATGCTGGCAGGGGGCCAGGCAGTCCCGACGCCGGCAGGTGGAACAGGCCAGGCAATCGCGATGCCAGCAGGGGCAGGGGGCCAGGCAGTCGCGATGCCGGCAGGGGCAGCATGGCCAGGCAGTCCCGACGCCGGCGGGTGGAACAGGCCAGGCAATCGCGATGCCAGCAGGGGCAGGGGGCCAGGCAGTCGCGATGCCGGCAGGGGCAGCATGGCCAGGCAGTCCCGACACCGGCAGGTGGAACGGGCCAGGCAATCGCGATGCCAGCGGGGGCCAGGCAGTCGCGATGCCGGCAGGGGCAGGGGGCCAGGCAGTCCCGATGTCGGCAGGGGGCCATGCAGTCCCGACGCCGGCAGGTGGAACAGGCCAGGCAGTCGTGATGCCAGCAGGGGCAGGGGGCCAGGCAGTCGCGATGCTGGCAGGGGGCCTGGCAGTCTGATTGCCTGGCCCCGCTTTGCCTTTGATTTTTTTCATTCATCCATCCATTCCTAGCCAAATAAATGAAGGGAAATGATTTTCCTCATGTAGGGATACACATGTGCACAGCTATTTGGTCTACCTGGGATGTGTCAACATTTTTCCTTTCATGTGTTCCAATTCCACTTAACCAGGCTGTACCCAAATCACTTTAATGCCTTTTCCTTTGTCCACGTTTGCAGCTAACTTTTGGAGCTGACATTTTTGACTCATAGTCACTAACCCTGGGGAATTAAAATGTTACTGCTCTCAACTCTTTGCACGGTAGCATTGTGGATAGCACATTTGCTTCACAGCTCCAGGGTCCCAGTTTCGATTCCGGCTTGGGTCACTCTCTGTGCGGAGTCTGCACATCCTCCCCGTGTGTGCGTGGGTTTCCTCCGGGTGCTCCGGTTTCCTCCCACAGTCCAAAGATGTGCAGGTTAGGTGGATTGGCCATGATTAATTGCCCATAGTGTCCAAAATTGCCCTTAGTGTTGGGTGGGGTTACTGGGTTATGGGGATAGGGTGGAGGTGTTGACCTTGGGTAGGGTACTCTTTCCAAGAGCTGGTGCAGACTCGATGGGCCGAATGGCCTCCTTCTGCACTGTAAATTCTATGATAAAGATATTTCATCTTGTTAGTGGTCTCAGTCGTGGCTTAGTTTGTAGCCCTCTAGCTGATAGTCACCAGGATTGCGTGATATATGTCTGATGGTGCTAAGGAAAGTAAGGGTGTAAATTGCAGAGGCACTGACCAAAATTTCCGAATGCTGAATCCTTGCCTGCAAATGCTGTACCCCTCTTTTATTAGATGCAAGGATAAGCCCAGCAATTACAGGCTATTCAACTTGGGAATGCTTTTAGAAACAGTCACTTGGGGGAAAGCCTGGATTGATTAAGTCGGCATGGACTGTTGAAGGCAAATCGCGTTTAACTAACTTAATTGAGGTTTTGATGAGGGTAAGTCAGTTGATGTGCACGTACTTCAAACAATTTTTTTTTTGATGAAGTGCCACATAATAGGCTTGCCAGCAACGTTGAAGGCTGTGGTATCGAGGAACAGTGGCAGCAGCATGGATACAAAGCTAGCTAAGTGACCGGAAACACAATAGTGGTGAGCTGTTTGTGAGTGAAGTGTGGCGTGGGGTTCCACAGGACTGGTATTAGGGTCTCTGCTTTTCTTGGCGCATAAATTACTAACCTAGATTTGGGTGTACAATTTCAAACTTTTCAAATGATGACCCAAAACTTGGGATTATTGCGAACTATGAATTATTGCTGGTGAGAGACAAGAGAACATAAACAGGCTAGTGGAATGGGTGGATTTGTGACAGAAGAAATTTCATTCCGAATTGTGAAGTGATACATTTTGATGGGAAGGATAAAGAGAGTTAATATGAAAGGAAAGGTACAATTATAAAGGGGTTGCAGGAACGTGGAGATATGCTACGATGAACCTTATCATAAAAGGTTACTTCGGTGGAGCATTGTGCCCACTTGTAGGGACGTAAATACTTTAGAGAATGTAGAGATGAGTTAGGAGAATGAGAGACTTCCATTAGGTGGATTGATCAGAAGCTGGTAGTGTTCTTCGAAAAGGGAAAGTTGAGAGGAGATTTTATAGGGGCATTCAAAATCTCAGACTGGACACAGTAGATAGGGGAATCTGTTCCCATTGGGAGAAGGGTTAAGAAGACACTAATTTCACGTGATTGCCAAACGAACCATAGATGACATGAAAACCCTTTTAATGGTTAGAATCTGGAATGCACTTTCATAGCGTGTGGTGGGGGCAGATCAATGGTGGCGTTCCAAAGCGACTTGGGTAAGTACCTGAAGAGAGAGAACTTGCAGGGCTTCGGGGAAGGATGGAAAAGTGGGACTAACCAGCTGCACTGTAACCATTCTGTAATTTGATATTTTGAGGGATCTTGCTGTGTGTAAATTGGCTGCTGTACTTCCTACATTACAACAGTGACTACAATTCAAAAAGAAATGGGCTGTTGTGATAGATGATTTATAAATACAAATCCTTTCTATGCTTTGTATCGATGACATTTGGCTACCCAAGACCATTTCATAATTTTAAACATTTCTCATTTATACGCAGGCTGGAATTTTCTGGCCTTTCTAGCTGGTGAGATCTTCCGGTCCTGACAATAGTGAACTCACACCATGAGTTTCCCAGGGGGGCATACAATGGGAAACCCCATTGTTAGCGATGAGACCAGAAGATCCTGCCGCCAACCAATGGTAGGCCACCACCCCGCCCCGAACATGCATCGGGGGTGCACGGAAAATCTTGTCCGTACTTTGTACTAACAAAAACAAATTCTGAGGTCTGTCTTCATATTTACAATTTTACAGCATTTTAGTGAATATTCATTGTGTTCTCTGAAGTTTCAGTATTCTGTGTGTAGTGGGATCCCAATAATACAGTACTCCCAAGACAGGTTATCTAATTGGAATGACTGACTAACCAAAATGCATCTTTGATGATGCAACTTTTTGCATATCCAGTATGAGTAAATGAAATGTACTTTAGCAGATGTGGTTGTTGGAGGCCAATCATTTAACCCCAGGATGTCGCTGCAAGCAGTTCCTCAGGGCCGTCCTCTAAGCATGACTATCTATCTTCAGCTGCTTCATCAATGATGATCACTCTCCCATAAGGTCAGGAGTGGGGATATTCGCAGATGATTGCACAATGTCCAGTATCATGCCCAACTCCTCAGATACTGAAGCAGCCCGTGCCAAAATGCAGCATGACCGGGACAACATTCATGCTTGGGCTGACCAGTGACAAGTAACATTCCAAGTAGACAGAATCTAACTATCGCTCCATGGCATATAAAGGCATTACCATTGCTGAATCCCCCACTATCAACACCCCGGGAGTTATCATTGACCAGAATCTGAACTGGATCAACCACACAAATACAAGAGCAGGTCAGAAGTTGGGAATTCTGTGGTGAGTAAGTCACCCCCTGACTCCCCAAAGCCTGTCCACCATCTACAAGGCACAAGTCAAATGTGTGATGGAATATTCTCCACTTGCCTGGATGAGTGCAACTTCAACAACATTTAAGACAAAGCAGTCCACTTGATCGATACCCCATCCAATACCCCAATCATTCACTCCCTCCACCATGGACGCCATGTAGCAGCAGTGTGTATCATCAATAAGATACAGAGCAGGAACTCATTCCACCATGGATGCATAGACGCAGCAGTGTGTACCATCAGCAAGAACTCATCGAGGCTCCTTCGACCGCAACTTCCAAACCCACAACCTCTATCACTGAGAAGGACAAGGGCAGCAGAAGCATAGGAGCAGCAGCTCTTGTCAGTTACCCTCCAAATCTCACACCATCTTGACTGGGAAATATATTGCCATTCCTTTTATTGTTGCAGGATCAACAACCTTTCTTACCAGCATTCTGGGTTTACCTGCACCACAGGGACTGCAGCAGTTCAAGAAGGCAGCTCACCATCAGCTTCTCGAGCGATTAGGGATAGGAAACAGCTGGCCGAGCCAGCGACACTTGTAACAATGATCGAAAAAGAAAGATTTACTTAACAAACATTGATACCAATAGCCAAAAATGTAAAGCACGATGAAAGAGCATTCTCATGCTTGCTTTGATGATTTTCTCTAAGCATTGAGCAGAAAGGTTCAAATACACATGTAAATACTGTGTAAGATTATTAAGACCACACATTCACTGATTACTCGATTTGTATTTACTAATTAGAAATGCAAGCATTCGGATCTGAATTCCCAAGTAGCCCGATGTGGCTAATTTTGGCCAACATTGATCTGAGACCTTGTGGCTTTGTATTTGCTCTTCATTGCCTCGTGGCTTTTATATTCTGTATTTCCTGAAACATAGAATTCCACCAGCATTTTGTCCAACCAACTTTATCAGCCTTCAGGTGCTGTTTTTAACTGTAAACCTGCTTCCATAAAAGCCGAGCCAATACACTTTCAAGGTAGAATTACTGCTGTTTTCCCTTTTTTTTCAAGATGCACCACCTCTCAGTCTGAGTGTTGCTGCTCATGTCAAGTGTTTGATTATAGAATCAGCACTGATTAAAGCAGTAGTTGTTATGTTCTGTGTTGTGGCTGTAGTAGAGATGCACACAGAACATGTTTATTAACTAGATGGAAAGATAACTAATGAACTATGATGCAAACGGTAACAAAATAAATGAATTCAGTGAATTCTCCTGGAGCTACGTCTAGTGCGATTATCCTCTTGTATGACTTACTATCAACTGCTAGATATCTCGAGTCACATGGTAGATCTCTATCGCCACCTGCTGGTTGGATGTCGTATCAATAACTATAAACATTGATAGATAACTATATATAAAACTGTACACCGTCATATCACCACAGTAGTGACTTTAAAAAAAAAAAAAAAAATATATATATATATATATATATTTATTAAAGTTTTTTAACACAATTTTTCTCCCTTACAAACAATAACCCCCTCCCCTCGTAACAAAAAAAACCGAGAAATCGAGCAGAGCAAGATATATACATGGCAAAATGCACAGTAGTGACTTTGACACGCCTTTCGCGGTTTAAAGATTTTCCTGATCATGAAAGTGTGGTTGCTTGTGGAAAATTATTTAAAATCTATTTATTGGCCATTTGATCCATTGTACGTGTGCTGGCTCTATGGTTGCACTACCCTGCCTTTATGGCATAGCTCGCAAACAAGTATGTATTCAAGAAGGTAACCAAAGGGTGGGACACAGTAGAATGAAAATAATCCCTTCTCCCACTTCAGATGAGACATTGTGCACAAATTGGTTGCCTTGTTTCCTACATTACAGCAGTGACTACATTTCCAAAGTACTTCATGAGAGGTAAAGCACCTTGAAATATCTTGAGATCCTGAAAGGCACGATACAAATGCAAGTTTTCTCTTTCCTTCTTAGCGGCATCGCCTCCGGTCTTGTTGCATGCCAATAACAGCTAGGATCATGCATGGTATGGGCTGACCCAAGAAAGGGAAGGAAAGGAAAATGCATTCAAATTAATAGACGCATCAACCTCAACTGAACCAGGGAAGCGGAGGGAAGAAGAAGCAGTGTTCGAATTATTCAACTACTCTTGTTTTTTAAAAAAATCTTAACCTTCTAAACCTGGATTACCAAATCATTTGCTTTTTAAAATAAATTTAGAGTACAATTAAGGGGCAATTTAAGGAGACTTCCGGTTGCGGCTATGCAGAGCTAGGTCGCACATTCGGCAGCTGTCGCAAAAAACTGACTTTTGGGCTCTTTTCAGGGCCCCCAACGGCATTTTTGCGAAGTTTCCCGCTGTGGGAAGAAGAGTACAATAGTTCCCCGACAGTATATGGCTTTTACCAGGAGCGGGGCGACTAAAAACGTGGTGGTGGACCCAAAGAAGGTGCGAGGGAAGAAGAACAAAATGGCGGCGGGCAGGGACCAGGCAGCGTGGATGCAGTGGGCACAGGAGCAACAGGAGGTTATCCAGCGCTGCTTTAGGGAGATTAAAGCGGACCTGCTTGAGCCGATGAAGGCTTCTATTGATAAGCTGCTGGAGACACAGACGGCCCAGGGGGTGGCGATCCGCGAGGCCCGACAAAAGATCTCCGACAACGAGGACGAGATCTTAGGCCTGGCGGTAAAGGTGGAGGCGCACTAGGCCCTCCACAAGAAATGGCAGGAGCGGTTCGAGGAGATGGAGAATCGGTCAAGGTGGAAGAACTTGCGGATTCTGGGCCTCCCGGAGGGGCTGGAGGGGCCGGAGTTGGGGGCCTATGTGGTCACGATGTTGAACTTGCTGATGGGAGCGGGGTCCTTCCAGGGGCCCCTGGAGCTGGAGGTGGCCCATAGAGTGTTGGCGAGGACGCCCAAGGCTAACGAGCCTCCGCGGGCAGTGCTGGTGCGGTTTCATCAGTTCGCTGATCGGGAGTGTGTGCTCAGGTGTGTCAAGAAGGAGAAGAGCAGCAGGTGGGAGATCGCGGATCTTCGAACATACCAGGATGGAGTGCGGAGGTGGCGAAGAAGAGGGCCGGGTACAATCGAGCGAAGGCAGTGCTGCACAGGAAGGGGGTGAAGTTTGGCATGTTGCAGCCGGCGCGACTGTGGGTCACCTACAAGGACCGGCACCATTATTTTGAGTCTCCGGAGGAGGCGTGGGCCTTTGTTCAGGCCGAGAAGTTGGACACAGATTGAGGGTCGGGATGGGCGTTTGGGGATTGCTGTTGATATGTTACTTTTTGAGGGGGGGTCCTTTGCTCTTGTTTTTTTCTTTCTGGTTTGGTGAGGGTGGTTAGGGTGGGTTGGGCACTGTTTTGGTTGGGTTGGTCGGGGGGGGGGGCTCTTGGAGGGGGGTAAGCAAATGGAACAAGGATTGATGGCCGGCAGTGTGATGGGGCCCCGCGGGGGAGGGGGAGGCCCGAGTCGGGGGTGTGGGGACTGGGCCTGTAAAAGGAGCTGCATCAGAGGTGGCGGGGCTGGGTAGGTGGTAAGCGCGGGCTTTTCCCCGCGCTGAAGACTGGAGAGGGTGGGGCTGGGGCGGGGAAGCGAGGGTTGTTTCCCGCTCTTGGGATGGAAGGGGGAGGTGGAGAGCCTGCGGATGGGGAATGGAAGAGGAGGGTGTGTCACACAATGGGAGGAGTCGAAGGAGAGGCGGGAGTGACCGGGGTCAGCAGGAGTCAGCTGACTTGCGGAGGTGCAATGGGGGGAGTAAAGCAGCTAGGAGGGGTCCTAGCCGGGGTGTGGGGGGTTTGGGGAATCGAGTTGCTGCTGCTATGGTCAAGGAGGAGCTGGAGTGAGTGGGGGGGGGGGGGGGAGTTGGGACGGGGGTCTGCCCCCACGGGGAACGGGCCGGGCGTGCGGTGCGGGCACGTGGCTGGCCGAGGAGGGGTTATGGCTAGTCGGCGGGGGAGGGGGGCGGGTAGCCCCCAGATCTGGCTGATAACCTGGAATGTAAGGGGACTGAACGGGCCGGTCAAGAGGGCCCGCATGTTCACACACCTGAAGGGGCTGAAGGCGGATGTGGTCATGCTCCAGGAGACACACCTGAAGGTGGCAGACCAGGTAAGATTGAGGAAAGGGTGGGTAGGTCAGGTGTTTCATTCGGGGCTGGAGGCCAAAGATCGCGTGGTGGCGATCTTGGTGGGAAAGAAGGTGCCGTTCGAGGCGTCGAGCATTGGGGCAGATAATGGCGGTAGGTACATAATGGTAAGTGGTAAGCTGCAGGTAGAGAGGGTGGTACTGGTCAATGTGTATGCCCCGAACTGGGACGATGCGGGTTCTATGCGGCGTATGTTGGGTCGGATCCCAGATTGGAAGTGGGGGGCCTGATAATGGGGGGAGACTTTAACACGGTGTTGGATCCGGCAGTGGATCGCTCCAGGTCTAGGACGGGTAGGAAGCCGGCGGCGGCTAAGCTGCTGAGGGGGTTTATGGACCAGATGGGAGGGGTGGACCCTTGGAGATCAGCAAGGCCGGAGGCTAGGGAATTTTCATTCTTCTCACATGTCCATAAGGCTTATTCCCGGATCGACATTTTTATTTTGAGCAGAGCGCTGATAGCGAGAGGAGAGGGTACTGAGTACTCGGCGATAACCATTTCGGATCACGCCCCGCATTGGGTGGACTTAGAGCTGGGGGAGGAGAGGGACTAGCGCCCGTTGTGGCGTTTGGAGGTGGGGCTGTTGGTGGACGAGGAGGTGAATGAGCGGGTCCGAGGAAGCATAGAGAGGTACCTGGAGGCCAACGATAATGGGGAGGTCCGAGTGGGGATGGTATGGGAGGCGCTGAAGGCAGTGGTTAGGGGAGAGCTGATCTCCATTCGGGCCCACAAGGAGAGGAGGGAGCAGAGGGAGAGGCTGGTGGGGAAGATGGTGAGGGTAGACAGGAGGTATGCGGAGGTGCCTGAGGAAGGACTGTTGAGGAAGAGGCGTGACCACCAGGCCGAATTCGACCTGGTAACCACCAGGAAGGCGGTGGTGCAGTGGAGGAAGGCCCAGGGGGCGGTTTATGAGTATGGGGAAAAAGCAAGCCGGATGCTGGCGCATCAGCTTCGGAAGCGGGACGCAGCTAGGGAAATCGGGGGAATTAAGGACAGGGGAGGGAGTGTGGTGCGGCGTGGGGATGGCATCAATGGGGTTTTCAGGGACTTTTATGAGGAATTGTATCGGTCCGAACCCCCACTGGAGGAGGGAGGGATGGGCCGCTTTCTGGACCAATTGAGGTTTCCGAAGGTGGAGGAGGGACTGGTGGTGTGATTGGGGGCCCCAATTGGGCTAGAGGAGCTGACCAAAGGGATAGGGAGCATGCAGGGGTGGAAGGCACCGGGGCCGGACGGTTTCCCGGTCGAATTCTATAAAAAATATATGGACCTGTTGGGCACGTTGCTAGTTGGGACCTTTAATGAGGCAAGGGAGGGGGAGGGGCTTTGCCCCCGACTATGTCCTGGGCACTGATCTCCTTGATCCTGAAGTGGCACAAGGATCCCCTGCAGTGTGGGTCTTACAGGCCGATTTTGTTGCTAAATGTAGATGCCAAGGGGCTGGCGAAGGTCTTAGCCACGAGGATTGTATGCCGCAGGTCATCAACGAAGACCAGACGGGGTTTGTGAAGGGGAGGCAGTTGAACTCGAATGTGCAGAGGCTTCTGAACGTTATCATGATGCCGGCGAGGGAGGCGGAGATAGTGGTGGCGATGGACGCTGAGAAGGCCTTCGATAGGGTAGAGTGGGAATACCTGTGGGAGGTGCTGAAGAGGTTTGGGTTTGGGGAGGGGTTTGTCAGGTGGGTCAGGCTGTTGTATGAGGTCCCGATGGTGAGTGTGGCCACGAACAGGAGGAGGTCTGAGTACTTTCGGTTGCACCGAGGGACGAGGCAGGGCTGTCCCCTGTCCCCCCTGCTCTTCACACTGGTGATTGAACCCCTGGCTATGGCACTGAGGGAGTCGAGGAACTGGAGGGGGTTGGTGCGGGGTGGGGAGGAGCATAGGGTGTCGCTCTATGCAGACGACTTGCTGTTATATGTGGCAGACCCGGTGGGGGGAATGCCGGAGGTAATGAGGATCCTCAGGGAATTCGGGGATTTCTCGGGGTATAAGCTCAACATGGGGAAGAGCGAGCTGTTCGTGGTTAACCCAGGGGACTAGGAGAGGGGGATTGGCGAGCTCCCACTAAAAAGGGCAGAGAGGAGCTTCAGGTATTTGGGGGTCCAGGTGGCCAGGAGATGGGGGGCCCTGCATAGACTTAATTTCACAAGGCTGGTGGAGCAAATGGAGGAGGAGTTCAAGAGGTGGGACGTGTTGCCGCTGTCCTTGGGTAGGGGGCAGTCAGTCAAAATGACGGTGCTCCCAAGGTTTTTGTTCCTGTTCCAGTGCCTCCCCGTGTTTATCCCGAAGGCATTTTTAGGCGGGTCAACAGGAGCATAATGGGGTTTGTGTGGGCGCGAGGGACACTGGGTAAGAAGGGTGTTCCTGGAGCGGGGTAGAGATGGGGGGGGGGGGGGGGCTGGCGCTGCCCAATCTCTGTGGATACTACTGAGCCGCCACTGCGACGATGGTGCGCAAGTGGGTGATGGAGGGGGAGGGGGCTGCATGGAAGAGGCTGGAGATGGCGTCCTGTGTGGGTACGATTCTGGGGGCACTGGCAACGGCGCCGCTGCCGCTCCCTCCAAGGAGGTATACCACGAGCCCGGTAGTGGTGGCTGCCTTCAAAATCTGGGTGCAGTGGAACATAGAACATAGAACATAGAAAATACAGCACAGAACAGGCCCTTCGGCCCACGATGTTGTGCCGAACCTTTGTCCTAGATTAATCATAGATTATCATTGAATTTACAGTGCAGAAGGAGGCCATTCGGCCCTTTGAGTCTGCACCGGCTCTTGGAAAGAGCACCCTACCCAAACTCAACACCTCCACCCAACACCAAGGGCAATTTGGACATTAAGGGCAATTTATCATTGGCCAATTCACCTAACCCGCACATCTTTGGACTGTGGGAGGAAACCGGAGCACCCGGAGGAAACCCACGCAGACACGGGGAGGACGTGCAGACTCCGCACAGACAATGACCCAATCCGGAATCGAACCTGGGACCATGGAGCTGTGAAGCAATTGTGCTATGCACAATGCTACCGTGCTGCCCGTTCGGAGGCGGCACTGGGGGGAAGTTGGGGCCTCGGTGTGGACCCCAATACGGGGGAACCACCGGTTCATCCCAGGGAGGACAGATGGAGGGTTTTCGGGGTGGCACAAGGCAGGGATACGAAGGTTGGGAGACCTGTTTGTGGACGGGAAGTTCGCGAGCCTGGGTGAGTTGGAGGAGAAGTATGGGCTCCCCCCCAGGGAACACCTTCAGGTACTTACAGGTAAGGGCATTTGCCAGGTGGCAGGTGGTGGAATTCCCGTGGCTGCTGCCACACACAGTACAGGACAGGGTGCTCTCGGTGGGGGGGGGGGGGGGGGGGGGGGGGGGGGGGGGGGCGGGGGGGGGGGGAGTAGTGAAGATCTTGGAAACTTACCAGGTGATGCAGGAGGAGGAGGCCTCGGTGGTGGAGGTGAAAGGTAAGTGGGAGGAGGAGTTAGGAGAGGAGATCGAGGAAGGGACGTGGGCAGATGCCCTACGGAGGGTGAACTCTTCATCTCCGTGCGCGAGGCTCAGCCTCATACAGTTTAAGGTGCTGCACAGGGCACGCATGACCAGGACAAGGATGAACTCGTTTTTTGGGGGGTGAGGACAGGTGTGTTAGGTGCTCAGGGAGCCCAGCAAACCACACCCATATGTTCTGGGCAAGCCCAGCGCTGGAGGAATTTTGGAAGGGCGTAGCGAGGACGGTGTTGAAGGTGGTAGGATCCAGGGTCAAACCGGGCTGGGGGCTCGCAATATTTGGGGTGGCAGAGGAGCCGGGAGTGTAGGAGGCGAAAGAAGCCGGTATTCTGGCCTTTGCGTCCCTGGTAGCCCGGCGGAGGATTTTTCTTCAGTGAAAGGACGCGAGGCCCCCAAGCGTGGAATCCTGGATCAACGCTATGGCAGGGTTTATTAAGTTGGAGAGGGTGAAATTCGCCTCAAGAGGGTCAGTACAAGGGTTCTTCAGGCGGTGGCAACCGTTCTTAGACTTCCTGGCAGAATGGTAGACATTGGTCAATGGCAGCAGCAACTCTGGGGGCGGGGGGGGGGGGTTACTTTATTTATGTTTATTTACTCTGGGGATCTGAGGGGGTGTATATATTTGCTATGTTGGCTTTGTGTTAAGTTGGGGTGTTAATTTATTATTTATGTACGGGGGGGGGGAGGGGGGTATGGAGGGTTGTTTTTTTTTTTTGACTGTTTTGTATTTAACCCTGGTGGGTTCCTTTTTCATTTTGTTATTGATATTCTGTGAAAACCTTAATAAAAATTATTTTTTAAAAGGGGCAATTTAGCATGGCCAATCCACCTATCCTGCACATCTTTGGGTTGTGGGGGCGAAACCCACGCAAACACGGGGAGAATGTGCAAACTCCACACGGACAGTGACCCAGAGCCAAGATCGAACCTGGGACTTCGGTGCCGTGAGGCAACTGTGCCACTGTACTGCCCTACCATATCATTTGTGATGTTCAGACAACAATCTGACCCTTGGGGTGTCAAAGTGACGTGAAGGCTGTAAACATTTGCTCATTCTCCAATGACACCAGGACATGGAGCAGATTGTGTGAGAGAGATGAGCAGCAGAAACACACTTCCAACCCAAATCCCTACCCCTCTCCTCCAGGGCCTCTTTTCATGATTATATCATATAAATTTGAGGGGCTGTGGCTTCAATCCTGAACCGAAGGACAGCCACCATGACCAGTGAGGTGCACCCTCTGACTATTTTGCTGCCATCGCTCCCTGCCCCATTCTCTGATCAGAGAGGCCAAAACCCAGTAGCGGAGGACTGAAGCAAGCCAGAAATGGATGTGCAGCCATCTTAAATAATTGAACAGGGGCCTGCAACCGCTTGCACTCCACATCCATGCATAAACTAGCTGTGTGATGTTTAACTGTTCCTACTTAAGTGATAGTGGATTGGAAATTGATCTGTGTCTGGATGTGTTGCTGCTGTGTCCGGCGCCAGCAATTATTTTGGAGCTCTGGGATATGTGAACTGAGATATTTTCTTGTTTGAGATTTAGCATTCGGCCTGATTTCCAGGATGTGGGATAGTCTGTGGTTCCTGTCCTTTTTCTCCTTTGAAAGCACCAACTGGGATCCTGTCCTCTGTGGCCATAACAGCAGCTGCCTTGCACATTGTGAAGAAGTATGTTTAAAAAAAAAAGAAAAGACCTAATTAATCTTTGTTTTCTTCTCGAGAGACCTGAACAGTGGCTGTTTAGCATCAGCTGAGCAGGCAGACTATAGTCAAGTAACTGCCTCCTGCAGTTTGGGTCAGTGCTTCAGATAAATTTGAATCGTCCCAATGGCTTTTATTCCGAATTGAACCAAAATACAAAGTAATTTACTTTTTAGGTCATTCACTTATTTTAGTTGTCCTTTTTATTTTGCCTCACATATCCCTACCCTTGCCACCTGATGGCCAGGGGAAGCACCTAATTTCAATTTTAGACCAAGTAGAGATTTAGGATTGACAACTTTCAAATTATCAGGAGTGAGTGTGGCCTAAATTAATTATTTGCAATTTTAGATGTTTAGAATTTGCAGAGCTGTTGGGAAGAGCACAGGCATGATACTAATTGGATAGCACAAACAATGGTGCAAGTAATCTTCTGCACTGACTCTACAAACTTCACGCCTTAAATGGAACTTTTCATGGAAAAAAACAAGAGTAATGTGCGAGCATTCCCAGAGCTTAGTTGGCAGTTTTATCGCTCGATATTTGCAAATAGGGCCGTCTTGATAAATGTATATGAAGTGAGGATCAAGTTCTCTGAAAAGGTCTTGGTTTTCTAAATGTGGTCCCAAATATTTAGCCGAGCAGAGGGATTCCAAGTCCTTGCCCTGTCACAGTGACAGTCTTTGCAATTGGAACTGCCATTGACTTGTTTCTCCAGTTTGCTGCACGTTTAATTACCCTGGTTTGTAATTGATATCCACAGTTCACTTTGGGCCTTCCCCTGCACTCACCATTTCCTGTTGAGAAAGCTGACAAGGGGACAGTCATCAATGGCCAGCACTTGTTTTTGTGCCATTCTGACTCAAAATGGTGCAACGAGCAGAATCGGATGTATTTGATGTGACTGCTCTTTGTAAAAACAAAAAAGGCCTCCCATGCAAATTGACATCATCAATAGAAAGGAACAGTGCAGAGCTATCCTCAATTTGATTATCTGATATGCAAACCTTGTTATAACAATTCCTGGCTATTGATTAACTACTTGCTATTCCTGAAGCTTTATGGATTGGGTTTAATAGCCAAGACCAAGGCTAGGCTCCAGGTGTGTCTTGGGGGGGGGGGGGGGGGGGGGGGGGGCACGCTGGGGCGGGTTGCCTTGGGACTCTGTTTGCTGGAACAAAGTAGGGCCATCAGTTGCGGGACTGACCTATCAGAGTGGTGCTTTGGGCCTAGGTTGCTTGGGGTGAGATGGTGCCTTGGCCCCTTCTCTGTAAAAGCTCTA
Organism: Scyliorhinus torazame; assembly: GCF_047496885.1. Classification (NCBI taxonomy): domain Eukaryota; kingdom Metazoa; phylum Chordata; class Chondrichthyes; order Carcharhiniformes; family Scyliorhinidae; genus Scyliorhinus; species Scyliorhinus torazame. Next base: position 157,144,033 of record NC_092716.1, read on the forward strand.
TTGTAACTGGCTGTTGACCAAAGAACCAGGCAGGGAAAGTTCTGGCGATGCTGTTATATGTGTTCACTCTCTGTCCTTGCAAGAAGGAATTTGATTCTGTGTTTGTTGCTGTCTCATTTTAAACACTGCATCATGTCCCATGGCATGCTGCGGCAGTTCCAACACTTTGAGAAAATATTTTAACGTAACTGGCCCAGGCGTTGTCAATTCCATCCACACCTACCGACCATCAGCAAAAACAAAATAGACTGCCAGAAAGTTTACCAGTTACCAGTACAGTGATGAAGTTATTGAAAATGGTAACCAGTTATCTGAAACTATAGAAGATACGACTTTCAGGAGCCCTATGATAACTGTAGCCACAGTGGAAAATTCCGGCCAGTGTTCTGTTTCTCATTTCAGAATTTTGATACAAGAGAAAATTCAACACACTCTGATATTACCGGTCTTCCCCTGTAAAAGGTTTGAAAGCATTAAATTAAGAGGCAGAGTGAAGTGGCACCAGCAATTGTACAATGTGTTACTGGTGCCTTTACAGCATTGGGTTTAAGTCCTGTGTCATTGTGATTTTAGCACAGAATGCCTTCATTTATTACTTTCCATTGCTCCCACCATAATTAGTGCCACTGACTGACCTGCTGTACCCATCAGCCCTTCACCTTGGCTTATACACACCAAAATGTAACCTCCAGACACAGCCTGAGTTTAGGACAATACCTGTTGTTGGGGTTTTTTCTTCCATTGTTCAGATTTGGTGTGAACTGAAAAATTCATGTTGGGGCCATTTCACTTCAGTGCAATGTGATTAAAGGGGCCGGGCCCCAGTGCAGACTCTGCATTGTTCTGTACTCGGGTCCTACTCACAACACTGTCCAGGCCCAACAGACTTTCTGTATAATTACGATTACACACAATTTGGTATAATTCCATTTCCCTTTTAAGATGTCGAGCTTCGCTCTCTAATGTTCTGCTCACCTCAGGGTTAATTTTCCTCTTTGGCTTGTGGTTGCACCTTCCAGGACCGTATATTGGTAAATTGTGCTCTTGGAGCTGAAAATATCCTGTCTGTTTACAACTAATTCCCGAACTCGCCCCTCCTGGCTGGTGCAGCCTTGTGGGAAATGCCAAAGGGAATATTTTACCCTTTTGTCCTTCCAAAATATGATTGAGGTGGAACAAGACATGATTGAGATGGAACAAGACATTGAATACTGTTGTTCGGTGGTTCTGGTCTGTGGTTAACACTCTTTGTCTGTTTAGGTAACTATTACTAATTGAAGGGGCAATCTCAGTCGTTAGTGGGGTACATGCTGTGATACTGGTTCAAAGATCCAAACTAGATCACCAATCCCACCGTCGGTCTGATGTCCGTAGTTAATAAAAGCAAAACTTAAAGAACTCTTGCCTTGCTGGGGGCCCACCTTTCCCGTCACCTACTCTGCGGTTACAATCTTCACACTTACCGCAAAATAATGTGAAGCCAACACCTCCATCTTTTGCAGTACTGTGGGTTGGGTGGAGTGTAGCAATTTGGGGCTGCGTCTGAAGTGAGATACAGCGAGGGTGATAGATTCCAGGATAGAGGATTGGAGGTGATTGCCAGAGACCGAGAATTGTGTTTTACATTCTCCTTCGAGATGGATAACTTTAAAAAAGATATTAGAGTCCCCAGTGACTGCTGCAAAGTATTTTACAACAGGATTTTACGGGTTAAGACTTTTCCTGTAAGAAACTACAATCAACTAAATATTCCTTCATAGTCAACTAAATACACCGAACTGCAAGAAAAAATCTCCACCCTCCCCAATTTCCTAACACAACCGCAAATTCCATGCATTTATACATTGCACTGCACTCGCTGCAGAATTGTAGTCTTTACAGGAACTAGTCCAGAGTTAGTCCCATCCTCTAACTGACTAACTGTTTTACTGAGTCATACGTCCTGTATCCGTGGACGTTGATTCCTTCAGTCTCTGGAATTCCTGATTGGCAGAATTTCCACAAGTTCCATCCTTTCTGCCAGCGAGGGTGCTCCTGCCCGTGTTCTGCCTGAGGCTTAACGGAGAGCAGCCTTTTCACACAGCTGCTGTTTCACTGTCTCTCTCTCTCTCTCTCTCTTCTCCCTCCCCCCCCCCCCCCCCCCCCCCCCCCACCCCCTCCCTCCCTCCCTCTCTCTCTCTCTCTCTCTCTCTCTCTCTCTCTAGGACCCTAACTCTTTGAATCTGACTGCTAGAGAGTCTATAGATTTGCCAGGCCTGCACCTTCTATCTTTGTAGCCAGGTGTGACGGTCTGGTTTCAATAGGACTTGAAATGGTCCCCAGGGCAACCAGGCCACATAATTATCAGGCAAATCTAGTAGAAGATCACATGGCCTTCCACTATTCTATTTTGCGTTGAATTAAAAGAGACGGTTTAAAACCTAACCACCTTCTAAAATATCAGAATTGCAACAATTGGCTTAGGATTTAATGATGAGAATCGTGAGCCAGTAAGCAAATGCTGTGGACAGCAGAGGGTGGCAGCAGTGGCGCAATGGATGGGCGAGGGTGACTGCAGTAGAATGGACGGTCGAGGGTAGCGGGGTCAGTGGAATGGAAGGTCGAAGGTCGCGGGGTCAGTGGAATGGGTGGTCGACGGTTGCATTTCCAATTGAATGACTACAGAATTTTCTTCTGCTGCCCTGTTCAGTTAAATCAGCTTCTGGAAATGACTTGCATTTGCAGGTTCTGATACTATGTTTCTGGAATTCTCACTGGGAATAACGTGATTCAGCTGCACAATTGGAAGCTGTCTTTGTGTTCAACAGGAGCAGTATGCTTCATGATGAGAGATTTGGTTGGTTTACTGCGTTACAGGGATAGGGTTGGGTTGTCAGTCTAGGTAGGGTACTCTTTCCAAGGGTCGGTGCAGACTCAATGGGCCGAATGGCCTCCTTCTCCACTGTCGGAATTCAATGACAACGGCTAGAAATATGTGGATGAATGTTTTAAACATGCTGTGCAAGGAGGATCCTCATACAAAGTGGGCTACAGTTAAGTTTAGACCGAGCAGAACCTAGACTAATGGAGCGGGTAGTGGCCATGTGGAATTCACAGCAAAGACTGTGGAACTGTGCAAACGTTTGATCTGTATAGCATTACAATGTTTGCAGTCGAGGAACAGGCTATTTGTCTCAAATGGCCCATGCTGTGTTTATGTTTACACCAGCCTCTTCCTGCTCCTCTTCATCTGACTCCCATCAACACATCCGATTCCTTTCTCCCTCGTGTGTTTATCCAACTTCCCCTTGAATACATCTGTGTTATTCTACTCCTTGTGGTAACAAGTTCCACATCCTAATAGCTCTCTTGGTAAAAGATTATCTCTCAAGTTCCCAATTGGATTTATTAATAACTATCTTGTTTCTGGCCATAGTTCCAGGGCGGGATTCTCCGACCACGCGCCGGGTCGTAGAATCGTCGTGCGAATCGCACCACGCTGCCCCGACGCCGGCATGCGATCGGGGTCCACCGATTGGCAGGCTGGCCTTTGTGGCTGGAGGCCTCCTTTCCTACGCGCCGGCCCCTGTCGTCCTGCGCCCTGTTGCGTCGGGGCCGGCGCGTCGCATTGGCGCACTGTGCATGTCCTCGTTGGAGCTGGCGCAACTGTGCAAGCGCGGATCCTGCGGCGCACAGTTCGCGCCGGGATCGGCAGCTGGAGCGGCGCGAACCGCTCCAGCGCCGTGCTGGCACCCTGTAGTGGCCAGAATTCGTCCTGGGAGCGGCCCGTTTACGCCGTCATAAAACGTGATGGCGTTTACGACGGCGTGGACACTGCCGTGGGATTGAAGAATCCCGCCCCCAGTCTCTCCCACAAGTGGAACTAGCTTCTTTGCTGCCCCAATCGGACACTTTTGTCATTTAAAAGTAGTAGTTGATCGACTCAAATACATGCATAAAATCCCAAAATGGGCGGACAAGTTGATTGTGGATAAACGTACAAGTGTACCAAAAAAAGGCAACAAAGTAATGCTGAACCTTGACAAATCTTTGTCTAGGCCGCAGTTAGAATGCGGTGTCAGCTTTAAGTACCTTTAGGAAAGATGTCCAGGCCAGGGAATTGAAGGGTATCATTAATAAGATAGAAGGGATGAGAGACTTAAGTGGCTAGAGATATTGGAGCGTTATTCACCAGAACAGACAAAATCTCATGGACATGCTCAAAATCGAGGGATTTTGATCAAATAAATTGGGAAAAACTGTTTCCATTGGTGGTGTATGGGGTGTAAGTTTAAGATCGCCAAGTGAACAAGGGAGAGGTTAGGAAAATAATTTCCCCCCTACAGACATCTGCCAGAGCATGGACTGATCAAGCAGAATCAGTGGCAGATGTTGCATCCACAGGCACTTTTAAAAGTAATGTGGACATTCATTGGAAAGAGTATGGGGAAAGGAACTGAGTGATAAGTTCTCTGAGAACTAGTGCCTACACTATGAGCTGAATTACCACCGCCTGTGCTGTTAGACTCTATGGTTCTATACATCGATCTGAATGGCAGACAGATAATAGGAGGATCGATGCATCATCTATTTGAGTAAAGTACGTGCTAGGGAGCTTGTGCGACAACTACAGAGGCAATCTGGTTCAGAGAACTGACTGCGAATGTCCCAATGCTACGATACTTTCACAAATGTGTCATTTTTCTGTCACCGGTGAATCGACTTGCACTTAGTTGAACCTGGCACTTGGATCTCAAACCTCGTTTCCTGGTGCTTTAATGTTTAATGAGCAGTCAGCTCCTCACCCCTCCCACTCGTTGTTCCTCATCTTTGCAATTTATGTAAGAGAACCTCTGCAAAAAATGTAACTACAAACTTTAAAAAACTGCTTGATATAGTATTCTGATTGGTTGATCCTCTGTGGCCAGATACATCGGAACATTTTTATTTGGTTCTGCGTGGCTCTACGTGGGAGACTACAACCGTTGTGGCTGCCATTTCCTGTGCAGTTGAGAGCTGACTTGATAAACACCCTGGATGTTGAATGATGGTGAACGCAGTAGCTTTGGTTGTCACAGTAGATGTGACTAGGGACTGAGGTACACGCACACTGGCAGATTCATAATGAAATCGCTGTGACTTTGTTGTGGCTGGGTGGGTGGATAGAATATGGCTTCACGCCACTGATTTCCTGCTTGGTGGGTCCCTAGTCTTGGCTGTGCTATGATCAGGTGTTCCATAAAGCAGCAAGAGGGTTTGCCCAGCTGCTACAAGCTCAAGAGTGGTTGAGGCCTGGTTCTGAGAGAAGATTGCCCGTTGATTCCCCATTTTGTTTGTGACCTTATTATTGTAGAAAGTCCCACCCCATCTCAATTCCATGATGGGGCACAGCAATATGAAAAGGATGAAAGAGATGAGGTAACCTAGGTGATAGTGGGGTGTGGAAGGAAAGAAAAGATCGAGCGAATAAAGGGTTCCTCGGGTCTGGAGGTAACGGCTAAAGTAGGATATCGTGTGAAGGGTGAGGGGTCTTGATTCAATGCAGTAAGAATACAGAAAGATACACTGTTCAGGGGACCGTTGTAGTAGTAACAAAAGAGGGAAAGATGAAAGGTTGCAAGAGGGAGAAGAGAAATTGGAGGTTGAGAGAGTGGAAGAAGACAGATCATCCTGTACCATGTCTTAAGATTGGATGGAAAATCCTGAAGAATGTTCCGGTTTTAAATTGAGGTTTGAAATGAGCCAAGAGTCATTGAGGGATTGAAAAAAATTGCATAAAAGAAAATTGAGCATCTTGGAAATACTTTAGGTGAAGTGGGAATATAATATGAGACCTTGTGAGACTCTAAATGCTGCTACACAAAGAGGTTCTGAAGAGAAGCTCCCAAAAGTGAAGGTAGTAATTATTGGTTACACTTGAGCGATGTGAAGGTGGTGGTTTTGAAGAATTGAAAGTTGCAAGGCTTTTAGTTTCTCCATTGAAGGTCTTGGAGATTGAGGTGTGATGATTCAGTCATGACACTGGGTTGACTGGAAGATGGATGAAGAGCGGAAGAGATTATTGAAGTGTAGAAAAGAATCCAAGTGGGAGAATACAGAAAAAAGTCAGCGCAAGTCATCAACTAAATCACAGATATAACAAGTCAAGAAGAATCTGGAAAATGATAAAATGACTTTAGTCGGTGAACATGATGCCAAAGGAATGGTGTACCACATAGATTAGGAAAGATATGTGGGAGGAGGGGAGAATAGCATATTTCTCTATTTAACATTTGGAGTGATGTTGTAAATATTGTGCCTTATGGAATTATATAGAATTATAGAATTTACAGTGCAGAAGGAGGCCATTCGGCCCATCGAGTCTGCACCTGCCCCTGGAAAGGGCACCCTCATTAAGCCCACACCTCCACCCTATCCCCATAAGCCAGTAACCCCACCTAACATTAGGGCAATATAACATGGCCAAGCCACCTAACCGGCACATCTTTGGACTGTGGGAGGAAACCGGAGCACCCGGAGGAAACCACGCAGACATGGGGAGAATGTGCAGACTCCGCACAGACAGTGACTCAAGCTGGGAATCGAACCTGGGACCCTGGAGCTGTGAAGCAACTGTGCTAACCACTGTGCTACCATGCCGTCCATTATGTCATTGAGGAAGCAAGGCTATTATTTGGCTACCTTGGGGAAGAAACTCATCATCCTGTAATGTATTCTGGGTAGGAAGCAGTCTCCTTTATAGTCTGAAGCCATTCCTCATGCTTGTCTAATTTTAGTTCACAAGTTTCTTTCAATTATTTGGCAAGTTACTTTCACTTTCTACAGATTTTATTTTGAGCCTCTTGTTTTCTTAAAAAGCACAGTTTCTTGAAGTACTCCACGTTGTTCCCTGTTTGCTTTGTTAATTCAGCTGACTGACTTTGGGAGATTGCTGACGCTTCCCGTCCTAATCCTCCTGTTTGTCTATAAAGCAACATCTGTGTTGGGTAATGTGGTATACTGAAAGAATCTTGAGCAAAGGTCACAGTGCAGCTCCAAAAACATTCATTCCATTCAATCAAGCATCAGAAATACTTCAAAATGTATTTTTGCAATAGTAAGGCCCTTGGAACGTGTCGGGTGCAGAACAATCTTTGGTCCAGAGTTGCCTAATGTTGTTTCATTCCACATTATAATGGGCAAAATCTTCCAGTCCCACCGAAGGCGACCTCTGTGGTGGATTTCCAGTTGGCGGATTGGATTTGAGCCACGCAAAATGCCATAGACAAAGGCGAAAGATCCCGGCTGCAGCAAATGATCTTCGCCACTGGAAAACACACCATCGGTGAAAGTTCTCTGCTGATTGGAGCCATACCTAACACAAAGGGAGATGGTTGTGGTTGATGGATACCAATCATTTCAGTCCCAGGACATTACTGCAGGAGTTCCTTCGGGTAGTGTCCTTGGCCCCACCATCATCAGCTGCTTGATCTTCCTTCCATCTGATTGTTTAAGTGGGGATTTTTGCAACTGTTCAGATACTGAAGCAGTGTGTGCTCACATGCAGCAACAGCTGGACAATGTACAAGCTTGGACTGATAAATGGCAAGTGATATTCATGCCACACATGCACCAAGCAATGGCCATCTCTGTTAGGAGAGAATCTAACCACCTCGTCTTGACACCGTTACCATCACTAAAGCCCCCACCAAATCTAGACGTTACCATTGACCAGAAACTAACTGGACCAGCAATATAGCTGGTGTGCCTACAAGAGAAATTTAGAGGCTGGGAGTTCTGCAGTGAGCAACTGGTCTATTGACTCCCCAAAACCTTCCATCCTTTCCAAGGCTCAGATGTGGAGGAAATGAATAGTCCTCGCTTGCCTGGATGAGTGCAGCTACAACGGCACTCACACCATTCAGAAGAAAGTTCTCGGCTACCGACAATCTATTTTAATGATTTAGGTGAGGGACTGAGTATAATATTGAAAATGCAAAGTTAGCTGGAAAACTAAGTGATGAGGATAGAAAAAGTTGCAGTGAGATGTAGGCAGAGTGGGTGAGTGAGCAAGAACATGTAGATGGAATACAATGTGGCAAAGTGTAAAATTATCCATTTTGGAAAAACAATTTTGAGTAGTAAGAGCCTGGAATATATTTGCATTCAGATGGACCTGGGTGGCCTGGGTAATGAATCTCGGAAAGATATAACATGCAAGCAATTAGGAAGGCAAATGTAATGCTACACTTAGTTAAAAAGAGATTAGAGTACAAGAGTGAAGAAGTCTTATTTAACAGGGCATTGGTGAGACCATTCCTGGAGTTGTGTTGCAGTTTGATCCCCTGATGGAAGGAGGATATTTTGCTTCGGAGCATGAAAGATTCACGTGACTAGTTGCTGGGGTGAGGGTGGTATGCTGGCACAGTGGTCAGCACTGCTGCCTCACAGCACCAGGGACCCAAGATTGATTCTGGCGTTGGTGACTGTGTGGAGTTTGTATGTTCTCCCTGGTCTGTGTGGGTTTTCTCTGGGTGCTCTGGTTTCCTCCCAGAGTCCAAAGATGTGCAGGTTAGGTGGATTGGCCATGCTAAATTGCCCCTTAGTATCCAAACTATATGCGGGTCAATGTGCTAGGTTACGGGGATAGGGTGGGGGAGTGGGCCTAGGCAGGGTGCTCTTTCGAAGGGGTTGGTGTAGACTTGATGGGTTGAATGGCCGCCTTCTGCATTGAAGGGATTGTACGGAGGGGATTATCCCAAGAGATTAGACTAGGCCTATAATCCCTGGAGTTCAGAACGATGAGAAGTGATCTAATTGAAATGCATAAAATTTGAAGGGGAGAGGCTGAAAAAATGTGTCCCCCACCAGGGGAATCAAGAACATGGGGTCACAATCTTAGAACAAGAGCTTGATCATTTAGCACTGAGATGAGGAGAAATTTCTTCACTCAAAACATAATGCCCAATCATTGCGTATATTCAAGACGAAGGTTAATAGATTTTTGGGTACTGAGGGAATTAAAGAGAGTGCAAGAAGGTGGAGTTGAGGGAGAAGATCAGCTGTGTTCTTATGGAAAGGCAGAGCCAACTTAAATGGCTAAATGGTCTATCCTAGCTCCTATTTTTGATCTTCTAACCCATTTGGCATTCCCTCTGCTGCTGGCACCCTACAGCTGTGCTTCGTACCATTTACAGGATGCTCTGCAGCAACTCACCGAGGCTCCTTCGATGGCATTTTTCAAACTCCTCAGGGCGGCACGGTAGTGCAGTGGTTAGCACTGCTTCCCCATGGTCCCAAAGTCCCAAGTTCGATTCCGGCCATGGGTCACTGTTGTCATGTAAGAGTACCTTTAAGAAATGGGTGTTTGAGAAATGTACCTTTAAGAAATGGGTGTTTATCAGTGATGTCAGAGTGTGGGTGGAGTTGGGCTGTCTGTCAGCTTTTTACTTTCGTTTTAGGCTGTTTGCTGCAGGGTGTGCTTTAATTTCATTTTCAGAGCTGGGTTGCTGCAGTCACAGCCAGAAGGTGTATTAGTCTCTCTCTCTGTAATCTAAAGACTGTAAATCGATCCTGTGGTGATTCAAAACTAATAACTGCTCTCAGTAGTGCTTTAACCTGATGTGCTTCTGTTAAAAGTTTTTTTTTAAGTCTTATGGATGCTAAAAGGACAGCTTAAGGATTACTTAGTGTTGTATTCTTTGGGGGTTGTATTTGAATTAATGGTTGCTAAGATGTTCACTATGTTTTAAAAAGGTTAACTTGAGTTCATAGAAGAAACATTGATTTGCTTAAAAAAATACTTTTCCATTTCTGCTGTACCACACCTGTAGAGTGGGCCGTGTGCCCCCCATGCCACAATTTATTAAAAGTTGTGGGTCAGGTGAACTCCATGATACACTTTGGGGTTCTCTAAACCCTGGCCCACAACACTGTCCATGTGGAATTTGTGCACTCTCCCCTCGTTTCTGCATGGGCTTTGGGGTTCTCTAAACCCTGGCCCATAACACTGTCCATGTGGAAATTGTGCACCCTCCCCCGTGCCTGCGTGGGTCTCGCCCCCCACAGCCCAAAAGATGTGCAGGGTAGGTGGATTGGCCACGCTAAATTGCCCCTTAATTGGAAAAGAAAATATTTGGATACTTTAAATTTATAAACAAAAAAAATCTATCAAACTTCTGATTCCTACAAATACAAGAGCCATGGTTGCATGACAACACCACAACCTGCAAGCTTATCTCCAAGTTGCACAGCTTCCTGACTCGGAACTGTATCATCGTTGGTTCAGAGTCGCAGTGTCAAAACTCTGGAACACCCAATTGAACAGCATTGTGGATTCACTAGACAAACTGCAGTGTTTCAAGAAGGCAGATCACCTCCTTGAGGGAATTTAGGAATGGGCAATTGATGTTGGCATTTGTATTGTGCACCAACGTCACATGCATGAACTGAAAATACCATTGGTTGACATGCTTTGGAAACAAGATGACATAGTTTGACATCGGAGCGTGGTTGAGCAGTGCCTGTGTGAGGTGGTGGAATATAGGAACAGGGGGAGGCCATTTGACACTTCGAGACTGCTCCGCCATTCAATATGATCATGGGTGATCATCCAACTAGAGATACTCCACTCATTCTTCTGAATTCCAGCGAATATAATCCTAACCGACTCAATGCCTCCTCCTAATAATAATCTTTATTGTCACAAGTCGGCTTACATTAACACTGCAATGAAGTTACAGTGAAAAGCCCCGAGTCGCCACATTCCGGCGCCTGTTCGGGTACACAGAGGGAGAATTCAGAATGTCCATATTACCTAACTTCTTTCGGGACTTGCTGGAGGAAACCGGAGCACCCGGAGGAAACCCACGCAGACACGGGGGAAAAATGCAGACTCTGCACAGACAGTGACCCAAGCCGGGAATTGAACCAGGAACCCTGGCGCTGTGAAGCAACAGTGCTAACCACTGTGCTACCGTGCAGCCCATTATAAGACTGATAATGCTCTATTACCTAAAGGAAACAACAAATATAAGCCTGGAAGATAAACAGCAGCTACGCTCCCACATAAGCCAGTCCTGCCATCCCAGGAATCAGTCTGGCAAACCTTTGCTACAGTCCCTTTGTAGCTAGACCATCCTTTCTCGGATAAGGAGACTCAAACTGCACACAATATTCCAGGTGTGGTCTCACCAAGGCCCTGTATAATTACAGAAGACATACCTGCTCCTTTTGCTGCCTGCTGTACCTGCATGCTTACTTTCAGCACCTCGTATACGAGGACACCCAGGTCTCGCACATTCCACTTAGTCCAAATAAACCACATCCACCGGCTTTCCCTAATCAACTTTACTAGTTACATCCTTGAAGAATTCCAGTAAATTTGTCCAGCACGATTTCCCTTTCGGGAATCCATGCTGGCTCTGTCTGATTCTGTCACTGTTTTCCAAGTGCTCTGCTATGAAATCTTTTTCTTAAAATATTTTAATTGAAATTTTAACATCTATATTAATTTGCAACACAACTCCATAATAACATGCGCATCAAAAATTACAAGCAACTACAGTAACATGAATCCCAATAGCAGAAATATAACCTCAAACAACAAGACCATCAATCTCCCCCCACCCCACTAACAGCTAACAGTGACCAGCTCTTTAAAGTGCAAAGTAAACGGCTGCCATCTACGATAGAGCCCATTGATCGATGCCCTCACTGCAAACTTAAACTTTGAGGCATTCCATTAAATCACGCAGCCATGCTGCAGAACTGGGTGGCGGCTCTTGCCTCCAGCTCAACAATATCCGTCACCGGGACAGCAGCAATGTGAATGGCGATGCATTCGCCCCCACCCCCATCCTCGACTCCAGCTGTTCTGACAGCATAAATAGAGCAACAGCGGACAAAGTTTCAAGTCGTCCTTCAGGATTGCCTATATGGTGCTTGAAAAGTTTTTATGTACCTTGCAAGCTTACTTAGAACGTAGAACATACAGTGCAGAAGGAGGCCATTCAGCCCAAAGTCTGTATTTAGTTGGTCTGCACCGACCCACTTAAGCCCTCACTTCAACCCTATCCCCATACCCAATAACCCCTCCTAACCTTTTTTTTGGACACGAAGGACAATTTAGCATGGCCAATCCACCTAACCTACACGTCTTTGGACTGTGGGAGGAAACCTGGAGGAAACTCACGCAGACCGTGGAGAACGTGCAGACTCCGCAAAGACAGTGACCCAGCATTGAATCGAACCTGGGACCTGGTGCTGTGAAGCCACAGTGCTAACCACTATGCTACCGTGATGCCCTTAATCTCCTACTCTGTTTTACCCTTCTTAATCAATCCCTTTGATCTCTTTTGCTGAATTCTAAATTGCTCCCAATCCTCAGCTCTGTTTGCTTTTCCTAGCCAATTGTATGCCTGTTCCTTGAATCTAATACTATCTCCAATTTCCTTTGAAAGCCATGGTTTGGCCACCTTTCCCGTTTTTACCGACAGGAATAAACAATTGTTGCAGTTCACCCATGCGCTTTTTGAATGTTTGCAATTGCCTATCTACCGCCATCCATTTAAATAATGTTTCTCAATCCATCATAGCCAACTCACACCTCATACCATTGTGATTTCCTTTATTAAAATTCAGTACTGTAGTCTCAAAATCAAATACATCATTCTCTATCTTGATGAAAAATTCTGTCGTATGATGGTCGCTCATCCCCAAATGATCTTGCACAACTAGATTGCCAATTATTTTGTTTTCATTACACAATGCCCAGTCTATGATGTCTTGTTCCCCAGTTGGTTCCACAACATATTGGTCCAGAAAACCAATATACTTCAGGAATTTCTCCTCTACTGTATTGTGACTAATTTGATTTGCCCAATCTATATGTAGATTAAAGTCTCCCACAATTACAGTTGTTCCTTTATCGTATGTGTCTCTATTTTCTTGTTAGTGCCATTTCCAACATCAACATTACAGTTTGGGGATCTATATAAAACCCCCACTAATATTTTTTGCCCCTTTACGTCTCTCCACTCTACCCATAAACATAGTCGGAGCTAATATCTTCCCCACTATTGCATAATTTCCTCTTTAACAAGCAATGCAACCCCACTGCCTTTTCCTTTTTGGCTGTCATTCCTAAATAACCCTGGATGTTCAATTCCCATCCCTAGTCACCTGCAGCCATGTCTCCATAATCCCAACTTTATCATATCCGTTTACATCTATTTGCACGACTAATTCACCCACTGCATTGCGAACGCGCCGCATGTTAAGGCATAACCCCTTAAGGCTTGTCTTTTTAACATTACTTGTCCTGTTCCCACTATTTTTCCCTGTGGCCCTATTTTATTCTGGCCCTTGATTTCTCTGCCTGCCACATTTCTTATTCCCCCTGCTACCTTTTGTTCTTGTTCTTGATTCCCCCTCCTCTGACTCCTTGCATAGGTTCCCATTCCCCCTGCCATTTTAGTTCAAATCCTCTCCAACCACACAAGCAAATACACCCAGTCCTGCCCAGGTGTAACCTGTCCAGTTTGTACTGCTTCCACCTCCCCAGAACCGGTCACAATGTCCCAGGAATTTGAAACCGACCCCCTCACACTATCTCTTCAGCCACGTATTGATCCGATCTATCCTAATATTTCTACTCTGACTCGCACGTGGCACTGGTAGAAATCCTGAGATCATTACTTCTTGAGATTGCTTCCTAATTCCCTATATTCTGCTTTTAGAACCTCTGTCCTTTTTTAAAAAATATTCTTTGTACCAATGTGTACCTTGACCATGGGCTGTTCACCCTCCCCCTCCAGAATGCCCTGTAACTGATCCGATACATCCTTGACCCTAGCACCAGGGATGCAACATAACATCCTGGATTCCCGTTTGCAGCCACAGAAACACCCATCTATTCCCCATACAATTGAATCCCCTAAACTATTGCAGTCCCACTCTTTTTACTCCTCTCCTGTGCAGAGCCAACCGTGGTGCAACAAATTTGGCTGATGCTGCTTCCCCTTGAGAGGCCATTCCCCTCAACAGTATACAGTGGCATATCTGTTTTGCAAGGGAGGGGCCATAGGAGATTTCTGCACTGCCTGCTTGGTCCTCTTGCTCTGCCTGGTGGTCACCCATTCCCTTCCTGCCTGTGGAGTCTGAGCCTGCAGCGTGGCCACCTCTGTATGTGCTATCCACGACACTCTCCACCTCACGGATGCTTCAGTGTCCCCAGCTGATGCTCCAGCTCTGATCCCAAGCTTACAGGAGCTGCAGCTGGAGGGACTTCCTGCACACATGCTGGCCCCGGGCACTGGAAATGCTCCCAGCTTCCCATATAGCACGAGGAGCACTCGCGGCTTTGACTTACCCCTTTAAATTAAACCGTTGGAAGATGCTTAGTATCAGCTAATATCAATTACTCTAGGGCCCTTCTTTTCTGATCCTCAACACTACAGAATATAGCCCTTACAAACTATGAATCACAAAAAGACATTACAAATGATAAGTGATAAAAGTAGTAAATACTTACCCACTCCGTACCAATCAGCTCGGAAGGCAAGACGAGTCTCTGAAGATTTAAAAGTTAGAAAGCAAAGTATAAAAGCACCACTTTCCCCGTCTGAAATGAAAATGAAAATCGCTTATTGTCTGCACCGAATTCTGACTGTGCTGACACTTACACCAGTTAAACTTCAATAGTAATCAACACCTATTGAGGCCCTAATCAGGCTTCAGGTGATTGAGAGTTAACTGTCACTCAGCTACCTTATCAACTCTTAACTAGACTACTGAACTTACAAAAATTAAAGAAAAAGATTTACCAGTTCAATTTCCACTGTGTTCCAAATTCCCGATACCCACACTCACTCTCCACCAGCATGCTTTTTGCAATTCTCAAACATTCTGCCTGGGATTTTTCATCAATTATGGAAGTCGAAAATTACTTGGCCACAGGCCCACAATTTTCTGAGAAGCACTGACATAAAGTGAAATGGTAGCATGGACAGTTAGAAACTGCCTCAGAGCTTTAATAAATCAAGGGAGAAAGAAAGATGGATAATTACTGAAAGCCCCAGCGATAACAACTGAATCTGCAAGTATTAGCTCATCTCTCGCATGCAGTCAGCTTCATTACCTCCTCCAATCAGTTAAACCGAGGAACTAATTGGACTCGCTGTTTAAACAATCTTGATAGTAGTAAGACAGGCCAAAAATATCAGAACAGAATTTTTTGGAGATGCTGCTGACTGCTGTGAACATGTTACAACATGAATCAATTTGTTCCTAAAATTTCCTGTTGTTGGAACTCACATTAAACAGACATTGTTGGAGCTGGCACAATGCATTGCCAGAACATGGTGGTGTTGTAAAACTGGAGGAGTCTCAGCACTGTACAGTGTTGTAGAGCTGGGGGAGTCTCAGCACTGTGCAGTGTTGTCGAGCTGGGGGAGTCTCAGCACTGTGCAGTGTTGTCGAGCTGGGGGAGTCTCAGCACTGTACAGTGTTGTAGAGCTGGGGGAGTCTGTTGCTAACTTTTGGTTGGCTCTTAAATGTTGCCCGTTGTATCTACTTAATTTGCTCTGTTTCTATAACCTTTGCGCTAGAGTCGCCAGGTATGTTTATGATACCGCCACGAGGTTCAGGTTCAAGTACTGATCAATAACTCAACACACCAATTAGTAAGATTCAAATCAAAACACATTTATTATACACAGTAAATCACTACTCATGCATAAACTCTATTTTCTACACTATTCTCTATCACTAAAAGGCCTAGACTTAGCTTCGGAATTGGCCCACCAGGTATGGGGAACAAATGGCCTTTCGTTCGACCTGAGTCTGCAGGATTCAAAAGCTGGTATGGACTGGTAGCTAGGAGCGCCTATCTCATAGCGAGCGTTGACTGGAGACTTAGTTGATTGATGCGGCAGCTTAGACAGTTAACTCTCAAGGGTTGATTCGAGTTGCTGAGTGACCCTGCCAAGAAGGACGGTTTGAACTTGGGGACTCTACTTTATAGTCCCCAGGGGCTTCGCGCTGTTCGGGGCGGACCCCGTATCTGGTTCCAAGTGATTGGACTCCGTTCCGATCACTTTAATCGATTTCTCCAATACTGGAGCTGTTCCCTGATCGCTGGGCGGTCCCCGAGTGTCCGTTGGCCTTCCTTTGTCTTGGCTCCTGCTGGCGCCGAGGAGTCTGGCTTGGCCTTATTCACCTTACATGTTTCAATTGTTCCCGGGGATCGCTCATTAGTATGCAAATGGCTGTGAGTTTCAGTCCTGTCTGGGCTTCTGCAAGTTTTAATACACAGGAGACTTTGCACTTGCTAGTTTTTCCTGGCTTGGCTGAATTTCCCTGTAGTCTTTGCGGATCTCCACCTTAAGTCGGGAAGTGGCCAACCCAGGTGGCTACAAGTCTCAGCACTGTACAGTTTTGTAGAGCTGAAGGGGTCTCAGCACTGTACAGTGTTGTAAAGCTGGAGGAGTCTCAGCACTGTACAGTGTTGTAAAGCTGGGGGAGTCTCAGCACTGTACAGTGTTGTAAAGCTGGGGGAGTCTCAGCACCGTACAGTGTTGTAAAGCTGGGGGGGTCTCAGCACTGTACGGTGTTGTAGAGCTGGCGGAGTCACAGCTGGAGGAGTCTCAGCACTGTACAGTGTTGTAGAGTTGGGGGAGTCTCAGCTGGAGGAGTCTCCGCACTGCACAGTGTTGTAAAGCTGGAGGAGTCTCAGCTGGAGGAGTCTCAGCACTGTACAGTGTTGTAAAGCTGGAGGAGTCCCAGCACTGTACAGTGTTGTAGAGCTGGTGGAGTCTCAGCACTGTACAGTTTTGTAGAGTTGGGAGAGTCTGTTGCTAACTTTTGGTTGGCTCTTAAATGTTGCCCGTTGTATCTACTTAATTTGCTCTGTTTCTATAACCTTTGCTCTAGAGTCGCCAGGTATGTTTATGATACTGCCACGAGGTTCAAGTTCAAGTACTGATCAATAACTCAACACACCAATTAGTAAGATTCAAATCAAAACACATTTATTATACACAGTAAATCACTACTCATGCATAAACTCTATTTTCTACACTATTCTCTATCACTAAAAGGCCTAGACTTAGCTTCGGAATTGGCCCACCAGGTCAGGGGAACAAATGGCCTTTCGTTCAGGTCCGGAGTCTGCAGGATTCAAAAGCTGGTATGGACTGGTAGCTAGGAGCGCCTATCTCGTAGCGATGGTTGACTGGAGACTTAGTTGATTGATGCGGCAACTTAGACAGTTAACTCTCAAGGGTTGATTCGAGTTGCTGAGTGACCCTGCCAAGAAGGACGGATTGAACTTGGGGGCTTTGCTTTATAGTCCCCAGGGGCTTCGCGCTGTTCGGGGCGGACCCCGTATCTGGTTCCAAGTGATTGGACTACGTTCCGATCACTTGGATCGATTTCTCCAATACTGGAGCCGTTCCCTGATCGCTGGGCGGTCCCGGAGTGCCCGTTGGCCTTCCTTTGTCTTGGCTCCTGCTGGCGCCGAGGAGTCTGGCTTGGCCTTATTCACCATAAATGTTTCAATTGTTCCCGGGGATCGCTCATTAGTATGCAAATGGCTGTGAGTTTCAGTCCTGTCTGGGCTTCTGCAAGTTTTAATACACATGAGACTTTGCACTTGCTAGTTTTTCCTGGCTTGGCTGAATTTCCCTGTAGTCTTTGCGGATCTCCACCTTAAGTCGGGAAGTGGCCAACCCAGGTGGCTACAAGTCTCAGCACTGTACAGTGTTGTAGAGCTGGAGGAGTCTCAGCACTGTACTGTGTTGTAAAGCAGGGGGAGTCTCAGCACTGTACGGTGTTGTAGAGCTGGCGAAGTCACAGCT
Organism: Scyliorhinus torazame; assembly: GCF_047496885.1. Taxonomy (NCBI): domain Eukaryota; kingdom Metazoa; phylum Chordata; class Chondrichthyes; order Carcharhiniformes; family Scyliorhinidae; genus Scyliorhinus; species Scyliorhinus torazame. The sequence continues at coordinate 157,161,849 of NC_092716.1, forward strand.
GGAGGAGACTCAGCACTGTACAGTGTTTGTAGAGTTGGGGGAGTCTCCGCACTGTACACTGTTGTAGAGTTGGGGGAGTCTCAGCACTGTACGGTGTTGTAGAGCTGGCGGAGTCACAGCTGGAGGAGTCTCAGCATTGTACAGTGCTTTAAAGCTGGAGGAGTCTCAGCACTACAGTGTTGTAAAGCTGGGGGAGTCTCAGCACTGTACAGTGTTGTAAAGCTGGGGGAGTCTCAGCACTGTACAGTGTTGTAGAACTGGCAGAGTTTCAGCACTGTACAGTGTAGTCGAGCTGGGGGAGTCTCAGCTGGAGGAGTCTCAGCACTGTACAGTGTTTTAGAGCTGGAGGAGTCTCAGCACTGTACAGTGTTGTAGAGTTGTGGGAGTCTCCGCACTGTACAGTGTTGTCGACCTGGCGGAGTCTCAGCACTGTACAGTGTTGTACAGCTCGAGGAGTCTCAGCTGGAGGAGTCTCAGCACTGTGCAGTGTTGTAGAGCTGGAGGAGACTCAGCACTGTGCAGTGTTGTAGAGCTGGGGGAGTCTCAGCACTGTACAGTGTTGTAGAGTTGGGGGAGTCTCAGCACTGTGCAGTGTTGTAGAGCTGGGGGAGTCTCAGCACTGTACAGTGTTGTAGAGCTGGGGGAGTCTCAGCACTGTACAATGTTGTCGAGCTGGGGGAGTCTCAGCACTGTACAGTGTTGTCGAGCTGGCGGAGTCTCAGCACTGTACAGTGTTGTAGAGCTGGCGAAGTCACAGCTGGAGGAGTCTCAGCACTGTACAGTGTTGTAGAGTTGGGGGAGTCTCCGCACTGTACACTGTTGTAGAGTTGGGGGAGTCTCAGCACTGTACGGTGTTGTAGAGCTGGCGGAGTCACAGCTGGAGGAGTCTCAGCATTGTACAGTGCTTTAAAGCTGGAGGAGTCTCAGCACTACAGTGTTGTAAAGCTGGGGGAGTCTCAGCACTGTACAGTGTTGTAAAGCTGGGGGAGTCTCAGCACTGTACAGTGTTGCAGAACTGGCAGAGTTTCAGCACTGTACAGTGTTGTCGAGCTGGTGGAGTCTCAGCTGGAGGAGTCTCAGCACTGTACAGTGTTGTAGAGCTGGAGGAGTCTCAGCACTGTACAGTGTTGTAGAGTTGTGGGAGTTTCCGCACTGTACAGTGTTGTTAACCTGGCAGAGTCTCAGCAATGTACAGTGTTGTAGATCTGGGGGAGTCACAGCACTGTACACTGTTGTAGAGCTGGGGGAGTCTCAGCACTGTACAGTGTTGTAGAGCTGGGGGAGTCTCAGCACTGTACAGTGTTGTAGAGCTGGGGGAGTCTCAGCACTGTTGAGAGTTGTAGATCTGGGGGAGTCTCAGCTGGAGGAGTCTCAGCACTGTACAGTGTTGTAGAGTTGTGGGAGTTTCCGCACTGTACAGTGTTGTTAACCTGGCAGAGTCTCAGCACTGTACAGTGTTGTAGATCTGGGGGAGTCACAGCACTGTACACTGTTGTAGAGCTGGGTGAGTCTCAGCACTGAACAGTGTTGTAGAGCTGGGGGCGTCTCAGCACTGTACAGTGTTGTAGAGCTGGGGGAGTCTCAGCACTGTTGAGAGTTGTAGATCTGGGGGAGTCTCAGCTGGAGGAGTCTCAGCACTGTACAGTGTTGTAGAGCTGGGGGAGTCTCAGCACTGTACAGTGTTGTAAAGCTGGAGGAGTCTCAGCACTGTATAGTGTTGTAGAGCTGGAGGAGTCTCAGCTGGAGGAGTCTCAGCACTGTACAGTGTGGTAGAGATGGGGGAGTCTCAGCACTGTTCAGTGTTGTAGAGTTGGGGGAGTCTCAGCACTGTGCAGTGTTGTAGAGCTGGCGGAGTCTCAGCACTGTACAGTGTTGTAGAGCTGGAGGAGTCTCAGCTGGAGGAGTCTCAGCACTGTACAGTGTTGTAGAGCTGGGGGAGTCTCAGCACTGTACAGTGTTATAGGGCTGGCGGAGTCTCAGCTGGAGGAGTCTCAGCACTGTACAGTGTTGTAGAGCTGGAGGAGTCTTCGCACTGTACAGTGTTGTAGAGCTGGCAGTGTTTCAGCACTGTACAGTGTTGTCGAGCTGGAGGAGTCTCAGCTGGAGGAGTCTCAGCACTGTGCAGTGTTGTAGAGCTGGAGGAGTCTCAGCACTGTGCAGTGTTGTAGAGCTGGGGGAGTCTCAGCACTGTACAGTGTTGGAGAGCTGGAGGAGTCTCAGCTGGAGGAGTCTCAGCACTGTACAGTGTTGTAGGGCTGGGGGAGTCTCAGCACTGTTCAGAGTTGTAGATCTGGGGGAGTCTCAGCACTGTACAGTGTTATAGAGCTGGCGGAGTCTCAGCTGGAGGAGTCTCAGCACTGTACAGTGTTGTAAAGCTGGAGGAGTCACAGCACTGTACAGTGTTGTAGAGCTGGGGGAGTCTCAGCACTGTTCAGTGTTGTAGAGCTGGGGGAGTCTCAGCACTGTACACTGTTGTAGAGCTGGGGGAGTCTCAGCACTGTATAGTGTTGTCGAGCTGGGGGAGTCTCAGCACTGTACAGTGTTGTAGAGCTGGGGGAGTCTGAGCACTGTACAGTGTTGTAGAGCTGGGGGAGTCTCAGCACTGAACAGTGTTGTAGAGCTGGCGGCGTCTCAGCACTGTACAGTGTTGTAGAGCTGGGGGAGTCTCAGCACTGTACAGTGTTGTAGAGCTGGCGGAGTCTCAGCTGGAGGAGTCTCAGCACTGTGTAGTGTTGTAAAGCTGGAGGAGTCTCAGCACTGTACAGTGTTGTAGAGCTGGGGGAGTCTCAGCACTGTACAGTGTTGTAGAGCTGGGAGAGTCTCAGCACTACAGTGTTGTAAAGCTGGAGGAGTCTCAGCACTGTGCAGTGTTGTAGAGCTGGAGGAGTCTCAGCACTGTACAGTGTTGTAGAGCTGGAGGAGTCTCAGCTGGAGGAGTCTCAGCACTGTACAGTGTGGTAGAGATGGGGGAGTCTCAGCACTGTACAGTGTTGTAGAGCTGGCGGAGACTCAGCACTGTACAATGTTGTGGAGCTGGAGGAGTCTCAGCTGGAGGAGTCTCAGCACTGTACAGTGTTGTAGAGTTGGGGGAGTCTCAGCACTGTACAGTGTTATAGAGCTGGCGGAGTCTCAGCACTGTGCAGTGTTGGAGAGCTGGAGGAGTCTCAGCACTGTACAGTGTTGTAAAGCTGGAGGAGTCTCAGCACTACTGTGTTGTAGAGCTGGTGGTGTCTCAGCACTGTACAGTGTTGTAGAGCTGTAGGAGTCTCAGCACTGCAGTGTTGTAAAGCTGGAGGAGTCTCAGCACTGTGCATTGTTGTAGAGCTGGGGGAGTCTGAGCACTGTACAGTGTTGTAGAACTGGCGCAGTCTCAGCACTGTACAGTGTTGTAGAGCTGGGGGAGTCTCAGCACTGTACAGTGTTGGACAGCTGGGGGAGTCTCAGCACTGTACAGTGTTGTAGAACTGGGGGAGTCTCAGCACTGTACAGTGCTGTAGAGCTGGTGGAGTCGCAGCACTGTACAGTGTTGTAGAGCTGGGGGAGTCTCAGCACTGTACAGTGTTGTAGGGCTGGGGGAGTCTCAGCACTGTACAGTGTTGTAGAGCTGGGGGAGTCTCAGCACTGTACAGTTTTGTAGAGCTGGGGGAGTCTCAGCACTGTACAGTGTTGTCGTGCTGGGGGAGTCTCAGCACTGTACAGTGTTGTCGTGCTGGGGGAGTCTCAGCTGGAGGAGTCTCAGCACTGTACTGTGTTGTAGAGCTGGGGGAGTCTCAGCACTGTGCAGTGTTGTAGAGCTGGGGGGGGTCTGAGCACTGTACAGTGTTGGAGAGCTGGGGGAGTCTCAGCACTGTACAGAGTTATAGAGCTGGCGGTGTCTCAGCTGGAGGAGTCTCAGCACTGTGCAGTGTTGTAAAGCTGGAGGAGACTCAGCACTGTGCAGTGTTGTAGAGCTGGGGGAGTCTGAGCACTGTACAGTGTTGGAGAGCTGGGGGAGTCTCAGCACTGTACAGTGTTGTAGAGCTGGGGGAGTCTCAGCACTGTACAGTGTTGTAGAGCTGGGGGCGTCTCAGCACTGTACAGTGTTGTAGAGCTGGCGGAGTCTCAGCACTGTACAGTGTTGCAGAGCTGGGGAAGTCTCAGCACTGTACAGACTTGTAGAGCTGGGGGAGTCTCAGCACTGTACAGTGTTGTAGATCTGGGGGAGTCTCATCACTGTACAGTGTTGTAGAGCTGGGGGAGTCTCAGCACTGTACAGTGTTGTAGAGCTGGGGGAGTCTCAGCACTGTACAGTGTTGTAGAGCTGGCGGAGTCTCAGCACTGTACAGTGTTGCAGAGCTGGGGACGTCTCAGCACTGTACAGTGTTGTACATCTGGGGGAGTCTCAGCACTGTACAGTGTTGTAGAGATGGCGGAGTCTCAGCTGGAGGAGTCTCAGCACTGTGCAGTGTTGTGAAGCTGTAGGAGACTCAGCACTGTGCAGTGTTGTAAAGCTGGAGGAGTCTCAGCACTGTACAGTGTTGTAGAGCTGGGGGAGTCTCAGCACTGTTCAGTGTTGTAGAGCTGGGGGAGTCTCAGCACTGTACAGACTTGTAGAGATAGGGGAGTCTCAGCACTGTGCAGTGTTGTAGAGCTGGGGGAGCCTCAGCACTGTACAGTGTTGTAGAGCTGGGGGAGTCTCAGCACTGTACAGTGTTGTAGAGCTGGGGGAGTCTCAGCACTGTACAGTGTTGTAGAGCTGGGGGATTCTCAGCACTGTACAGTGTTGTAGAGCTGGGGGAGACTCAGCACTGTACAGTGTTGTAGAGCTGGGGGAGTCTCAGCACTGTACAGTGTTGTAGAGCTGGCGGAGTCTCAGCACTGTACAGTGTTGCAGAGCTGGGGACGTCTCAGCACTGTACAGTGTTGTACATCTGGGGGAGTCTCAGCACTGTACAGTGTTGTAGAGCTGGGGGTGTCTCAGCACTGTACAACGTTGTAGAGCTGGGGGAGTCTCAGCACTGTACAGTGTTGTATAGCTGGGGGCGTCTCAGCACTGTACAGTGTTGTAGAGCTGGCGGAGTCTCAGCACTGTACAGTGTTGTACACCTGGGGGAGCCTCAGCACTGTACAGTGTTGTAGAGCTGGGGGTGTCTCAGCACTGTACAGTGTTGTAGAGCTGGGGGAGTCTCAGCACTGTACAGTGTTGTAGAGATGGCGGAGTCTCAGCTGGAGGAGTCTCAGCACTGTGCAGTGTTGTGAAGGTGGAGGAGACTCAGCACTGTGCAGTGTTGTAAAGCTGGAGGAGTCTTAGCACTGTACAGTGTTGTAGAGCTGGGGGAGTCTCAGCAGTGTAGTGTTGTAGAGCTGGGGGAGTCTCAGCACTGTACAGTGTTGTAGAGCTGGGGGAGTCTCAGCACTGTGCAGTGTTGTAGAGCTGGTGGAGTCTCAGCACTGTACTGTGTTGCAGAGCTAGGGGAGTCTCAGCACTGTGCAGTGTTGTAGAGCTGGGGGAGCCACAGCACTGTGCAGTGTTGTAGAGCTGGGGAGTCTCAGCACTGTTCAGTGTTGTAGAGCTGGGGGAGCCACAGCACTGTGCAGTGTTGTAGAGCTGGCGGAGTCTCAGCACTGTACAGTGTTGTAGAGCTGGAGGAGTCTCAGCACTGTACAGTGTTGTAGAGCTGGAGGAGTCTCAGCACTGTACAGTGTTGTAGAGCTGGGGGAGTCTCAGCACTGTACAGTGTTGTCGTGCTGGGGGAGTCTCAGCACTGTACAGTGTTGTCGTGCTGGGGGAGTCTCAGCTGGAGGAGTCTCAGCACTGTACTGTGTTGTAGAGCTGGGGGAGTCTCAGCACTGTGCAGTGTTGTAGAGCTGGGGGGTTCTGAGCACTGTACAGAGTTATAGAGCTGGCGGTGTCTCAGCTGGAGGAGTCTCAGCACTGTGCAGTGTTGTAAAGCTGGAGGAGACTCAGCACTGTGCAGTGTTGTAGAGCTGGGGGAGTCTGAGCACTGTACAGTGTTGGAGAGCTGGGGGAGTCTCAGCACTGTACAGTGTTGTAGAGCTGGGGGAGTCTCAGCACTGTACAGTGTTGTAGAGCTGGGGCGTCTCAGCACTGTACAGTGTTGTAGAGCTGGCGGAGTCTCAGCACTGTACAGTGTTGCAGAGCTGGGGAAGTCTCAGCACTGTACAGACTTGTAGAGCTGGGGGAGTCTCAGCACTGTACAGTGTTGTAGATCTGGGGGAGTCTCATCACTGTACAGTGTTGTAGAGCTGGGGGAGTCTCAGCACTGTACAGTGTTGCAGAGCTGGGGACGTCTCAGCACTGTACAGTGTTGTAGAGCTGGAGGAGTCTCAGCACTGTGCAGTGTTGTAGAGCTGGGGGATTCTCAGCACTGTACAGTGTTGTAGAGCTGGGGGAGTCTCAGCACTGTGCAGTGTTGTAGAGCTGGTGGAGTCTTAGCACTGTACAGTGTTGCAGAGCTGGGGGAGTCTCAGCACTGTGCAGTGTTATAAAGCTGGGGGAGTCTCAGTACTGTGCAGTGTTGCAGAGCTGTGGGAGTCTCAGCACTGCAGTGTTGTAGAGCTGGGGTACTCTCAGCACTGTGCAGTGTTGTAGAGCTGGAGGAGTCTCGGCATTGTACAGTGTTGTCGACCTGGCTAAGTCTCATCACTGTATAGTGTTGTTGAGCTGCGGGTGTCTCAGCTGGAGGAGTCTCAGCACTGTACAGTGTTGTAGAGCTGGGGGAGTCTCAGCTGGAGGAGTCTCAGCATTGTGCAGTGTTGTAGAGCTGGAGGAGTCTCAGCACTGTACAGTGTTGTAGAGCTGGGGGAGTCTCAGCACTGTACAGTGTTGTAGAGCTGGGGGAGTCTCAGCACTGTACAGTGTTGTCGAGCTGGGGGTGTCTCAGCACTGTGCAGTGTTGTAGAGCTGATGGAGTCTCAGCACTGTACAGTGTTGCAGAGCTGGGGGAGTCTCAGCACTGTGCAGTGTTATAAAGCTAGGGGAGTCTGAGCACTGTACAGTGTTGTAGAGCTGGGGGAGTCTCAGCACTGTACAGTGTTGTAGAGCTGGGGGAGTCTCAGCACTGTACAGTGTTGTAGAGCTGGGGGAGTCTCAGCACTGTACAGTGTTGTAGAGCTGGGGGAGTCTCAGCACTGTACAGTGTTGTAGAGCTGGGGGAGCCTCAGCACTGTGCAGTGTTGTAGAGCTGGTGGAGTCTCAGCACTGTACAGTGTTGTAGAGCTGGGGGTGTTGCAGCACTGTACAGTGTTGTAGAGCTGGCGGAGTCTCAGCACTGTACAGTGTTGTCGAGCTGGGGGTGTCTCAGCACTGTGCAGTGTTGTAGAGCTGATGGAGTCTCAGCACTGTACAGTGTTGCAGAGCTAGGGGAGTCTCAGCACTGTGCAGTGTTATAAAGCTAGGGGAGTCTGAGCACTGTACAGTGTTGTAGAGCTGGGGGAGTCTCAGCACTGTACAGTGTTGTAGAGCTGGAGGTGTCCCAGCACTGTACAGTGTTGTAGAGCTGGAGGAGTCTCAGCACTGTACAGTGTTGTAGAGCTGGGGGAGTCTCAGCACTGTACAGTGTTGTCGAGCTGGGGGTGTCTCAGCACTGTGCAGTGTTGTAGAGCTGGTGGAGTCTCAGCACTGTACAGTGTTGTAGAGCTGGGGGTGTCGCAGCACTGTACAGTGTTGTAGAGCTGGCGGAGTCTCAGCACTGTACAGTGTTGTAGAGCTGGGGGAGTCTCCGCACTGTGCAGTGTTGTAGAGCTTGGGCAGTCTCAGCACTGTACAGTGCTGTTGAGCTGGAGGAGTCTCAGCACTGTACAGTGTTGTAGAGCTGGGGGAGTCTCAGCACTGTAGAATGTTGTAGAGCTGGGGGAGTCTCAGCACTGTACAGTGTTGTAGAGCTGGGGGAGTCTCAGCACTGTGCAGTGTTGTAGAGCTGGTGGTGTCACAGCAGCAGAGATTTGCTGGAGCAGTTTCATCACTACAGTATTGTAGAGCTGTGGGAGTCTCTCAGCAGGGAACTATGTTTGTGTGGTGCTGGAGAAAAATGCTTCCTTAAGCTGGAATAACTTTGCATTTTTTATTTACAGCTGTTACCCATTGCGTCATTTCTGTCTATTTGTGTTCAGTTTGTTTGCATTCGTCTCTATATCTGGAAGAAGTAGAGCAAGCAAATGAAGTGGTAGGCAAATAGGAAAAACCTTTAAATGGAATAGCCCAAAATACATTTCTAGCAGCACTTCCCCTATTGAATAGTGTGTGTGGGACTTGGCTTGGAGTTTGTTCTTAATGCCTCCTGAAGCATTTCAGCAGTTCCAGCTGAGAATGTGTGATCTGAGTTTGTATGAATGTGTTGTGATTTTCATGAACCGACTCAGCTCGTATCAGTATAAAAGCTTCAGACTTTGCTTATAGTGTGCGCGCTGGGACTCCATGAAGGAGTAGTTTGAGATTTGTCACCTCTTTTTCTCTTCGCCCCTCGCCCTCTCTCGCCCCCCCCCCCCCCCCCCACACACACACAAACACACACCCTGTCCTCTGTACTCTCCTCTTTGTAGCCTGTTCCAGCACACCTGTATCTTGCACAAGGAGAGACAAGTAATCTATTCCTATTTCACTAATGTAGTTTTTTTTTTAAAGCTAGTCAGCTGGGTGCCTCACCTCAAAGGACATGTTTGTCTAATTTGCTTCCTCCCTCTAATCCTTTAACTTCTCTAGAAGCTGTCCCTGTGCGAGCACAACTCATCCCCCCCCCCCCCCCCCCCTCCCCACCATCCCCACCACCCCACCATCCCCTGCACACACACACACACACACACCAATATTTCCTTAACGCATCAAGGCATTGATGTTTCTCAAGATGTAACCCTGGGTGTTATGCCAGGGCTGGAACCTTCCTGTGTTATCCAGCTCTAGTGCTGACAGGGTTTGAGGGAGAATGCAAAGGGCACCAGATCAGACCTGACACATGAACTTCTGGCTGACCTCTGGAATGTTCATGCCTTTTACAGTTTGGAACCCTGCCTTTGATAAATGTCCAAGTCCTGGCTACGTAGGGTAATAGGATTTGGCAATTAGTTCGACGTTAAAAAAACATTATTGAAAGAAGACCTTTGTTGTAGCATAGTGTCTTGATGGGATCCATGTCTAAGCAACTGGTGCACCTTGGGGATAATGGCGTTTTAGATTTCAGTTACTGCATTTAGGCCTAGGCCGACTCCCATTACAATGACTGAAGCCGAGGCTAACTGGAGTCTAAAGTCAATAAAATGTCTCAAAGAAAGATGTACCACTGAATAATAAGGTTCGGGATAGGTGTGTGAATACTTCAGGACATGTCAGCATAATGAAGGAGGAAGTGTTGGATATCTTACAATGCATTAATGTAGACAAGTCCCCTGGGCCAGATGGGGTATATCCCAGGTTACTGGGAGGCAAGAGAGGACATAGCTGGGGCCTTAACAGATATCTTTGCATCATCTTTGACCACAGGCAAGGTTCCAGAGGACTGGAGAATAGCAAATGTTGTCCTTTTGTTTATGAAGGGAATCTGGGATAATCCAGGTAATTATAGGACAGTGAGCCTGACGTCAGTGGTGGGGAAGCTTTGGAGAAGATACTGAGGGACAAGATTTATTCACATTTAGAAGAAAATGGACTTGTTAGTGACAGGCAACATGGTTTTGTGCGGGGAAGATCATGTCTTACCAACTTGATAGTTTTGTGAACAGGTGACAAAATTAATTGATGAGGGAAAGGCTGTGGATGTCATCTACATGGACTTTAGTAAGGTGTTTGACAAAGTACCTCATGGCAGACTGGTACAAAAGGTAAAGTCACATGGGGTTCGGGGTGTGCTAGCTCGATGGATAAAGAACTGGCTTGGCGACAGAAGACAGAGTAACAGCGGAAGGGAGTTTTTCAGAATGGATATCTGTAACTAGGGTGTTCCACAGAGATCTGTGCTGGGACCACTGTTGTTTGTTATATATATAAATGATCTGGAGGAAAATATAGATGGTCTGATTAGGAAGTTTGCAGATAGTGAAGGGGACTGTCAGAGAATACAGCAAAATATAGCTAGATTGGAGAGTTGGGCAGAGAAATGGCAGATGGGGTTCAATCCAGAGGTGATGTGTTTTGGAAGATCAAATTCAGGTGTGAATTACACAGTAAATAGCAGAACCCTTCAGAGCGTTGACATACAGATAAATATACAGGTCCATAGTTCCATGAAAGTGGAAATATAGGTGGATAAGGTGGTCCAAAAAGGCATACGGCATGCTTGACTTCATCGGCCGGGGCATTGAGTACAAGAGCTGGCAGGTCATGTTTCGGTTGTATAAACCTTTAGTTTGGCCACATTTGGAATGTTGCATGCAGCTCTATCGTCACACTACCAGAAGGACGTGGAAGCTTTGGGGAGAGCGAAAAGAAGGTTTAGTAGGAGAGACGAGGTGGAGAGAGATGTCAAGTGTCTTCATGTGGCAGCGCACGAGAGAGATGTCGAGTGTCTTCATGTGACGGCGCATAGTTTAGTAGGATGTTGCCTGGTCTGGAGGCTGTTAGCTATGAGGAGAGGTTGAATAAATGATTGTTTTTGTTGAAAGGCGGAGGCCTGAGTGAGGTCTACAAAATTACGAGAGGTATCGACAGGGTGAATAGTCAGAGGCTTTTTCCCAGGGTGGAAGACTCAATTACAAGGGGGCACAGGTTCAAGGTGAGCGGGGAAAGTTTAGGGGAGATGTGCGGCAAACATTTTTCATGCAGAGTGGTGGGTGCCTGGAACGCATTGCCAGTGAAGGTAGCAACGTTTAAGATGTATCTTGATTGACGCAAGAACGGGTGGGGAATGGAGGGATACAGATCGTTTGGGCAACTGGTGTGGTAGCACAGTGGTTAACACTGTTGCTTCACAGTGCCAGGGACCCGGGTTCGATTCCCGGCTTGGGTCACTGTGTGTGTGGAGTCTGCATGTTCTCCCCATGTCTGCGTGGGTTTCCTCCGGGTACTCCGGTTTCCTCCCACAAGTCCCAAAAGACGTGCTTAGGTGAATTGGATATTCTGAATTCCACCTCCATGTACCCAAACAGGCAACTAGGAGATTTTCATGTTAACTTAATTGCAGTGTTATTGTAAGCCTATTTGTGACACTAATGAAGATTATTATAAGTAATAGGTCTAAATAAGGAATCTGGAACGGCGCAGGCTTGGTGTGCAGTAATGTTCTTTGTTCTTTATTTCTAAATTTAGAGTACCTAATTCTTTTTTCCAATTAACGGGCAATTTAACGTGGCCAATTCACCTACCCTGCTCGTCTTTTTAGGTTATGGGAATGAGACATACGTAGACATGGGGAGAATGTGCAAACTCCACACGGGCAGGGATCGAACCTGGTTCCTCAGCGGCGTGAGGAAGCAGTGTCAACAACTGCGCCAGCATGCCTCCCATGTTCTTTGTTCTTTGATATGAATCGAGTTTCCCAGCTCCCATCCAATGCGCACATGTCAAAGACTCCAAGTTACCTGTAATCAACTGTCTCTAAATGGGCCTGAAGAACGGTGACTGAGGGGCTGTTTAGCACAGGGCTAAATCGCTGGCTTTGAAAGCAGGCCAGCAGCACGGTTCAATTCCCATAACCGCCTGCCCGAACAGGCGCCGGAATGTGGTGACTAGGGGCTTTTCACTAACTTCATTTGAAGCCTACTTGTGACAATAAGCGATTTTCATTTAATTTCATTTTCAAATGCAATTTTCTTTGTGTCGATTGGAGGCGCTTGTGATTGCGAGGCTCAGGCATGTTATTGAGGCAGAGTAAGAGGGCACTTTATCCATATATATCCCATGTTGTACTTTTACTGGGAGTACCTGATGGGGCACTGGGTGCCCAACAATGGAAAATGCTGTGTCGGCCTGCGGGGAGGCACCTCACCTTGACGAATGTAAAAATTCTCCTGAAACTCCACGCAGACAGTGAACCGGGGCTGCGCATAGTCAGAATTTGAAACCACAGAAACGGACCCTTCGGCCCTACGTGTCTGCACCAGCCATCAAGCAGATATAAGATTTAAAATTGGTTTTCATCCCATTTTCCAGCACTTGGTCCGAAGTCTTGTCATGTTGTCTGAAAGCAGTGAATGAAATATTTTTGAAGCATTGTCACTGTTGCTGTGTGGGTTTATTGTTTTAAGCTGAAATATAGCTAAAAGACATTGTGCAGGATCCTGCATAATTGAAGTAGAGGGGACTAGGAATAAAGAAGAGAATAGTGGTTGATTGAAACTAGTTTTGCAGAGAAACTGAAAGAATGAGGGGTGTGGAGGAAGTTACAACCTCAGTGTGATTCTCAGCCAGGTTATCTGTTGTCAGATACTGTTGAGCTAGTAAATTGGTCATGGGCATGTGACATATACAATGTTGTATATGGACAATTGTATATACCTCCAGAAATTTGCTTTGCAAAGCCCCCTAGTGTGCAAAGCTATGCACCTCATTGTAACAGTTGACCGAAAAATTGAATGGAAACTGTTAATAATAACCTTTTTCATAGTAATCCCCAATAGGAAGACATGACAACAGGAAATAACATTTGTTGACAGGAAGTGCTTGCCCTAAGCAGGACTTTAACTAATATCTATATTTGCAATATTGAAGGAGTGCCGCTCAAATGGAGATCAGCCACTTTGGCCTGTTGGTGTAACCCCTTGTGGATTTGGATTTGTTTATTGTCACGTGTACCGAGGTACAGTGAAAAGTAATTTTCTGCGGGCAGCTCAAACAGATCATTTAGTACATGAGAAGAAAAGAAAAAGAAAAATGCATAAATGTAAATACATAGACACCGGCATCGGGTGAAGTATACAGGAGTGTAGTATTAATCGGGTCAGTCCATAAGAGGGTCGGTTAGCAGTCTGTAATAGTGTTGTGTAACGGTGCTGTTCGTCCTATTAACAGGCATGGGGGGCCTGAAGATTGCCTGAGGGACTGTTAAAGACTGGACATTCCAGAGGTATTGGAGTTTTGTGTTTGAGAATAGAGTTGAGGGGGACTTCCGGTGACGGCGGGCGGGAGGCGGCCGCACAATGGAGGGCTCCCGTTTAGGAACGGCATTTTCGGGGCTTTAAGCCCGGTCCCAGGGTCCACGGAGGCGGCAGAAGCATGGAGAAGGCATGGAGGAGGCACAGTGAAAACACAGGAGGGAAAAAAACCAAAGAAAATGTCGAGGGTGAGCAAAAAAACTGCCGGAAAAAAAACAGCTGAAGGTCTGTCGGGGAGTGGAAAGGTCACCACGGGGTCACCAAGGAAAATGGAGGCTGGAGCACCAGGGAAGGCCGCACTGCTTACGGCTGAAGAAATAACTAAGGTGATGGCTGCGGAATTTGAAAAGCAGTCGGCGCAGATTGCGAAATGCATGGAGACGGTGAGGAAGGAGATGAGGGAGGTTTTGAGTGTGCTGGTGGAGGAGGCGGTTTCCCCGGTGAGGACGGAGGTGGCGAGCGCAGTGGCGGAGGTGCGAGAGCAAGGGGAGGCGCTGAAGGAAGTGGAGGAGATGTTATTGCAGCACGGTGATCAACTTGCCTCGATGGGGAAAGAGATGCGGAAGGTGATGGACACTAACAAGGATCTGCGAGGAAAAATGGAAGACCTGGAAAACAGATCCAGGTGACAGAATTTGAGGATTGTGGGGCTGCCCGAAGGAGTTGAAGGACCGAAGCCGACTGAGTATTTTGCCGCAATGCTGGCAAAACTATTGGGGGAGGGGGAGGATCCCTCCCGATATGAACTGGATCGGGCTCATCGGGGGTGGAGGCCTGTACCAAAGGCGAGTGAGCCGCCAAGGGCAGTGACTCTGTGCTTCCGTAGGTACAGTGTGAAGGAGAAGGTCCTGAGCTGGGCCAAGCAGAAGCGGGTGGTGCAGTGGGCTGGAGCTGGTATATGTGTATACCAGGACTTTACGGTGGAGCTGGCAAGGAGGCAGGCTGCCTTCAACCGGGTGAAGAGGGCACTGTACATTAGCAAGGTGCGGTGCGGCATTGTATATCCAGCGAAGCTGAGGGTGACTTACAAGCTCAGGGACTTTTATTTTGGAACGGCGGAAGCAGCGGAGGAGTTTGCGAAAGCAGAAGGACTGTGGCAGAACTGACAAATTGAGGAATGGCCATGTGCCGATGTAACATCATGGCTGTATTTTCTTCTTTTTTGTATCACTGTGCGCGGGTGTAGAGGCTAAAGGAGCCAATGTGGTATATATTTGGACAAGGGACGGGACTTGCACTTGAAATGAGGGTTCTTTGGGGTGTAGGTGGATATGTGGGGTTTGTGTGCTAAAAGGAGATCTCTGGGCTTTTCTAGGGCCGGGCAAGTGGGAAAGGGACCCGGGTGGGGGCCTCCACGCTGGCCGGCTTAAGCTGGCCAGTGAACGGAGTGAGGTGGGGGGAGGGGCTGCGGCCATCGGAGCCTGGCAGAACAGGGTCCGAGTGGTCTAGCCAGGGTGGAAAGTTGGGGGGGAAGGAACCGAGGTTGGGAGGAGGAGTTTTACAAGAGGCAGTGGACGGGAGGAGCTGGAGACCTGGGGGGGGGGGGGGGGGGGGGGTAGCTGTGTAAGATTAAGGGTGACTACGGGTAATCCCTGATTCCTTTTTGTCATTTGTTTATGTAAACATGCGGGCTGATGTTTGGGGGTTGGTGGGTAGATGGGATCGTTGTCATTATGGGGATTGACACATCTTGCTGATTATTGTTTATTGTTGATGGGTGTAAATGTGGGAGAAAATGTGAAAAAGGAGGAGAATTTAAAAAAGAGAATAGAGTTGATGGCAGGAGAGCTCTCCATCTGTTGTGCAGGAGGCTCCTTCAATTTGGATCCAACATCCAACGAATGAACCTGACTCTTCAGGGAACACCAGAACCTGGGTGACCAGGGACTGAGACCCAGTCTTGGCATCCCCATGTTCGGTATAGCATTCTGGTGAAGCAGCTATTGAAACAGTGGTTGTAACACATACTGGCAGGGCTTTTTAAATTCTAAAAGAATATATATTTAGTAGGCTTAGCAGATCTCCCATGGTTGTGCTCAAGTGCACCAGGGAAAGTATGCTGTTGTAGAACATGTACAATGTATTATTCTGCTGCTTTGGTGAAACATGACTATTACAATTTAATGCAGGGAAGTGTGAATTGATCCATTTTGGTAGGAAGAGCAAGGAAAGGCAACATAAAATAAAGGATACAATTCTAAATGTGTTGCAGGAACAGAGAGACTTGGGTGTATATATGATCAATTTGTTGAAAGTCGCAGGACAGGATGATAAAGCGGTTACAAAAACACAGAATCCCAGGCTTTATAAATAGAGTCATTGAGTACAAAAGCAAGCAAGTTATGCTGAAAGTTTATAAGAGACTGGTTTGGCCCTAACTGGGGCATGATGTCCAATTTTGGGCACTGGGAATGATGTGTAAGGAGTGTGCAGAAAAGATTTACAAGATTGGTTCCAGGGATGAGGGACTTCAGTTCCGTGGATAGATTGGAGAAGCTGTGAGTGTTCTCCTAAGGGAGAGGAGATTTAATAGAGCCTTTCAAAATCATGAGGAGTAGATCAGGAGAAACTGTTCCCATTGGCAGAAGGCTTGGGAACCGGAGAACTCTTGATTAAAGCAAAATCACCAAAGGGGATATGAGGAAAGATGCACTAATGTGGTTATGAGCTGGAGTGCACTACCTGATAGAGTGATGGGGGCAGATGAAACTTTGGCTTTGAAAGGAACTTGGTAAGCACCTGAAGGGAAAAGAATTGCAGGGTGACAGGGAAAGGGCAGGTAAGTTGGTCCTGCAGAGAGCTAGCAACGACCCAATGGGCCAAATGGCTGCCTTCTATGCTGCAAACCATTTTATATTCTGTTGTGTGCATTCAAAATGAATATGGTTTTGATTGCTGTGCTCACTTGAGATGGATTTAAAGGAAGCTATTTGGGAAGATTCCGAGGTCATCCGTGTCAGCAGAGACCAGCAGGAAATGGCTGGTTTTCCCTTGAACTAATTATTTTTAAAAGGTATGGGCATATTGAGTGAACTGAAGTTTAACACATTGCGGAGCCTTTTTTGGTATTGTATACGTGGTTGGAGGACAACTTACGGTGGAGTTTTAGGATGTTGTTTCCTTTCTGCTGTCGTCGGCCTCTGGATTTACTAGTGTGCAGTACAGTTATGCCAAACGTCAGTTCATTATTAATACCCAGAACTTTACCAGCCTTAGGTGGTCCGTGGTTATATGGTAGATTGTGACTAAAGAAGTATCATTGTTATTGAAGAAGTCAACCTTTTTAATGTTGTTTTTCAGTCAAATAGCCCACACTTGGCTATATTTCCACCTGCTCATAACCACTTTGTAAATTCCAGAAAGTGCACAGAGCTTAATTTAACTTCCTCCGGTGTTTCGGAGTATTTCCTCAGGGACTCTAGTTAGTGATGGGCAACTCATCCAGTTAGTGATGGGCAACCTAGGCCAGTGAGTGGGCCTCACGAGTAGCCCACCTTCATCTCAGTGGGGCGCAAGATCGCAGTCAAGTTTGTTTACTAACCGTGGCCCCATGAATAAGGTTAAATACATTACTACATGCTGAATATTTCATAACGAGTTATGGAAAATGCTTAGTCATTTATATATTAATAGGACTATCAGCAACTTCACATGTTAAAAACAAAATAAATATTTACACTTTTTTCACAGAGGGACACAGGCACATCTCTCACAGTCAGTGTTGTCTTAATCATCACAAGCCTCACTTCACTTTCCTTGCTTTACGTGCATGTCACTTCAGTCATATCGGTAGGAAAAAAGCTACACTGATGGAAATCAGTGGGATGTAGCAACTCTGCATGTGGGCAACGGTCAACAAAATGTCTCGCAGGCCTCAGTCAGATGAGTCGATGCTCTTTACTTGTGAGTCCGGACAGAAAGATGCTCATTGTCTTTGGCCTGTGAGTGGTAGCATTGCTGCACTGGGCCATATCCTCATCTGACACCCACATAAACGCATGCTATGACAGAGATTATTGCACAATGATTAGGAGCTGGTATGCTCCACTGGCGCTAAATCCCTGTATTTTGGTCTTTGCTGAGATCAAGTAACTCTCAGATCGGTCACCAAATCTGCAAGATATCATTTGGCAATAATGAGCTTGCTTTGATCTATTTCTTTGAAATACAATGCGGGGAGGGGGGGGGGGGGGGTGGAGGGTAAACATTTGGGGAGGTTTGGTACTGAATCCTTTCAGACTGCACTTCCGTTCAAAGCAGTCGGGGAGAAACAGGAAATCTTGGTGGAAGACTATGGCCGTTGAAAGCAAAATTAGCGACACCAATTCTTCGTACAAATAAGACTTAGTAAAGTTTCAGCTGCACACATCTTCAAGGTACACACATGCACTGTAACTGGAGTGTCATTGGTGCAGTACTTTGATGCCACACTGCCCCTGCAGGTAAATGTAGCCAGAATTTGAAGCTGACACGACAGCTGAAGAAAAGTGAGGATTAGTCTTGCTTCACTTCGCCTCGATGCTCAAGCTACACTCAGCTTCATCCTGTAATGTGAATGCTTTTTATATAGCAGTCCTGGCATATATTTCCAGTTATATTTTCCCTTGATTGTTTTCTGAGGCTGTTTACAATTGAAGATAATGTGCCCCAAGTCCAGCAGTCCGAGTTTGGCATATCAGTTTCAAATCCAGAACCATGTACAGGCAAATGGTATGTTTAGGAGCACAGCAACATAGTGGCTATATTATTGGGGTAGCAACCCTGAAGCCTGGACTGAGCATCAAACACATGGGTTCAAATCCAACTGTAGCAGTGAGGCAATGTGAATTCAGTTAATGAAATAAATTTGGAATACAAAGTTACCATTGGTAATGGTGACAAATGGATTTTGCTAAATCTGCTGTCCGTACCTACATGTCACTCCAGTCTCACAGCAATATGGTTGATGCTTAACAGCCCTCTCTGAAATGGTCCAGCGAGCCACTCCATTGCATTCAAGAAGACCACCTTCATGAGGGAAATTAGGGGTGGGAAACAATGATGCTCATTGTTGCTCTCTTTGGTTGGCTCTGAATATGGCGGTCAGTATGGTCGCCTTCCTTAATCCTAATTATGTTTGCTCTAGAGTCGTATCTTTCGATACCGCCACAAGGATCAAACCCGAATACTGATCAAAAGAGCGAATACACTAGTTAGTTAGTTCAAAGTCAATACTATTTATTTACACACACAGTAATAGCTACTCGTGCACGAAATACTGCAGACTAAACTATCACTACTGCTAAAGCCTATGTTTAGCTTTGGGCGCCCACTCAGTGAGAGGAACAATGCCGTTGTCCGGATCTGAGGCTGCTGGGGTCGAAGTGGTAGAGGGGAAACAGCTAAGGTCATCCGCCTGGTAGCGAGCGTTGACCTTGGACTTACTTGCTTCTGGTGCAGCTGGTGGACGGGTCTCCCTGCTGAGAGAGCCGGGTCCAGGAGAGCGATTCTCTCTTGGGGCCTTCTTCTTATACCTGAAGGGGACTTCGCACGCTTTTGGGCGGGCCTTCAACTTGGCCCCAATTAATTGGGCCGCATCTTGATCATCTGCATTGATCCTGACCAATAAAGGGGTGGGTGCCCTGATGGCTGGGCATGTCCTAGGTGGTCGTTGGCCTGCTTTGTTTTCTGCTTTCAGTTTGGGGAACTGGCGCCACGAGATCTGGAGCCAGATTGGTTACTTAAGTATCTCCCTTTGTTCCCGAAGATGGGCCACCCATATGCTAATGGGCCTACAGTTTCAGTCTTGTCTGGGAGCTACGGCTCCAATATGCAGGCTCTGTGCCTGCTTGCTTTCTTAACATTGTCCATTTTTCCCTGCAATCTTTGCAAATGTCCATTTTGTATTCTGGAAGTGGCCATCCCAGATGGCTACATCATATCCATGAATTAATTTGTTTCAAAAAATGCATATGGCATGAGATGTGCCGTGCTTTTGTTGACTGACTCCAGTTGCTGTCTGTCTCTCTTCGCTGTTTCCAACTGATTGATTCCCTTTGCTGCGATTTGTTGCCATCGGTGGTGTTCAGTTCCCCAAAGATGTTCTTGCTCTTTCCGTCGGAGAGAGTAGCGCTGTGGAAACGAGGAGGTGTTGAGTTCCTGTCTGTTACCCCTGGTTTCCACCTGCTGCCATTGGCTTGATATAGTCCCTCCAAAGCAATAAATGTGTTGGAAAACAGAGCCGTGGCCTCACAGGTGAAGTAAAAACAAAAGTCGCATGTTGGGAGCTGCAGACTGGGATGTACTTGGGCTGTGACATCCAGCATAGGGCAACAAATACCAACTGCAGACACAGACCTTTGACTGAGAGCCTGAGGCCTGCAAATTAAATCGTTAGAAGAGGTTTGAAATGTGTGATATTTGTAAAATGTTTTCTCATGTTAGAAACATTATTATGCAGCATCCGGATGGTGGGCTGAGGAAGAGAAAAAAAATGATGGATGGAAACCTATCAAAAGATTTTGAGTGATTTCTCCTTTAAAGTATCAGCCGTACTTCAGTGGGTAGCACACTTGTGTATGAGTCATGCTCCACTCGACAAACTTGAATGCATAATCCAGGCTGACACTCGGATGCTGTACAGACGGAGTGTGGTACGGTGGGGTGGGAGGTGTGATACAGTAAACCAATGCTCCATCTGCCTCTTTTGTTTATCATTCGTTCATGGGACATGGGCATCGCTGGCTAGGCCAGCATTTATTGCCCATCCCTAAATACCCTTCAGAAAGTGGTGGTGAGCTGCCTAAGTGGACATTAAAGAAAAAACGTAAGAGGGAATGTACCAGAGGCCCTAATCCTCAGCCAACATGACTGCAGCAGATTTCTTGGTCAGTGCTGCTTGCTTTTGGAAGCTTGTTGTGCACAGCTGGGCTGCTCTGTTTCACCACAGCGCAACAGCGACTCCTCTTCAAGAATGCTGCTTTGTCTCTAATGCACTATTTTCCTTGGCTTTCCTGAGGTCGTTAGAGGTGCTTTGGATAAGTAAACAAGCCTTTTGATAGTGAAAGAGATGACAGAAAATTATGGCACCAGGAAGTCGCATTTGCAGATGGGAAGATACCCTATGCAGGCTGTTTTATCTATCATTTTACATAATCGCTGGTGTAGTTAAACCCACCAAACCCTTCATACCATTGAGAAAAGAGAACTTTGGAGGAACCTTTAATGCATCCTGAGGACTATGGACCTAATTTTCTTGTTTCCCTCCATTGTAACTAAGTCTGACCACTTGTGCATCCTTTGTGTCATTATTGGTGGCCTTGGCTTCAACCGTGTAGGCCTTAAATGCTGCGGCTCCCTCCTCTGGTGTCTCTGGTCTGTGTCCTCCTTTTAATAGGCTGCTTAAAATCCATCTCTTTGAACAAATGTTCTCTTGTCTCTTTCTTTGACTTAGTGGGCAGAATTTAGTCAGGATTAGGACTATGCTGGAACCGGAAGATGACATGATACCTGAGCAGGCGGGAAGGGGGTTGGCCGGTCATGATGACGCAGCAGTCAGCCAGTTACCTGGCGGCGATGGACCCTTTTACTGCTGTCACCAATAATGGTGCACGTAGATGTCTCCGTCGGCACTATCCTGCTCATGGTCCAAAATTGTAATCTCCATTTTTAAAAAAGCTAAAAGCGAACAACGGCAAAGTTGTACTGTCTGTAGAGGGAACAGCATTAATCTTCTTCCATACCAGGGTGTTGTAAGATAACCATTAATAAAATAAGTGGAGGTGATTGATTATATCCTACAATGTAAAGTTGTGCTGCACTTTGGTTGTTTGTGTGATGTCATAGAATGGTTACAACACAGAAGGTGGCCACTCAGCCAATCGTGCTCACTCTCTGAAGCAGCAATTCACCTCTTGCCATTCTCCTGCCTTCTCCTCCTAGCCCTGCCCATTCTTCATTTTCAAATAATCATCCAACTTCTTCTCGAAAGCCTCGATGGAGCCTATATCCACCACGCTCTCAAGCAGTGCATTTCCAGAGCCTAACTGCTCGCGCTAAAAAATGTTCCTCCTCGTATCGCCAAAATTTCTTTTGCCTTAAATGTGTTCTCTGGTTCTCGATCCTTCCACCAATGGGAGCAGTTTCTCCCCATCTATTCTGTCCAGATTCCTCATGTTTTCAACTAACTCCATCAAATATACTCTCAACATTGTTCCAGTTCTCTGTCCCTGCCCCTCTGACCTCTGCCCCGCAGACTGTTCCATTACCCTCCCCTCCCCTCTGATCTGTATGCTCCAAACTGCCCCCTGTGGAAGGCTGCATGACTTTCCATGGCCTCACTTCAACATGTCCGCTTTCACTGGTCAGGGATCTGACGGCCTGTCATCGCCACAGAAAGGTAATAATACCTTTCAGCAGCAGACAAGTGAATGCTAACAGCCTTCTTAACAATTTAATTTGGCTTCTGCTGTCGATGTGTGTTTTCCACCTCCTTGCCTTCTTGCTGGCCGTTTGATTTGACCGTCCGTTTGTGTCGTTGGGCATCCAACTTGGCCATTCCCGCCTGATTATATGGCCCTTCCCACCACAGAGTCCACCTCAGTGGGTTGTAGTGTCCATATTTGTCTGGTTCTGGTTCCTGCAAGATGCCTTGGGGATGTTTGACTTTGTCAAGTAGCGATCTAGATGCTTGATAATTTTTTTGCCTCGTTTGATCCTGTGTTTTGATATCAGATTTAGATTTGAAAGGGTGGCATGTGGCGCAGTGGCGCTGAGGATCCGGGTTTGAATCCAGGCCCTGGGTCACTGTCCGTGTGGAGTTTGCACATTCTCCCCATGTCTGCGTGGGTTTCATCCCCACAACCCAAAGATGCGCAGGTTAGGTGGATTGGCCATGCTAAATTGCCCCTTAACTGGAAAAAAATAATTGGGTACTCTAAATTTATTTAAAAAATTTTTTTGATTTGATATCATTGCACTGGTATCTTGAATCTATCCATTTGTCAAGGGTTATGTTCAACAATTACTGTGCTTATAAATCATGCGATAAACCTGTAAGTGATATCATAAGAAATACGACACCACCTCAGAACACAACATTGAAAACTATCTATTTGTGCCAGAGTTACAGGGATAGTTTCCCTTGGCTTAGTTTCTTCTTCTTTATAGTCGTCATGGCGTCAATTTTGGAATGTTTGGCTGCCGAGTGCTGGAGCTTTATTTAGCACGTGGGGAAAGGAGACAGGTGGGGGGGCGCGGGGGTAGTGGTTCGTGTTTGAACAATAACCACATTTTGTTATCCCAGGTAGGCAAACACAAACAGCAGTGTGACAGTCCTGTGTCGTTGGTGCTTTTTTTGGTCATGAGATGAATAATGAAACCTGCAGCTTTGGTTGGGTTTCAGTGTTGAGTGACGGTAGGTGTGGGAAATGTGCATACTGTTTCGCTTGGAAAAAGATGGATTGAAGTCGAACTAGATTTGTGTCATTCCAAACATGAGCCATGTTTAGCATGACAAACATCAGCTATTTAAAACACATTGTTGAAGCAAGGATGGGGAGATGGCACTACTTGGAGAGGGTGGGGAAAGGAGAAATGGGCAACAATTTGACGAAGAACACTGCAGAATCATACATTGCATTGGGCACCATTTTATTTTCCTTTAATTACAGTCATGATAAAAATTGCACCTTGGTGTCTGGGGATGCGCAGATTCGCTGGGGTCACTGGAATTGGGCGGGGGAGTCGGGTAGGGTATTCTTTAGAGGGTCAGTGCAGATTCGATGTGTCGAATGTCTTCCTTCTGCACTGTAGGGATTCTATGGCTCTATGTACTGTATGCCTCCCCAATGGAGCTTTTATATCTGTTATACAGATTTACACCAATGAATGTTGGAGGGACACCCTTCAATTTTGGGTGATACAGCCAATTCCTCTGTTTGGGTTATTTGACCAGTGTCAGCAGATAAAATGCCAATTGTAAGAATGCAATATCCTTGGGCTAGGAGGAAGGTGGCTACTTCTTGGCCATCGAATCTGAACCTCAGGAAGCAAAATAATGGAGCTGGTATCGAGATTAAAGATTGAGCCTGTGACATCCCGACAACTGCCAAAAAAATAAAGACTCTCCTTCATGTCACACCATGAAATTTCCCACCAAATCCAGAGTCTGTGAAATGTGAACTTAGAGTGCTCAAGTACATTTTATTTATTTATTAAAATATTTTGATTCAAATTTTACCATTTTTACAACAATGCCACTCCTTATCTCCACCCTCCCCCGCCCCTTGACGGCAACCAGATCCCCAAAGTGTAAGATAAACAAACCTAATGTCTGGTGGAACCCCTCATCTGGCCCTCAGAGCAAATTTCACCTTCTCCAAATACAGGAACTCTAATAGGTCCCCCAGCCGCGCCAAGGCACAAGGGGGAGAAGCTGACCTCCACCCCAACATAACCCTCCTACGAGCGATCAGCGAGGCGAAGGCTAAAATGTCTGCCCCCGCTCCCATCTGCAACTCCGGCAGGTCCGATACCCTGAATATGGCCTCCAGGGGACCTGGCTCCATATCCACGTGTAGAACCTCAGACATGGTGGTAAAAAATGACCCCTAAGATTTCGCCAACTTCGGGCAGGACCAGGACATAAGGACATGATTGGCTGGGGCCCTCCCACACTGCTGGCAGCTATTCTCCATCCCCTCAAACAGCCGGCTCATTCTCACCTTCGTTCATTGCACCCTGGACACCACTTTTAATTGAATCAGTCCCAGCCTCACGCACCAGGCTGAAGCATTGACACTTCACAGCACTTTGCACCATAATCCCTCTTCCAATGCCATCCCCAGCTCCTCCTCCCACTTGCCCTTAATCCCTCCCATGAACACCTTATCCTCCTCTGTGATCTTACATGAAATTGTCGCAACGACCCCACCCTCCAGCCCTCTCACAGACAGCACCTCCTTCAGCAGCGAGGAGTAAGGTGCCACCGGAAGTTCAGGAAGACCTTTCTTGCAATGTTCCGCACCTGCATATACCGGAAGCTCGCCTCACGCCGGAGCACAAACTTCCACCCCCAGCTCCAAGCTTCCGAACCACCCGTCCAAAAACAGATCTCTCGTCTCTCTCATCACTCCTCCCATACCTGGAACCTCGCATCCATCCTCCCCGGCTCAAACCCATGGTTCCCTCTTATCGGCATCACCCTCGAGCTTGCCCTCAACTTAAAGTGCTGTCAGAATTGCCTCCAAATCTTCAGCATGGTTACCACCACAGGACTACCCGAGTACTTCTCTGAGGCGAACGGTAGCAGTGCCGTTGCCAGTGCCCGTAACCCCGACCATTTACAAGAACCCACCGCTCAAGTACATTTTAGCTGCAAAAACTAAGCTGTGATTCCCACCACTGTGGATTCTCAAGAGTAAGTGTGAACACTGACTGTGTGCATAATTGGGGTTCTGCTGTATAATAAGGATGCTACATAATAGGTCTGATGTTTTCCAGTGTAAATAACAGTGAGGTAATCGGACAATAACCTCCGGTGACTGCATATGCACAGCTAAATGTGGAAATCAGGAAGGCCTGAGTTGCCCAGGTTCTCCAGATGCATTTTCTTACACTGATATCTTGCCCAGAGGTTTGCCATTTAAACACAGGAACACTGAATTGCAATACTTAACCCACTAAACATAAAGAAAATATTAAGGCCTGTCCGTTATCATGCAAGTTGTGTCATAAACAAATTCTCTGCCGCTGAAAACTAACTTTTACCTGCGTGGAACCTTTTCCATTGAGATTTTAATCATTTGGGTTGGAGATTTTTTTTACAATAAATAATTTTTCTCTTTTTCCTTCTGCCTCTTTTATCTCTCCCTCAATCCAATCTTGCTTTTTTTTGTTTCTCTGTTAAATATTTTAACTTTTACATCCTAGTACAGGCTGTGTGTCTATCAGTAAGAATGCGTCAGGTGATGGTTAAGGACATACCCTTGGGATGGCACAGTGGTTAGCACTGCTGCCTCACAGCGCCAGGGACCCAGCTTCGATTCCAGTCTTGGGGTGACTGTGTGGAGTTTGAACGTTCTCTCCGTGTCTGCGTGAGTTTCCTCCGGGTGGTCTGGTTTCCTCCAACAATCCAAAGATGTACAGGTTAGGTAGATTGCCCATACTAAATTGCCCCCAATGCCCAAAGGTCAGATGGGGTTACGGGGACAGAGTGGGGGAGTGGGCCTAGGTTGGGTGCTCTTTCAGAGGGTTGATACAGACTCGAGGGACTGAATGGCCTCCTTCTGCACTGTCGTGATTCTATGATATCCCGTATGCCCTGTTCACACAAGTCCCAAATCTCCTGTATGGGCACCAGGTGAAAATAAATTTCTATCTCTTTTTATATTCAACCAATCGCAGGTGGTTTTTACCTAAAAGAAGGTAATCTTCTTACAGGGGCATGGCGAACAAACTACCAAATAAAATGTTAAAGGAAATTTAAATCTCTTTAATATGATGTTTCTGGGGGTGGATGATGCACTCCGTCTCTCTGGTACCAACCCGTAATGGAAGTGACTGGGAAACACCATATACCCCCTCTTCCCCAGGCACATCCTTGCGTGGACGTAACCACTGAAGAGAGGCTGGCAGTCAAGCCTCATGTCCCCCTCAACTGCCTGCTGCCAATTTTGTTGATGGCCACCTTGGCACAAGGGGACCTCCTGACCTGTCTGCTTCCCTTTGCAAGGGCTGGCTAGAGATCCAGAGTGTGATCAGAAGTGAAGCCAGAAATTGAGGAAAAGTCCCTCATGTATATGAAATAGGGGTTGCAATCTGCCAGGCTGCACAGAAACATGCACTGCAGACTCCTCCAGATTGCAAAGATTCCAGGAGGTCTTAGAGTGGCATGAATCATCTTAAATTGTCACATGGGACCGGCCTTCCACTGCAAATTCTTGATGGACAAGGTGAGGACTCTCTTATAGGATGCCTCGCTCCGGGGACCCCAGCCTGCTGTGCCGAGCAGGATGGAACTCCAAAGTGTGCCTGGATGGCCGCCAAGGGCAAGGAAGTGAATGGTTTGCAAGGATAGCTCGTACAGGACAGGTCTCTGTGCCGAGTGGAAGGGCACGGACGGGATTTCTGTGAGGTGGCTCAAATTCAGTGGTGGTGGAAGCAACTTCCAAAGGAGGTTAGGAGCCTGGTACCAGCGGCTACCATCCAGCAGCTGCTGCTCAGGAATCCACATTCCCACCAGTACGGGTTCATTTGGCTGGCAGAGGAGGGGGCTCTGGCTTCCGGAGTCAGAGTTGAGGACGCAATGGATGGCAAAAAGCAGCCTGGATGTTGCATGAGGAGCCTGCATGACGTGCATCTTCAGGCAGCATTCGACTCCTGGCCAAAGCCACTGAGACACTTCAAATTGGGACTCCAGCTGGAGATGACCAGGTTCCAAATCCTTATCAGATCCTGGTGACAGATGGGCAAACTCCATAAGTAAAGTTTATGAACAGTAGTTGTGCACCGTAAGGTCAGTGCTTGGGTGTGAAGGCACATCCAGTGTCTGACTGCCCTCCCTGAATGGGAGACCCAACACTACGGCAGAGACCTCGGCACGCCCTGTTATCGCGGAAGAAGTTGGCTAGCTTTCTTTGAATCTTGACAACAAACTCTAGGGGAGTGATCAAAATGACCAATTCCCTGTCACAGCATTGTGGTCACCATGTGGTTTTTAACCAGTGGTTTACCCTGCAGGACAGCAATCAGCAAAATGGATTCTTAATTCAACAAGTTCCTGTGCAGATGGCAGTAGAAAGTCTGTGTAAATTTTTTTTTTTAATTCGTTCATGGGACGTGGGCATCGCAGGCTGGGCCAGCATTTATTGCCCATCCCTAATTGCCCTTGAGGGTGCAGTTAAGAGTCAACCACATTGCTGTGGATCTGGATTTACATGTAGGCCAGACCAGGCCAGGACTGCAGATTTCCTTCCCTAAAGGACATTAGTGAACCAGATGGGTTTTTACAGCAATCGACAAATGTTTATGGTCATCATTAGACTTTAAATCCAGATTTTTGTTGAATTCAAATTTCACCATCTGCAGTGGCGGGATTTGAACCTGAATTCCCAGAGCATTACTCTGGGTCTCTGGTTGACGAGTCCAGTGGCAATACCACTATGTCATCACCTCCCCTAAATGTAAGTATAATCAACAGTAGTGACTTTTGTTTGCTATGAACTGCAAGTTTGGGTTGATATAAAATGGATACCTGAGATTTCTTGCCATTTGCGGGTGCCAGAAAAACATGGATTCAAATCAGCAGAATAATTAATTTGCTTCTCTCACTGTCGCTGCTGGGAAGTCTCTTTCTTAATTCAAGATTTATCTCCCTCACCAACAGTGCTAAGTTAAACTCTCTCCATAAGTCCCAACCCACACATTGGTGGTATAGTGGGATTGTCACTGGAGCAGTAGTGATCCAGAGACCCAGGATACCACTGGGACCTGGTTTGAATCCCGCCAAGGCAGGATTTGAAATCTGAATTCAGTCACAATCTGGAATTAAATGTCTTGGGTCGACATGAAACCATTGACAATTGTTGGAAAGACCCTTCGGGTTCTCTAATGCCGTTTAAGGAAGGAAATTTCCCATCCTTACCTGGTCTGGCCTACATGTGACTCCAGATCCACAGCAATATAGTTGACTCTCACATACTTTGTCGAATGGCCTCCGTTCAATTAGGGATGGGAAATAAATGCTGGCTCATCCAGCAATGCCCACATCCCATGAATGAATTAAAAAAATCAGGGCAAATAAGGAGTTAAAAAATACGAACACAATCAGGATTGAATGACTTGCGTTTTCAAAAGAAGTTTGGTATACTCTATTCCCTGGCAGTCTATACCTCATTATTACCCCCCCTCCCCCCCCCCAAAACCCCGGCATCATATCCCTTTCAGCCCCTCAGAGCACCTCCATTATTTCCTAGTCTCGGTTGCGCTGTCTGCACTGTGCTTACTGCCAACCAAATAATTGGAAAAAAACTCAACTTGCTTATTTTAAAAAAAAAAAACATGTTCAGAAGCAAACGTCTGACAACAAATTTGAAACTAGTGAGATATTTGCCTGACTGGCGAGATTGTTGATGTGCTGCACTGATTGACAGCCTGTTACCAAGCTCTGTATAAAGCTTCATTGAACATGTTGTGTGGAGCAACAGGTGGATCTTACAAGTTTGTACAGTTCGAAGCTGTGTCTCTACCTGTATGTCTATACTGGCAGAACCTGAAGCAGCCAGAGCTACAGCCTTCAGCAACATTTCTCTCCTCTCCATCAATGGTTGTCTTGGTACCAATTGAGAATTGGTCCCAATTCTTAATTGTTCATTTTAAAACCGTAAAATCAGCCGCCTGCCACAAACATGGTGCATCTCTCTACGATCAGCCTTGTGACTAGTTGGAGGAAGGAGTTTCAGCACTGGAACTGTTTGAATGGTGCAGTGTGCTCCCTTGGTAGTTCGGTGACCCACTGTTTGAATGGTGCAGTGTGATCCCTTGGTGGTTCGGTGACCCCTTGTGAGTCTTGGCGTCAGCGCTGGATCAGTTTGGTAGCACTCTCGCCTCTTGAGTCAGAAGGTTGTGGAATCAAGTCCCAGTGCTGGAGTTGAATTCAAAAATCGAAGCTGGCATTCCAGCTGGGGAGTGCTGCATTGTCAGAGGTGCTGTCATTTGGACGGGCTGTTAAAACAATGTCCTTTCTACTCCCTCGGGTGGATATAAAAGCTCCCATGACACTATTTTGAAGAAGAATGCGTGCACTGGCCAATATTCATCCCTCTATCAAATCACAAAAACAAATAATCTGATTGCTATTGCATTGTTTATTATGGCAGTGTGCTGAGGGTTCTCATTGGCTTCTGTGTTTCCTGCGCTTGTACAAGTGCTATAAAGTGCTTTAAGATGTCCTGAGATCATGAAAGGTGCTATATGAATGCAAATCTTTATTTTCCTTTATTTTCTGTACCAAACCCGCGCTCTCACACAAATCAGATGCATTTTGCTGATGTGAATGTCTCAGCTGATTCCAACTCTGTCTGGGTATTCTGGGTATCCCCGAATATACTGAACTAAATATTGGAACAGTGCAAATTTAATCGGTAATTCAACTGCTAGGCAACCCAGCTTCACTTTTAATTTGTGCTGTTA
This sequence comes from Scyliorhinus torazame, assembly GCF_047496885.1. Taxonomy (NCBI): domain Eukaryota; kingdom Metazoa; phylum Chordata; class Chondrichthyes; order Carcharhiniformes; family Scyliorhinidae; genus Scyliorhinus; species Scyliorhinus torazame. Next base: position 157,191,039 of record NC_092716.1, read on the forward strand.
CTTTCAATGTGTAGTCAATTTCACAGACTGCCCTGTCTGATGCCTGTATTTTTTCTATTAAATCACTGTACAAATTGATGTTTGGGTTTCTTGTCAGCCACTTCAGTCCCTGTAACCATTAATTTGGCACAGATGGCTTCTGAGTATCGATTGAGTAGTGATTTTCAGAGAATGTTTTTGTTGCTTCCATTTAGCGACTGTTAACATAGAACATATACCGCAGAAGGAGGCCATTCAGCCCATCGAGTCTGCACCAACCCACTTAAGCCCTCACTTCCACCCTATCCTCTTAACCCAATAACCCCTCCTCACCTTTTTGGTCACTAAGGGCAATTTATTATGGCCAATCCACCTAACCTGCACGTCTTTGGACTGTGGGAGGAAACCAGAGCACCCGGAGGAAACCCGTGCAGTCTCCGCACAGTGACCCAGCAGAGAATCGAACCTGGGACCCTGGCGCTGTGAAGCCACAGTGCTATCCACTTGTGCTACCGTGCTGCTGTTAAACTACTGTCAATCCAGAATGTGGCTGTATTATGTTGAGGGCAAGGCTTTTCAGAACCCCAAAATGTATCGTGGAGTTCAACCAACCTCTCCCTTTAATGGATTTGTTGCTTTTCCGAGCACACTACGTTTTCCCTAGGTGTGGGATTACAATTATGTACACGTGGGTTTTTAAACACAAAACACTGTTTATTCCATGAACTCAACTTAACATCTTAAATAAACATTGGATCTCTTAACACCCCTTACTTCAAAGATAACTCAGAAAATATTGCAACAGTAAATAATTCCTTAAAATGTTCCTTCAAACTTCCAAGAGACTTAACATCTTTAAACAGTATCACGTCAGGTTAAAGGATGTGTATATTTTCTGTAGAATGGCAGAGACTGTCGCAAACTGGCTTTCTCAGCAAAACTAACCAGGCACTTTTCAGCTGCTCTCAGCAAAACCAAACTGCAAAACTTGCAGCTCTCTGGAAACACACAGACGCTGCTTTTAAACTAAAACTAAAAACCTGCAAAAATGGCTGACCTAAAACCCAGCCCCACCCACTCTCTGACATCACTGTTTTCTTAAAGGTACATTGCTTACACATCCATTTCTTAAAGATACTCTTGCATGACAATTAGGACACTAATGTTAGCAGCTACCAGATAATGAATGCAGCAAGCAATGAATGACCATTAAAGCAGCCCATACACTGACTGAGTAAATTCACTTGCTCTACAAAGTCTTCTGTGTTAGACTCTCCAGTCATCAGTTGAAACAGTTTCATCAAGGAAGGATATTAAGGGACTGTGGAAGCAAGGCAGATGGATAGAGTTAAGGTACAGATCAGCCACAGCCAAACTAATTCAATGGCAGTTGATCATTTACTTTTTGCTAGTTGCTCCCTGTCCCTTTCCCTGTCCTCTTACAAAGGTGTTGCCCCCATCTCAACAACGTGAGTCCGCCGACACCCAACCTGGTTCCACCTTCTTGATCAACTGTGCATTCCCCTTCTGTGACCAGGGTCAGTGTTCATGGGAACAGGAGGAGGCCATTCCGTCCACCATAACCCCTGGTCTCTGGATTACTCGTCCAGTAACATAACCACTACTCCATCATCTCTTCCTCCAGGGACAGCCCTCCGTTGATGTCCCTATACAGAGGGTGCAGAGCCTCTTCAGCAGCCACTGAGAATCAAGCGTAACTTCCCCTACAGACGGAGATTTGCTACCTCGGAGATCTCAGATCAGCTACTGGCCTTAACAAACTCAGCCACTTGAAAGCTCCACTAAAACCAGGTCCCAATAACATATCAGCATTGGAACAGGAGAGGAGAGTCAATGAATACCACCCCCCCCCCCGCCCCGTGGGCTATTGACTCCCGACCCAATGTCCTGTATGTTTTCATTTCAGTGGATGGTCGTGTTCTTGTTCACTAAGAATGGACTGTCTTTCCCCGCACCCCCCCCTCCCCACCCCGGAAATGGAGCTCAGACTTTCCATGTGTGCGCTGATCAAAGTCTTAACGAGTCAAGAGTTTGTCGTCTTTGTCCTCCAGCACCACAGTAATGCTCCTTCGTAAATAAGAACAATAGTGGGAGAAACTATTGCTAATGAAATTTATGCTGGTCTTTCTGTTTTATTTTACAAAACCCACATCATCCTCCCACTTTGAAAGGTAATCTGTTGTGCAGCACAGATATTGAGGTGAATAAACTAAACTGAGAAAATCCGATTTACTCACGCCATTTAAATGTTTTGCAGAGGCTCTTATTTAAGAAGCTGCTTCTGGGCCTAGTCATTCCAGGGCAATTGAAAGCCACAGGTTCACTGCAAATGACATTGTAACATTCACAGTCTTAATAAATTGTTTCCATTCATCAGCCAGTGGAAGGAAGAAATATATTTGCTATTTGAAGCCGTGTTAAAGGGTTCGGCAATGATGGGAATTAGGATTGTTCGTATTGTTCATAATTTCCAGCAGGTCCTGCTAGGTGGTTTAGCTGGGTTCGCGATCTCCATGGACAAGAACATTATGAATGCTGCATTACCAAACTCCATAATCATCTGTGCAGTACAGGTCAGAGTCCGTATTGGACTTTGAGGCTTCAGAAGTTCAGGTGTCATGAGAAGGTTTGGGGATTCCAGGAGGAGGAAGCGGAGAGATGACCCAGTAATTGGAAAGCACTGACAGTCGGGTGTTATAATATGACTTCTGTTTAGCGGTGGAGCGCTGTGACTCTGGGGAGAGCCCCGGGCTCCTGTGTGACTCTGGGGAGACAAGAGAGCCTGGGCTCCCTGGCGACTCTGGAGAGAGCCCCGTCTCCCCGCCGACTCTGGAGAGCGCCCTGGGCTCCCCGGCAACCCTGGGGTGTTATGTCGTGACATGTATTATATGTCCACTGCTCTTTAGCCCTAGATTACGATGTAGTGAACTGAATAATTGCTCAGTGCCCTGTAGTCTTGTATTACTCTGCAGTGTCCTACATTCCTGTGTAATGGGGCAGCAAACAGCCTCAGGAAGGTTTTGTACTTGGGGTTTGCTTTGTGGATATAGCAATATCTGTTTTTCAGTCCATAGAATTGAACTGTATTGTGCTATGTGTCAATGGCTATTCTCTGGGAACTTGCTGGAACATTGCCAGTGGTTTGGTACCACTAAGAGAATGGGCAGATACTTGGATTGATCCCAATAGCTGCACTCCATTGTTGCCCTCTGGTGTTTGAGCTGTGAGTTGCCCTGAAATTCAGAAGACTGAAAACTCAACTTCGGCTGACCCAGCCTCCCGTCATGTTGGTTTGCACACGGGACCCTGGAGAGGAAATACATTAACCACATATTACAGATGGTTTGAGGTATCCAGTTTCAGTGGCAGATTCATGTGCTTTTGATTGATGTATCTTTCTCATGTCTGATATGAAATGTATGTCGCAACAGAGTAACTGATATCTGAAGAATGATGGAGTCACAACAGTTTGGATCAGTCTTGGGAAGTCTTTCTCCATTCAGTTGGTCATTTTATGTGCATCGTTAGAGACAGACAAGTCAATAATTAGCTGTTGTAACCTTGTTGCTGCAGCTTTAGTCAGTGTCCCCCTCTCTCCTAAGTTGCATTCACTTCCTGGTATTCCTGGCTCTGTACTGTTGCACCAACTCCCTCTCCAACTTGTTTACTCGGATCTCAAAGCTAATCACTTTCTCTTCCAAAGATTTTGAAACCTTTCCTTGCTGCGAACTAAGCACCATTTAGTGATTTACCTCATCATCTTCCCACTCTTTGCTAGCTGACTTTCTTTTCGATAGTTTAAGGCCGAATATAGATACTCGGCCGGCTGGCTGACGGCTGCCTGTCTTTCTCTTCCACTCCGAGCTGTAACTGTTGTATAATCAGATCTGCCTCGTGTGCCTTGGTATCTGGCACATGCGTCATATGCTCAACAATGGTGTTAAGATTGCTGACGTGAGCACATTGAAGAGAATGACTGTAAAGACCAAGAAGGATTTTTTAAAAAAGAGTAAAATGGGGAAATAAGAATGCTGGTCTGGTATATTTTAAGATGGAACACCAGTAAAACGGGGGAATAAGAAAACGGCTCTCAACTTTTTTTCCTTCTGAGCATGCACTTTCATAGACTTCTTTAATGAACATTATTTATTTATTTAGTCTTTAAAAAAAAAAAATTTAGAGTACCCAATTAATTTTGTTTCCAATTAAGGGGCAGTTTAGCGTGGCCAATCCACCTAACCTGCACATCTTTGGGTTGTGGGGGCGAAAGGGGAGAATGTGCAAATTCCAGACGGACAGTGACCCAGAGCCGGGATCGAACCTGGGACCTCCGCGCCGTGAGGCAGCAATGCTAACCATTGCGCCACCGTGCTGCCCCTTTAATGAACATTATTGATAAGAATTGTACAGGAGCCTCAGGGCTGTAGCTCGCTCCCAAAATGTCTTGGAGCCTTTATCACCATGGGGTGATTCCGCAGAGTCCTGATCAGTTGCACAGGCCATGTAACCATTACTCTTCTGTGTTTCCCTTCAAGGGACAATCACCACAATGACTCAGTATTGAGCCTCCACCGCCACCCCACCTACGTATAGCGTGGAACATTTTCTTCACATGTTTTTTAATTGTATCCTGAGACAGCTTCCTCTTTCAGCTTGGTTCCCACACCATGTGATCTCCCTGCAGAGGATAGGGACTGTATCCACTTTGAAGAGAAACCCTGGCACAGTGCTCTAGATACTTGGCCAGGATTTAATACCCTTCCCTAATTGCCCTGAACTGAGTGGTTTGCTGGGCCATTTTCAGAGGATTTTAGGGTCAACCACATTGCCGTGAGTCTGGAGTCACATGGAGATAGTGATGGCAGATTTCCTTCCCCGAAAGGACATTTGTGAACCAGATCGGTTTTACACCAATCAACAGTGGTTTCATAGTCTTCATTTTATTTTTAATATCAGATTTTTATTGAATTCAAATTTCACCATCTGCTGCAGTGGGATTCGAAACTGGGCCCTCGGAGCATTACTCTGTGGCTCTACTAGTCCAGTGACAGTATCACTACACCACTGCTTCCCCATACAGGCTTTGATTCACAATTCATTCGGATACCAACCTGTGACATCATTTGTTCTCCACCACCTTTAATATTCTTATGCAAATTGGAAATGTAAGACTCGTGCTCTTGCTCACTTTCAGGCTCGCCCGCCCTCTCTCCGGCTCGCCCGCCCTCTCTCCGGCTCGCCCGCCCTCTCTCCGGCCCGCCCGCCCTCTCTCCGGCTCGCCCGCCCTCTCTCCGGCTCGCCCGCCCTCTCTCCGGCTCGCCCGCCCTCTCTCCGGCTCGCCCGCCCTCTCTCCGGCCCGCCCACCCTCTCTCCGGCTCGCCCGCCCACTCTCCGGCTCGCCCGCCCACTCTCCGGCTCGCCCGCCCTCTCTCCGGCTCGCCCTCCCTCTCTCCGGCTCGCCCGCCCTCTCTCCGGCTCGCTCTCCGGCTCGCCCGCCCTCTCTCCGGCTCGCCCGCCCTCTCTCCGGCTCGCCCGCCCTCTCTCCGGCTCGCCCTCCCTCTCTCCGGCCCGCCCGCCCTCTCTCCGGCCCGCCCGCCCTCTCTCCGGCTGGCCCGCCCGCCCTCTCTCCGGCTCGCCCTCCCTCTCTCCGGCTCGCCCGCCCTCTCTCCGGCTCGCTCTCCGGCTCGCCCGCCCTCTCTCCGGCTCGCCCGCCCTCTCTCCGGCTCGCCCGCCCTCTCTCCGGCTCGCCCTCCCTCTCTCCGGCTCGCCCTCCCTCTCTCCGGCCCGCCCGCCCTCTCTCCGGCCCGCCCGCCCTCTCTCCGGCTGGCCCGCCCGCCCTCTCTCCGGCCGGCCCGCCCGCCCTCTCTCCGGCCCGCCCGCCCGCCCTCTCTCCGGCCGGCCCGCCCGCCCTCTCTCCGGCCGGCCGGCCCGCCCTCTCTCCGGCCGGCCCGCCCGCCCTCTCTCCGGCCGGCCCGCCCGCCCTCTCTCCGGCCGGCCCGCCCGCCCTCTCTCCGGCCGGCCCGCCCGCCCTCTCTCCGGCCGGCCCGCCCGCCCTCTCTCCGGCCGGCCCGCCCGCCCTCTCTCCGGCCGGCCGGCTCGCCCTCTCTCCGGCCGGCCGGCTCGCCCTCTCTCCGGCCGGCCCGCCCGCCCTCTCTCCGGCCCGCCCGCCCTCTCTCCGGCCGGCCCGCCCGCCCTCTCTCCGGCCGGCCCGCCCGCCCTCTCTCCGGCCCGCCCGCCCGCCCGCCCTCTCTCCGGCCGGCCGGCTCGCCCTCTCTCCGGCCGGCCCGCCCGCCCTCTCTCCGGCCTGCCCGCCCTCTCTCCGGCCGGCCCGCCCGCCCTCTCTCCGGCCCGCCCGCCCGCCCGCCCTCTCTCCGGCCCGCCCGCCCGCCCTCTCTCCGGCCCGCCCGCCCTCTCTCCGGCCGGCCGGCCCGCCCTCTCTCCGGCCCGCCCGCCCTCTCTCCGGCCCGCCCGCCCTCTCTCCGGCCCGCCCGCCTGCCCTCTATCTCGTGCCCTCTCCTGCTCTCTCCCTCTCTCTATCTCCTGCTCTCTCCCTCTCTCTATCTCCTGCTCTCTCCCTCTCTCTATCTCCTGCTCTCTCCCTCTCTCTATCTCCTGCTCTCTCCCTCTCTATCTCCTGCTCTCTCCCTCTCTTTCATGCTCTCTCCCTCTCTCTTTCATGCTCTCTCCCTCTCTCTTTCAAGCTCTCTCCCTCTCTCTATCTCCTGCTCTCTCCCTCTCTCTATCTCCTGCTCTCTCCCTCTCTCTATCTCCTGCTCTCTCCCTCTCTCTATCTCCTGCTCTCTCCCTTGTGCTCTCTCCCTCCCTCTATCTTGTGCTCTCTCTCTCTCTCTCTATTAGCGCACGCCCTCTCTCCCCCGCGCGCCCTCTCCCCCGCGCGCCCTCTCCCTCGCGCGCCCTCTCTCTCGCGCGCCCTCTCCCTCGCGCGCCCACGCATGCTCGTATTCTGACGCTCTCTGGCACACGCACTCTCACATATTTACGCACACTTGCACGCTCAGTTTCTTTCTTGCATGCCCAAGAAAGTTCCCTCCGTGTATCCCTCATCTCTGCTCCCTTAAGTCCAAAAAAAGCAGGTTTGAATGTTTTTTGCCAATAATCAGTTTAACCATCCGTAGTCAAATCTGGTTAGACTAGTTAGTGTTACTGCATTATGGTCTCTGTAACTAAAACCTCTTGATATTCAAAGATCACCCAGTGAGTGATTAGGATCTGGTATGCACACTCTGACAGTGTGGTGGAGGCAGAATCACTTGAGGCTTTCAAAAGGAAATTAGATCATTATCTGAAAGGGAAGAATGTGCAAGGCTGCAGGGGAAAGGTGGGGAAATGGCACGATGTGAATTGCTCCTTCAGAGAGCTAGCACCGCCACAATGGGCCAAATGGTGGCTACCTGTGCTGTCATCATTCTATGATTCTGTTTTTGAATGTAAAGATAAGTCCCTCACTTGACAACACTCTTCTTAAAACACTTCCCTGACCTTCATTACTCTAACTTCCAGCAATAAATCCAAAGAGCTCATAGACAAGGCACACATGCAAACCATTCTGCTTCCTTCCCTCCCTCAAGCCCATTGAGACAAATTTCCTCAAAATTCCCCACTACCCTGCCCTGAACTCACCTCTTTTCTGCAATGCTCTTTCCAACCTCCACTTGTCTATGAGGCCAGCCTGCTTTTTCCTCAAACCCAACCTGACTGACTTGCTGACTCTTCACCTTCCCTTCCTGACTCCCATCTTTGCTGATATTGTTGACCATCCTCTCCCCGGGTACTATTTACCCACCCCACATTTCTCCCTTTCAAACATGCTGTCATCACCCTCTCCCCTCCAAAAACCTACCCTTGGCCCCTCCGTCCTTGCAAGCCACTTCCTCAACTTTCGACTCCAAAGTCCTCAACATCATTTGTTCTAAAATCTGTGCCCATCTTTCCCACAATTCCAAATAGGTTTTCGGTTCAGCCACATTACAAAGCAGCCTTTGTCCAAATCACGACAATATTCCCTGTGACTGTGGCCATGATGAAACCCCTCGCCCCCAGCTCCTCCTCGACCTTTCTGCTGCCTTCGATGAGATTGGTAAGACTACGCTCCGAAACACCTTGCCTCCTTTGTTTAGCTGGGTGGAGCTGCTCCGAGCCTGTTTACATTTTTATCTATCAAACTGTAGAATTATCTGCAATGGCTTCTCCTCCCACTTCCTAATTATCTCTCCTTGGCCCCCTTCTATTTCTCATGCTGGCCCTTGCTGATGTGGGCCAGAAATGCACTCGGTTCCACATGTACAACACTGACAGTCATCTCTATTTCACCACAGTCCCCCCCCCCAACAACCTTTTTTGACATTGCTGTTGAATACTCAGTAGACTGAAGCCATTGTTTGGTCCCTGCCACAAACTCCGTTGCCTGACGACCATTTCCTGGTGAGATTGTTGTTGGAGGAAGAGATGAGTTTCCTACCACACACCCGCACCTCGCTAAAACCTTCTGCTTCCACCTCGAGTCTGACCCTGCCTCTGCTCATCTGTTGCTCTAACTCTCATGCATCTTCTTGTTGCCTTTATGCTTTGCTGCTCTGATCCTCTCCTGACTGGTCTTCCATCTTGCATAATCTTGTGCTCATCCGAAACTTGATCCACACCTCATTCACCTATCACCTCTGCTTGCTCCTTCACTGGCTCCAAGACTGACAGTATCTCAATTTTCAAATTGTCATCCCTGTTTTCAAATCCCTCCATGAACTCGCCCCTCCCCTCCCCATCTCTGTAATCCCCTCCAGCCTGACGAGTCTTTGAGATTTCTTCCAATTTTGGCCTCTTCCACACCATCGATATGAATCCCTCCATCTTTGACAGCGATGCTTTCACCTGCCGAGGCTCTGGGTCCTCCCGAAACCTCTCCACCTCTCACTCTCCTTCAAAATACTCCTTCAAATCGCCACCTCTTTGACCATACTTTTGGTCACCTGTTATGATGTCTCCATGTGTGTTTTTCTTTTATTGTTATCGCTCCTGCTTCAGCACCTGGGGATATTTGACTTTGTTTGGTCTGCTTTATAAATGTAAGTTGTTGTTGTGACTCATGTGCTTGTGGAATGTGAGCTGCAGAGCATGAGATCCAAATGGCACAGCTTCAAAGTTCTATTTATAGAGATTGCTTGCCAATTTCCCAGGGCTATTACTAAATAGCCTATGTTTATAAAGGTTTCAGTCTATGAGTGTTCCAGCATTGTGTCTAAGCTTAACTCAGGCACATTGATATATGTTAGTTGATAGCCCAAGGGCAGCATTAGCTATTACACAACTACACTCCTAACTTTTTGCTGTTTAATGGAGAGGTTTAATTTGGCGATCAGCTGCTGTCGATGTGGTCATTCAGTGGTGAAACTTTCCGTCTTCTTGGGACACATGGGGACTTGGGATTCTATTTTATACAAATGCATATCATTTTAAATTCAATTAATTTGTATGGATCTACATTCGCTGGCACAACTGGCATTTATACCACTCCCTAATTGCCCCGAGAAGGTGATGATGGGTCTAATCCTTGAACCTTTAGTAGCAGTTGAATATAGCTTGCATGGCTTACTAGGCCTCTTCACAGAGGCAGGTAAGAGTCAACCACATTGGTGTGGGACTGGAGGAGTCACATTTAGGCCAGCCCCCATAAGAATGGCAAATTATATTTTCTTTTCATGTACGGAATGATTTGTCTGAGCTGTACACCGAACAATACTTTTCGGTGCACGTGACAACAAACAAATCCAAATCCAATTTCCTTACCAAAACTGGATGAGTGAAGCAAATGGCTTCATGCAACAATCTAACAACACAATAGTTACTGCTGTCTTCTTGTTTGGCAAGTAGTAAATAAAGTCAGTTCAATACTGACTGCTTCCCATTTTATTTTTATTCCTGTCGAATGTGGGTATCGCTGCCCATCCCTAATTGCTCTCGCAGGGGCATTTAACAGTCAGCCACATTGCTGTGGATCTGGAGTTGCATGTAGGCCAGACCAGATACGGATTTCCTTCCCTAAAGGACATTAGTGAACCAGATGTGCTTTTCCCAACAATTGACAACGGTTTCATGGTAATCACTAGACTGTCAATGAAGCTGGTGTTAGGCTGGTCTCTTGTAAGATGATTCCAGCTCTGTCTGTGTGGAGTTTGCACATTCTCCACATGTCTGAATGGGCCTCATCCCCACAACCCAAAAGATGTGCAGGGTTGTGTAGGTGAATTTGCCACACTAAATTGGAAAAAGAGAATTGGGTACTCTAAAATTTATTTTTTTTAAAATAAGATAATTCCAGCTTTTCAATTCCATTCTTTTTTTTAATTGAATTTTTAATTTTCAAACTGAAGTGATGGGATTTGAACTCTTATTCTCTGGATTACTAATCCAGGCATCTGGAGTACTAGCCCAGTACCATACTTGGTAGGAGGATTGATTTCCCCATTGAAGTCATAGGGGCACGTAATATATTTTCACAACCTTCAGGCTTGTGGAATTTGCATAAGATAAAGCCAGTGGCTAAGAACTGTTACCACATATGACATCTTGGGCTTTGGCATCTGAGTTGCCATCAGATGGCAGACAGGGGCCAGCTGTTGCCAGGTAACCATAAGATCATTAGATCATAAGAAATAGGAGCTGGACTTCCAGTTGCGGCTATGCGGAGCTAAGCCGCACAAATCGGCAGCTCCCCCGAAGACGGACTTTCTGGCTCGATAGAAGAGCCCCAACGGGATTTTTTACACAGCCAACCCGTGGGGAAGAGAGGAGAGGGGTCCCCCACTAACCTGTATGGACCGGACCCGCAGCGAAACGGCCAAAAAAACGGCGCAGGAGAAGAAGGGTAAAATAAACAAAATTGCGGCGGACGGGGACAAAGAAGAGATGCAAGAATTCATTAAGCGCTGCTTCGAGGAGCTGCGCAAGGAGATGGTGGCGCCGATGCTGGCATTAATTGAAGGACTTGGTGCAACCCAGAAAGCCCACGAGGTAAAGATCCAGGAGATCCAGGACAAAGTGAGTGAGAATGAGGACGAGCTCTTGGGCCTGGCGGTGAAAGTGGAGCGGCACGAGGCGCTACACAAGACGTGGGCGGGAAGACTCGAAGACCTGGAGAACAGGTTGAGGAGAAACAATTTGAGGATCCTGGGTCTCCCAGAAGGAGTGGAGGGGGCCGACGCCGCGGCATATGCGGGCACGCTGATGGGCGCGGAGGCCCCCCCGGGGTTGCTGGAGCTGGAAGGGGCGCACCGGGTGCTGGCGAGGAAGCCCAAAGCAAACGAGCCGCCAAGGGCGATGGTGGTGAGATTTCAACGGTTCACAAATAGAGAGAGGGTCCTGAAATGGGCCAAGAAGGAACGGAGCAGCAAGTGGGACAATGCTGAGATCAGAATATACCCGGATTGGAGCATGGGGTCGCTGAGCGGGTTTCAACCGGGCCAAAGCGGTGCTGCATCGGAAAAGAGTGAAATTTGGAATGTTGCAGCCAGGGCGACTGTGGGTCACATATAACGGCCAACACCAGTACTTCGAAATGCCTGAAGACGCATGGACCTTTATATTAACTGAAAAGTTGGACTCTAATTGAGGGTTTGCGAGGGTGGGGGGTATTTGAGGGTTGAAGTATGATGGCGGTTGTATATAGGGGGGTAAGCACGCGCAGGGAATGTTATATGGGCTGGGGATGAGAGACAAGGCCGCAACAGAAGCTGCGTCGGGGGGGGCAGGGCAGGCTCTGGAAAGTGCAGGGTTTTTCTCCCGCGTGCGGGAAGAAAGGTGGGAGGGGGGAGCATAGGAACATCTACTGATGGGGAGATTCCCACACGGGGGGGGGGGGGGGGGTCAAAGGAATGGCGGGGGAAGCTGGGGTCAGCAGGCGTCAGCTGACTTACGGGAGTGATATGGGGGGAGCAAAAAAGCTAGCCAGGGGTCTAGCGGGGGGGGGGGGGGGGGGGGGGGGAACAGGGTTGCTGCTGCACTGGCCGAAAGGGAATGGGACACAGAAGAGGTGGCCGGGATGGAGGTGAGGGAGACGGGGACACGGGACTGGCCCAGAAAAGGAGATGGCTAGTCGGCGCGGGGGGGGGGGGGTTGGATGAGAGCCCCTCCAATCCGGCTGATAACGTGGAACGTGAGGGGCCTGAACGGACCGGTGAAGAGGGCTCGAGTGTTCGCGCACTTGAAGGGACTGAAAGTAGATGTGGCTATGCTCCAAGAGACACACCTGAAGGTGGCGGACCAGGTTAGATTAAGAAGGGGATGGGTAGGACAGGTATTCCACTCGGGACTGGACGCGAAAAACAGAGGGGTGGCAATTCTGGTGGGAAAACATGCGTCATTTGAGGCCAAGACTATCGTAGCGGACAATGGAGGGAGATACGTGATGGTGAGCGGTAGGTTGCAAGGGACGTGGGTGGTGTTGGTAAATGTATACGCCCCGAACTGGGATGATGCTGGATTTATGAAGCGCATGTTGGGGCGCATTCCGGACCTGGAGGTAGGAGGACTGATAATGGGAGGGGACTTCAACACAGTGCTGGACCCAGCACTAGACCGCTCCAGATGAAGGACGAGAAAGAGGCCGGCGGCGGCCAGGGTGCTCAGGGGGTTTATGGACCAGATGGGGGGAGTGGACCCATGTAGGTTTGCAAGACCGCGGGCCAGGGAATTTTCTTTCTTCTCCCACGTGCACAAGGCATACTCCCGGATAGACTTCTTTGTGCTGGGCATGGCGCTTATCCACCGAGGGTGGAGGGGACGGAGTATTCGGCCATAGCCGTTTCGGACCATGCCCCGCACTGGGTGGAAGTGGGGCTGGGAGAGGAGAGGGACCAATGCCCGCTGTGGCGGATGGATGTGGGACTGCTGGCTGATGAGGTGGTGTGTGGTAAGGTAAGGGGGTGTATTGAAAGGTACTTGGAGGCCAACGACAATGGGGAGGTGCGAGTGGGGGTGGTATGGGAGGCGGTGATCAGGGGAGAGCTAATCTCCATCAGGGCTCATAGGGAGAAGACAGAGGGCATGGAAAGGGAGAGGTTAGTGGGGGAGATTTTGCGAGTGGACAGGAGATACGCGGAGGCCCCGGAGGAAAGATTACTTGGGGAAAGGCGACGGCTCTAGACGAAGTTTGACCTGTTGACCACGGGGAAGGCGGAGACACGGGAGGAAGGCGCAGGGGGCGACCTACGAGCACGGGGAAAAGGCCAGTCGGATGCTGGCACACCAGCTCCGTAAGAGGGTGGCAGAGAGGGAAATAGGGGGAGTCAAAGATGGTGGGGGAGCTATGGTCCAGAGTGCAACGGAAATAAATAAGGTATTTCAAGCCTTCTACGAAGAGCTGTACAGATCCCAGCCCCCAGGGGAAGAAGAGGGGATGGGAAGATTCCTGGACCAACTGCGGTTCCCGAGGGTGGAGGACCAAGAGGTGGCTGGTTTGGGGGCACCAATCGGGTTGGAGGAGCTGAGTAAGGGTTTGGGGAGCATGCAGGCGGGGAAGGCCCCGGGGCCGGACGGATTCCCGGTGGAGTTTTATAGAAGGTATGCGGACCTGTTGGCCCCGTTACTAGTGAGGACCTTTAACGAGGCAAGAGAGGAGGGGTCCCTGCCCCCGACAATGTCGGAGGCGACAATTTCCTTGATACTGAAGCGAGACAAGGGCCCATTGCAATGTGGATCGTACAGGCTGATTTCGCTCCTCAATGTGGACGCTAAGCTATTGGCAAAGGTGCTGGCCACGAGGATTGAGGACTGTGTCCCGGGGGTGATACACGAGGACCAGACGGGATTTGTAAAGGGCAGGCAATTAAATACGAATGTGCGGCGGCTCTTAAACGTGATAATGATGCCATCGGAGGAGGGAGAGGCGGAGATAGTGGCAGCCATGGACGCGGAAAAGGCCTTTGACCGAGTTGAGTGGGAGTACCTCTGGGAGATGTTGCGTAGGTTTGGGTTCGGGGGAGGGTTTATTAGCCGGGTTAAGCTCCTCTACAGCGCCCCAGTGGCGAGTGTGGTGACGAACCGGCGGAGGTGGGAGTACTTTTGGCTGTACCGAGGAACGAGGCAGGGGTGCCCTTTGTCCCCCCTGTTGTTTGCATTGGCGATCGAACCCTTGGCCATATCACTGAGCGAGTCCAATAAATGGAGGGGGGTGGTCCGCGGGGGGGAAGAGCATCGGGTGTCGCTATACGCGGATGACCTGCTGCTGTACGTGGCGGACCCAATGGAGGGGATGGTGGAGGTCATGCAGACTTTGAGGGAGTTTGAGGAGTTCTCGGGCTATAAGCTCAATGTAGGGAAAAGCGAGCTTTTTGAACTCCAGGCAGGGGACCAAGCAAGAGGGATAGGGGACCTACCGCTGAGGAGGGCGGAGGGGAGTTTTCGGTATCTCGGGATCCAGATAGCCAGGAGCTGGGGGGCCCTACACAAACTGAATCTGACGAGGTTGGTGGACCAAATGGAGGTGGACATCAAAAGATGGGACATGTTGCCCCTCTCGTTGGCGGGTAGAGTGCAGTCGGTAAAAATGGTGGTCCTGCCGAGGTTTTTGTTTGTGTTCCAGTGCCTCCCCATCGTGATCACCAAAGGCTTTTTCAAGAGAGTAGGTAGGAGTATTATGGGGTTTGTGTGGGCGAACAAAACCCTGAGGGTAAGGAGAGGGTACTTGGAGCACAGTAGGGACCGAGGAGGGCTGGCGCTGCCAAACCTAGGGAGCTACTACTGGGCAGCAAACGTGGCGATGATCCGTAAGTGGGTTATGGAGGGGGAGAGGGTGGCATGGAAGAGGATGGAGATGGCGTCCTGCAAAGGAACGAGCTTGGGGGCGCTGGTGACGGCGCCGTTGCAGCTCTCGCCATCAAAGTGCACCACGAGCCCGGTGGTGGCGGCAACGTTAAGGATCTGGGGCCAGTGGAGATGGCATAGGGGTGCAGTGGGAGCCTCGGTGTGGTCCCCGATCAGGGGTAACCACCGGTTTGTCCCGGGGAAGATGGACGGGGGGTTCTAGGGCTGGCACCGGGCGGGGATTAGAAGAATGGGGGACCTGTTCATCGACGGGACATTTGCGAGCCTAGGGGCACTGGAGGAGAAGTTTGAGCTACCCCCGGGAAATGCATGCAGATATATGCAGGTGAGGGCTTTTGTGAGGCGACAGGTCAGGGAATTCCCTCTGCTCCCGACACAGGAAATTCAAGACAGGGTGATCTCGGGTGTATGGGTCGGGGAGGGCAAGGTTTCGGCAATACACCAAGAGATGGAAGAAGAGGGGGAAGCGCTAGCAGAAGAGTTGAAGGGTAAATGGGAGGAGGAGTTGGGGGAGGAGATCGAGGAAGGTTTGTGGGCTGATGCCCTGGGTAGGGTCAATTCCTCCTCCTCATGTGCCAGGCTCAGCCTGATAGAATTTAAGGTGGTCCACAGAGTGCACTTGACGGGGGCGAGGTTGAGTAGGTCCTTTGGGGTAGAGGACAGATGTGCAAGGTGTTCAGGGAGTCTGGTGAGCCATGTCCATATGTTTTGGTCATGCCCGGCACTGGAGGGGTTCTGGAGAGGAGTGGCGGGAGCAATATCTCAGGTGGTGGAAGTCCGGGTCAAGCCAAGCTGGGGGCTAGCAATATTTGGAGTAGTGGACGAGCCAGGAGTGCAGGAGGCGAAAGAAATTGTCCCGAGGGTAAGGAGAGGGTACTTGGAGCGCAGTAGTGACCGAGGAGGGCTGGCGCTGCCAAACCTAGGGAGCTACTAAGGCATTCTGGCCTTTGCGTCCCTAGTAGCCCGGCGAAGGATCTTGCTAATGTGGAAGGAGGCGAAGCCCCCTAGAGTGGAGGCCTGGACAAACGACATGGCTGGGTTCATAAAGTTGGAAAGGATTAAGTTTGCCTTAAGGGGGTCTGCGCAGGGGTTCTACAGGCGGTGGCAACCGTTCCTAGACTACCTCGTGGAGTGTTCGAGGAAGGTTGGTCAGCAGCAGCAACCCTGGGGGGGGAGGGGAGGGGGGAACGAGAGATTGTTTGAGGGGGCGGACAAGCGGGGGATAACATGGAGGGTGGGGGAAACTGGCACGAACGGGCAAGAGCCAGTATATAAAGCTCTGTAAATATTTCATCTTACCATGTATATATCTTGCTCAGGGCGATCTTGTGTTATTTTGTTACGGGGGAGGGGGGTTCATTGTTTGTCAGGGGAAAAAATTGTTTTGTTTTGTTAAAAAAACATTAATATATTTTCAAAAAAAAGAAATAGGAGCTGGAACAGGCCATTCAACGCTTAAAACCTTAAAGCTTCCACCATTGACTAAGATCATGGCTGCTCTGATTTAGGCCGTAGCTCCACTTTCCTAACTTGTCCCCCATAACCCTCGAATGCACTCTCAATCAAAAATCCGTCTAACTCAGCCTTGAACTTATTCAAGGGCCCAACCTCCACTGCTCTCTGAGGAAGAGAATTCCAAAGACGAATGATCCTCTAAGAGAAGAAGACACAATGGACCGAAGGGCCTCTTGTTGTGTTATAAAACTTGGACTCTAAATACCCTATCATCTCATCTGTCTTAAGTGTGACATCCCTTATTTTTTAAATTATTCTCCTCTGAGGAGAAACATCTTCTCAACATCCACCCTGTCAAACCCCCTGAGGATCTTGTATGTTTCAATAAGATCATCCCTCATTCTTCTGAACTCCAATGAGTTTAGAACCAACTTGCTCAATCTTTCCTCATAGACAACCCCTCCATCCCAGGAATCAGCCTGATGAACCTCCTCTGAACTGCTTCCAATGCAACAATATCCCTCCTCAAGTAAGGAGACCAAACTGTACGCAGGACTCCCGATGTGGCTTCACCAATACAGCTGCAGAAAGACCTCCCTGCTGTACTCCATCCTCTTGAATTAAAGGGCAGCATTCATTTGCCTCCCTGATTATTTGCTGTACCTGCAGGCTGACTTTCTTTTGTGACTTATGTACAAGGACACCCAAGTTCCTCTGTCCTGCGGAATGCTGAAACCTCTCTCCATTTAAAAAAAAAAAGCTTCCTCTTTATCTATTCTACCCATCCAAAAGTGGACAACCTCCCATTGTTCCACATTATATTCCACCTGCCAAATTTTTGACCACTCCCTTAAAAAAAAAACCCATCTTTTATTGATTTTCAAACGGGGAAAGGAGCCGGGAAATGGAGAACAATAAATACATACTCATAAATTCAGCCCCCCCCCCCCACATAAACACATACACCCCAAAATTATATAAAAAGAAAACAGTAAATTTAACAGTCGACAGTAATTTATTCTTTAAAGAAAAAACAAATAGTTGCCATCTACACAAGTTTCTCATTTGAACCCCTCATGACATAAGAAAGGACATCATTTGACAACTCACTTGATTTGGCGATATCCCTTTGCAGACTTTGCATCCTTATCTCAACTTGCTTTCCTTCCAATCTTTGTGTTATCAGCAAATTTTGCTACAGAACAGTGAGTCCCTTCATCCACGTCATGAATGTGGATTATAAATGTACATCATTACCAACACTGGAGCGGATCAGGCAAACCAAGTATTGGTTTTGTTTCTGGGGGTTCGATGTGTAATAGGACAACCAAAAACCAATATGTGTCTGCTGATTTTAGTGAAGAAAAGAAGGTTACTGTTGACTACACCAAAGGGCACTGTTCAAACCATGCTGTAACAGATATTAAGCAAATACACAGATGTAGTAAGAACAATATGTAAAGGTCTGTGATGGGCTGGGAGGCAGGGGAGATTAAATGACAATCAGGATGATGGTGCAAGTCAAAAAAGAGGTAATAATTGGACAGGTACAAAAACATGATGGGTCCAGAGGAGATGTAAATGAATCATTACCATAACAGCTGCTGTCTGGAAAAAATGGAGGCTGCAGCTATTATATAAAAATGTTTTTTTGTGAGCATTGCTGGCGAGGCCAATATGTGTTGTTTATCCCTAATTGCCCATAAAATGTGTGGCTGGTGGGGCCGTTTCAGAGGACAGTTAAGAGTCAACCACATTGTTGTGGATCTGGAATCGCATGTAGGCCAGACCGGGTAAGGACGGCAGATTTCCTTCCCTGAAGGGCATTGGTGAACCAGACAGGTTTTGTTTTGAAACAATCGATGATAGTTTCAAGATCACCATGGCTGCGACTAGCTTTTAATCCGAGATTTATTATTTGAATTCAAATTCCACCAGCTGCTGTGGTGGGATTTGAACCCATTTCACCAGATTAACCTAGACCTCAGAATTACTAGTCCAATGACATTACTACTACGCCACCATCTCTCCCACCCGGTGTTTTATTAGGCACAGCAACTGTGTATATACAGCTTCTAGTTTTTTGTTGTGTTTGATTATTGTACACCGGTACTGCGTATATACAGCTTTTAGTTCTTTGCTGTGTGTTTGTTGTGTGTAGGGAGTTTCATTGTACACAGGTACTGTGTATATACAGCTTTTAGTTCTTTATTGTGTGTTTGTTGTGTGTAGGGAGTTTTATTGTACACCGGTACTGTGTATATACAGCTTTTAGTTCTTTGTTGTGTGTTTGTTGAGTGTAGGGAGTTTTATTGTACACAGGTACTGCATATGTACAGCTTTTAGTTCTGAGATAAAATACAGAATAGATAATAGATCCTTTGGAAATGAGCGAACTATTTTTTAAGGCATATTGATTGTGGTGTGTGCATGTGTATGGAGAGAGCAAGAAGAAACTGTTACAGACACACTTACTGACAGGAAGAATGATTGAGTTTTCATCCACTTTTGAATTCTGCTGCACATACTCACTGAGCCTGGGTGGGGCAGATTGTGGAGTGTGTAGGGTGAGGTGTACCTCTTAGGCAAACTGCTCCCTCTTTCTGTTTCTAATCAGTTGAGAGATCGAAAATTGCGTCAAATCTGAAAGGTCCTGAACTATGGAAAGTAGCCCTGCCTTGGAAAACCATGTATTCACTGAGGTTGAACTGGTACCTGCCCAGCCGCCAGAGCGTGTCACATCAGCATGCGGGTTGAACAGGATGTCTGAGCGATACGACATTATCGGCTACATTCCAAAGTTATGGCAACACAGCCACTAACTGCCCGATTCTGGCACAGTGAGCAATGCAGCAGTTTGTATCAACATGCCATCAGAACAACATAATTCATTTATATAGCGCCTTTAATGTAGCACTCTGGCCCTGTGCCAGGTAGTGCATGTTAAAACCAGCACCACCACCCAGAATTGGCCTTTGGAAGGTTTGATGCTTATCGGCGGTACCAATACCCTGAGTCTGTACACTGTATCTTGTTGATGTAATATAAGGTATGCCCAGTTGTTTTTCCACAGGACAATCCTGGACTGTTTCAAATCATCAAGTAGGCAGACATTCCATTGTCTGCATTTTCCTGTGTTGGGTTAACCTGAATTGGAAGTTGTAGGTGTGAACGTTTAATGTGAATGTGTGTTTAACACCGAGAACTACAAAGTGTGCCTCGCAAGAATTTGTTACTGGTTTTGCTAATTTTCCAACAGACGAGCAGGTATGATGGTAAAGGAGTCTCTTTACAACAGTGAGGAAGTGAGTGCAGAGAGAGGGAAAAGAATGGAGAGCTCAGGCTAGGAAAGCAAAAGGAAGAATTTTCTGGGTGGAGAATTTCTAGAGGACAGAAGCAGAGTTGCTGAATGAGGTACTGATTGTTGATAGAGGAACAGGAGTGAAGAGAATCATGTAATTTACAGTGCAGAAGGAGGCCATTCAGCCCTTTGAGTCTGCACTGGCCCTTGGAAAGAGCACCCTACTTAAACCCACACTTTCAAACTATCCCTGTAACCCCACCTTACCTTTTGGACACCAAGGGGCAAATTAGCATGGCCAATCCACCTAACCTGCACATCTTT
Source organism: Scyliorhinus torazame (assembly GCF_047496885.1). Classification (NCBI taxonomy): domain Eukaryota; kingdom Metazoa; phylum Chordata; class Chondrichthyes; order Carcharhiniformes; family Scyliorhinidae; genus Scyliorhinus; species Scyliorhinus torazame. Next base: position 157,210,954 of record NC_092716.1, read on the forward strand.
GGACTGTGGGAGGAAAACGGAGCACCCGGAGGAAACCCACGCAAACACATGGAGAACATGCAAACTCCGCACAGACAGTCACCTGAGGCAGGAATTGAACCCACGTGCCTGGAGCTGTGAGGCAGCAATGCTAACCACTGTGCCACCGTGCCACCCTGTGTCTGGTGTTAAAGAGCAGAGGGTACTCGCAGAGAAGAATAAAACTATCCGCGTCAATGGGAGATTTTGAATATAATAACCACACGCTCATGGTTGGTTGAGGCAGAGATGGCCTGGTAGCTCCTAGGGGAGGCAGTGGCATAGTGGTATTGTCACTGGACTAGTAATCCAGAGATCCAGGATAATGATCTGGGGACCCGGGTTCAAATGCCACCTTGAAATTTGAATTCAATAAAAATCTGGAAATAAAAGTCGAATGATGATCACAAAACCACTGTTGACTGTTGTAAAAATCCATCTTGTTCATAATGTCCTTTAGGGAAGGAAGTCTGTCATCCTTACCTGGTCTGGCCTACATGTGACTCCATATCTGCATTAGTAAGATAGTAAATGCCCTCAGGAGGGGCAATACATGTTGGCTCAGCCAGCGATGCCCACATCCCATGAAGGGATTAAAAAAACATTGGAGCCATGGAGAAGGAAGGATCCGGCAGAGATGGATAATGTTGTGGAGAAAGCAGATGTGGTAACCACGGATACTGGGGTTGAGCCACGTGCCAAGGATCCACGTTTCCTTGAAGTGTTGGTCGCCAGATAAAATAGGCTCAAGGCTGGTGGTTTGGAGCTAACCTTTTCCAGAATTCAGCCGGATGACATTATTGTTTGTGCAGTCCTTGCTGTCAATTGACAGTTTGAGAGTATGCCGACAACCTTTGGCACAATGATGAAGGCGGGAGACTGAACTGGGTGTTCTCTGCAGCTGTGGGGAGCAGAACCCTTGCTTCTGGAATTGGCAAGGGGGTCAAGGAAGTAATGCAGTGGACAAAACAAATTGGTGGGATTGGAATAAGGATTGATGGGAGCAATACAAAGTTCCAGGAACCTGGAGATGAAGGAAAGATTTGAGAATAGAAAGCACTGGGGATTGATGGTGATGGATTAGAAGGAGACACTAGGGAGAGGGACGGGTTGATGTTGTGCTGGGAAGGCACAGGGTTGTGAAGCAGCGAGGTTGGCTGGTCAGGAGCTCAGATGGATTGCAAGGGTTTCAGAAACAAAACCAGGGCGTTGAAAGTAAGACCATGGTGAGGTGGAGGGCAGATGGGTAGTAGTGGGAGAGGGTGCTGAGGGTGAACTTGTGAGGAGTTGGAGCAGACAGCAACCATAAAGTCATAGTGTTCTACAGCACAGAAAGAGGTCCTTTGGCCCATAGTGTCTGTGTCAGCAATTAAACACCTATGTATTCTGATCCCATTTTCCAGCACGTGGTCCATAGTTTTGCATGCTATTGATTGAAAGATAGTTTCTGTAAGATCCAGGAAAGCGACCACGAGGAAGCGATGACGGATTGGAACAAAAAGGTTTTATTTGACTTACTCGCTACACATTCTACTCCCCAAAGGATCTCCTGCACCCGGCCCACACTCGGGCCCGGGTGGTTATGTCCCAGGGCACCCTTGGTTAAGTGTGTAGCTCCGCCCCCTCATCTGGAAAGATCATACTCCGGTGAGGCCACGGGGAACCTAATAGTACAGACCCCGTTGCCTCTGGTCGTGTTATAACATCTTCAATCCATCAATCTTTGGGCTATGGGCCCAGCACCTACCTACCTTCACTCCTGCTCCCTGAGTAAATGTAAATGTAAATTATCTTTATTGTCACAAGTAGGCTTACATTAACACTGCAATAAAGTTACTATGAAAAGCCCCTAGTCGCCACATTCCGGCGCCTGTTCGGGTACAGAGAGAGAGAATTCAGAATTCTCAGCTAGTACGGGAATTGAACCCCGCACTGCATCATAAAACCAGCTGTCTAGCCCACTGAGCTAAACCAGCCCCTTAGAGTAGAAGCTAAGGCCTAATTTTCAAATGGACAAAAAAAAGGCTGAGTGTTACATACTGTAAATGTGTTGGATTCCTAAATCCTGACAGCAAGGACTCTCAACAGGGTGGCACAGTGGTTAGCACGGCTGCCTCACAGCGCTGAGGACCCGGGTTCGAATCCGGCCCTGGGTCACAGTCTGTGTGGAGTTTGCACATTCTCCCCATGTTTGTGTGGGTCTCACCCCCACAACCCAATGATGTGCAGGCTAGGTGAATTGGCCACGCTAAATTGCCCCTTAATTGGAAAAAAAGAATTGGATGCTTTAAATTTTAAAAAAAAGCAAGGACTCTCAACAAAAAGTGGTTCATTTACTAGCTCAGCAGCTATTTCAACACTTGTGCTCTGCCCTTGCTCCAGTGGGTAACTCCCTCGCTCCCGCCATATGACCTCTTTTGTAGCCGTGTTCTAACTTGACGTTTGAGAAAGTAGTTTTTTAGTGGATAGAAGGAAGGGGTTAACTCTGGTCCGAAGGATGATGATATGAGTTGTCAGCTATCCGGTCAGGGAGGAGAGCCAGGCAGAAACCTCAATGTGTGAGAAATGTGTGAGCCTGTGTAAAATGGAGATAATGAGGTGTCCATGTGAAACAGGATGATGTAATATGTAAAATGGAGTCCGAGTATATCTGTGCTTTTATTCGTGCATGGGATTTGGGTACTGCTGGCAAGGCCAAAACTTATTGCCCATCTGTATAAGGTGTTGGTGAGACCACATCTGGAGTATTATATCCAGTTTTGGTCTCCTTATTTGAGGAAGGATGTGGTGGCATTTGGGGTAGTTCAGAGGAGGTTCGCCAGATTGATTCCGGGGATGAAAGGGTTGACCTATGAGGAGAGGTTAAACAGTTTGGGTTTGTACTCGTTGGGAGTTTAGAAGGATGAGGGGGAATCTGATCGAGGTATATAAAATACTAAAAGGGATTGATAAATTAAATGTATACCAAATGTTCCCCCTTGTAGGGAAATCTAGAACGAGAGGTCACAGTTTTATAGGTTGAGAGGCGGTAGATTTAGAACTGAAATGAGGAGGAATTACTTCTCGCAGAGGGTGGTGATTTGTGGAACTCGCTGCTCCATAGTGTGGTGAAATCGGAGTCATTAAATGGTTTCAAAAGGAAGATAGTATATTTCTGATGAAAATAAAATGTGTTAGGGGTCAATGCAGTGGTTAGCACTGCTGCCTCAAGGCTCCGAGGTCCCAGGTTCGATCTTGGCCCCGGGTCACTGTCCGTGTGGAGTTTGCACATTCTCTCCGTGTCTGCGTGAGCCTGCACATCTTTGGGCGAGACCAAGTAGATTGGCCATCCTAAATTGCCCCTTAATTAGGCAAAAAAAGAATTGGTACTCTAAATTTATATTTTGAAAAATGTGTTAAAGGGACATGGGGAACAGGCAGGGAGGTGGATTTGAGACCAGGAAGAGATCAGCCAGGATCTGGTCAAATGGCGGAACAGGTTCGAAGGGCTGGATTGCCTACTTCTGCTCCGAATTCCTATGTTCATCCTCAAATTGCGTGGATTCCGTCCCCACAACCCAAAGATGTGCAGGGTAGGCGGATTGGCCACGCTAAATTGCCCCTTAATTCGAAAAAATGAATTGGGTACTCTAAATTTATATTAAAAAACGTTGGTGGTGAGCCACGCGTTGACCAGGCCAGGGTGGCAGATTTCTTTCCGGACTTAAGTGAATTAGATGGGTTTTAACTACAATCGATGGCAGTTGTCATGGTCACCATCGCTGAGAATAGCTAATAAGTTAATTTAAATTCCACTCGTTGCCGTCGCGGGATTTGAACCTATGTTGCCAGAGCATTAGCCTGGGCCTCTGGATGACTGGTTCAGTGACATTACCACTACACCACTGTCTTCACACCATCTTCCCTTATGCCGGGGGGGGGGGGGGTCTGTGTGAGATCGGGGGTGGACTGTGTAAGAGTGTGGGGCTGTGAAGGGGGAACCTGGGTGAGAGTGAAAGGTGGGGTTTCTGTGCAAGTTTGTGCTGGGTGGGGGAGGGGGCTGTGTGAGGATGGGAGGGGGCTGTGGGGGCGGGGGGGGGGCTGTGTGAGAGTAAACTCTGCCCTCCGCCATTCCTATGGAATAGAGCAAAACTCTGTGTTGCTGTAACAATTCTGTCCACTTCCACGACATGCAAATGGCTGCCTGGTGTTCCCATGGTAATAAGATCAATTTTTTCACCAGAATCCGGCTGCCACCAAAAGGAGTCATTCCTTATTTGATGGGCATGCGGCAGAGTCGCCGTGGCTCCAGGAAGATAAAGCGCAGTTCCATCGTGTATAAGTATGTGGGTTATTTTTTTCACTTTCATTAGTGGCCTGCTGACGCCACAAAGCCTCGAGAACAAAACTGCCGCCTATCCGCTTCTTCCCGCAGAGGTCGCTGCATGGGATCAGACTGGGTCACAAACCCTTATCTCCCTTCTCCCACCCGCAAGAGCAAGATTACGTCACCTCAGCTCTGTTCTATACTCGAGTCAAACCTGGATGATGTGCACCGATCTCCATCAACTCGCCTTCATTTTGCATCCCTGGGCATCCTCGGCAGCATAAAACCTTACCAAATCAGGTTTACAATTCATCCATAGCCCTTTGGGCAAGAGTTCTAGATTTCCACTGGGCAAGACTCTGATTGTGGTTCTAATTTTGACATTACGGTCCCGTGTTCTGCATGTCCCTGACCAGAGGAAAAGGGGTGGAATCGAGAGCAATTCATTTAATCAACTCAAACACCTCAATTATACAATTCGAGGGATTGCAACCTGGTCTTATGCAGCTTTCCACATCATAAAACCGTAGAATCCCTACAGTGCAGAAGGTGGCCATTCGTCCCATTGAGTCTGCACCCACCCTCTTAAAAAGGGCCCACTCCCCAACCCTATCCCCATAACCCCACCTAACCTGCAAATCCTTGGACACTAAGAGACAATTTAGCCTGGCCAATCCACCTGACCTGCACATCTTTGGACTGTGGGAGAAAACTGGAGCATCCGGAGGAAACCCACGCAGACAGTGGGAGAAAGTGCAAATTCCACAGTGACCCAAGGCTGGAATTGAACCCGGGTCCCTGGCGCTGTGAGGCAGCAGTGCCAACCACTGTGCCCTCCCCTGCCGCCCCCATTATCAAATGACTCTTTTAGCTCCGGAACATTCTGGTGGGTCTGCTCCTGAGGTGAGGAATCCAGAAATGAACTCAATGCTCCAGAGTTGGATCCTATTCTCACCCCCCCCCCCCCCCCCCGTGTTCCCCTCTCTGCTTCCCAGTGGAGCATGCCTGCCTGGTTTCAGGAACAGCCTGTCTGGAAATTTCTCGTCTAAATATGAAAAATCAGGAGTTTTTAATTTTGTCGTGAAGTTCTTTGATCGGCACAAAGGAAACAGAACTCCAGCCACGACACACTGTCAGCCACCCCTGGATGTGAGGGCACTCCGACTGTCAGAGACGGGTTTGGGGATTTGCTCCCCACACACAAACACACGCACTTGGCGCTCATTCCCTGGTAGAAATCACCATCTGCTGGCAGACTGGAGAGCTGCAACACATCCTGGTCAGCTCAGCTGAACCTGCTCTGGAATTAGTTCATCCCCAAAATTGACAGAGGTAACTGTTTCAATCAGCTTATCCTGGACACTATTAATGCCCTGTGCATCATGATACAATACCCTGGCTGCCCCATCAGGACGACGTACTCCCCGAGGAGAGGCACGAGACCAGAGAGTGCGGGCCAGCAGTGCTGATTTCTGAGCTGGCTACCCAGGCCGTTCAGTCTCCGCTCGCGAAGGGCGACAGCAGTGGCAGAGAAAGCAGTTGCATCACCTTTTCCTGTGTGGAAGATCCTGGCCGTCAGCGGCATGGCAAAATCGGAGAGCTTCAATTCTTTGTGGAGCTTCTGAAGGGCTGTTGGTTGTTCTATCCTGCAAGTCCCCCCCCCCCCCCCCCCCCCAAACTGTCTGATCCCACGAGGATACCTGCCGCCTCTTAACACACTAACTTACAGCGCAGTGTTTAAACTCCAAGTCGGCTTTTAATGCAAGCGCACTGCTTTGTTTGAGCTGCCCCTCCAGTGCGTCGCTCGCTGCCTCTTGCACGGGCTTTGTCGCGGCTGTCAGTAAACGTGAGTGGCAGCACAAGAGCTTGAGCATGCACTTTCATACTGCTACTGTTGTTCCTTTGTCAAGCGACGTAAAGCTCTGCGATGTATTTTCTACTCTGAACTGTTCAACTGTTTAATAACTGACTGAACTGAAATGTGCAAACCCTCATGGAAGCAGATTTAGTTTGTTCCATACTGTCTGCCAGCCCTGTTTCCGTTTTCCTGGTTTATGAATTGCTCCCGAACTCTTCCCTTTTCCCAGGAAATAGCTGACTGTTTAATCATGTACACTCCATTGTTGGACAAGTTATTTATTCTGAAGCATTGTGGTTTGTAATGATGGTCTTTTCCCCCCCTGGGCCCCTTATTTGCAGTGAATTTGTAACAGGACATCACTTAACTGTTCGCGGGATTGTCAACACTCCATGATTGTTCTGGAGTCTCCAGGAATTGAACTTTGATCCCTCGGACAACACCGATTCTTAGGGGCTTTAATATAAATTATTTTCTTTCTGTACTTTGGTTTATAGGTAAGGAAAATGCTGGAATTTGGAAAGTAAAGTCTCTTTGACCGACGGCCAGGAATTTAAAAAAATTCTATCATGAGGTGTGGGCGCCAGTGGCTAATGTTGCATTTATTGCCCATCCCTAATTGCCCTTGGGAAGGTGGTGATGAGTTGCCGCCTTCAACCGCTGCAGTCCATGTGGTGTAGGTACACCCACTGTGCTGGTAGGGAAGGGGTTCCAGGATTTTGACCTGGCGACAGTGAAGGAGTGGCGATACATTTCCAAGTTAGGATGGCGAGTGGCTTGGAGGGGAACTTGCAGTTGGTGGTGTTCCCATGCATTTGCCGCCCTTCTAGGTGATAAAGGTCACGGGGTGGGAAGGTGCTCTCGAAGGAGGCTTGGTGAGTTGCTGCAGTACATCTTGTAGATGGTACAAACTGCTGCCACTGCTTGTTTATGTTGGAGGGGGTGAATGTTGAAGGTGGTGTATCGGATGCCAAACAAGCGGGCAGCTTTGCCCTTGATGGTGTTGAGCTTCTTGAGTGTTGTTGGATCTACACTCCTCCAGGCAAATGGAGAGGATTCCTTTACACTCCTGACTTGCATCTTGTAGATGGTGGACAGGCTTTGGGGGGTCAGGAGGTGAGTTACTCTCCGAAGAGTTCCCAGCTTCTGACCAATCATCTAATTAGACAATGAAGGGCCTGTTTCCAATTGGCCTGGAATGGCAGAACGCTATGGAAACAGAATGAAGGGGGAAGTATGGGAATGAGGCAATTGGAGGGAAGATATTGTGTCATCAATCCTCTGGGAATATTGTCAACTCAAATTGGCAGCCCAGCTGCAAATGGTTTTGAAATCTTTCCCGTTTTCTGCTCATAAAGACCTGAAGTCGTATCTACTGTGGGAAGAAATGTTTCTTCGATATTGAATGTTCCTACCGATATTGCTGCCACCCTGGGCGGCATGGTAGCACAGTGGTTAGCACTGTTGCTTCACAGCGCCAGGGTCCCGGGTTCGATTCCCGGCTTGGGTCATTGTCTGTGCGGATTCTGCACGTTCTCCCCGTGTCTGCGTGGGTTTCCTCCGGGTGCTCCGGTTTCCTCCCACAAGTCCCGAAAGATGTGCTTGTTAGGTGAATTGGACATTCTGAATTCTCCCTCTGTACCCGAACAGGCGCCGGAGTGTGGCGACTAGAGGCATTTCACAGTACCTTCATTGCAGTGTTAATGTAAGCCTACTTGTGACAATAAATATGATTATTATTGTCACAGCTGCTGGGTTGTAGAGGCCCAAATCAGTTATTAATTTCAGCTATAACCCTGAATGTGCCTTCAAGGTTTGTTGCTGGGCCCTGGAAACTCTGACTCCCTGAATCACTTGTCACTTTGCCTTCTCCCTCATTTTCAGTACACCGTTTGTTAAATGTACAAGTCCTCAAATAGAAGCGAATGTGGTGGAATGGGGATAACAAAGAGCCGGAGTAGGCGATTGTTTTGGTTACTCTTCCATCTTCCTGAATTTGGTGTCTCATCATCCATTGGAGCGGATTTCATTTGAAATGTAGAGAACTGGAGTGGTTTGATCCCTCTGTTTTTACCTGCTCTCCTCTTCTTTCCACACCTCTATTCTTCATTTCCCATCTCTCCTCTTCTTTCCCCATCTCTCCCACTCTTTCCCCATCTCTCCTCCTGTTTCCCCATCTCTTATTGCCCCCTCTTCATTCCCCATCTTTCCTCTTCTTTCCCATCTCTCCTCTTCTTTTCCCCTCTTGCCCCTCTCGCCCTCTTGCCCCTCTCGCCCTCTTGCCCCTCTCGCCCTCTTGCCCCTCTCGCCCTCTTGCCCCTCTCGCCCTCTTGCCCCTCTCGCCCTCTTGCCCCTCTCGCCCTCTTGCCCCTCTCGCCCTCTTGCCCCTCTCGCCCTCTCGCCCTCTCGCCCTCTCGCCCCTCTCGCCCTCTTGCCCCTCTTGGCCCTCTTGCCCCTCTCGCCCTCTTGCCCCTCTCGCCCTCTTGCCCCTCTCGCCCTCTTGCCCCTCTCGCCCTCTTGCCCCTCTCGCCCTCTTGCCCCTCTCGCCCTCTTGCCCCTCTCGCCCTCTTGCCCCTCTCGCCCTCTTGCCCCTCTCGCCCTCTTGCCCCTCTCGCCCTCTTGCCCCTCTCGCCCTCTTGCCCCTCTCGCCCTCTTGCCCCTCTCGCCCTCTTGCCCCTCTCGCCCTCTTGCCCCTCTCGCCCTCTTGCCCCTCTCGCCCTCTTGCCCCTCTCGCCCTCTTGCCCCTCTCGCCCTCTTGCCCCTCTCGCCCTCTTGCCCCTCTCGCCCTCTTGCCCCTCTCGCCCTCTTGCCCCTCTCGCCCTCTTGCCCCTCTCGCCCTCTTGCCCCTCTCGCCCTCTTGCCCCTCTCGCCCTCTTGCCCCTCTCGCCCTCTTGCCCCTCTCGCCCTCTTGCCCCTCTCGCCCTCTTGCCCCTCTCGCCCTCTTGCCCCTCTCGCCCTCTTGCCCCTCTCGCCCTCTTGCCCCTCTCGCCCTCTTGCCCCTCTCGCCCTCTTGCCCCTCTCGCCCTCTTGCCCCTCTCGCCCTCTTGCCCCTCTCGCCCTCTTGCCCCTCTCGCCCTCTTGCCCCTCTCGCCCTCTTGCCCCTCTCGCCCTCTTGCCCCTCTCGCCCTCTTGCCCCTCTCGCCCTCTTGCCCCTCTCGCCCTCTTGCCCCTCTCGCCCTCTTGCCCCTCTCGCCCTCTTGCCCCTCTCGCCCTCTTGCCCCTCTCGCCCTCTTGCCCCTCTCGCCCTCTTGCCCCTCTCGCCCTCTTGCCCCTCTCGCCCTCTTGCCCCTCTCGCCCTCTTGCCCCTCTCGCCCTCTTGCCCCTCTCGCCCTCTTGCCCCTCTCGCCCTCTTGCCCCTCTCGCCCTCTTGCCCCTCTCGCCTCTCTTGCCCCTCTCGCCCTCTTGCCCCTCTCGCCCTCTTGCCCCTCTTGCCCCTCTCGCCCTCTTGCCCCTCTCGCCCTCTTGCCCCTCTCGCCCTCTTGCCCCTCTCGCCCTCTTGCCCCTCTCGCCCTCTTGCCCCTCTCGCCCTCTTGCCCCTCTCGCCCTCTTGCCCCTCTCGCCCTCTTGCCCCTCTCGCCCTCTTGCCCCTCTCGCCCTCTTGCCCCTCTCGCCCTCTTGCCCCTCTCGCCCTCTTGCCCCTCTCGCCCTCTTGCCCCTCTCGCCCTCTTGCCCCTCTCGCCCTCTTGGCCCTCTCGCCCTCTTGGCCCTCTTGGCCCTCTCGCCCTCTTGGCCCTCTCGCCCTCTTGGCCCTCTCGCCCTCTTGGCCCTCTCGCCCTCTTGGCCCTCTCGCCCTCTTGGCCCTCTCGCCCTCTTGGCCCTCTCGCCCTCTTGGCCCTCTCGCCCTCTTGGCCCTCTCGCCCTCTTGGCCCTCTCGCCCTCTTGGCCCTCTCGCCCTCTTGGCCCTCTCGCCCTCTTGGCCCTCTCGCCCTCTTGGCCCTCTCGCCCTCTTGGCCCTCTCGCCCTCTTGGCCCTCTCGCCCTCTTGGCCCTCTCGCCCTCTTGGCCCTCTCGCCCTCTTGGCCCTCTCGCCCTCTTGGCCCTCTCGCCCTCTTGGCCCTCTCGCCCTCTTGGCCCTCTCGCCCTCTTGGCCCTCTCGCCCTCTTGGCCCTCTCGCCCTCTTGGCCCTCTCGCCCTCTTGGCCCTCTCGCCCTCTTGGCCCTCTCGCCCTCTTGGCCCTCTCGCCCTCTTGGCCCTCTCGCCCTCTTGGCCCTCTCGCCCTCTTGGCCCTCTCGCCCTCTTGGCCCTCTCGCCCTCTTGGCCCTCTCGCCCTCTTGCCCCTCTCGCCCTCTTGCCCCTCTCGCCCTCTTGCCCCTCTCGCCCTCTTGCCCCTCTCGCCCTCTTGCCCCTCTCGCCCTCTTGCCCCTCTCGCCCTCTTGCCCCTCTCGCCCTCTCGCCCCTCTCGCCCTCTTGCCCCTCTCGCCCTCTTGCCCCTCTCGCCCTCTCGCCCCTCTCGCCCTCTCGCCCCTCTCGCCCTCTCGCCCCTCTCGCCCTCTCGCCCCTCTCGCCCTCTCGCCCCTCTCGCCCTCTCGCCCCTCTCGCCCTCTTGCCCCTCTCGCCCTCTTGCCCCTCTCGCCCTCTCGCCCCTCTCGCCCTCTCGCCCCTCTCGCCCTCTCGCCCCTCTCGCCCTCTCGCCCCTCTCGCCCTCTCGCCCCTCTCGCCCTCTCGCCCCTCTCGCCCTCTCGCCCCTCTCGCCCTCTCGCCCCCTCGCCCCTCTCGCCCTCTCGCCACTCTCGCCCTCTCGCCCCTCTCGCCCCTCTCGCCCCTCTCGCCCCTCTCGCCCTCTTGCCCCTCTCGCCCTCTTGCCCCTCTCGCCCTCTCGCCCTCTTGCCCCTCTCGCCCTCTTGCCCCTCTCGCCCTCTCGCCCCTCTCGCCCTCTCGCCCCTCTCGCCCTCTCGCCCCTCTCGCCCTCTCGCCCCTCTCGCCCTCTCGCCCCTCTCGCCCTCTTGCCCCTCTCGCCCTCTTGCCCCTCTCGCCCTCTTGCCCCTCTCGCCCTCTTGCCCCTCTCGCCCTCTTGCCCCTCTCGCCCTCTTGCCCCTCTCGCCCTCTTGCCCCTCTCGCCCTCTTGCCCCTCTCGCCCTCTTGCCCCTCTCGCCCTCTTGCCCCTCTCGCCCTCTTGCCCCTCTCGCCCTCTTGCCCCTCTCGCCCTCTTGCCCCTCTCGCCCTCTTGCCCCTCTCGCCCTCTTGCCCCTCTCGCCCTCTTGCCCCTCTCGCCCTCTTGCCCCTCTCGCCCTCTTGCCCCTCTCGCCCTCTTGCCCCTCTCGCCCTCTTGCCCCTCTCGCCCTCTTGCCCCTCTCGCCCTCGCCCCTCTCGCCCTCTCGCCCCTCTCGCCCTCTCGCCCCTCTCGCCCTCTCGCCCTCTCGCCCCTCTCGCCCTCTCGCCCCTCTCGCCCTCTCGCCCCTCTCGCCCTCTTGCCCCTCTCGCCCTCTTGCCCCTCTCGCCCTCTTGCCCCTCTCGCCCTCTTGCCCCTCTCGCCCTCTTGCCCCTCTCGCCCTCTTGCCCCTCTCGCCCTCTTGCCCCTCTCGCCCTCTTGCCCCTCTCGCCCTCTTGCCCCTCTCGCCCTCTTGCCCCTCTCGCCCTCTTGCCTCTCTCGCCCTCTTGCCCCTCTCGCCCTCTTGCCCCTCTCGCCCTCTTGCCCCTCTCGCCCTCTTGCCCCTCTCGCCCTCTTGCCCCTCTCGCCCTCTTGCCCCTCTCGCCCTCTTGCCCCTCTCGCCCTCTTGCCCCTCTCGCCCTCTTGCCCCTCTCGCCCTCTTGCCCCTCTCGCCCTCTTGCCCCTCTCGCCCTCTTGCCCCTCTCGCCCTCTTGCCCCTCTCGCCCTCTTGCCCCTCTCGCCCTCTTGCCCCTCTCGCCCTCTTGCCCCTCTCGCCCTCTTGCCCCTCTCGCCCTCTTGCCCCTCTCGCCCTCTTGCCCCTCTCGCCCTCTTGCCCCTCTCGCCCTCTTGCCCCTCTCGCCCTCTTGCCCCTCTCGCCCTCTCGCCCTCTTGCCCCTCTCGCCCTCTTGCCCCTCTCGCCCTCTTGCCCCTCTCGCCCTCTTGCCCCTCTCGCCCTCTTGCCCCTCTCGCCCCTCTCGCCCTCTCGCCCCTCTCGCCCTCTCGCCCCTCTCGCCCTCTTGCCCCTCTCGCCCTCTCGCCCTCTTGCCCCTCTCGCCCTCTCGCCCTCTCGCCCCTCTCGCCCTCTCGCCCCTCTCGCCCTCTCGCCCCTCTCGCCCTCTCGCCCCTCTCGCCCTCTCGCCCCTCTCGCCCTCTCGCCCCTCTCGCCCTCTTGCCCCTCTCGCCCTCTTGCCCCTCTCGCCCTCTTGCCCCTCTCGCCCTCTTGCCCCTCTCGCCCTCTTGCCCCTCTCGCCCTCTTGCCCCTCTCGCCCTCTTGCCCCTCTCGCCCTCTTGCCCCTCTCGCCCTCTTGCCCCTCCCGCCCTCTTGCCCCTCTCGCCCTCTCGCCCCTCTCGCCCTCTCGCCCCTCTCGCCCTCTCGCCCCCCCCCGGCCCTCTCGGCCCTCGGCCCCCCCCCTCCCGGCCCTCGACCCCCCCCCTCCCGGCCCTCGGCCCCCCCCCTCCCGGCCCTCGACCCCCCCCCTCCCGGCCCTCGACCCCCCCCCTCCCGGCCCTCTCGCCCCTCTCCCACTTCCTCTTTTCCCCTGCCCTCTCTAAGAATGTAGTGTTTTTTAACAATGTCCACCAGGGGGCATGCATACCCCACTACTGTTTGCCAATGGCTCTGAGTAGGTATTCAAGGAGCCCGGTTGTTTAGTCTACGGTTAAGATATGGAATCAATTGAGGAGGCATTTTAAGATAACTCCACTGTGCGAGAATCATGTGTTTGAGCCAGGGTGGAGGGAAGTGGGGCTGGTCAAGGTGAGGGATTTGTATTTGGAGGAAGGGTTTGCCAGTCTGGAGGATCTAAGGAAGAGGGTAGAGCTGCTGGGGGGAGTGAGTGCAGGTATCTGCAGGTTAGGGACTTTGCTCAAACGGTCTGGAGGGGTTTCCCTACGTTGCCAGGATACACCCGGCTTTGAGCGACGGCTGCTCCCGGATGTGGAAGGGGAGGGAAGAAATGGGGATATATACAAGTTGCTGGGGGAGCAGGGAGGCGAGCGGGTGGTGAAGATCAAGGAGAATTGGGAAGTGGAGTTGGGAGGGGAGTTCACTTAGGGGGTATGGAGTGAGGCACTGCGTAGGGTAAACGGCTCTTGTGCAAGGATGAGCCTGATACAGTTTAAGGTGGTGCACATGGTGAATATGACTCGGGTGAGAATGAGTGGGTTCTTTCAGGGGGTAGCAGATGAGTGTGAGAGGTGTGGGCGGGGGCCAGCGAATCACGCGCATGTTTTGGGGTTGCGAAAAAAGATTCTGGGATGGAGTGTTCGCAGTCTTAGCCAGGATAGTGGAGGAGGGAGTGGACCCGGACCCTGTGGTGGCGATATTTAGGGTTTCAGAGAAGTTGGAGCTCATGGAGGAGGAAGGCCGATGTCGTGGCCATCACCTCTCTGATTCCCCGGGGTGGATTTTGCTGGAGTGTCGGTCGGCATCGTCACCAGGGGTAGCGGCTTGGTTTGGTGACCTGTGCGACTTCCTGCGTTTGGAGAAGATGAAGTATTGAGTTAACGGGCTCAGCAGGGGGGGGTTGAGAAAAGGTGGGGGATGTTTGTGACCGTGTTTGAGGAGCTGTTTGTCGCAGGGGGTTGGGGATGGGGGGGGAGAGAATGGAAGCAAACTGTACAGACCGAATAATTGGCTGTTGGGAAGTATGTTTCCCTGGGTGTTTATTTGCTGTAACCTGTTTTGATGCATACAACGTGCAAATTCCACACAGTCACTCGAGGTTCAAATTGAACCCGGGTCCCTGGTGCTGTGAGGCAGCAGTGCGAACCACTATCCGTGCACCGTACATAAGAACTTCAAAAAGGCGACTTCCGGATGCGGCTATGCAGAGCTAGGTCGCATATTCGGTAGCTCCCGCTTGGAACGGACTTTTGGGCTCTTTTGCAGGGCCCCCACGGCATTTGTTTGACATTTCCCGGTGTGGCAAGAGGACTGCAACACTCCCCTGACGGTGTCCCCCAGGAGTGTTGTGACTTTTGGCTGCCAGACCCGGCAGAAGCAGTGGAAGATTTGGCTGCAACAGGATAAACAGCATTTGCAGCATGCAAGCGGGGGAAGGGCAAGCTTAAAGCTGCAAACAGTCCTGAGGACCTTTATCAAAAGTGAATTCTAACAGCAGAGGGAACAACTGTGAAAAGATCTCACCAGGGCCACTGAAGAAGCGGGGACGAGGCTTCCGGTGGCGGCCATGGAGGAGTAGGTCACGCATTCGGCAGCTCCCATCTGGAACGGACACAAAGACCTTTTTCAGGAGTTTCCACGGACATTTTGGGGCAGATTGGTGAAGCGAATACTGCCAAAAGGATTCCCTCTCGAGACTTTTGGGCTCTTTTCAGGGCCCCCGGGGGCACTTTTTCGACGTTTCCCGGTGTGGGAAGGAGTTAATAATAGTTCCCCGTCAGTATATGGCTTTAACTAGGAGGGGGATGACAAAAAAGGTGGTGGTGGACCAGAAGAAGGGAGGGAAGGACAAAATGGCGGCGGGCGGAGACCAGGCAGCGTGGAGGCAGTGGGCGGAGGAGCAACAGGAGTGTATCCAGCGCTGCCTCAGAGAGATTAAAAAAGACCTGCTAGAGCCGATGGAGGTTTCTATTGATAAGCTGCTGGAGACACAGACGGCCCAGGGGGTGGCGATCCGAGAGGCTCAACAAAAGATCTCTGTCAATGAGGACGAGATCTTAGTCCTGGCGGTAAAGGTGGAGGCGCACGAGGCGCTCCACAAGAAATGGCAGGAGCGGTTCGGGGAGATGGAGAATCAGTCGAGGCGGAAGAATCTGCGGATTCTGGGGCTCCCGGAGGGGCTGGAGGGGCCGGACGTGAGGGCCTATGTGGTCACCATGTTGAATTCGCTGATGGGAGTGGGGTCCATTCAGGGGCCCCTGGAGCTGGAAGGGGCCCATAGAGTGCTGGCGAGGAGGCCGAAGGCTAACGAGCCTCCGCGGGCGGTGCTGGTGCGGTTCCATCGGTTCGTCGATCGGGAGTGTGTGCTCAGGTGGGCCAAGAAGGAGAGGAGCAGCAGGTGGGAGAACGCGGAGGTTCGAATATATCGGGACTGGAGTGCGGAGGGCCGGGTACAATCGAGCGAAGGCGGTGCTGCACAGGAAGGGGGTGAAGTTTGGCATGTTGCAGCCGGTGCGATTGTGGGTTACCTACAAGGACCGGCACCATTATTTTGAGTCTCCGGAGGAGGCGTGGGCCTTTGTTCAGGCCGAGAAACTGGACACAGACTGAGGGTCGGGATGGGCGATTGGGGACTGCGGTGGATATGTTATGCCTATTTTTGGTTCGGTGGGGGGGGCCTTTGCATTGTTTTGGATTTCTTTTTCTCTGTGTTTTTCTCTTTCGGGTTGGGGAGGGTGGATGGGGCTGGTTGGGCACTGTTTTGGTTGGTGGCGGGGCCTGGTAGGTGGAGAGCGCGGGATTTTTTTCCCGCGCCGAAGACTGGGGGGGACCGGGGCGGGGAAGCGAGGATTGTTTCCCGCGCTTAGAACGGAGGGGGAGAGCCTGTGAATGGGGAGCGGGAGAGGAGGGTGTGCCATACAATGGGAGGAGTTGAAGGGGAGGCGGGAGTGTCCGGGGTCAGCAGGAGTCAGCTGACTTGCGGAAGTGCAATGGGGGGAGTAAACCAGCTAGGATGGGTCCTTGCCGGGGGGGGGGGGGGGGGGGGGGGGGGGGGGTAGGGGGGAATAGAGTTGCTGCTGCTAAGATCAAGGAGGAGCTGGAGCGAGTGGGGTGGATCGAGACGGGGGTATGCCGCTGTGGGGAACGGGCCGGGTGTGGGGTGCGGGCGCGTGGCTGGCCGAGGAGGGGTCATGGCTAGCCGGCGGGGGAGGGGGGGAGCGGGTAGACCCCTGATCTGGCTGACAACCTGGAATGTAAGGGGACTGAATGGGCCGGTTAAGCGGGCCCGCGTGTTCGCGCACCTGAAGGGGCTCAAGGCGGATGTGGTTATGCTCCAGGAGACACACCTGAAGGTGGCAGACCAGGTAAGACTGAGGAAAGGGTGGGTAGGTCAGGTGTTTCACTCGGGGCTAGATGCCAAAAATCGAGGGGTGGCGATCTTGGTGGGATAGAAGGTGTTATTCGAGGCGTCGAGCACTGTGGCAGATAATGGCGGTCGGTACATAATGGTAAGTGGTAAGTTGCAGGGAGAGAGGGTGGTACTGGTCAATGTGTATGCTCCGAACTGGGACGATGCGGGTTTTATGCGGCGTATGTTGGGTCGGATCCCAGACTTGGAAGTGGGGGGCCTGATAATGGGGGGAGACTTTAACACGGTGTTGGATCCTGCACTGGATCGCTCCAGGTCTAGGACGGGTAGGAAGCCGGCGGCGGCTAGAGTGTTGAGGGGATTTATGGACCAAATGGGAGGGATGGACCCTTGGAGATTTGCAAGGCCGGGGGCTAGGGAATTTTCATTCTTCTCGCATGTCCATAAGGCTTATTCCCGGATCGACTTTTTCATTTTGAGTAGGGCGCTGATAGCGAGAGTAGAGGATACCGAGTATTCAGCAATAGCCATTTCGGACCACGCCCTGCATTGGGTGGACTTGGAGATGGGGGAGGAGAGGGACCAGCGCCCGCTGTGGCGCTTGGAGGTGGGGCTGTTGGCGGACGAGGAGGTGAGCGAGCGGGTCCAAGGAAGTATAGAGAGGTACTTGGAGACCAACGACAACGGGGAGGTCCGAGTGGGGATGGTATGGGAGGCACTGAAGGCGGTAGTGAGGGGAGAGCTGATCTCCATCAGGGCCCACAAGGAGCGGAGGGAGCGGGGGGAGAGGGAGAGGCTGGTGGGGGAGATGGTGAGGGTAGACAGGAGGTATGCGGAAGAACCTGAGGAAGGATTGTTGAGGAAGAGGCGCAGCCTCCAGGCCGAATTCGACCTGGTGACCA
Source organism: Scyliorhinus torazame (assembly GCF_047496885.1). NCBI lineage: Eukaryota > Metazoa > Chordata > Chondrichthyes > Carcharhiniformes > Scyliorhinidae > Scyliorhinus > Scyliorhinus torazame. Next base: position 157,228,120 of record NC_092716.1, read on the forward strand.
CCAGGAAGGCAGCGGTGCAGTGGAGGAAGGCCCAGGGGGCGGTCTACGAGTATGGGGAAAAGGCAAGCCGGATGCTGGCGCATCAGCTTCGGAAGCGGGACGCAGCTAGGGAGATCGGGGGAGTTAAGGACAGGGGAGGGAGCGTGGTTGGCATCAATGGGGTCTTCAGGGACTTTTATGAGGAATTGTACCGATCCGAGCCCCCACTGGAGGAGAGAGGGATGGGCCGTTTCCTGGACGAATTGAGGTTTCCAAAGGTGGAAGAGGGACTGGTGGCGGGACTGGGGGCCCCGATTGGGCTGGAGGAGCTGATCAAAGCGATAGGAAACAATGTGGGTCTTACAGACCGATTTCCTTGCGAAATGTAGATGCCAAGGTGCTGGCGAAGGTCTTAGCCACGAGGATTGAGGATTGTGTGCCGCAGATCATCCATGAAGACCAGACTGGGTTTGTGAAGGGGAGGCAGTTGAACGCGAATGTGCGGAGGCTTTTGAATGTTATCATGATGCCGGCGAGGGAGGGGGAGGCGGAGATAGTGGTGGCGATGGACGCTGAGAAAGCCTTCGATAGGGTAGAGTGGGGGTACCTGTGGGAGGGGCTGAAGAGGTTCAGGTTTGGGAAGGGGTTTCTCAGGTGGGTTAGGCTGTTGTGCGAGGTTCCGATGGCGAGTGTGGCCACAAATAGGAGGAGGTCCGAGTACTTTCGGTTGCACCGAGGGACGAGACAGGGGTGTCCCCTGACCCCTCTGGTCTTCGCACTGGCGATTGAACCCCTGGCTATGGCACTGAGAGAGTCGAGGAACTGGAGGGGGTTGGGGTGGGGAGGAGCACAGGGTGTTGCTTTATGCGGACGACCTGCTGCTGTATGTGGCGGACCCGGTGGGAGGAATGCCAGAGGTAATGAGGATGCTTAGGGAATTCGGGGACTTTCGGGGTACAGCTCAATATGGGGAAGAGCGAGCTGTTCGTAGTTCAGCTAGGGGACCAGGAGAGGGGGATTGGCGAGCTCCCACTAAAAAGGGTGGAGAGGAGTTTCAGATATTTGGGGGTCCAGGTGGCCAGGAGCTGGGGGGCCCTGCATAGGCTTAACTTTACAAGGCTGGTGGAGCAAATGGAGGAGGAGTTCGAGGTGGGACGCGTTGCCGCTGTCCCTGGCGGGTAGGGTGCAGTCAATCAAAATGACGGTGCTCCCAAGGTTTTTGTTCCTGTTCCAGTACCTCCCCGTGTTTATCCCGAAGGCTTTTTTCAGGCGGGTTAACAGAAGTATAATGGGATTTGTGTGGGCGCGAGGGACTCCGAGGGTGAGAAGGGTGTTCCTGGAGCGGAGTAGAGATAGGGGGGGGCTGGCGCTGCCCAACCTCTGTGGGTACTACTGGGCCACCAATGCGACAATGGTGCGCAAGTGCGTGATGGAGGGGGAGGGGGCTGCATGGAAGAGGCTGGAGACGGCGTCCTGTGTGGGTACGAGTCTGGAGGCGCTGGCAACTGCATCGCTCCCTCCAAGGAGGTATACCACGAGCCCGGTGGTGGTGGCGGCCCTCAAAATTTGGGGGCAGTGGAGGCGGCATAGGGGGGAAGTTAGGGCCTCGTCGTGGTCCCCATTACGGGGGAACCACCGGTTTGCCCCTGGAAGAACAGGTGGAGGGTTTTCGGGGTGGCACAGGGCAGGCATACGAAAGTTAGGGGACCTGTTCGTGGACGGGAAGTTCGTGAGCTTGGGTGAGCTGGAGGAGAAGTACGGGCTCACCCCGGGGAACACCTTCAGGTACTTACAGGTAAGGGCGTTTGCCAGACGGCAGGTGGTGGAATTCCCACGGCTACTGCCATACACAGTACAGGACAGGGTGCTCTCGGGGGATGGGTGGGATTGGGGAAGATCTCGGAAACTTACCAGGTGATGCAGGAGGAGGAGGAAGCCTCGGTGGTGGCGTTGAAAGGTAAGTGGGAGGAGGAGTTGGGAGAGGAGATCGAAGAGGGGACGTGGGCAGATGCCCTAGGGAGGGTGAACTCTTCCTCTTCATGCGCGAGGCTCAGCCTCATACAGTTTAAGGTGCTGCACAGGGCACACATGACCGGGACAAGGATGAGCAGGTTCTTTGGGGGTGAGGACAGGTGTGTTAGGTGCTCAGGGAGCCCAGCAAATCACACCCATATGTTCTGGGCATGCCCAGCGCTGGAGGAATTTTGGAAGAGCGTAGCGAGGACGGTGTCGAGGGTGGTAGGATCCAGGGTCAAACCGGGCTGGGGGCTCGCAATATTTGGGGTGGCAGAGGAGCCGGGAGTGCAGGAGGTGAAAGAGGCTGGAATTCTGGCCTTTGCGTCCCTGGTAGCCCGGCGGAGGATTCTCCTTCAGTGGAAAGATACGAGGCCCCCAAGTGTGGAATCCTGGATCAGCGATATGGCAGGGTTCATTAAATTGGAGAGGGGAAATTCGCCTTGAGAGGGTCGGTACAAGGGTTCTTTAGGCGGTGGCAACCGTTCTTAGACTTTCTGGCAGAACGCGAGACATTGGTCAATGGCAGCAGCAACTCTGGGGGGGAGGGGGGGGTGGTTTATGTTATTTACACTGGAGGGTCTGACGGGGTGTATACACCTGTTGTGTTAAGTCGGGGGTTAATGTTAATTTATTATTTATGTACGGGGGGGAGGGGTTTGGTGGGTTGTTTTTTTAGATTGTGTTTTGTATTTACCCCTGTTGGGTTCTTTTTTCTTCTTTTGTTATTGATATTTTATGAAAACCTTTAATAAAAATTATTTTTTAAAAAAAGAACCTCAAAAAGGCAATTGGATGTGTATTTGAGAGAGATTTATGCTGCAGCATTGTGGGAGAAAGTTTGTTTGTGGGAATAAAAGGGCAGCTCGTTTGAAGAGATGTCACAGGTATGGGTCAACTGTCATTCATTTGTGCTACATGATCCTCTTGCTCCCCCCCGCCCCCCCCCCTCACACTCTCACTGAGGGGATATGGGTCTTTGCTCCCCACCCCCTCAAGTAGATGCGATTCTTTGTCAACCCATTCTGAAGACATAATGCCATTTCTACCATGCCACCTATTGTTACTCACTAGATGCTGATGACAGGTAGCTCTGTTCATGACCTCATCCCTCAAAGCCCTCGCTGCCTGTTTGTTGTTTGATATCAAGACTCTGATTGAGACGCTTTACCCTCCAGTGAAATATTGGGAAGTCTGAAACCCTCAGTCTTTAACACCAGCTCCGTCCATTGCCACCGACCCCTCCCTGCCACTGTATGTGACTGACCCAGACTGTTCAGTCTACTCAACACTGAACTGAGCTCCCAACCCCACACCCACCATCTTAAAAGGCTGCCACTTTTCGCCTTTTATACATTGCTCAACGTTGCCGACCGTTCTTGAAACTTTTAACTCTACCATTTTTCTCTTTACATTCAATTATCCCATGCTCTCCTGACCAGCCTTCCATCTCCCAATCTTCATAAACATGAGCTCATCTATTCCCTGCATCCTAAATCTTGCCACATCCTGTTCACCATTGTCCCTCTGCTCACTAACCTCCACAGGGCCGGAAACCAAGTTTTAAAATGTTCATTCTTGTTTTCGAATCCTTCCATGGCCTCCTCTGCTTTCCCTAGCTCCTCCTGACCTCCATCCTGCTGATACCTCTGCATCCCTGCATATTTGGCCTCTTGCGCATCCCCGATTTCCTTCGCTCCACCGTTAGTGGCTGTGCTTTCAGCAGTCTGGAAATAGCTCTGAAATTCCCTCCCTAAGCCTCTTCGCTCTCTCTACCTGTCTCTCCTGCTTTAAGACATTTTATAAAACCTGCCTAATTGATCAAGCATTTGGTCACCTGTCCAAACAGCTCCTTCTTTGACTCATTATCAGTTGTCTGATTGTGTCTCTGTTTGATGCTTTTCTGGATTGAAGGCGCTATATGAATGCAAATTACTGTTGTTCAGGACTGTGGCAGGAGGGCAAGGGTGGTAATGCTGGGGAGTGGGACATGGTGCCGATGTAGGAGAGGTGGTTAATGAATGTGGTGGGGAAGATGTTCATGTTGCACGCCACAGTCACTAGATGGTGCAGAGATTTCAATTGTCAAACTTGAAAATGGACAACAATGTTACATTACAGCACCGACTAATCGACCCAACCAAAATTCGTCATCCACCCTTGCTTTCTTGCCAACCCAGTCAACCACAATTCCTCATCCACCGCCAATTCTTCACCGTTTGACCCACCCAACCGCGACACATCAACCTACAATCCATCAACACCTGGCTCATTGATCCATTCACCAAACAAATCTGCCATTTATCACCATTTGACCACCCACCCACCTATGAGCCAGTGACCACATCCTTTCTCCAAATTAGTAGTTTTTGGGTTTAAGCTTCACTTCAGGCCTTGAGCATGTAACCTAGACTAATACTTAAGTGCATTTGTGGGAAAACACTGCACAATCAAACAGCCGTCCTTGAGGTGAGACGCCAAATAATTCAAGCGAATGTAAAAGATTATCGTTTAAAGAAGAGCAGAGAGCTCTTCTCCTAAATTCCTCCTGAACTACCACTAAAAGGTGAACAGCTCCTTCCCAAATTACCACATTTGCTTAAACAATAGTGACGAGACTTGAGAAGAAATCCTTTGATGGTGAATACTTTTTGGAATGGTCTTGGAAGATCTTTAGCTGAAGAAATGAGAGTAGGAATGACTGCTGTCGATGTTATCATATGAATGTTTGACACTATCGCCTCTCGGCCTTTTGGCTAAAATGAGCGTGGGCTCAGCTGTAATGCCTGGATCTAGTACGTCTCTCTTGTGGGGACCATGAATTGGATTCAATTTGAATAGGTTTTTGGAGCAGGCAAGGAGCTGGATTAGGGGTTTAGCCCCATCTACACTCTTGAGCTCTGGCTTTGTAACTATGATTTAAAAAAAAAATTTTTTTTAATGAATGCTCGACACTGAAGTCAATGTTCCTTACCCTGCTGTTTTCAACTAACCTTTGTGTGTTTAATGTATTGGAACCCGTTTTGAATGTGCTCTGCCGGCATTCTTCATTACTTGTCTCTGGGAAATGAAGTTGCTGATGTACAGATGGAACAGCTAATGGGTTGAACAATGTCTGCTGATTTTGTTGGCTCATCTATGAAGGGTAAACTGAGTGCAAATTACCTTGATCTGGGTTTTGAAAGGTATTTATGCATGTTTAGAACTGTTTACGAGTCTACCTCCACTTCCAGGCCATTGTGCGCCCTCTTTGCAGATTACTCTGTGCCACTCCACAATGCCTCTTTCACATCCTCACAATCTTTTCAGCATTTTACTCTCCCGTACCAGCCTCCCCGAACAGGCGCCGGTATGTGGCGACTAGGGGCTTTTCACAGTAACTTCATTTGAAGCCTATGTGTGACAAGTGATTTTCATTTCATTTCTATGCATTCCGCATCTGTATATTGGAGAGGGTAGAGCATGTTCCATGCACTATTGCTGTGGTATATTAATATTGTGCTTATAGTATTGGATAGTACAGCATACAGTTTAGTGCTTTATATCTGACACTGCTGTATTACCATATGTAGGATGCAGTCGTAATTCTTGAAATTTTTGTTCTCTGACTACATTAGGGCTTTTGTTACTCTGCGCATTTGTCAAAATCAAGTGATTGAGAATATATATGCATAAATCCAAGCTCTCTGCCCTCCCATACGTGGAAATTCCAAATTATACACAAGAACCATATATTCATGCATTGAACATGAAACCCTTGTGTGCATACAAAGAGGTGAGTGAACACTATGAACACAAAATAGAAGGATAATTACACCTAGGAGTGAGACTGGAATCTAATGGAAGGGTTCACATGGTTTATTTATAGAATAATGAATATCTGGTCTTTGTTACAGGCTGGAATTTAATGCATAGGTTCTTGAGGTTTTTGCAAGAAACTGTCTCCAGACAGTCAGGAAGGGTTAACGGTCACTTTGTAAAGGGCAAGAGATCTTCATCCGCCCCAAATCTGGTAGCTACCCTATTGCATGGTACACAAAGCGCCTGAATGGGTCAAAGATCTCGGCCAAGTCATGGGAGTCCCTTATGACCGTCTGAAATGGAGAAGGTTCATCCAGGAGGAAACTTTGAGATACTTCATCATCGGTAACTTGCTGAGGAGAGTGCACAAACTCTCAAATAGCCCCTCTACCCAACCCTTCGAGGGCCACTTACTCTATATGTGGAAGAATCTGTAGGTCGCATATTGGTTTCTGAGATGGCTGATAAGTCCATCGAGCTGAAACAAGTCATCCTCGACCCAAGGGACTGCTCAAGGGGAAGAAGAACACAAGCTCCCAACAAAGAGCCAGAAAACTCCAAATTGCTGCTTTACTCTTGGGAGCTTTCCTGCCTCAGCATCAACCTGCCTCTAAATGCATGGGGCCACCATCACCTAAAAGTTTCCCTCCAAGTCACAAGCTATCCTGACGTGGAACATTATTGCTGTTCCTTCACTTCGCTGGACCAAAAGCCCCTCCCTAACAGCACGGTGGGTGTACGTACACCGCATGGAGTTCAATGGCTCAAGGCAGCAGCTCATCACCGCCTCCTCACAAGCGCAATTAGAGATGGGCAACAAATACTGGCCTTGTCAGCAATTTCACAAAAGAGTATAAAAAATCATTTACTAAAGAGTTGATGTGACACAGGAGGTCCCAGATTTGATCGGAGGTCTGTGCTGAGTTTAGTGTTCACAGCTATGACCTTGCCATCGGTTGAGTTTGTGACTTGCTGGGAACTTGCATGTTTGGTGGGCTTGGATTTGGATTGTAATGTGACAATAGGAAAATGGAGAAAAGAATGAGTGGCAACAGAAGGAAATAAAATGCACTGTGCCTTTTAAAACCTCCCATCTTTCACAAGCCTTGCTGACATGTATTTGTAAATGTTTGTGGGTTTTTAAGTCAGAAACTGTTGATGCGACCCTACATGTTGACTCATTTGGGCAGCCTCAGGAGGGCAGGGAGCTTGTTTTGTTTTGGTGTGTGGGTGGGTGATTACAGGTGGTGTTGAGTGTGTCACCGGATTCCCCTCTCCCCCTGCCCTTGACATTGTAACATGGAAAGGTCATGGTCATATTTGGGACTCCCTGGGCGCGATTCTCTGCTCCCGCGCCATTTCAGAGAATCGTCTGGGTCGCCAAATTTTCCTGCGACGCCGGTCCGAAGCCCTCCCGCGATTCACGGAAGCGGCCAGATCGGCACAATCGCGTTTTGCGCGGCGCGGTCCAGTGAATCGCCCGAGACAGCCAAAATGGCGATTCACCGGTACCCCCGCGATTCTCAGTGTCGGATGGGCTGAGCGGCCTGCTCAAAACGGCGGGTTCCCCCGGCGGCGTCCACACCTGGTCGCTGCCGGCGGGAACAGCGCGAGAACGCTGGGGGGGGGGGGGCGGGATCCTGCACGGGGTGGGGGGGGAGATTCTGAACGGAGGGGGTGCCTCAAATGGGGTCTGGCCCGCGATCAGTGCCCACTGATCATCGGGCCGGCCTCTCTGCTCTGAAGGGGGACCTCCTTCCGCAGCCCCCGCAAGATTCGTCAAACATCATCTTGCGGGGCAGACTCGGGGAGGCTGGCAACCGCGCATGCACGGGTGACGGCAGTTATGCGGCGCCGGCCGCGTCATGTATGCGGCGCCACCTTTACGCGGCGCCAAGGCCTGGCACGCGTAAATGACGCGGCGCTGCTCCTAGCCCACTTTCGGGCCCTGAATCGGTCGGGATAGGGGCCGTTTCGCGCCGTCGTGGACCTCGACGGCGTTCACGACGGCGCGAACATTCTGTCTCCATTTCAGAGAATTGGGCCCCCTGGATCAGAAGAAATTCTAATTTAGTAACGTGTGAGAAACAATGAACCTTATCGTTCTGTGAAAGCGGAGCTCCTTTCTATCAGGAAGTGTGAAGTTTAGTGCTTGTGGTTAAAGGGATTGTATCATCCTGTGTTAACGTATTGCGATCTGTCAAGTTCTTGGTCAGGAATTGATGCAGGATGACCTTAGGGTGAATGTATAATTACTGATAATTCACCAGTGCACTGTGTTATGTTATTAACCCTGTGGGATCTACCTATGGGCCATTGTGTGGCTTCACCCCAGGGGATATGTTGGGGCATGTACGGGCTCCGTCCATGGCTCCACCCCCTTTACAGGAAGTATAAGAGCTGCTGACCGGGGCCGCCTACAGTGTTGTACCGGTCACAGGCAGGCTCAGTTCTAAGCTGATTAAAACCATGGTTTACTTCTCCCCGTGTCTTCGAGTGAATTGATGGTCGCATCAATTTAATCAGCTTAAAATACTACTATGGAATCAGTCCTCAAACTTGACAGACTGGAACTTGATCCACAGGCCGTGGAGGCGAAATACATTTTTTCACATTGGCTTCGATGCTTCAAGGCCTATCTCGCCGCGTCGTCTACACCATCTGACACTGACGAACAGAAGCTGAGCCTCCTCCACGCACGGGTGAGCCATCGTATTTCTGTCCAGCTCGACGAAGCCTTTACAGAGGCCCTCGCACTACTCGAACGCCTCTATGTGCGGCCTGTGAACTAGGTAGACGTGCGACACGTCTTCACCACTCGCCGCCAGCGCCCCGGGGAGTCGCTAGATGATTACCTACACGACCTCAAAGCCCTCGCGCGCAACTGTAACTACCAGGCCATTACGGCCACTCAGCACATGGAGCTCGCTGTCCGAGACGTTTACGTGGCGGGGGTCTGACAGCGCCTGCTCGAAAAAGGGGCCCAGGATCTGGACGACACGGTAAAACTGGCTGCCTCTCTGGAGGCAGCTTTTCAGAGCCTTACTGCGTTCCCGGCCGATCACGCGACCCCCTCGTGGGCCCCCGACCCGAGACTACCCCAGGCCCGTGCCGCGCGGCTGCCCGCCCATCATGGGGGGATACCCTGCTACTTTTGCGGCCAGTCCCAACACCCCGACTGCACTGCCCGGCCCGCAACGCGAACTGCAGCAGCTGCGGGCGAAAAGGCCCCCGACCCGAGACTACCCCAGGCCTGTGCCGCGCGGCTGCCCACCCATCATGTGGGGCTACCCTGCTACTTTTGCGGCCAGTCCCAACACCCCCGACTGCACTGCCCGGCCCGCAACGCGAACTGCAGCAGCTGCGGGCGAAAAGGACATTTCGCCAAGGCCTGCCTGGCCAGGTCTAAGAACTCTGTAACTCACAGACCCGATCCTCAGACTCTCAGGCCCGCAGACCCCGCAAGGTGGCAGCGGGTCTGCCGACTCCGCCTCGGCATAACATGTGCGACTCATGGGGGCCACCATCTTGGCCATCCTCCCCCACGCGGCCGGCCACGTGCGATCCATGGGGGCCGCCATCTTGGATGCCATCATCCTCACGGCCCGCCACGCTCGACCAACGGGGGCCGCCATCTTAGCCGCCATCTGCTACGCTGCTCGACGCGTACGACCTACACGGACAGCAATTGCGGGGCCGCCCCAGCACCTCCGATCACGCCACTGGCTACCCACACCTCAGCGCGATCACCCTGGACCAGTCGCGACCTAAGCACCTCCGGAGCTCCATGATGGCCGTCCGGGTTAACGGGTACGAGACACCTTGCCTTTTCGACTCCGGGAGCACAGAGACATGGTAAGACGCTGCTCGCTCCCAATATTCCCGACGCAACAAACCATATCCCTCTCCTCTGGGTCGCACTCGGTGCAAATCCAAGGGTGCACTACTGGAACCCTAGCGATCCAGGGCGCTGAGTACGCTAATTTTCAACTATATGTGCTCCCAGACCTCTGCGCTCCTCTCCTCTTAGGACTCGATTTTCAGTGCAACCTCAGGAGCCTATCTCTTAAGTTCTGGGGGCCCCTGCCCCCGCTCACCATATGCAGCCTCGCGACCCTAAAAACCGACCCCCCCCCCCCCCCTTCGCAAACCTCACCGCTGATTGCAAGCCAGTAGCCACCAGATGCAGGCGGTATAGCATGCAAGACAGTTAGGTCCGAGGTCCAGTGTCTCTTGTGGGAGGGGATCATAGAGACCAGCAATAGCCCCTGGAGAGCTCGGGTGGTGGTCATCAAGACCGGGGAAAAGTTCCAGATGGTGGTTGATTACAGCCAGACCATTAACCGCTTTACCCAACTCGATGCGTACCCTCTTCCCCGGATTGCAGCCATGGTAAATCAGATCGCGCACTACGGCGTGTTCTCCACGGTGGATCTGAAGCCTGCATACCACCAGCTCCCAATCCGCCTGGAGGACCGGAACTGCACCGCATTTGAGGCAGACAGCCGCCTTTTCCATTTCCTCCGGGTCCCCTTTGGCATCACGAATGGGGTTTCGGTGTTCCAACGAGCGATGGACCGAATGGTGGACCAGTACGGGCTGCGGGCCACGTTTCCGTACTTAGACAATGTCACCATCTGCGGCCATGATCAGCAGGACCACGACGCCAACCTCCACCAATTCCTCCAAACCGCTCAAAAACTCAACCTCACCTACAACAAGGAGAAATGTGTTTTCCGCACAACCAGGCTAGCCATCCTCGGCTACGTCGTGGAAATCGGGGTCCTAAGGCCCGACCCTGACCATATGCGCCCTCTCCTCCAATTCCGTCTCCCTCACTGCCCCCCGGCCCTGAAGAGGTGCTTTGGATTTTTCTCCTATTACGCCCAGTGGGTCCCCCAGTATGCGGACAAAGCCCGCCCACTTTTTAAGGCCACCCTCTTTCCGCTGGCAGCCGAGGCTCGCCATGCCTTCAACTGCATCAAGGCGGACATCGCCAAAGCTGCAATGCGCGCGGTGGACGAGTCTGCCCCCTTCCAGTTGGAGAGCGACGCCTCAGAGATCGCTCTCGCCGCCACCCTCAACCAAGCAGGCAGACCGGTAGCGTTTTTTTCACGCACCCTCACCACCTCCGAAATTCGACACTCCTTGGTCGAAAAAGAAGCCCAAGCCATCGTGGAAGCTGTGCGGCACTGGAGGCACTACCTCGCTGGTAGGAGGTTTACCCTCGTCACCGACCAACGATTGGTTGCCTTCATGTTTAACAATACGCAGCGGGGCAAGATCAAGAATGATAAGATCTTGAGGTGGAGAATCAAACTCTCCACCTATAATTACGATATAGTATATCGTCCTGCGAAGCTCAACGAGCCCCCAGATGCCCTGTCCCGCAGCACATGCACCAGCGCGCAAGATGAGGGGCAGCACAGTAGCATTGCGGATCGCACAATTGCTTCACAGCTCCAGGGTCCCAGGTTCGATTCCGGCTTGGGTCACTGTCTGTGCGGAGTCTGCACATCCTCCCCGTGTGCGCGTGGGTTTCCTCCGGGTGCTCCGATTTCCTCCCACAGTCCAAAGATGTGCAGGTTAGGTGGATTGGCCATGAAAAATTGCCCTTAGTGTTGGGTGGGGTTACTGGGTTATGGGGATATGGGGGGAGGTGTTGACCTTGAGTAGGATGCTCTTTCCAAGAGCTGGTGCAGACTCGGGCCGAATGGCCTCCTTCTGCACTGTAAATTCTATGATAATCTATGATGACCGACTACGGGCTATCCACGATGACCTCTGCCACCCCGGGGGTCACCCGGCGCGCCCATTACATCAAGGCCCGCAACCTGCCCTACTCCACCGAGGAGGTCAGAGCTATAACGAGAGACTGCCAGATCTGTGCGGAGTGTAAACCGCACTTCTACCGACCGGATAAGGCCCACCTGGTAAAGGCATCCCGGCCCTTTGAACGCCTCTATCGATTTCAAAGGGCCCCTCCAATAACCGCAACATGTACTTCCTTAACATCATAGATGAGTTCTCCCGCTTCCCGTTTGCCATCCCCTGCCCTGATAGGACCACCCCCACTGTCATTAAAGCCCTGCATAGTGTCTTCACCCTGTTTGGTTTCCCCAGTTATGTCCACTGCGACAGGGGCTCGTCGTTCATGAGCGACGAACTGCGTCAGTACCTGCTCAGTAAGGGCTTCGCCTCGAGCAGGATTACCAGTTGTGACCCCAAGGGAAATGGACAGGTGGAGAGGGAGAACGCTACGGTCTGGAAGACCGTCCTACTGACCCTGCGGTCCAGGAATCTCCCAGTTTCTCACTGGCAGGAGGTCCTCCCCAATGCACTCCATTCTATTGGGTCCCTCCTTTGCACGGCCACAAACCAGACTCCTCATGACCGTTTGTTTGTTTTCCCTAGGGGAGCTACCTCGGGCCTCGCTTCCGCCCTGGCTGATGACACCAGGTCCAGTCCTCCTCTGAAAACATGTTCGGAACCATAAGACCGACCCCCTGGTAGAGAGGGTCCAGCTCCTGCACTCCAACCCACACTATGCGTACGTCGAACACCCCGATGGCCGGCAAGATACCGTCTCCCTCCGGGACCTGGCGCCCGCAGGCTCCAACACCACTCCCATCACTGCATCCCCCACACTATGTCCCGTCCAACCTCCCATGTTCAGCGCCCCCACCCCTATATGGTTCCCGCACTCCCTCCCACCCGCCGCACCGGTCCACCGGAATGAAGCTCCGCAAGAGCCGCTCCCAGAGTCCACCCCTGTGCCTGCTCCGGACCCACTTCCACAGCCACCAAAGCGGCTGCAACACCAGTGCTTCGGCGGTCGCAACGTACGATCCGGGCACCGGACCTACTGAATCTATGAGCCCATCACCCCCGCCGGACTTCATTTTTAAATAGGGGGTGAATGTGGTGAATGTATAATTACTGATAATTCACCAGTGCACGGTGTTATGTTATTAACCCTGTGGGCTCTACCTATGGGCTATTGTGTGGCTTCACCCCAGGGGATATGTTGGGGCATGTATGGGCTCTGCCCATGGCTCCACCCCCTTTACAGGAAGTATTAGAGCTGTTGACCGGGGCCGCCTACAGTGTTGTACCGGTCACAGGCAGGCTCAGTTCTAAGCTGATTAAAACCACGGTTTACTTCTAATATATATATAAATATATATATATATATATATATATGACACATACATACTATGTATTAAGGTAAAAGGTAAAGGCGCCATAGTCCCAGATAACCTTTCCGCTTTGAGGAGGAGAGCTGACTGGTGGTGATTTAACCTGAGGATCACCACACCTCGGGCGAGGAGCAAGGTGGAGAAGGCGGGGCCTTCATGAATAACCTCAGCTGGTACAGGAATTGAACCCGCACTGCTGGCTTCGCGTGTTGTTATATTATCACATGTTATTATGTGTATGTATGTGTATATATATATATATATATATTTATATATATGTATATATAAAACACACGCATATATATCTTAAATTTGCATTTACAAAATGCCTTCTGTGCGCTCTCAAAGCACTTTACACCAAATTAAGTCCATTTAAATGCAGTCACCGTTATAACGTAGGAAATTAGTTAATTTGTGCACAGCCACCTTCCACAAACAGCACTCTGATAATGACCAGATAATTTGTTTCCAGGTGTTGGTTGAGGAATAAATACTGGCCAGGGCACTGGGGAGAAATCCCCTGCTCTTCTTTAAAATAGTACCGTCACATCTTTTAAACCGCCTGAGAGGCAGGTGGGCCTTCGGTGTATAACTGCTCACCAGGATGGTGGTACCTCTGACAGTGCAGCACCCCAGCATTGAGTCGTCAGTCTGGACGATGTGCAGCAGGGCTTGAACGTACTGGCTGTTGACTAGGTGAGAGCAGGGGCTTTTCACAGTAACTTCCTTTGAAGCCTACTTGTGCAATAAGCGATTTTCATTTCATTCATTATTATAAAGTTGGAGCATGAGGGGTTCCTTTGTTAAACCATCGCCATCTTACCTTGAAAGAATCCTCTGACATTTTGGTTTTTAAAATGAATGAGAAAACCTTGGTGAGTTCACAGTCTGCTGTCAGCACCTGGCTAGCAAACATTATGCAAGGTGGAAAAACAGAAGAGGTTGGAGGGAGCTGGCCTGGGAGCTTTTCAATATACACAAACACACCACTGACAAAGAGGAGAAAGTAATGTAATTAACTGGTGAAAGGAAAACAGCGTGTCTCCGTGTGTGGCACAATGGGCCACGTGGGCTGCCACTCGCCTGGCCTTTCCTGCATCATTACCTGGCTGAATACGGGAGAGAAGTAAAGAATCCTGTAATCTGCATCCAGAGCTGTAGACCTAAACCACCCCCCCTCCCCCTCCATCTCATCCCAGCAAAACCATGACAACCAGAGGCAGCTTGTTGAAGGTGCCATTCAGAAAGCCTGGCTTTCTAATGATATCTGGCACTTGGATCAGCAGCAGACAGTCATATTCAAATACTGGTGTAAAGGGCCATCTTAGGAATGCTCATTTCTCTGAGCATGTTGTGTCTGTGTTAATGTGCGTCTATATTCATTGTCTTTATTAGTCCATCGACAGAACAATTCACCCTGGACATATTCACTCCCCACCACATCCTGATTACGAATGGTAAATAACACCGCATTTAGCAGCAGAATGCCAGCTATCTTGTAGTCAGCAAGTAATTCTCTTCGTGGTACGAATGCCTGCTGCACACTGTGGGTTTTAAATGGCCGAGTCACATTTCACATGGTCTCACAAGGTGTAGGATTGAGAAGTCATCAGAAGTAAGCCAAATACAACAAATCTATTAATTTGCTGATTTATGAGGTCATTATTTCGGTTGTTCTGAACTAATCAAAATAATTTGCAGCAAAACATTGTGCTGTTCCTTCAGCTGACTGCTGTTGTATTTCAAACTTTAGGACACAGGGCGTGTGCCAGTATTTGTGGGTCTCGGGGAGTGTTGCCCCTATTTGTGGGGTCTCTGGGAGTGTTGCCCCTATTTGTGGGGTCTCTGGGAGTGTTGCCCCTATTTGTGGAGTCTCTGGGAGTGTTGCCCCTATTTGTGGAGTCTCTGGGAGTGTTGCCCCTATTTGTGGAGTCTCTGGGAGTGTTGCCCCTATTTGTGGAGTCTCTGGGAGTGTTGCCCCTATTTGTGGGGTCTCGGGGAGTGTTGCCCCTATTTGTGGGGTCTCTGGGAGTGCTGCCCCTATTTGTGGGGTCTTGGGGAGTGTTGGTCCTATTTGTGGGGTCTCGGGGAGTGTAGCCCCTATTTGCGGGGTCTCGGGGAGTGTTGCGGATATTTGCATCAGTATCAGTAATTAGAGATATCTGAGAGCATGACGGTATGCTTAGATATTGAGTCCAGTAGCAGGAGCAATGATTTGATTTCTGTGTCCGGGGGTATGTCGCCAGGGAGCCTGTGCACTAACTCCATGTTCCCATAGTCTGTGTACAAGCTGGCCGCTCTAAATCATGCGCAGAAACATTTAAAGGGCCCACCTTGTCGAATGGATGTGCAATGCACAATCAAACAGATATTTGAGGGGATGTGCAAGAAAAGGTTTAATGTTGGTTGAGTGTTCAAGATGCGGGGGGGAGCATCAAGAAGCAAAATTGTTGGACTGGTAAAATGGGATGATCGAGCAGGGATCAGCAGCAGAGACTTCTCGTTGAAACTGCCTGGGGTGCTTGGTTCAAAACCAGCAGCCCTAACGGGCAGAAATGCTACCACTGAGCCAAAAGGTAGCTAAAAATGAATGACCTGCCAGATTTGACCTGCAGCTCTTACGCTGAACAGCTCCAGCAACTGGAGTCAAATGTTGAAGCTACCATGGCCACATTCGGTTTCATGTTTTACCATCATCCTCTCTGGATATTACTGTTCTCCGACAGCAACACACAGAATGGAAAAACGTAGCAGTCGACCATATGGTTCTTCGAGCCTGTTCTGCCATTTTTTCCGAAAATGGCTGATTTTCAATTCGGATCCACTTTACTGCCGTTCCCCATATCACTTCATTCGCTGATCTATCCCAGCCTTAAATATAGGGTGGGGTTCTCTAGCTGCACCCACCCAGCGACCGGAAATTTCCGCCCAAAGTCAATGGACCTTGCATGGTTCGCTTCCCACCCGTGGTGATCTGACCGCAGGTGGGGTAGAAGAATCCAACCCAAACTCAACGATGGAGCACACATAACCCTCTCTGAGGTGGAGAATTCCAAAGATTCATAACCTTGTGAGTGAAGAAATTTCTCATCGTCTCAATCCTAAGTAATTGACCCCATTCCTATTCCTTGAGGATTTGACCCCATATTCTGAATTCCCCAGTCAGGGGAAATATGATTCTACCTGCAAATCCCCTTCAGAATCTTCTATGTTTCAATGAGATAACCTCTCATTCTTCTGAACTCCGGAGGGCATAGGCCCAGTGTACATGGCCTCTCATTGCCGGACATCCGCCTCATTCCAGGAACCAATCGAGTGAACCTTCGCTGTATTGCCTGCAGCAGGAGTATATTCTTCCTTAATTACGGGGACTAAAACTATGCACACTGTTCCAGCTGTGGCCTCGCCAAAACCCTGTACAATTGTGACATGACTACCTTGTTCTTGTACTCCAATACCCTCGTAATAAAGGCCAACATGCCAGTTACTTTGCTAATTTCTTGCTGCAGCTACAAGCTAACATTGTGTTCCTTGTTTGACTGCCATCAAAGTCTCAGTGAGCAATCCATTCCGTTACTTTGTCCCCTGACTCCACATTAAAGATAAAGATCCTTTATTGTCACAAGTAGGCTTACATTAACATTGTAATGAAGTTACTGTGAAAAGCCCCTAGTCGCCATATTCTGGCGCCTGTTCACAGTGAAGTTACTGTGAAAACCCCCTAGTCGCCATATTCTAGCACCTGTTCAGGTACACATGGTAGAATTTAGAATTCTCAGCTGATATGGGAATTGAACCCGCGCTGCTGGCCTTGTTCTGCATCACAAACCAACTGTCTAGCCCACTGAGCTAAACCAGCCCTGCATTCTCTGATCTTATTCATTAGCCTATTCTGGGAACCTTATTGAAGGCCTTTTGAAAATACAGATAAAGTACATCTCCCGTATTACTATTGTCTACTCTGTTACCTCCTCAAAGAAATCAGTAAAGTTGGTCAGGTAAGATTTTCCCTTTTGAAGTCCATGTTGACTATTTATTGTTATATTTTTAATTTACAGATGTTCTTCTATTCTCTCCTTTACTAGGTATTCCATTTATTCACCTACCACCAATATTAAGCTGTTTACCGGTTTGTAATTCCCTGGAAACGTTATGTCCCCTTAAATATAGGAAATATGTTAGCTGTCTGCCAGTCCTCTGGCACTGCATCCTTTTGTAACACATTGTTACTTCCAGCACTGAAGGTGGGCATAAATAATTTTTTTGCCTGTTTATTTGTAAACAATATATCTCAAACTAATGGATGTTTTCAATGAAACCTGATTCACAAGGTATGTCCCAAGCAAGAACCAGTTAGATTTTGGCAAGGATGTGGATCCAGATCCTTTTGGGAGATAGGCCAAGTTGACTCTTTTTTTTGTTGTTGAATGCTGAGGGTTGTTTTATTTAGAATGTTGTGGATTGTCTTGGCTGCTGTGGGACAATTTATCACAGCTGGCAAAATGCAAGCCGTGTTTCCGGGCAGGTTGTTGGATGTGGATTGGCCTGAAGCCTCCACAGTGAGATGGAAGCTCTTGGTTAGAAAGTTTTTTTTTCAGTTTTGTAGTTATAGAGCAACAATCATGCAGGGAAATGCCCTCGAGGAAGATTTCGTAATTGTAATAATGTTGAGTCAATACAACTTGGCGGAGGTATGTGCTCTACAATTCACTTGTTAAATATGTGTAGCACTGCCTCTGGTAACTCTTTTCTGGATTATTTTAAAACTCCACCTGGACCGAGCCTTAATCCTTTTCAAGTTTGGTTATATGGTACTATTTCCATCCTAACCTTTTGTTTTATTGATGTGCCGCTAAAATGTTTTGCTATTGTGTTTCATGTTCCTTGATTTTAATTTCATAGATTCTCTTTTTGTCTTAAATTTGTCTTTTTGTCATCCCTAAACTTCAGTTGTTCCTTTAAGCCTTTATTCATCCATAGAGTCTGGCTAGTTTTCAGGTTGTTTTTTTCCTTATAGTGGAATATGTTTTTCCTGCATTCTATTGAGTAACAATTAAAGCCTGCCATTACCATTTACTCTTGCTCTCCATTTCCTGTACATTAACTAATCTCCATTTGTGCTAATATATCCTACCAACTCCATAATCCCTTATCTTGTGTATTAACCTGTTATGTCGCATTTTACCGAATATCTTTTAGAAATCCAAGTATATCACATCTACCTTCATCCCCTTGATCTACTCTACTAATTATGCCCTCAAGCAACTCAAATAAATTTGCCAAGTACTATCTCCCTTTTGTGCAACTATGTTGACGCTGCCCAACCATGCTACAATTTTCCAAGTGAATTAGGGCAGCACGGTGGAGCAGTGGTTAGCATTGTTGCCTCACGCCGCCGAGGACCCGGGTTCAATCCGGGCCCCAGGTTACTGTCCTTGTTGAGTTTTCGCATTCTCACCGTGCCTGCATGGGTCTCACCCCCACAACCCAAAGATGTGTAGGGTAGGTGAAGTGGCCATGCTAAATTGCCCCTTAACTGGAAAAAAAGAATTGGGTACTCTAAATTTATTTTAAAAAGTGAATTATTTTGACTTTTTAAAAATAGATTCCAGCATTGTTCTAGCTATTGATGTCAGGCTAACTGGCCCCATAGTTCCCAATTCTCTCTTGACCTCCTTTTGTGAACAGAGGTA
This sequence comes from Scyliorhinus torazame, assembly GCF_047496885.1. Lineage (NCBI taxonomy): Eukaryota > Metazoa > Chordata > Chondrichthyes > Carcharhiniformes > Scyliorhinidae > Scyliorhinus > Scyliorhinus torazame. The sequence goes on from NC_092716.1 coordinate 157,246,805, forward strand.
TGACAACTTCCAAACTGCTGAAACTGTTCTAGACTCTTAAGGAATTTTGGAAAATGATAAACAGTGCGTTCACTCAATTTGCCTTTACCTCATTTAGGGGATGGAAGACATCGGATCCTGGGAATTTGTTTGGTTTTAGTTCCTCACGTTTCTCCAATACTTTTTCTCTGACATTAATTACTTCAAGAGGGATAGAATAGTTTATTCATGTTATTATTACAGGGATTAAGTGACCTATACGTGCTCTATTATAGGCATTAGAAAGTTTGTTTATATTAGATTATGTGGGATAGAATATTTGATACAATAACCAGAATTCAATGTTCCTCTTTATACATTCCCTCAATAGAATATTTGTATATACTGTATTATGGGATGGTATACCCATTCTAATGCACAACAAACTACAGAATACCAGTCATATATTATACAATAGGGTATTGAATATTGGAACAAGGATAGAATGTGACTTAGTTGGTGTATGGTTGTATGTAGGATTCTCTGTTTTATGGGTAGGGATTTCATGTATGTCAGTATTTTATGGTTTTGAATTGTCTCTATATATTACACATATACATATACAGCTAGTGTGCCAGCTATACATTAAGTTGGTCTCTCATGTTGTTTCCAAGCCAAGTAGCCCCTTGCTATCTGAGACATGCTGTGACCATACTATCAGAAGCAGCTTAGATCTAAATTTAACTCGGGAAAGAGAGACTGTGTCCTCATGGCATGAAAAGGAAGCTCAGTGCTGCAGTGTCACAAGCCATGAACGCACTCAGCAGAAGGAATCAGGTTAATAGTCTTGCTGCACTTTGGCACTCGCTCAACCTCAGCTGGAGTATTGCGTTCATTTCTGGGTGCCACACTTTAGGAAGAATGCGAAGGCATTGGAGAAAGTTCAAAAATAATTCATGAGAATGATTCCAGGGATGAGCTTCAGTTACAAAAATAGATTTGGACTGTTTTCCTCGGAGAAAAGGGGACTGAGAGGAGTTTGATAGAGGTATTCAAATCATAATTGATGGGCAACACGGTGGCACAGTGGGTTAGCCCTGCTGCCTCACGGCGCCGAGGTCCCAGATTCGATCTTGGCTCTGGGTCACTGTCTGTGTGGAATTTGCACATTCTCCCCGTGTTTGCATGAGTTTTGCACCCACAACCCAAAAATGTGCAGGGTACGTGGATTGGCAACGCTAAATTGCCCCTTAATTGAAAAAAATAATTGGGTACACTAAATTTATTAAAAAATAAGTCATAACTGATCCGGACAGAGCAGATGGGGGGGGACTCGTGAAAAGATTGAGAACCAGAGACCACAGATAGTCATTTGCAAATCAAGCGAAAGCGGTACGAGGAAAAACGTTTTCACGCCGTGAGTAGTTCTACTCTGGAATGCACTGCCCTGAGGATGTGCTGGAAGCAGGTTCAATTGAAGCATTCAAAAGGGAATTAGACTTATCTGAAATGGCAGAAGGCACAGCATTACGGAGAAAGCAGGGCCAATCAATTTTTTATTTGTATAGCCGGGGCAGACACAATTGACTAAATGTGCTCTGTAACAATTCCCAAGTTCTGTGATATGCTCAAAATTCTTCCTGTGTTTTCCCTGATAAGCAAATGGCTTGCTCGCCTCGAATTGTAGATTCTTCGATGTTCTTTGTGTGGGACGAGAGAATTTGTCTTGGGGTCTGAGTCCAGACTGATTCCTGGGATGAGGGATTTATTTTGAGGAAAAGTTGAACAGGTTGGACCTATACTAATTGGAGTTTAGAAGAACGATGAAGGATCTTATTGAAGCATAAGATTGTGAGGGCGCTTAAAGTGGGAGGAAGAGTTGGGAGAGGGTATGGAGGAGGGGGTCTGGTGTGAGGTGCTCCGGAGTGTGAACGCCTCCACCTCGTGTGCGAGGTTGGGGCTGATACAGCTGAAAGTGGTGTACAGAGCGGACCTTACAAGGGCGAGGATGAGCCGATGCTTTGAAGGGGTAGAAGATGTGTGTGAACATTACGGGGGAGGCCCCGCCAACCATGTTCATATGTTTTGGTCCTGTCCAAAACTGGAGGATTACTGGAAGGAGGTGTTTAGGGTAATCTCTAAAGTGGTGCACGTGAAACTGGACCCGGGCCCTCAGGAGGCTATATTCGGGCTGTCGGACCAGCCGTGATTGGAAACGGGTGCGGAGGCAGATGTTGTAGCCTTCGCATCGTTGATCGCCCGAATGCGGATCCTGTTAGGCTGGAAATCAACCTCTCCACCCTGTGCCCTGGCATGGCGGGGGGACCTGCTGGAATTCTCAATGCTTGAAAAGGTCAAATTTGAACTGAGAGGAAGGATGGAGGGGGCGTTGTTCATTATGCACTTTCGAGAATTGAATCACATCGAACATTAGGGGGGAGTTGGGGGCGGGGAGAGCTGGGGGGGGGGGGGGGGGGGAGGGGGACTGTATGTGTTAATGGTGACTATGGGTGATTCCTGATTCCTTTTTGTCATTTGTTTATGTTAGCATGCGGGCTAATGTCTGGGGTTTGGTGGGAGGATGGGATTGTTGTTATTGACATGGGGATTGACATTACATTCGTTACCGATTATTGGGTGTAAATTTGGGAGAAAATGTGAGAAATGAAAATGAAAATCGCTTATTGCCACGAGTAGGCTTCAATGAAGTTACTGTGAAAAGCCCCTAGTCGCCACATTCCGGCGCCTGTTCGGGGAGGCTGGGTACGGGAGGAGAATAAAAAAATTTAAAAAAAAAAAAGATTGTGAGGGCGCTTGAAGGAATAAATGCTGAGCAGATGTTTCCTCTTGTGGGGGAATATAGAACTAGGGGGCTCAGTTTCAAAATAGTGACCCATTGAAGATGGAGATGAGGCGGAATTTCATCTCAGAAATCTGTGGAATTCTCTTCCCCAGAGAAAATGGAGGCTCGGTCATTGAATCTATTCAAGGCTGTGTTTCTGAAGCATGGAGGGTACGGTAGAAGAAGGCCACGGGTCTGCCCGCTTGGTTGAGGGTGGCTGCCAGAGCTACGTCGGACGCATCGCTCTCGACCTGGAAGGGGAGGGACTCGTCGATGGCGCGCATCGTGGCCTTTGCAATGTCTGCTTTGATGCGGCTGAGGGCCTGGCGGGCCTCCGTCGACAGGGGGAAGGTTGTGGACTGGATTAGGGGTCGGGCTTTGTCTGCATAGTTAGGGACCCACTGGGCGTAAACCTGAAAAACCCGAGGCAGCGCTTCAGGGCCATGGGGCAGTGAGGGAGGGGGAATTCCATAAGGGGGCGCATGCGTTCAGGGTCGGGCCTATAACTCCATTTCGCACTACGTAGCCGAGGATGGCTAGGCGGTCGGTGCTAAATACGCATTTATCCTTATTATACGTTAAGTTAAGGATTTTCGCGGTCTGGAGAAATTTCCAGAGGTTGGTGTCGTGGTCCTGCTGGTCACGGCCGCAGATGGTGATGTTATCCAGATATGGGAACGTTGCGCATAAGCCGTATCGGTCAACCATTCGCTCCAACTCTCGTTGGAAGACCGAGACCCCATTAGTGACACGAAAGGGAACCCTTAAAAATTGGTAGAGCCGCCCATCTGCTTCGAAGGCAGTGTACTTGCGGTCACTAGTGCGGAGGGATAGCTGATGGTAAACGGACTTGAGATCCACCGTGGCGAAGACCTTGGGTGTGATTCTCCGCTCCCGCGACTAAGTGCTCACACCGTCGTGAACGGCGTCGAGATTCACGACGGGGCGAAACGGCCCCGATCTCGACCGATTCAGGGCCCGAAAATGGGCGAGGATCGGGGCCGCGAGAAACTAGGGGGGGGGGGGGGGGGGGGTGGCGCGCGTGTCGGTAAAGCAGCGCGTCATCCGCCGCCTAACTGGTGTCACCCGCGCATGCGTGGTTGCTGTCCTCCCCGAGGCCGCCCCGCAAGGAGATGTCTGATGGATCTTGAGAGGCTCGGAGGAAAGTAGGTCCTCCTTCAGAGAGGCCGGCCCGCTGATCGGTGGGCACCGATCGCGGGCCAGACCCCTTTTGAGTGCAACCCTGATGAAAGAACCCCCCCAGCGTTCCCGCGCTGTTCCCGCCGGCAGCGACCAAGTGCGGATGGCGCCGGCGGGAAGCCATCGCTTTGGGCAGGCTGCTCGGCCCATCCGGGCCGGAGAATAGCGGGTGTAGCGGAGAATCGCCATTTTGGGTGTCCCAGGCAATTCTCCGGCCTGCGCCATGCAGAACTCGACGGGGCCATTCCCGCCGCTTGGGTGCAACGCGGGAGGGCGTCGGACCGGCGTCGCAGGGAAAAATGGTGTGCCAGTCGATTCTCCAAACCGGCGCGGGAGCGGAGATTCGTGCCCCTTGTATTGCGCGATCCTGTTCACCAGGTCGGATATGCGGGGGAGAGGGTACACATCCAGCTGCGTAAACCTGTTGATGGTCTGACTGTAGTCAATGACCATCCTATGTTTCTCCCCGGTCTTCACCACCACTACTTGAGCTTTCCAGGGGCTGTTACTGGCCTCAATTACCCCTTTGGACCTCTGACCTGATGAAGGTCCGGTCCTGGGCATTGTACCGTCTGCTCCTGGTGGAGAGGGGTTTGCAATCCGGGGTGAGGTTCGCAAACGGAAGGCGGGTCGACCTTAAGGGTCACGAGGCCGCAGACAGTAAGGGGGGGGGGCAGTATAGGGCCACTGAATTTGAAGGTCAGGCTTTGCAAGTTACATTGGAAGTCCAACCCCAGGAGTGTAGCCGAGTAGAGGTGTGGCAGGACATAAAGGTGGAAATTGTTGAATCTCCTGCCTTGGACAGTGAGGTCTGCTAGGCAGAACCCCTTTATCTCCACCAAGTGTGACCCGGAGGCCAGGGAGATTCTTTGGTTTACAGGGTGGGTAACAAGTGAACAGCGCCTTACCGTGTCGGGGTGTATAAAGCTCTCCGTGCTCCAAGAGTCGATCAGGCAAAACGTCTCGTGGCCATTGATGAACACTGTCGTCATTGCCGTTGCGAGTGTCCGAGGTTGATTTTGGTCCAGCGTCACCGAGGCCAGATGGCGCAGTTGCGGGTTGTGATCGGGCAGCGTGTAGTCGGCTGTGCTGGGGACCTGGGGCCCCATCCAAGATGGCGTCTCCCATTGATCGCACATGGTGGTCGGGGATGGACAAAATGGCGGTGGGGATGGACAAAATGACCCATCCGTCCAGCGTGGTGTCCGAGGGGCAAGATGGCCGCGCCCGTGTGTCGGACGTGGCCCTAGGATAGGGGGGGTGGCGGTGAATGCTGGCCGCCTGGGGCCCGAGGGGAAGATTGCCGCGGCGGTCCGGAGTCGCTGGAGACCGCGGCCACGGCTCGTGCTTGGCAGACCCGCACAAAATGGCCCTTCTTGCCGCACCCTTTGCAGGTGGAGGCGCGGGCCAGGCAGCGCGTGCGGGGATGCTTCGCCTGCCCACAGAAGAAACAGCGGGGCCCGATGGAGTTAGCGGGCCATCTTACAGCGCAGGCCTGCGGGGACACTGGGAAGGTCAGTGGGGCTGCTGCTGCGGGATGCCACGCAGCCCAGGGGGCCGCCGCGGGGTCGGGCGCATAGGACTGCGCGTTTCTGGAGGCAACATCCATGGACCCTGCCAGGGCCCGTGCCTCTCTCAGTCCCAGGGTGTCCTTTTCTAAGAGTCTTTGGCAGATCTCTGAGGAGCTCATACCTGCTACGAAGGCATCCCGGATTAGAAGTTCTGTGTGCTCACTGCCCGAAACTTGCGGGCAGCCACAGTTTCTGCCCAGCACCAGTAGCGCACGGTAGAAGTCCTCCAGCGATTCCCCGGGGCTTTGCCATCTAGTTGCGAGCAGGTGACGTGTGTAGACCTGGTTTACAGGGTGGATATAATGTCCTTTTAACAGTTCGATCGCAGCATCGTAGTCCTCCGCGTCCTCTATGAGGTTGAAGATTCCAGGGCTTACACTCGAGTGCAGGAGATGCAGTTTCTGTTCTCCTGAGGGTGTGCCTCCGGTAGCCTTTAAAACACGCCAGCCAGTGCTTAAATATTGCCGCTGAGTTCTCCGCATGGGGGCTGAGTTGTAGACACTCCGGCTTGATTCGGAGATCCATTCTTTCAGCTCAAGACTAGTCTATTAAATGGATGCACGATCAATTAGACTTGAAGACAACGTTATATCATAACTGAAGGCTTTAATAGACTAGATCTGTTCCCCAGCAGCTTCGGTACAGAATGAGGGCTGCTGGGACAGCACTGGTTCTTATACCCCGCCTGTCAGGGCGGAGCTACATACCAAACAACCAATGGTAAACTCCTAGGTTTACCCAATGGTCTACAGCCTCTCGGGTACTGCAATACCTGATAATACCACACCATTTAGTGTGAAGAATTTTTGTTTGCAATCCAGTGATTACGTTTTTTTAAAAAAAACAGCTGGAAAAACTCCAAGTCTGGCAGCATCTGTGGAGAAAGAAAGTGAGTTAATATTTCGAGCCCATAAGACTCTCCTGCAGAACTTGCAAAACAAAATATTGTTCACACGAAATGCCAAAAATGCTTTGCAGTTGGATGAGGTCAGATGTCAGCTTGGGGAATAAAGGAGACAGCGCAAGCAGCTGCAATGTTTACCTCACTCTGACAAGATCGAACTAGACCATTCACTACTTGGTGCCATATTTAACCCTGAGATGACTTTCCCCACTATGTAATCACGTCAATACTAAAATCACTGACTTCCATCTCCATAAACATCATCCGACTCAGCTCATGCCTCAACACAATGGCTAAAATCGCCCTTCATTCTCCTGGTCCCTCCAGATTTTTCTTCTCTCCACAGATGCTGCCAGACCTGAGTTTATCCAGCATTTCCAGATTTTATTTTGGATTTCCAGCATCCACAACATTTTGCTTTTATTTGTTCTACTGCTCCACCACTTCCAGCTATTGAGCTGTGTGTACTTGCTGAGTGATGATCGTCACAAGAGGGTATTAACATTGTTCACTATTGGCAAATGGCTCCAAATGAGATTTATTCTTCTCCTCTGAGCATACTCTGTTACTAAGATACTGTAAGCTCTGTTTATAATATAGAATTAATATCTCAATCTGTCATGCAGAAGTCTGAAATGTAAACGAGCAAGAAGTATTCTTTTCACTTTTGACTTCAGGTTCTCCTGACCTCATTCACATTTGTTTTCCTAATTCTCACCTTCCCCAATTACTGCCTTCATCTCTCTTCCCCCCCCCCCCCCCTCTCCAAATGATCCCCACCTCTTCAAGGTGCTGGTCCCTTGTTGGGGTCTATTTTCCTGCTGATGGCTGTCCTTCTGTATTTCTCTCATTGCAACAGTGACTAGATTTCAAAAGGACGCTACGAAAGAGATATGAGCAAGAATAGACTATGCGGCCTCCCGTGTCTGGTCTTCCAATCAGTCTTTTTATGACTGATCTTCTGCCTTAACTGTACTCTCCTGCCTCCTCCCCAAACCTCTTGATTCCCCGAGAGACTCAATGATGGAGCATCCACAGCTCCCCTGGGGTAGCGTTTTTCCAAAGATTCAAGAGCCTCTTGAATTAAGACATTTCTCCTCATCTCAGTCCCAAACGATCAACTGCTTATCCTATCCTGAGGTTGTGATCACATCATGTTCTAGATTCCCCAGCCAGGGCAATGACCTCTCTCAGGTGGCTTAATTGGTTGTGAGCTGCAAGGAATTTTCTGAGGTTAAGAAAGACTATATAAATGCAAATACTTTTTTTTTGGAAGCACAGACTGTGAAGAGTGAAAAGTGTGCAGTGAGCATCCAAAAGGAGGACCATGAGTAAATGTTTTTGAACCCCATGGCCTGTAATTCTGCCAGCTTTTCTATTTCAGACGCTGACTGATTGTGCTTGGTGTTAAATGTGGAGCGCCTACGCCTTCCTCATCTGTACTCCAGGTCCATCCATGGCCTTGCCTCTCCTGATCACTGTAGCCTCTAGCTGTACGCGGCATGGGCTGCGTAGTAGCACAGTGGTTAGCACTGTTGCTTCACAGGCGCCAGGGACCCGGGTTCGATTCCTGCTTGGGCCGCTGTCTGCACAGAGTCTGCACGTTCTCCCCGTGTCTGCGTGGGTTTCCTCCGGATGCTCCGGTTTCCTCCCACAGTCCAAAGACGTGCAGGTTGGTGAATTGCACATTCTGAATTCTCCGAGTGTACCCGAACAGGTGCTGGAATGTAGCAATTTTCACAGTAACTTCATTGTAGTGTTAATGTAAGCCTACTTGTGACACTAATAAAAATTATTATAATATTATTATTACAACCCTCTGAGGTCCTTTGGCAGCTGTTACAGCTCGAGAGGCTCTAAGCTTTGCAGTTCTCCCTTTCGCCTCACTACTTTGCTCTCCTCCTAGAAGACACTTCATACAACTTGCCACATTTTGTTTGTGATGCTTGGCAGCATGGTGGCACAGTGGTTAGCACTGCTGTATCACAGCGTCGAGGTCCCAGATTCGATCCCGGCTCTGGGTCGCTGTCCGTGTGCAGTTTGTACATTCTCCCCGTGTTTGCGTGGGTTTTGTACCCATAACGCAAAGATGTGCCAGCTAGGTGGATTGGCCACGCTAAATTGCCCCTTAATTGGAAAAAATTGGAAAAAATGAATTGGGTACTCTGAATTGATTATTTTTTTAAATTCCTGTGACGCTCCTTGGACCCTTACATTATGCTGAACGGGTTATTCATGAAGTCCCCGCCTTCTCAACCATGTCCCTCGCCTGAAGAGTGGTGACTCCCCAGTTAAATCACCACCAAAGGGGAGAGCAGCCTATGGTCCTCTGGGATTGTGGTGACATTTACATAGAAATGCAAGTTATTGTTTGACCATTGGTCTGCTGTTGCTGTAGTCTCCTGTTTTATTGCAATAGAAAATGGTTGTGATTGAAACCATTTGTGCTCCTATTGCATGCAATCTCCATGTTTCCAAGCAAACACTCGGGTAATTGAAAGACTGCTGGTTATTCTCAAGAGAATCATCTAAGCCAGGCGGCCTCTGAAAGCTACTCAGTGAAATGTTATCGGAGAAGATTCCGCCTACGGAGAATCTGAAGCCAAATTAAACTCGAGCTCAGCTGTGTTTCATTGCATTCCTTTTAGTTTTGATATTTGTTCATGGGATGTGGGTGTCACAGGTTAGGCCAGAGTTTATTGCCCATAGCTAATTGTCCTTGGGAAGGTGATGGTGAACTGCCTTCTTGAACTGCTGCAGTTCATGTGGTGTCGGTACATCCACAGTTCAGTTCGGGAGGGAGTTCCAGGATGTTGTGCCTCTGCAACAGTGAAGGAACAGCGGTATATTTCCAAGTCAGGATGGTGACTGACTTGGTGGTGGTGTTTCCGGGTATCTGCTGCCCTTGTCCTTCTAGCTAAGCGGTCATGGGTTTGGAAGGTGCTGAACTTGATGAGTTCCTGCAGTGTACCTTGTAGATGGTACACACCGCTGCTATTGTGCGTTGGTGGTAGTGGAGTAATTATTTGTGGGAGGAGTACCAATCAGTCCTGGATGATGTTGAACTTAAAGTATTATTGGAGCTACACTCAACCAGCCATGTGGAGAGTGTTTCATCACACTCCTGACTTGTGCCATGTAGATGCAAGCACAGGACTGAATTTGTCCACTGGCCTCAGTAAAGTTCCCACTTTTTGTGAACTGTTGGAAATGTATTAACTGCCCTGATATAAAATAAACCCCTCTCCATAGCTCAGTTCCATACGTTACAACAGTGACTAAGCTTCAAAAGTACTTCACCGGCTGCAGCTGCTTTGGGTCATGAAAGGTTCTGTATAATTACAAGTCATTTACTTTTGCTTACTCTGGCTGAAAGCACTTGGGTTGTCTGTCGTGCAACACTGTGTCGCGCGCACACACGCACACGCACGAGTACTTCCTGCGTTTTTTTGGTATCCATTGTCTCAGTTGTTTCATGTATTGCAGTGAGGCAGCAGTGATGCACCCATTCTGTGGCCAAAATTTCAGTTTCCTCCCCTGCCATCCTCTCTGCTCCTGTTCGGGATACGGTCATTCTCTAACGCCCATCGCATTCCCGGGAGCTCGTTGACCAGGGTTGCCATCACAGCTGGGCCTGATTCTGTGTACAGCGGGTAATCTTGCAAGCAACCTTTGGAGTGGGAGCCAGAATGATACCCACTGTTGTAGATGAGAGGTGCTGAGGCCAGTTGTAGCACATTGACATCACCTCAGCCCAAAGTGGTGATTGCTGCTTGGATGTTGGTTGGACATAGCTGCTTTTTAAAAAATGTGTTCATGGGATGTGGATGTCGCTGACTGGGTCAGCATTTGTTGCCCATCCCTGAGGGCATTTAAGAGTCAACCATATTGCTGATGGTTTGGAGTCACATAGGCCAGACCAGGCAAGGATGACAGATTTACTTCCCTGAAGGAAGGAAGTGAACCAGATGGGTTTTTAACGACCATCAACAATGGTTTGATGGTGGCTATTAGACTTTTAATTCCAAATTTTTATTGAATTCAAATTCCACCATCTGTCCTGGTGGGATTTGAGCCTATGTCCCCAAAGCATTGCCCTGGGTCTCTGGATTACTTTCTTTTTAGTATAAATTTAGAGTACCCAATTCATTTTTTCCAATTAAGGGACAATTTAGTGTGGCCAATCCACCTACCCTGCACATCTTTGGGTTGTGGGGGTGACACCCACCCAAACACGAGGAGAATGTGCAAACTCCACACTGTCAGTAACCCAGAGCCGAGATCGAATCTGGGACCTCGGTGCCGTGAGGCAGCAATGCTAACCACTGCGCCACCATGGTGCCCGGGTCTCCTGGATTACTAGTCCAGTGACAATACCACCAAACCAATGTCTTCCCTGCTTCACTGCTGTGATGTCCGAGCTGCTTTCGCTGGCCCTGAAGTTTAAATTTGTGCTTATTGGAGCCTCCATTTTTCATCTGCCCATTGTGTCAACCTGAATATCAATATTGAAAGTTTAGTTTTTGAAAGCCAAACTATGAAAATAAATGATGTTTTAACATAGGCATTACAAACAGTGGAAAGCTGTGGCCAATGTGAATATTTTCCCCAAAATATACTTTATTCATAAAATGCATCTAAATACATTCCAAAAATATTTCAAATGGAATATTGCAAGGAGTGCAGTAGAATTCAACCTCTGTTCATCCAGCATTTTCCACTCCGAGTCACCTCACCACAGTTGCAGTATTCTTTCCATATTTACCATATACATTCCATGTCAGGCACACAGTCCAATCAGTGTATCTTTACAGTAAACCCCTGTGTGTACACACTGCTGTGGGAATGAGGAAGGGGACGATAGTTTCTGATTCATGAGTTTGGGATTGCCCTTCTTGGTTGCTGTGGCAATGGGGAAAATAGATAGCTGAACTCTGCTTGTCAGACTGCAGTTGGAAACCAACCCAGAGAGAGAGAGAGAGAGCAGCAACAGCTCAGTAAAGGAAGTGCACTTATTCAGCTGAGATAGCAGTGTTTCACAGTTTCCCTCGAGGAGACACAGCCAGAACCACCTCCCCGCCCACCTCGGCTTTGCCCTCGGAGCAGTCAGTGAGTGTATGCTAAAGGATTATTGGCTGGAGCCAAACTCTTGTGCAGCCTCACAGGTCGTATTTCAAATACTTTGTTTTTTCTGTTGTTAATGTGATAGAGTAAGTAAGCTGGGTTATTTTGTTTTCATTGCTAAGTGACTCCCCTGCTCGAGGTGAAGCAGCTTTCATTTGTGCTCTTGCATTTTATTCTTTCTCACTCCAAAGCTTAAAAACTGAACTCCTGGTAGTGCTTGATGGTCTTAAGTGGAATCCTTGCATGTCAACGCCTTTTCCCTCTTCTCTTTCCCCCCCCCCCTCCCAACCCCCACAAAGTTTTTAAGTGCTAGCTTAAGTGGGTAAAGCTGTCTGAGTTTAATAGAATTGAGTAATTGGCACAAATACTTCCTGACGTTCGAGTCGAGAGTTTTGAGAAAATGGTCACTAGTCATAAGTCTTTCATTACAACCCTACAAGGAATGAGGGGGATAGGTCCCAGGACTTCTACTGCCTGGCTCTATCCCACCTTTTTCAGCCGGTCAGCGTGCGCTCGAGCTAGGATCTCACACCCAATCCACCCTCCTACGTTGCAGTGACAGGGAGAAAGGTGTCAGTGTTTGGCAGCATTGATTTAACCTGAATTTCTCCCGTCAGTTTGCGACAGATCAGGCATCTATCAAGTCCAAACTTCCCCTTGTTCCCTGCACGCCATCCACACCATGCTGCTGACATCCCAAAGTGGCCTCAGAAGGGTTACAATTGGGATTGGAGAGGAGAGGGGAAACTCTGGGGTTCACGCTCATGAATACTCAGCTTCAAACACTTCTGGAAGAGGTGATAAGCCCTCCCACGGTCAAATAGCCACAAGCCATTTATACTAGGGCTAGGTACCAGAAAGGCAATCATTGCTCCTGATAATTAAACCGCACTAAGCGTGTTAGCACCTTTCGTGGGGAGTAAATGGAGAGAGAAAAAAATGCAATTGGAGCACAAGATTCCTTCATTTGAAATGAGTATATTTACGTCTGCAATGTCCTATTTAGTTGCTTGGTGTGTGTGAATGTGTATGTTTGTTTTTAACAGTGAAAGTGTGGGCGTGGAAATTTTGCATTCCTTTCCCTGCTGTTTAAATAGTAAACTAATCATTTGAGCAGAAATGCTGGAGTGTTTCAAATTAAAGCCAGCATTAATATAATGTTTAAGATACCGAACATTATGCAAGATTGTCAATTTGCTGACAGAATTTAAAAGCTAAAAGTGAAGTCAAATTCCCCTAGAATAAGTGCATGTGGCAATGATATTTGATTACCCTCGAGGTGGAATTGTACGCACAATACTGGGTAAAAAGGTCATGCATTTTACATGCCATATACTTGGCAAGGAATGCACGGTGAAAAATTCAAGACGAACAAATACACTTTCCTCTGTCCCGCAAAAGCGATCTCCTCCTCCTTCCGTGCAGCAAGGGCTCTGTGTGCTGTCTGCTTGCAAAGCCATTTACACAGCAACTACTTCCCACCTAGAGGCTGTGCAATGGGGAAACATGTGGCCTCCAAACAACTGATGATTGGTCTTTGTGTTAATGTGGGCTCACCTCCTCCCCCAGTGCCAACAGGAACAATCATGCTGGTTCTGAATTTCAGCAGGTTACCTTTTGCCAACACTCCTGCTCTTGCCTGTACTGTGCTCCTTGCTACTGAGCACTTTGTGTTTCTCAAAGTTCTGATGTGTTTTGAAATGAAATGAAAATCGCTTATTGTCAGAAAATAGGCTTCAAATGAAGTTACTGTGAAAAGCCCCTAGTCGCCACATTCCAGCACCTGTTCGGGGAGGCTGGTACGGGCTGATGCCTCTGCACTGTACGTCACAAGATTCTAGTTCTCCCACTCCATATCTGATCAGCTTTTTCTGTCTGTCTGGAGAGTGGATTTAGAATCCCCCCCGTCAGCCGGGCCACTGACCAACTGCTTATGATTTTATACGATTTGTTGGCCGTTGTTTGAACTGTAATGTAACCGCATTTGCCATGACATATTCTGTGATGAGCCCATGCTGATGGCACAATCACCAAGTGGTACAGAGCCTCTGGCACAGTGCAGGGTCACAGGCAGAGCGCACGGTCTGACTGGTAGAGGCTTTGGGTATGGCGAATGGCTCCAAGCAGAAATCCGGTTGCTGTGTGATGCCACTTTCCATTTGTATAAATCTAGTGAGTCTTCTGTGGCAGAGAATATGTTGTCTCTTTTATCTGTTCTGATGACTTGAAGTGAGTTGTTATCTTGTTTTTTCTGTTCTGTGGCTCTTTCTTCAGTGTCTTCCCTTTCCCTCCCATCCTCCTCTTCCTCACTGTGTTGAAATTTGGACTCATCACTCATCTCTAAGCCTGTACAATTCCTCACATTACTATCTTTCTCTCAGATCTCCTCCCCTAATAAGTTTCAGCCTTTTAAAAGCCAAGTACACTTCATTGCAGTGTTAATGTAAGCCTACATGTGACACTAATAAAGATTAGTATCATTATTACAAGTGAGCTAACCTCTGCTTCCTTTTTTTTTGTAAACTATCTTCTCTTTCATCCTTTCCAACTTTAATGATGTCTTGTACTCTCAGTTCAGAGAAGAGTATAAACTTTAGGCTCAGTACTCCCTGTCAGAGGGACTGTCCTCTTTGTGGCTGAGACGTTAAAACCAAGGCCTCAATTGACCCCCTCAGATGGACATTTATATTGATCTAATGAAGAAAAGCGGAGGGGGGGCGGGGAGGGGTGGGGGGAGTGGGGTGGGGGGGGGGGAGATTCGGCCTGCTGCACTGGTCAATATTTATCCCTTAACCAACTTCAGTTAAGCAGAGCATTTGTTCATTATCATATTGTTATATGTGGGATCTTGCTGTGTGCACATTGCTGCCAAGTTTCCTCTACTTCAGATTGGCTGTGAAATGCTTTGGTATGTCCTGCGGTATGAATGCAAGCATTTTATTCCTGCAGTGTTCAGTTTACCGCTGTTGCTCCTCTGTAGAGAGCCCATTTAATATATCACCCGCTTGGTCAGCTGATTTCCTGTCATAATTCCCCATGAATGTCCTTGAGCAAGGAATTTCATCCATCGCCAGCGCAGCGTGGAAAGTTCCCTCGTCTCACCATTCTCACTTATGGCGGCAATGTGTGTCCTTCCCAATGATTAGAGAATCAGTGAGAGCGCTCCACATCGCCTTTCCACGGGAAGCCCGGCACTATTCTGGGGTAGTCAGGCACTTGCCTGGATAGCATTGGGTCTCCCACTGAATTCAGCCCAGGGCAGGGTGGAAATCCCATCGCGGAGAGCTGCAGTACTGGTAGTGCCACTGGGAGTGGTGACCAGTCTTGTATTGCATTGGCACCTACTCTAGATGATTGGCGATGGTTCCCCATGAGAGAGGTCAGGGGATTGCGATGAGATAACCATGGAGAGGGGGTGCTGACTTGTGGGGTGGGATGGGGGAGGACGGGGGCCGATAGAAATTGGGCTGGATCATGGCTTCTTGAAAGCCATCCAATTTCTGATGTCAGTGAATTGGATACCGAGTGCCTTTGAATGGGAGGGTGTCTCTAGAAGGCGTTAGGCAAATCTGACCGTGTTTGCTAGGAAGTCGTTCTGGAAGGTGAACCCTCTCCTGGCCATTCACTGAATACCAGCAGCAATGCGATGAGGCCCTGAAGGACCTCAGGTTGCGTCCAGGTGGGAAGACCACAAGCCTTCCCACCCTAGACCTAATCAGAGGGAGGAAGGATCTCCAACTAGCACCCTCCCACCCAATCGCACAACCCCTCCCTCCGCCCACAGCCTCTGAACTTGCCTCCGTTGGGGGCATTAGCTTTCCCCATGATTTAAGATCATTGCCAGATGGTTCTACAGGATATGGGAGTCGCTGGTTAGGCCAGCATTTATTGCCCATGCCTAGTTGCCCTACAGAAGGTGCTGGTGAGCTGCCTTCTTGAACTGTATCAGTCCTTGAGGTGTAGGTGCACCCACTGTAGCCTCAGCGACAGCGAAGGAAAGGCAATATATTTCCAAGTCAGGGTGGTGATTGACTTGGAGGGGAACCTCCAGGTGGTGGGGTTCTCAGGTATATGCTGCACTTGTCCTTCCAGATGGTAGTGGTCGTGGGTTTGGAAGGTGTTGTCTAAGGAACCTTGGGGAGTTACTGAAGTGCATCTTGTAGATGGTGCACATGGCTGCCACTGTCGTTGCTGGAGGGTTTAAATGTTTGTGGAAGATGGAGAAATCATGTGGGCTGCTTTATCCTGGATGGTGTTGAGCTTCTTGAGTGTTGTTGGAGCTGCACTCATCCAGACAAGTGGAGAGTGTTCCCTTGAACTCCTGACTTGTAGATGGTGGACAGGCCTTTGGGCTTCAGCTGGTGAGTTAAACCCCTTAGAATTCCTAGCCTTTGACCTGCCCTGGTAGCCACAGTGTTAATGTGGCTAATCCAGTTCAGTTTCTGATCAATGGTAACCCCCAGCATGTTGATTGTGGGGGTTCTGCAATGGTAATGTCATTGAATGTCATGGAGCGATGGTTAGATCCTCTCTTGTCGGAAATGGCCATTGCCTGGCATGAATGTAACTTGCCACTTGTCAGCCCAAGCCTGGATATCGTCCTGCATTTGGACATGGACTGCTTCATTATCTAAGGAGTCGCGAATGATTCTGAACATTGTGCAGTCATCCGCAAACATCCACACTTCTGACCTTATGATGGAAGGGAGGTAATTGATGAAGCAGCTGAAAATGGTTGGGCCTAGGACACTACCCGGAGGAACTTCTGCAGTGATGTTCTAGAGCTGAGATGATTGATCTCCAGCCACCACAACCATCTTGCTTTGTGCCAGGTATGACTCCAACCAGCGGAGGATTTTCCCTCTGATACCCATTGACTCCGATTTTGCTAGTGCTACTTGATGTCACGCTCGGTCAAATGCTGCCTTGATGTCAAGGGCAGTTACTCTCACCTCACCTCTGGCATTCAGCTCTTCTGTCCATGTTTGAACCAAGGCTGTAATGAGGCCAGCAGCTGAGTGACCCTGGCGGAACCCAAACCGAGCACCCGTGAGCAGATTATTGCTGAGTAAGTGCCCCATGATAGCACTACTGATGACTCCTTCCATCACTTTGCTGATGATGGATAGCAGTCTGATAGGGCGTTAATTGGCTGGTTTGGGTTTGTCCGGTTTCTTATGTAAAGGATACATCTCGGCAATTTCCCACATTGCCGGGTAGATGCTAGTGTTGTAGCTGTACTGGAACCGCTTGGCCAGGGGTGCAGCCAGTTCTGGAGCATACGTCTTCAGTACTGTTGCCGGGATATTGTCAGGGCCCACAGCCTTTGCAGTATCTAGTGTCTTCAGCCTTTTCTTAATATCACGTGGAGTGAATGTATTGGCTGAAGACTGACATCTGTGATGCTGGGGACATCTGGAGGAGACCGAGATGGATCATCCACTCGACACTTCTGGCTGAAGATTTTTGCGAATGCCTCAGCCTCGTCTTTTGCAGATATGTTCTGAGCTCCTCCATCATTGAGGATGGGGATATTTGTGGAGCCTCCTCCTCCAGTGAGTTGTTTAATTGCCTATCACCATTCACAGCTGGGTGTGGCAGGACTACAGAGCTTAGATCTGACGCGTTCATTGTGGACTCGCTCAGCTCTGTCTATTACTTACTGCTTATGCTGTTTGGCTCACAAGTAGTCCTGTGTTGTAGCTTCACCAGGTTAACACCTCATTTTTCAGTCTGCCGGGTGTTGCTCCTGGCATGCTCTCCTGCCCTCTTCATTGAACCAGGGTTGATCTCCTGGCTTGATGATAATGGTAGTGGGAGGTATGCCAGATTGTGAGCTTGCACATTGTGGTTGAATACAATTCTGCTGCTAATGGCCCACAGCGCCCCATGGATGCCCAGTCTTGATTAGCTAGATTTGTTTGAAGTCCACCCCAATTAGTATGGTGGTCGTGCCACACAACACGTTGGAGGTTATCCTCAATGCAAAGAAGGGACTTTGCCTCCAGAAGGACTGTACGTTGGTCACTTTTACCGATACGGTCATGGACGGATGCAGGCAGATTGGTGAGGATGAGGTCAAGTATGTTTTTCCCTCTGTTGCTTCCCTCACCACCTGCTGCTGTCCCAGTCTAGCAGCTATGTCCTTTAGGACCCGGCCAGCTCGGTCTGTGGTGGTACTACTCTTGGTGATAGACATTGAAGTCCCTTACCCAGAGCATATTCTGCACCCCTGCCACCCTCACATGGGAGGTTTCCTTGCCCATGTGGTCCAGAGTCAATGTTGAGGACTCCCAGGGCAACTCCCTCCCGACTGTGCCGCCACCTCTGCTGGATCTCCCCTGCCGGTGAGACAGGACATAGCCAGGAATGGTAATAATGGTGTCTAAGACATTATCAGTAAGGTATGATTCTGTGAGTAAGACTATGTCAGGCTGTTGCTTAACTAGTCTGTGAGACAGCTCACCCAGCTTTTTGCACAAGCCCCCAGATATTAGTAAGGAGGACTTTGCAGGGTCGACAGGGCTGGGTTTGCCGTTGCCGTTGTCGTTCACAGTGCCTGGTTCGATGCAGGGTGGTCTATCCAGTTTCATTCCTCTTTCGTGTTTTTGTAGCGGTTGAATGCAACTGAGTGGCTTGCTGAGTCATATGTAGGCCAGACCAGATAAGGATGGCCGATTTCCTTCCATAAAGGACATTAGTGAACCAGATGTTTTCTACGACAATCGACAATGGTTTCATTAGACTTTTAATTCCAGATATTTTATTCAGTTTAAATTCCATCACCTGCCGTGGTGGGATTCGAACCCAGGTGCCCAGATCATTATCCTGGGTCTCTGGATTACTAGTCCAGTGACAATACCACTATGCCACTGCCGCCTCTACGGTTTTTTTTAAAAACGCATTTTATTCAAACTTGTATCAAAGTAGGTTACAGCAAATAAACACACCGGGAAACATTCTTCCCAACAATCAAATATTTATACAGATTTTTCACCTTTTTCACCTTCCCCATCCCCATCACCCCCCCTGCGACGAACAGCTCCTCAAACACGGTCACAAGCATCCCCCACCTTTTCTGAAACTCCCCTGCTGAGCCCCTTAACTCATACTTTATCTTCTCTAACCGCAGGAAGTCATGCAGGTCACCCAACCATGCTGCTACCCCCCGGTGGTGATGCCGACCGTCACTCCAGCAAAATTCGTCGCCATGTAATCAGAGAGGCGAAGGCTATGACATCGGCCTTCCTCCTCTCTATGACCTCCGGCTTCTCTGAAACCCCAAATATTGCCACCAAAGGATCCGGGTCCACTCCCTCCTCCACTATCCTGGCTAAGACCGCAAACACTCCTGCCCAGAATCTTACCAATTTTCACAACCCCAAAACATGTGCGCGTGATTCGCTGGCCCCCGCCCACACCTCACATACTCATCTGCTACTCCCTGAAAGAACCCACTCATTCTCGCCCGAGTCATATGCACCCTGTGCACCACCTTAAACTGTATCAGGCTCATCCTTGCACAAGAGGAGGTCCCGTTTACCCTTCGCAGTGCCTCACCCCATACTCCCCAATTGATCTCCATTCCCAACTCCGCTTCCCATTTCTCCTTGATCTTCACCACCCGCTCGCCTCCCTGCTCCCCCTGCCACTTGTATATATCCCCAATTCTTCCCTCCCCTTCCACATCCGGAAGCAGCAGTCACTCTTTGATTGTGTCCACTTTCCGAAAAAGGCCTTTGGTATAAAGATCGGGAGAGCCTGAAAGATGAACAAGAACCTCGGCAGAATATTCATTTTCACCACTTGGATCCTCCCTGCCAATGTTAAGTGCAGTGTGTCCCATCTCTTAAGATCCTCCGTGGCCTCCTCTATCAGCTTTGTTAAGTTCCACTTATGGAGCCCCGTCCATTCCCTCGCTACCTGAATCCCCAAGTACCTAAACGTATCCCTCGCTACCGTAAATGGCACCCCCCCCCCCCCCAAATTAGCCCGTTGTGCCAGCTCATTCATCGGGAAGCCTCCTCTACTTGTGAGACAGAATCCAAAACTAGTGACTAAAAAACCCAATAAGGAATTTAAGTTAAAATCCCTTTGTGAGAAGAGTGGTTAGAGTGTGGAACCTGCCCCCATAGAAGTGGTTGCAGCAAATAACATAGATACATTCAACAGGAAATTAGATAACCGCTTGAAGGAGAAAGGAGTACAAAGATATGCTGATCTGAGATGAGGTTGGGTTGTGCAATGGGGCTCGTGTGGAGCCTAGACTGCAACATGGACAAGTTAAATGGCATGTTGGTGTCCTGTCAATTCGATGTAATTGCTTTTCGAGGGAGGCGATGACAGCGTGGTATTCCATCGCGGGGATTGGAGCCAGCGATGTTTGTAGACTGCATTTGGGTAGCAGTTGCAGGGAAATGTTATCCTTTGGAGGCTTCTCTCCCGATTCCTCTCCAATTGCTTTATGCCTTTCTCCACTGACTCCCTTCTCTTCCATTCCAGCAACCCCCATCATCATCTTTCTCCTTTGAAATACTAGCATCCCCCCCCCCCCCCCCCCCCCCCCACGGGCTCTATGGTCACTCCTATCAGTGTTAACCCTCCACCAACTCTGGCTCACTCCCACTAGCTTCTTCCAAGAAACAGCGAGTGGACACCAGAAGCCTATTTATCCTTAACCTGTTTTCCTCCTCTCTGCTCCCCTCCCCATTCTGTCTTCATTGAATAAAATACCTCGCATTTGAGGTGGAAAGGTGATTTATTTTAGTGTCTTGCTCCCGCACACACACATTTATAAAAAAAAAA
This sequence comes from Scyliorhinus torazame, assembly GCF_047496885.1. NCBI lineage: Eukaryota > Metazoa > Chordata > Chondrichthyes > Carcharhiniformes > Scyliorhinidae > Scyliorhinus > Scyliorhinus torazame. The sequence goes on from NC_092716.1 coordinate 157,267,209, forward strand.
TTTAGAGTACCCAATTCCTTTTTTCCAATTAAGGGGCAATTTAGTGTGTTCAATCCACCTACCGGCACATCTTTGGGTTGTGGGGGCGAAACCCACGCAAACACGGGGAGAATGTGCAAACTCCACACGGACAGTGACCCCACACATGTATTTGTGATTAGGATCACTGTCTCACAGCTGTAAAGAATTAATGTTTATCTTTCCAAACTCGACTACGAGTGGATCTAATCAGTTGGCTTCAAAATTCAACTCTTTGAATGGACTAATGAATTTTCTTTCTCTCTCTCCCTCTTTCTCCATTCAATTAATTTTCTACACCTGGTGCAGTTTGCTTTTGTGCTTTGTAATCGGATCACGGTCACCTCTCTCTCTCACTCCCTACACTGAGGAAAAAAATTGCAGCACAGCTGTTGACGTTTGTTCTCTTGGTTTTCAAAATTGTTTGCAGCAGAATTACTGAATTCGACCCCTTCATTTTGAAATTTCCAGGGGAGAAAAAAAGTGGCCACTGGAAAAGGCTTTCCAGGGCTTTTGAACATTGCAGACTCAAAGGTTTTGTGTCCTGGCTATGAAATGACAGCTACTGTGCGTATCAGTGTGGTAGCATCAATCAGCATGATATGCTTAACTTTGACAAAAACTGGACATCAACAGATTGCACTTTTTAATGTCTGTAACACAGTAAAACATGCAGACCCTTAACAAATAGCATTTGACACCAAGCTACACAAAAGGAATTAGAAATGACTAAAAGCTTTGTGAAGGAAAATTAGGTTTTGACAAACATCTTCTCGAAGAGAGGGGAAGAAATTTAAAGATGAAATCAGAGAACTCGGGGACTATGCAGTTGAAGGTATTGCTGCCAATAAAAATCAGGGATGCACAAAGGGCCAGAATTGGATAAGAGCAGAGATCTGGGAGGGTTGTCGGTCTGGAGGAGGTTACAGAGATAACCAGGCATGAGGACATGGAGTGACTTCAACACAATTTTAAGCATGTGATGTTATTGGTCCAGCAGCCAAGATATGTCAGCAAGCACAGGGGTGATAGATGAATGAGTCTTGATGCAAGTTAACAGATGGGCAGCAGAGCTTTGGATGAGCTGGTTGCAGAGTGTGGAAGATGGGATGTGGGCACCACTGGTTCGGACAGCATTTATTGCCCTTGAGGCAGCACGACAGCATTGTGGTTAGCACAATTGCTCCAGGGTCCCAGGTTCGATTCCCGGCTTGGGTCACTGTCTGTGCGGAGTCTGCACATTCTCCCCGTGTGTGCGTGCGTTTCCTCCAGGTGCTCCGGTTTCCTCCCACAGTCCAAAGATGTGCAGGTAAGGTCAATTGGCCATGCTAAATTGCCCTTAGTGTCCAAAATTGCCCTTTTGGGGTGGAGGTGTAGACCTTGGGTAGGGTGCTCTTTCCAAGAGCCGGTGCAGACTCGATTGGCCAAATGGCCTCCTTCTGCACTGTAATTTCTATGAGAAGGTGGTGGTAAGCTACCTTCTTGAGCTGCTGCAGTCCATGTGGTGTCGGTACACCCACAGTGCAATTAGGGAGGGAGTTGCAGGATTTTATTATTTAAAATAAATTTGGAGTACCCAATTATGTTTCTTTTTTCCAATTAAGGGGCATTTTGGCGTGGCCAATCTAACTAACCTGCACATCTTTAGGTTGTGGGGGCGAAACCCAAGCAGACACGGGGAGAATGTGCAAACTCCACACGGACAATGACCCAAGGCCGGGATTCGAACCCGGGTCCTCAGCGCCATAGTTCCAGTGCTAACCACTGCGCCACATGCTGCCCTGAGTATCCAGGATTTTGACCTATCGACAGTGAAGGAACGTGTCATGATATTCAAACATACATCATAACACATACATAATGATAGACAGACCAACGGACCAATTAGAACACATAACACGACAGCCAATCACAGACAAGAGCAGACACCGTATAAGACAAGAAACACGACACTTCCTGGGCAGTCCATCTGGAGACAGCACATGGCCAGGACCTCATTAGCAAGACACTCGCACAGTCACAACGTGCTGAGTGCCAAGTCAGATGTATAAATAGTTGGTTGGAATAAAACTGCGTTGTACCAATCGCAACCGTGTTGGTTCGTCTGTACCTCAGAGCACCCAACACCTCAGAACGGCAATATATTTCCATGTCAGGATTGTGAGTGGCTTAGAGGGGAACGTGGTTTTCCCATGTGTCTGCTGACCTCGTCCTTCTAGATGGTCATGCTTGTGGATTTGGAGGGTACTGTTGAAGGAGCCCGAGTGAGTTCCTGCAGTGTATCTTGTAGATGCTACATACTGCTGTTACAATGCATTGATGGTGGAGGGATGGATGTTTGTGGATGGGGAACCAATCAGGCGTGCTGACCACTATCACACTGGGGCAGCTGAATCTGAAAGCAACAAAGGCATGAATAAGTGTTTCAGTGAAGGAGATAGACTAAGGCAATGGCATAAGTGGGTAGTGTTCCAGCTCTGAATGTAGGTTGTCCTGTTCATGGAGAAGAAATGGGGTTGGAAGTTCAACTCGGGGTAAAAGAAACTGAGGTTGCAAGAAGTATGGCCTGAGACAGTGACCAAGGAGAGGGATGGAGTGGATGGCAAAGGAGCAAAGTTTGTGATGGCCTTCTTGGATATTTAAAAAACATTTAGTGTACCCAATTCTTTTTTTTTCCAATTAAGAGCATTTTAGCCTGCGCATCTTTGAGTTGTGGGGGTGAGACCCACGCTGACATGGGGAGAATGTGCAAACTAGGGCAGCACGGTAGCATAGTGGTTAGCACAAGTTGCTTCACAGCTCGAGGATCCCAGGTTCGATTCCCGGCTTGGGTCACTGTCTGTGCGGAGTCTGCACGTTCTCCCCATGTCTCCGTGGGTTTCCTCCGGTGCTCTGGTTTCCTCCCACAGTCCAAAGATGTGCAGGTTAGGTGGATTGGCCATGCTAAATTGCCCTTGGTGTCCAAAAAGGTTAAGTAGGGGTTAGTGAGTTACAGGGATAGGGTAGAGACGTGGGCATGAGTGGGGTGCTCTTTGTAAGGGCCGGTGCAGACTCGATGGGCCGAATGGCCTCCTCCTTCACTGCAATTCTATGATCCACATGGACAGTGACCCAGGGCCGGGGACAAACCCGGGTCCTCCGCGCCGTAGGCAGCAGTGCTAACCACCGTCCTCTTCTCGGATATTTAATTGGAGGTAACTTCTGCTCACCTAGGACATTGGACAAGTGGAATGACAAATCAGATGAGGTGGAGAGGCTTGAGAGACCTGGTGGTGAGGCAGCGCTGGTTCCCGGGGAGCTTGAGAGAGCTGGTGGTGAGGCAGCACTTGTTCCTGTCAGTGTGTGTATAAAACCTGACATGTTTGCAGATGATGTCGTCAAGGCATGTAAATGAGAGAGCTATCAACTAGAGAATTGACAGATAATTGAGTTTTAATAAAACACTTGCTGCACATAGTGATTTTAAAACACAATACAGAGATGCTCACAAAGTATTGCATTACAATATCCACGTAGAGTTTCTATTGAGCACTTAGAATAGTTATGTCTGCTTTTGAATGTTTAATTTATTTCAGTGCTTCCTCATTGCATGTATGTTATATTTTTATGCTTTATTTTTTAAGTGTTGAACAGATTTATTCTTCAGGAGATGTATAAGGAATTTTAATCCCAATAGTTTATTCGTTGGAAAGGAGAATCTGAAAAAACAGCTTTAGTATCAACATTGTGGAGAGCTCCAGAACTGTGTGCCACATTAAATCTCTCATTTTTAATTTTCTTGTGAGGACATTGCGAATCCAGCAATTTCACCTGGTCACACCATTTCATTCTGAGTTTCCTCTCCTCACAATAGACCAATTACCTGTTGGAACCTCATGAGCAGAAGGAGGAGTTTCTTCTTTGAGGGTAGTGAATCTGTTGAATTCCTTACCACAAAGTGCTGTAGAGGCTGGGTCATTAAGCGTGCTCAAGGCTGAGATAAACACATTTTTAATCAGTAAGGGAATCAAGGTGATGGGGATAAGGTGGGAAAATGGAGTTGAGGATTATCATATCAGATTGGTCATGACCTAATTGAATGGCATTGATGGGCTGAATGGCCTACTTCTGCTTCTACATCTTGGGTGAGGCAGGTATTGTCACAGTTCCGCACCAAGCTCCATAATAGGAACAGTACAACAATGGCACCCTTTGCTGGAGAAAGTGATATATATCCAGCCCTTTGTGTCTGTGCAAGTTCTTTGAACAATTGAAGTTTTTTTCCAATCTTTCTATAGAACTGAAATCCCTCATTCCCAGCACCATACTAGTCAATCTCCTTGGCACCCTTTCCAAGGCATTGCCATCGTTCCTAAAGTATAATGCCCAGAGTTGAACACACTACACCAGCTGAGGCCTAACAAGTGATTTGTAAAGTTTAGCATCACTTCCTTGCTTTTGTACTCGATGCAGCTATTTATAAATTTCAGAACCATGTATGCTTATTAGCAGCTTTCTCAACTTGTTCTACCAGTGTTGAACAAGTGCAGGTTGAACAAATAAAGTGTGGTGCGTTGTAAAGGTCGACAAAGCCCACAGAGATGTGCTATTACTAAACTTTTTTTCTATGAGGAGCAACATTTTACTGAGAAATACCATCTTTAAACCGACAGATGTCTCTCAGCCAGTTAGTCTCTGGGCAATGATAAAGGGGGAAAAATTCTGAAAATTGAGTCTATCTGTCAACATTTGAAAGGGAATTTGAGTAAAATCCAACATGAGTTTTCAAAAAAATCCATTGTCTGTTCAGGTAATGAAGAAATCTGTTTTGACACTTTGAATGTTCTGGTTGAAAATTGCTCAAAAGCGTGAATTTATCAGAAGAACATTTACTAATGTGCAACCAAAGGAAAAAATGCTGGAAAATCTCACCAGGTCTGGCAGCATCTGTAGGGAGAGAAAAGAGCTAACGTTTTGAGTCCAGATGATCCTTCGTCAAGGCTCCCCCCCCACCTCCTAAAATTTGGAGAATGAAAAAATCCACAATACTCAAAATACAGCAGAATAGCAACATTAACAGGACTTTCATCATAGTGAAACATTGGTGGCTGTATCATTGGGGGTTATTTAAAATATCTGAAGATAACAGAATTTGTGTACTGGAGGGCTGTTTCGATGAGTCAGATGACCGTGTCTCATCTTGCTACGTTTTTTGAAATGCCAACCTTCATGTCCTGATTGTGTGAAATTCGTCTTTTTATTCAAACTTGTGCTTTTTACCTTCCTGTGTTCCCCTCTGCTCATATTCCCTTCCCTGCTCATTTGCTTTCTGTGTCCAACTATGGGATAGTTTGTAACTTCCTAAATAGATCAAAATACGGATCAGTAGGTTTTTTAGAATTGATCTTTGCGACAGAAAACAGCTTACAAAATTGCAAAGCTGAGATTCCGATATACCGAGACCGAGGACTATCTTTGCGATGCTTATCCTGCACCTTATTCAAGCTGCTGAACTTTTAAAAAAATCTCCGTGCGATTCTCTCCTGCCCCCCGCCCACACACACACACTTCTCCGCTCATCAACATATAAATTCACATTGTAAAGGGCAGGCATTTTCTTCCTGAAATTAGTGAGTTCAAATTGGCAACACTTCATGTCAGGAGATACTGAAACATGAAACAGGTCAGTCCTGGAAACCATTAGAAGGGCAAAGCTCCCTCCCGTCATAGAATTATGGAGGAAAAGGTGAGCCACTTCCTTAGGCACTAAAAATTACACTCGGGATGCGGCCTATCGATTTAGGAAGGGAGCAGCATCACCATTAATATTTGATTTAATCATATTTTTAATATAAAAAAAAAAAAAATCTCTGATGAGCCCTGACAGCATGCTCTTTTCCCAGTGGAATTGAGTAGTTTTCACTCCTCGGACTGGAATGATTTACCTAGTTGTACTCGAGGCTGGAATATGATGTGTTTGTTAAGCCTTCTGGCCTTAAAGTAGAGAATGGAAAGGATGGGAAGACTATCTGGGAATTCTGCTGGGTTGATACTGCACTTAAAAGCTGTGAGAGATTTTGTTCTGGCAACATTATCAAATTGTCATTGGCTTATTTCCTCCATTACAACAGTATTTCATTGGTTGTAAAGCACTTTGAGGTGGATGTGAAAAATGCCAAGTCTTTTTTTCATTTTTCCTGTTCCTGACCCCTTTATGAAAATGGATAAAACAGAATTCCCAATTTATACTCGCACACTGACCTTTTCACTCACACCAGAGACTAAAGGAAAACCGAGCTGATATTTTTGTCTCCGATGCTGTATTTATAATTGTTGAAAGACTGAAGAGACTCTATTTAAAAGGAAAACTCAGCAAAGAGTTTCACTCTTGTCTGCTTTAAAGTTTGAAAAAGAATCTCCCAAGAATCCAGTTGAGGTGAAAAGCTGGAAAGCTTCATTAAGTAAAACGCCACAGCCATTCCTTAGTGTTTTTCTGTTCACAGTTTGTTGATGTTGCTGTTGAAACTTGAGTTGCATTTCCGCCTTATCTGTTTTGAGATGCATATACTTAAAGGGCGTGGGATGAGAGGGATTTATATCTGGGAATGAAAAAGTGCCTTTGGACATTTCTCACCCTCTTGGCCTTCCGATGTTACCTTTTGATGCAATGTTATTGATTCATGTCGTTGTGTCATTTATTCAGGAAATAGGTTTCCCAGCACTCTTTGAATGATGGTTATCCCCCTTTTTGTAAATGTGCTAGACTCAGCAACATGCAGAGAAGGAGATAAGAGGTGTCTGAATTAACCTTCAGTTTAACTACTCCCCTCTTCTCTCACATGGATGGCATTGAGATGTTCCCGGCAACCACGCGTTCAGAATGCTGGAAATAACTTTAATCTGTGGTCATGCCTACCAAAGTAAAATGTTTGTACAAAATATTTATTTTGTATAGATATTGCAATTTTTGCATAAACGGAGAAGTATTTAAAATACCTGGCTTTGTAAGGTTGGTACAGGGTGGGTGAACGTGTAGATGGACCTATTTCAGTCAGATAAACTCTCATTGTAAATCTGTAACAGATTTTTAACCTGATCAAGCATAGAATCATAGAATTTACAGTGCAGAAGGAAGCCATTCAGCCCATCGAGTCTGCACCAGCCCCTGAAACGAGCACCCTACCCAAGCCCACACCTCCACCCCATAACACAGTAACCCCACCGAACACTAAGGGCAATTTAGCATAGCCAATCCACCTAACCTGCACATCTTTGGACTGTGGGAGGAAACCGGAGCACCCGGAGGAAACCCACGCAGACACGGGGAGAACGTGCAGACTCCGCACAGACAGTGACCCAAGCCGGGAATCGGACCTGGGACCCTGCAGCTGTGAAGCAATTATGCTAACCACTGTGCTACCGTGCTCCATGATAATAGCATGGGTTCTGGCGAAGCTACATTAATCACGGCAAACATTTTAACCTTGTTTTTATGACTTTAATAATGCCCGAGTCATTTTAACGATTCAATTTAGATTTTCCTTTTACCAGTGAGCTTTTGAAACCAATTCATATTTTTTGTACTTGGGTGTTCACAGGAGGAAAATAAGTTAGATACTGGAGTCTAGCCTGAGAGCAGTAGAAATCACCAAACTCATCTGTTCAAATTCTGTTAACAATTCCATAACAAGATAAATACAAATGAAAGAAGCCACTAGTCCACCTTCACCAAATAGAATTCTCCAACAGTTGCCCCGTTGCAACGACCAACAGATTTTAAATTTATATTTGAGGATAACGTAGCATTGGGGGTATGGTCAGACTGGTAAGATTATACCCTCTAGTTCCTGTCAGACCATATCCTCCAGCACTGTGTCCAGTTCCTGTCAGACCATACCCTCCAGTATTTTGTTCAGTTCCAGTCAGATCATACCCTCCAGTACTGTGTCCAGTTCCACCCAGCCCTCACCCTCCAGTACTGTGCCCAGTTCCACCCAGCCCTCACCCTCCAGTACTGTGCCCAGTTCCACCCAGCCCTCACCCTCCAGTACTGTGCCCAGTTCCACCCAGCCCTCACCCTCCAGTACTGTGCCCAGTTCCACCCAGCCCTCACCCTCCAGTACTGTGCCCAGTTCCACCCAGCCCTCACCCTCAGTACTGTGCCCAGTTCCACCCAGCCCTCACCCTCCAGTACTGTGCCCAGTTCCACCCAGCCCTCACCCTCCAGTACTGTGTCCAGTTCCACTCAGACCATATCCTCCATCACTGTCCAGTTCCACTCAGGCCATACCCTCCATCACTCTGTCCAGTTCCACTCAGGCCATACCCTCCATCACTGTGTCCAGTTCCACTCAGACCATATTCTCCATCACTGTGTCCAGTTCCACTCAGACCATATCCTCCATCACTGTGTCCAGTTCCACTCAGACCGTGCCCTCCAACATTATGCCCGGTTCCAGTCGGATCATACCTCCAGTATTGTGTCCAGTTCCACGTAGACCGTATCCTCCAGTACTGTGTCCAGTTCCACTCAGACCATACCCTCCATCACTGTGTCCAGTTCCAGCCAGACCGTACCCTCTAGTACTGTGTCCAGTTTATGTCAGACCATACCCTCCAGTACTGTGTCTAGTTTCGTTCAAACTGTACCTCTGACCAGAATAGCATGCAGCTCGATTGCAATTCCCTGTGACCTTTTTTCTTTAATATTTTGGGCTGTATCTTTCAATAGTCCAGTGCTTTTGCTGATTATTTTGTATTGATTTGACATTTTCCAGTTGTTGAGTCCCAGATCTCGAACTTTATTCTTCCCTATTTCAGTACCATTGTCTATTTTTCCTTCCAATGTTTAGCAATACACTTTATAAATTTCCTCTGCTAATCTTTCCATTTGCATATTTTTCCCAGTTCATTCAGAAATTCCACCGATTTCGCTACCTCCATCTGGCTTAGCATTACTTGCCCATTTGGCACATTTCGTTTGCATTCCAGGTCATTTAAAAAAAAAAAATACTTTATTACAAACTTGTATCAAAACAGGTCACAGCAGATAATCACCCCGGGAAACATACTTCCCAACAATCCACTATAACCCATGATTCTCGCACAGCAGTGTTAACAGCGGCATCCCTTCCACCCTAAAATGCCTCCTCAACTGACATCCGATGCTCCCTGTGTCCCCTCATAATCCCGCCCGGCACTCCGCTGACCCTCTAAGAGCCATCGCCAATGGCTCGATGGCCAGCGCAAACAGCAACGCCGACAGCAGGCACCCCTGCCTCGTACCCCTGTGTAAGTCAAAGCTCATGAGTTCATATTATTTGTCCTCACCCTCGCTCTTGGTGCCATGTACAGCAACTGCACCCATGCCACAAATCTCAGCCCAACCCCAAACCTTTTCAAAACCTCGAACAAGTATCGCCACTCCTCCCGATCAAATGCCTTTTCTGTGTCCATGGACACCACCACCTCCGGTACCAGAGTCCCAACGAATTAATCACCACATTCAACAGCTGTCATATATTACTCGTGAGCTGCCTGCTCTTCACGAAGCCTGTTTGATCTTCTGTCACCACCCCAGGGATACACTCCCACCATCCTCCCCACCAGCAACTTAGTCAATGCTTTCACATCCGTGTTGAATAGTGATATGGGACTATACGACCCACATTCCACCGATTCCTTCCCCTTTTTCGGGATTAGTGTGATTACTGCCTGTGTCATCGTATCCGGCAACACCCCCTCCTCCAGCGCCTCATTGAACGCCCCCATCAGATGTGGTGCCAGGTCCGTCGCAAATTCCGTCGGGTACCCATCCGGCTCAGGGACCTTCCCCGACTTCATACCCCTGATACTATCCAGCACCACCTTCAACCCCAGAGGCTCCTCCAATGCCTACCTCTTTGCTTCCTTCACCTGGGGAAATTCCAGCTCATCCAGAAACCGCCCTGTGTCTCCCTCCTCTCCCCCCGGGTCCGCCTCATAAAGTCCCTGGTAGTACTCAAACGCCTAGTTTATCTTCCCTGGCTCTGACACCACATCCCCAATCTGTATCTTCAATATTTGCAATCCAGGTCATTGATGTGAAGAAGGTAATATATTGGTTCCAACATGGGGACCAGGATTGCAAAGATTCCTTTTGTATAATTAAGCTGTAATGGGTGGTTGCAGGATTGTTAGGGAACTGTGTTTGATGCTTGTGCTGCAGAGATAATGGTCTGTGCTGAAAGAATGCTGAAAGAGTGAGGCCAGGTGACATGAGGGAGGAAGAGTCCAGGGGATAGTTTTCCTGGATACACCTTCCAGCTTTGGATTCTTGGCCTAGTACTGGTTAACCCACTGGTTTAGGTAGTAGCTGTTGTGCACAGCAGAAAGAAAAAGGCCCCTGCTGGGAAATAAAAGAAAGGCTTTCATTTATATACTGTCTCTCAGAACCTTGGGATATCCCAAAGTGTCTACAGTTAATTAAATACTTATGAATTTTGGACTACAGTCCAAAGATGTGCAGGTTAGGTGGATTGGCCATGCTAAATTGCTCTTCGTGTCCAAAAAGGCTAAGTGGCGGTTGCTGGGTTACGGGGATAGGGTAGATATATGGGCTTGAGTGGGGAGCTCTTTGTAAGGGCCGGTGCAGGCTCGATGGGCCGAATGGCCTCCTTCTGCACTGTAAATTCTATGATTCTATGAAGTGTGGTTGTTATTGCAATGTGGGATATTTGTGGACATATGGCAGCCGGTTTGTGCGCACAAACTGGAAGAAATAATGATCTGATAATATTGGCTGAGTGTAAGTATGGGCCAGGTTTCCAGAAACCCCCTTGCTCTTCATCATAGAATCATAGAATCCCTGCAGTGCAGAAGGAGGCCATTTGGCCCACCGACTCTGCACCAAACTTTCGAAAGACCATCCTACCTAGGCCCAATCCTCAACCCTAATCCTGGAACCCCCCCCCCCAAGGTACAATTTAGCATGGCCAACCCACCTAACCTGCTCATCTTTGGACTGTGGGAGGAAACCGGAAGACCCGGAGGAAACCAACGCAGACACGGGGGCAAAGTCAAACTCCCCACAGATAGATGGACTAAAACAAAGTTTCACCCTTTTAGGATAAAGAAATCAGATTTGCGGAGGTTAAACATTAATGTTGTCCTCCGTGATGTCAGGAGTGGAATTCAAAGGTCTCGAGGCCTTTTAACTTCTTGTACCATAAGTGACCTATGAACTTGCCGCATTTGTACAGTGTATTGTTTAGTTGGTGAATACGTTTGCTGTCAGATTTTACCAATATTAACTTTTTAAAAATAATTTGCTTTATCCTACATCATACACAGCCTCCTGGTGGACATGGTGATAAATTAGATTTTCTCCTGTAGGACCAGACGAGGGTAACTTGGTCTAGATGTTTTACAAGAGGGCAGCACGGTGGCGCAGTGGTTAGCATTGCTGCCTCACGGTGCCAAGGTCCCAGGTTCGATCCCGGCTCTGGGTCACTGTCCATGTGGAGTTTGCACATTCTCCCCGTATTTGCATGGGTTTCGCCCCCACAACCCAAAGATGTGCAGGGTAGGTGGATTGGCCATATATTTTATTAAAACAGTAAATAATATATACAAGACCAAATGGTACAAACACTAATTTTGTATTGGAGAAACAGGGTACCCTCCCCTCAGTATCAACGTACAGGGAGGCGGGGGGGGGGGATACTCTGATTATTAAAACAGTTCACAACACATTTCTGCAAAAAAACAAGTGGTACAAGCACTAAACCTTGCGCTGGAGAGACCAGATACTCTCACCTCTATACCAACAGAAGGGAAAGGAAGGGGGTGGTGGGGAGAGAGGGGAAAGGAGGGTGGTGGGGAGGGAGGGAGTCGGGGTGTCGCTGGAGGGGGGCCCAATAGGACACTGCCTGAATTATCTACAGAGGCAGTAAAACAAAAGAACCTTCAATTATGATGTGCCAGATTCCGGGAGTCCCCCAGAGGGGGTGAGCGGTGACACAGTGTCAGACACAAGTGAGCCCTGCACCCCACTGCAGAGAGCCTCGTGTGCACCCTCCGCTCCCGACACTGGGCAGCTGACCGCCTTCGGACAGTCACCCTCCGCGTCCGAATCCTCCACCATACTGGAGCGTGGCGGGCGACAGGGGCCCACCAACCAACCCAGGGCCTGCCTTGATCTCGCCACTGGGATCATCGACAGGCGGGATCTCGTCGGGCTCCATCGGGGTCCTGGACCAGCGGGAGGCGGTGGTGGAGATGCCTGCTCCGCCCCCGCCGCCTGGTCACCGGAAGGCCCGAAAAGAACTCCGGAAACAGATTGCCCTTAATTGGAAAAAATGAATTGGGTACTCTAAATTTTAAAAAACATCGATGCTGTACAAGAGTGTTCGTTTCTCTGACATTTTTTATCCTATTGCTCTCGGTAACCAGAGGGCAAAATGTAAAGATAACTGGCAGAAGGGCCAGAGACGACATGGGGAAAAAATTATTTTATGCAGCAGGTAATTGGGATCAAGACTGCACATTCTGAGATGGTGGTGAAACGTGATCTAATAACTTTAGAAACGGAATTGTGTATATGCTACAACATGCAAAGCTTGCAGAGAGGATCTGTGGGGAAAGAGCAGAGCGAGGGGGCTACTTTCACAGGTATGATGGGTTGAAAGGACTCCTTCTTTGTTGTATCACTATGTGATTAAGACCAGGAGTAGCCTTGAGCACCAGTCTACTATGAAATACTGAAAAGCTAAAAGTACTCACTATGGATAAGCTTAAGAGCAAGATCTAAAATAATCTTTATTAGTGTCACAAATAGTTTTCCATTAACACTGCAATGAAGTTACCATGAAAATCCTCTAGTCGCCACACAGCGGCGTCTGTTTGGGTACACTGAGAGAGAATTCGGAATGTCCAATTCACCTAACAAGCATGTCTTTCGGGTCTTGTGGGAGGAAACCAGAGCACCCGGAGGAAACCCAAGCAGATATGGGGAGAATGTGCAGACTCCGCACAGACAGTGACCTAAGCCGGGAATCGAACCCGGGTCCCTGGCACTGTGAAGCAACAGTGCTAACCACTGTGTGATCATGCCGCCCCATCAATGAATGTGTTTCAAGTGAACATGGTAACAATGACTTGCATACCTACCATTACTCTTTACTGAATCCTGATGAGAACAGGAAATAATGTGCATATTCCGTGTAACGTATTGATCCTATGACAGATTCAGGTGGCATGTGAGCATTTTGCTGTCTCGTGTCCAATCTTTCTCTTTGATTGCTCACAACTCAAAATGAATTTGCCTGTCGTGTGACGAGATTTCCTCCCAAATGTTGGGGTAAAAGTGTGACACGGTAGACCTTGCAGCCCATGTCTACCACGTGAGCTACTCGCTCGCAGCTTTTGCTTTTGTTGCATTTTTCGTGTTTAAAGGAAAAATGGGACAAACTGCAGTTGAATTATTAGCAATTATTGGCGCATTGAATAAATGGTCAGATGGTGATTGAATAAACGGGCTCCCTGTGGTGAGAGGCCTACCAATTCCAGTCGCTAAGCAATAAATCCGTTTCGATGGGAACCCTTTGTGCCATTAAAGAAAATGCTTTCAAATCCTGGTGGCTTCCATTCAGTATGGAGATGTCTGGGAGATCAGCGGAGTGTCTCATCGCCTATTCTCTGTGCAGCCTGTCCCTGTGGTTGTGTGCTGAAGGTTCTTCTAAATGCAGCAGTGATGCTAACAAAAAAAGACTTTCTGAAATTAGTATTTTCATTTCCAACTCCCCTCATCCCACCCAACCATCACCCACGTTAATTAATCTGGTTTGACTAGATGGTTCAATATGATGGAATAGTGGCGAGGAGGTGTTTACCCTGGATAATAAAACAGACACAGTTCACAGGGAAAAGGAAGAGGTTACCATTTATATAGTATCTTTCCAGGTGTCAGGACTTTTTGCAACCAATGCCGTTCCTTTTGAAGTGTAGTCGCTGCTGGAATATCAGTACACTGGCAGCTAATTTATGCACATCAAGATCCCATCCATCTTTTTCCATGATGCTGGATGCAGACCACATTGTCCCCCTGCATCAGTGGTGGGCAACCTGCGGCCCAGCGGCCACGTGCGGCCCATCTGGATTCTGAGTCCAGCTCACAAGACATTTTGTTAACCGTTGTCCACAGGACTGCACTGAAGAGACCAAAAGGCTGGAGATTTGATCTCTACCGAGATAAGTCGGCCGCATGTGGGGTTAAGAGTGGAAGGGCTCATGTTCATATGTTTTGGTCCTGTCCAAAGCTGGAGGATTACTGGAAGGAGGTTTTTAGGGTAATCTCTAAAGTGCTGCATGTGAAACTGGACCCGGGCCCTCGGGAGGCCATATTTGGGGTGTCGGAATTGACATTGTATTCGTTACTGCTTATTGTTATTGTTGGTGGGTGTAAATTTCGAGAAAATGTGAAAAAGGAGGAGAATAAAAATATATTTTTTAAAAAGAGTGGAAGGGTTATTTTTGGAGGAAGCACCCTGCTCCTGAATGGGGACTTTTGGGATAAGGTCCGTAAATCTTTGCATGGGACAGCATTGGACTTTGCCGTGATGTCCCTTGTGGTCGCTGCCCGGGTCGAACACACAAGGTGAAGATACTGAAAGCTGCTGGAAGGTTAGTAGTGGAAAGAGGAAAATGAAAGGATGGCATTTGACTTTTATTGTTTGTCCTATTTCAAAAGGATGCTTATTTAAAGGCAAAGTATCTTGCTGCTTTTCAGTAGTGTCTGTGTGTTGTATAGTGACTTTGCAAACGCTGCTGGAGTGGTGTGGAAATATTGAGGTCTTACAGGAAAGAGTTAGGTGCCCTACTGAATCCCACTGCACTCATGAGGTTCCTGGGGCCCAGTATTGGAAAATTATGTACTCTCCAACTCCTTCATGCTGCAAGCTTGACTGCATTCAGCAACTGCTGGTGACAAACGTCATCCTTTCTTCAGTGATCATTTATGAAGTGGAACCATCTTGCTTTGTGCCAGGTTCGACCCTCGCTCATTGTTACCCCTGATCCCTACAAACTTCAGTTTTACTAGTGCTGCTTGGTGCCACAGTCGTTCAGATGCTGTCTTGACATCAAGGACAGTCACTCTCACCACGGCTCAGGAATCTAATCTTGTATCCATATTTGGATAATGTCTGAAGTCGAAACCGGGGGAGTTAGTAAGCAGGTTAATGTGGAGTGAGTGACACTTGGAAGCGTTTGACAATGTTTTCCATCATTTTGTTGATGATCGAGATAGGGCAGATGAAGCAATAATTGGCTGGCTTGGATTTGTCCTGTTTTTCATGGGCAGAACCTAAATAGTTAATTTTCCGCATGGATGGGTCGATGCCAACATTGTGGCTGGGCTGGAGGCGCCTCCAGTTCTGCAATGTAGGTCACCAGCATTACAACCGATGTTATGGGAGTCTATCGCCTTATGCTGTGTCCAGTGGCCGTCACCATTTCTTGATATCATGTGGCGTGAATTGAATTGCATGATTTTGAATTCAATTGCACTATCGATGCAATTGGATCTGTAAACGTGGCTTTGACCTCCTCAGTTGTTTCTCAAGATCCTTTGAGTGATTGACTGCACTTGCAGACAGTCAGGATGTACGTATTGCATATGATGTGATTATGTGGCAGCAATTCCCTAAATATTTATGCCTCGGAATGTGGGTACAGGGGCGAACATGTATAGAATCATCACACAATGCAGCCCATCATACCTGTGTCAACTCTTAGATTGACCTATCCAATTAGCCCCCTCTGTGTTCTTTCCCCATAAATATTTACCCAAACGAGTGAATGGACACATCAATTAGGATCAGGAGTAGATCATTCAGCCTTTTGAGCCTGCTCTGCCATTTGATTAATTCATGACTGATCTGATTGTGACCTCAACTCCACCCTTGAAGAATTTAGCCTCAAATGTTCATTGACCCAGTCTCCACTGCTCTTTGGGAGGAGAAATTCTCTACATTTCCTCAAGTGGGAGACCCCTTAATTTTAAGTTCTAGTCTCTCTCTCACAAGGAGAAACATCCTCACAGCATCCACCCTGTCAAGTCCCCCCAGGATCTTGTATGTTTCAATAAGATTATCTCACATTCTTCTAAACTCCAATGGATACAGGACCAACCTGTCCAACCTTTCCTCCTAAGTTGCCCTGTTCATCCCAGGAACCAGTGGGAACGCTTCTAATTCCCCTCGCAATTAACATCAACATTCTCTTTGCCTTCCTAGTCACTTGCTGTACCTGCATTCTAAATTCTAACTTCTTGCGATTCCAGGATATCAAGATCCCACTGTACAGCAGTTTTGCAATCTTACTGCATTTAAAGAATATGTTTTTTAAAAAATTCTTCCTGGTAAAGTGGATGAGTTCACATTTTTTCCACATCTGCCAATTTTATGCCCGCTCGCTTGACGTATCTAAATCACTTCATAGGTTCTTTATGTCGATAAACGTCCATCAAATCCTGGTGACTTGTCAGCCTTGGGTTCCAGTTTTCTTACAATCACTTGCCTGGTGATTATAATGGTTTTACGTCCCTCTCTTTCACCTCTTGATTTACAAGTATTTCTGAGATGTTATTTATGTCTTCCACAGCGAGGACAGACGCAAAATATCATGTCCCTCATTCTAGGTTCTGCCATTTCCTTATTTTTTCATCATTAATTCCCTAACTCTCTCTCTCTAGAGGACCCATGTCCTTTGTAGTTACTCTTTCCTTTATAAATTCTTGTAGAAACTCTTACTATTTGTTCTTATATTTATTGCTAGTTTTCTCTTATGTTCCAATTTCTCCCTCATAATTTTTTTAGATCTGCTTTGCTGGTTTTTAAATTCTGTCCACTTTTTTGACCCAGCATTTGGCAGAATTGTATGCTTTTCCTTCTAACTTGATCCTTTCTTGAACTTCCTCAGTTAGCCACAGATGGTATATTTGTCTCCTACAGTCTTTCTTTCTCACTGGAGCGTATTTTTGCTGAAGGTTATGAAATGTCTCCTTAAACATCTGCCACTACTTGAACATTATGAAATATGTCCTTAAATATCTGACCTATCCACTAACCTATTTTCCCAGTTAATTTTAGCCAGTCCGTTCTTCATACCCTTGTAAATGCCTTTATTTAGGTTTAAATCACTAGTCTTAGACCCACTCTTCTCTCGCTCAAACCAAATGTGAAATTCAATCATGTCATGATGATTGTTATCTAGAGGTCACCCTGTCTAACTGCACACTACCAAGTCTATAGAATAGTCTGCTCTTTGGTTGGCTCTGGATGGGTTTCTCTAAGAAATTGCCTAAAAATACTCTATGATGCCATTTTCTAGGCTACCTCTGTTGATCTGATTTGTACATATAAAGTCACCATCATCCTTTGAATGATGCTCTTGAATTTACTACAGCCACCCATTAAAACAATGCATTCGAAATCACAACAACTTGCTGTGTTTTTAATAAGTTTTTTTAATGTTTTGTCTCAGTCATTTGCCAAATTTCTGACATCAGTTTCCCATAGTTACGTCCTTTTTGTCGCTGAGTACAGTTTTTTCTTCTTTACTCATGAAATCATTGAACACCTCTATCAAATCTCCTCGCAAACATCTTTGCTCAAAGGCGAATTACATCAACTTCTCCAGTCTCTCTGGATTATTTTGGTCCTCTGCATTCTGGAGTAGGGAATTCCACAAATTCACGACCCATTGAGTGAAATAATTCCTCCTAATTCCTGTTTTAAATCTGCCACTCCTTAGCCTGAAACTATGCCATTTTGTTCCAGAATGTCCAGCAAGGGGAAACATCTGCCCTACGTCTATCCTGTCAAGCCCCTTTAGCATCTTGTATACCTTAATTAGATCTCTCATTCTTCTGTACTCCAGTGAGCATAGGCCTAAATTGCTCAATTTCTCTTCTTAAGACAAGTCTTTCGAGCCTTAAATCAATCTAGTGAACCTTCTCTGAACTCCCTCTAATGCATTTAACCAGTGTTTTAGAAAGAATTATCATAATATCTTTGCTATTGCACTTTGTTGTCTTATGAATAAAACCAAGGTTTGAAATGCTTTTTTAACGGTCTTCTCCATTTACCCTGTCACCTTCAAATATTTCTTTTTTTATAAATGTTTTTATTAGTTTTCACATTTTATGTTACATATTTCAGTTTGGGTGTTAAGTTACAAGTGTCATATCTGCGTGTAGTATTTTACAAAAGCAATCGAGGCAAAATTGGAATTACAAAAGAGAGATGGACCAAATAGTGCAAAAAACAAAACCCAAATAATTGAGGATCACTATACATATTTACAATGTGCCTGTTTTGCCCCCCATTGTGGGTCCCATTCGACCTCAGTTGTCCTGTCTATTGTTGGCCCTAGCGTGTATTCCCCACGTATTGCTGCTCCCTCTGGTTCTCTGCTTGCCGTTGGGCCTGTCCTCTGCGGCTGTGCCCCTTGCGCCCCACGGTCTTTTTTATGGGCTTTTGCCCTTTGGGCAGTTGAAACCTCTCCGTCAGCTCATTTAACGTCACTCGTCTGTCATCAGTGAAAAAATCCCTAACTGTAAGTGTGCCCCCCCCACCCTGTCTCCACCCTTTGAAGGTGACATCCAGACTCAAAATGTTAGTTCCCTTCTCTCTCTCCACAGATGCTGTCAGACCTGCTGAAACTGTCCAGCATTTTCTGTTTTTGTTTTGGATTCCAGCATCTGAAGTAATTTGCTTTTATCTCTGTGTTTAATTCACTGTGGTATGATTACTTTGCCAAGCATCTTAAATACACATCATTCCCACTACTCTCATCAACCCTCTCTATTGTTCCGGGTCAAAGGAACTTAATCAAATTTGTCAAAAATGATTTGCGTTTAACAAAGCCATGACTTTCATCTCATAGCCTGTGCTTTGTACAATACTAATTACTTTTGTCTCCGATTATGTTTCTAAATGTTTCCCTACCACTGCTGTTCGGCTGACTGACATGTATTCACCCATTTTTTTTAACCCTTTTCTTTTGATTGGGTGTGTAACATGTGCTGTGTAACATGTGCAATCCCCCAAATACATGCCCCAAATATATACATATGGACTGTTTATCTATTTATTTGTCCACATATGCGTGCACTTATTGGTACGGTGATACATCAACTCCACACAGACATGTGCACAGAGTACATAATTGTGGGATTTAAAAAAATATAAATACTATGAGCAAGTGAAGCAGATGGAGAGAAGAAGACGGGTTGGTCGATTGTGCCTGTCTCATGCAGCCATGTTTCAGCTTGCCCCAGTGCTCTTTACACACACGCATCCATTGATCTCCTAGAGTACGTCAATGAAAGCCAGTCCTGGGCTAATTCAGGGAAATGAAAATTCTTGGATTTTTTCCTGGAGATGCGACCTGATAAAAGGATATAAATATGCAGCTATGTTTGCCTGGACCTGTAGCCTCTGTTTTTTTTTGTGTTATCATTCCTGTGTCAATGTCTAGAATTGGATGCAGATATTCATGATTTGTCAGATTTTAGATATAAGAATGTTGCCCTTTCACTACAGAAGGAGGCCATTTGCCCCGTTGAGTCTAGGCTGGCTCTCTGTGGGGCAATCCAGTCAGTCCCATTCCACTACCTTATTCCTCTATCCCTGTAACCCTGCATGTAATGAAGTGCCCATCCACTCTCCTTCTGAAATCATTTTGTAAAATGAAAGGGAACACAAACACACACATACTTGGAGACAGCATGGATCCTCACTTAAGTTCATTTGAATGGGGTTGTTTAAAGAAAGGCTTGCATTTTGTACTGCTTTTCATGACCAGAAGGTACCCCAAAGCACCTTCCAGTCAAAGAATTATTTGTAAAATGTAATCACTGTTGTGATGTAGGGAAGAGTAGTGGAATAGAAGAGCCAGGGTGGAAAGGTCTTGTGGAGAAATGTGCGAGCCGTGTGGAATTGAATCGGTGCTGTCTGAAGCCTCCCAAAATGGAAACCCATGGTATTCCAGGCACTAAAGGTACCTCAGAAGGTTTCTGTCTTTTGAAGTGGTCGGAATAAATAAGTTTTCCTTTTATGAAGATTGCCCTTTCAGCAACTCGCCTTTCAAGTCTCCAGTTACTTCATGGTTACGATGCTCTCTTTGATGCACTGAACCAGTGGCTTGTCATACAATTAGGAAATTATCTGTCTTACAAAATGACCAGTGGTAACTGGCTGGCTGTTTGAAACACGTAGCAATCTGTATGCACAGGGTGGCACAGTGGTTAGCACTGTTGCTTCATAACGCCAGGGACCCAGGTTCGATTCCCGGCTTGGGTCACTGCCTGTGCAGAGTCTGCACATTCCCCCCGTGTCTGCGTGGGCTTCCTCCCGCAAGACCCAAAAGACGAGTTTGTTAGGTGAATTAGACATTCTAAATTCTCCCTCTGTGTACCCGAAAAGGGGCCAGAATGTGGCGCCTAGGGGCTTTTCACAGTAACTTCATTGCAGTGTTAATGTAAGCCTACTTGTGACACTGATAATAAAGATTATTATTATTACATTCGTACTATTCCATCTCCATCTGCACCATGAGAAAGAGGATGAAAAATCCTGTTGATCCCTTTCTATTGGTTTGCTTGCGTAAATCAGGAACAATGAATGTTTAGAAAGGACAGTCAGGTAGCCCAGTTTTCTTGACCAAAGCATTGCCTGTGGCGCCCTGGTTGTCCAATGATAATGACTCATTCTCGGTATTGACAAAAGAATGGGAGTGAGGCTGGAGCCCATGGACACTGAGTTGCTTCAATATAGAGCAGCATGCATTGAGAAACAATAGAAACAGCTATGGTCTAAATAAAAAATGCAGTAAGCTAGCAAAGCTTAGGAGTGGAGAGGATGATGAGGTAAATTTAGGAGTAGTGACGAGCTATAGCTTTGAGAGCATGACAATCATTGGAGAAAGAAAAGGAGAGCACAGTTGTTAGCACAGTTGCTTCACAGCTCTAGGGCCCCAAGGTTTGATCACGGCTTGGGTCACTGTGTGTGGAGTCTGCACGTTCTCCCTGTGTCTGCATGGGTTTCCTCCAGGTGCTCCGGTTTCCTCCCACAGTCCAAAAATGTGCAGGTTAGGTAGATAGGCCGTGATAAATTACCCTTAGTGTCCAAAGAGGTTAGGTGTGGTTACTGGGTTACAGGGATAGGGTGGAGGCATGGGCTTAAGTAGGGTGCTCTTTCCAAGGGCCGGTGCAGACTCAATAGGCCGAATGGCCTCTTTCTGCACTGTAAATTCTATGAAAAGACTGAGAAAGCAGTCTGTAGTTCTGGGGTCCTGGGGAATGGTGAGTTGAAGTACAGTGCGCCTGTCAGGAGTCAGGGTGAGCAATGTGCGAAGGATGGTATATTTTAAGCTCCGGAGAAATGACAGAAAATGTATTTGAATGAGAAAATGTGCATTTTCGGCATTTTAAACACTTTTTGGTCCCTTCATCTTGGAGAGCTACCCTCTATTCTGTCAAAAACAAATAGCTCCAAATTTTATATGTTAAATGCCAGTATCAGTATTAACCTCCGGAAGCAAGACATGAACCGGTAAACCCATTCTTCGGCAAATATGTCGTTTGAATCTAATTCACACCACTGACCCTGTTATTGTGTGGCTCTGGGGCCTTAGATTTAAAATTGGCAATGAGGTGTGTGGTGATTGTCCCTTTTAGGGCGACACAGCAGAGTAATGGTCACCTGGCCTGGGTGGCAAATTGGGACTGCACAAGGATCACACCTGTGGAAGACGAGGTCAAGGTGATAAAGGAGGTGCCTGCCCACAAACACAATTGAACTCAAATCATTTTTGTGGATGGTGCTACTATGGACGTTTTTTTTATCAAACGTTTTGATGGTATTGGTTTCCTTGCATATTCTGTTAAAGAAACGTTAGTCTTGGAAGGTTCTCCAGGAGGAGGCTTTCAACAGAGCAAAGCAATTGCTGCATTCCTCAACCTTGTTAGTACACTTTGACCCATCTAAAGGACTGATTTTGACCTGTGACGCCTCTCCATGCGGGGTTGCTCCTAACCAAATTACCGTCATTAATTCTGACATCTCTTAAGGTGAGGTTGATTGCCAGGAATTGTGTGCACTGGCCTGTTATTGATGCTGATATGGAGAAGCTAGTTAAGCAGCGTTAACGGTGCAAGTGCACCAAAGATTGTCTGCTCCAGCCCACTGCACCCTTGGAAATGACCTGGTTGGCCATGGGTATGAATCCATATTGATTCCTGGGCACATTTTTGCTTGTGATTGATGCAGACTCTAAATGGCTCGACATTTTTGAGGTGAACTCAGCTACATCGCTTACAACCATCGAAAGATTACACCAATGTTTTTCAACTCGTGGATTACTTGAAGTCTGAGTATCAGACAATGGAACCATACACACGAGTGCCGTGTTTCACAACTTACCACCCTCAACAGAGTTAAACACATTAGAACTGTGCCTTACCACCCAGCATCAAACAGACTAGCCAGGAGAGCCATCCAAACCTTCAAGTCTGTCCTAAAGAAATAGCCAGGAGGAACCTTGGAGATCAAAATTTCAATTCCTCCTTTGCTATCGCACCACTTCATAAGCAACAACAGGAGTTCTGCCAGAAGAATTGCCAATGAGACATCATTTCGGAGGTACCCATTATTGCAGTTTCTATTAACATCGATCCTGTGGCAGCATCTCAGACAACAGAATTACACTGCTCACGGCGACGAGGTCCCAGGTTCGATCCCGGCTCTGGGTCACTGTCCATGTGGAGTTTGCACATTCTCCCCGTGTTTGCGTGAGTTTTGCCCCCACAACACAAAGATGTGCAAGGTAGGTGGATTGAACACGCTAAATCGCCCCTTAATTGGAAAAAATGAATTGGGTACTCAAAATTTTAAAAGAAAAAACCCCAGAATTACACTGCTCTGCAAGGAACAGAAAATCCCTCAAAAACATAATGTTTAGTTAATATTCAGAATTTAGTGAATTGGTTATTGAAGATTGTATAAAGTACTTAAAGGGGAAGTAAGTGGTGATTGTCCCTTTAAAGGCAACACAGTAGAGTATGGGTCACCTGGCCTGTGCGCCCAACAGGAGAGTGTGGTGTCACCCCGTGATAAGAAATGCTTCTTAGGCAAAGACTCATTTTGGGAGAGAGCTAGAGTCATGAGGCTGCTGTACAATTCTTATTAATAATTACCTTTTTGGGCGGCACGGTGGCACAGTGGTTAGCACTGCTGCCTCACAGAGCCGATGACCCGGGTTTGATCCTTGCCCCAGGTCACTGTCTGTGTGGAGTCTGCACCTTCTCCCCGTGTCTGCGTGGGTCCCACCCCCACAACCCAAACATGTGCAGGGTAGGTGGATTGCTCCTTCATTGGAAAAAAATAATTGGGTACTCTTTTTAAAAAAAATTTAGAGTACCCAATTAATTTTTTCCAATTAAAGGGCAATTTAGCATGTTCACTCCACCTACCCTGCACATCTTTGGGTTGTGGGGGCGAAACCCACGCAAACACGGGGAGAATGTGCAAACTCCACATGGACAGTGACCAAGAGCTGCGATCGAACCTGGGACCTTGGCCCTGTGATACAGCAATGCTAACCACTGCGCCATCATGCTGCCCTAAATTTATTTATTTTTAAAATTAATAAATACCTTTTGTGTTAGCTATTAAAGTCTGTGAAAGTGCATCTTTACAATGTGCAAGGAGAATGCAACATCTTCTTGGTTCCATTTTAACCTAATTAAAGCTCGATGAGATGAAAGTTTCCTGTGCTCCTGCTGTGAGTACCCTAAGTGAAATGAATGCCCTGTGACTGTAAACCCAGAAAACACACCCAATCAGAATTTGGTGCTAAGTTGGCAATCTCAGTCAGACGAGGTAAGAATGATGAATGGGGGCAGCATGGTGGCGCAGTGGGTTAACACTGTGGCCTTACAGCGTCGAGGTCCAAGGTTCAATCCCGGCTCTGGGTCACTATCCGTGTGGAGTTTGCACATTCTCCCCGTGTTTGCGTGGGTTTCGCTCCCACAACCCAAAAATGTGCAAGCTGGGTGGATTGGCGACGCAAAATTGCCCCTTAATTGGAAAAAATGAATTGGGTACTCTTTTTTTAAAAAATTTTTTAAATGATGAATGGGGGAAATGAAGCAGTCACATTGTAGTGAAAAGGGATGCTTGTCTGTGCTCAAGACATTTTGAGGTGTTGGTGTTGGGGCAGAGTTAGGTTGGGAATTGTTCCCTCACTGTGGAGTCTTGAGATGCCTAAAATATTTTTAAAAATCGGTCCAAATTTGTAAAAAAAAAAGTGGCGAGCAACGTAGTATAAGGGCGTGCAAGGCATCAAATATCAAGAATCTGGCCTGTCATTCAGTTTTTGATGCAATAATTTGGTCAGTTAATGGCTCTTTCACAAAAGTAAAATACTGCAGAAGGTGGAAATCTGGAAATACTGAGCAGGTCAGGCTGCATCTGAGAGAGAGAGAGAGAGAAAGAAAATGGAGTTAATCAGGTCATTAACTTTTCCTTTTGAGCTCACATCTTCCTGCACTCGCAGGAGGGACATTTGTCCACCAGAGGCTCACAAAATGCACCAGGTACCTTATTTGTTTTTGCTATTTGCGAGAAAGTTATCACCACTGCACTCCGGATATGTGGTTTCCAATTTATGACTCACCCAGCAAAGGGTGGCAGAGCTCAAAATGACAGATCAGGCCTCAGTAGAATTGCTTGCACCAAATCTTTTAACTTTATCGAGGTTATTGACTTGATGCCGGTTATTGAAAATGTACTGCCTGGGAAGACCAGTCTTGTGCATTTGCATGCGTGTCTATTCACTGTGGGTCTGGATTTAAAATGAGACTAATGGGATGAAGCCCTCGTCTCTTTGCTAGCTGCAAAAGCCCTTGCGTGCAACCAATTCAGAGCCATTTCACCAATGTTTCCAAAATTTCTTTTTTTTTTTAAATTAAGGGGCTATTTAGCGTGGCCAATCCACCTACCCTGCATCTCTTTGGGTTGTGCGGGTGAGACCCATGTAGACGGGGAGAATGTGCAAACTCCACACGGAATGGACCGGGATCGAACCCGGGTCCTCGGTACCGTGAGGCAGCAGTGCTAATCATCAAACGCACAGGAGTGTGAAACTCAATAGCATGGTTGAGGTAAATAGAATAGATGTATTGAAGAGGAAACCAAACAAATAAATGAAGGAGAAGGGAATGGAAGGATGTATTGATGGGGTTCAATGAATTATGGCAGGAGGGAGCTCATGATAAGCACTAAAAAAAAGGACCAGTTGGGCTGAATGGCCTGTTTCTGTGTAGTTCTGTGGCTTGCTCATCACTTAATTTCGTCAATTACCGTAATAGGCAGGGTTGAAGTCAGGCGCGTACAAGCCTACTGAAAGGGCAGAAAGGGAACCTATGGGTGAGGACTATATCGGAGTTGTCAACACAGTGAGAAATCAGGGGTCAAAACTAGGCAACAACGTTACCCGTAATCTTTGGTGAGTAAGAGTTCACCAAGAAAACCAAGGTTGTAAATATATAAATCGGGACAAAGCAAACTGCTTCAAAACATCAGGGCCAGGATTTTACATCCTCTCCTGCCAGGCGCGCTATTATGGACTCGCCAAAATAAATGGCAATTGAAATGACCTGCAGCATCCACTGGGTGATGCAAGCGCAGTGGTGGGGCCATGTCATTCTGGCTCAGGACAGGTCCTACAAGAAATGCTGAGTCATGTACTGTGATTAAATTAAACTTCTCAGGAACAAGAAAGAAACAGGATTGCTGGAGAGTGAGTGTTAGACATCAAGAGGACACAAATACAGTGACTTGCAGGCCAACGAAAATAACAAATTTACTGCAACAAGTTAGAGGTTGAGCTCTTTGAGGGGAGCCACTCGAACTGAAGATTTTTAAGATCAAAATGAACAGCATGGCCTGCTTGATTTTTTTTTGTGTGGGTTTGGAAAACGAAAATGTGCTGTACTAGACTTTCAAAAAGCCTTTGACAAAGTTCCACAAGAAAGTCTTTGATAAGCTGCTCCATCAGCTTAAAGTAGTAGCAGTTCTGTAGGACAGGAAGCAGGGCATACCTGTACGTGGCTTTATGAGGGAATGGGGTGTCACAAGGATCATCAGGAATGGAGTATTAAATTCTTGTTATCTTGCTTATGGGACTGTTTAAAGAGGAGCAGGACAGTTCTCCGGTGCAAAATCTGAAATGAAAAACTGAGAAAGCTGGCAATACTCAGCCAAGTTACTTGGGGTCATTTCAATTGCCATTTACTTTGGCGAGTCCATAATATCGCGCCTGGCAAGAGCGGATGTAAAATCCTGGCCCTGAATTTTTGAACGGGGCATCAACGGGACCGAGGTGGAGATGGTTAGCAGTTTCAAATTCCTAGGGGTGCACATCTCAAAATCTGTCCTGGTCCACCCACGTCGACGCTACCACCAAGAAAGCACAACAGCGCCCATACTTCCTCAGGAAACTAAAGAAATTTGGCATGTCCACATTAATCCTTACCAAATTTTACAGATGCACCATAGAAAGCATCCTATCTGGCCGCATCACAGCTTGGTATGGCAACTGCTCGGCCCAGGACCGCAAGAAACTTCAGAGAGTCGTGAACACAGCCCAGTCCATCACACGAACCTGCCTCCTATCCATTGACTCCATCTACACCTCCCGCTGCCTGCGGAAAGCGGGCGGCATAATCAAAGACCCCTCCCACCCGGCTTACTCACTCTTCCAACTTCTTCCATCGGGCAGGAGTTACAGAAGTCTGGGAACACGTACAAACAGACTCAAAAACAGCTTCTTCCCCGCTGTTACCAGACTCCTAAATGACCCTCTTATGGACTGACCTCATTAACATTACACCCTGTATGCTTCATCCGATGCCGGTGCTTATGTAGTTACATTGTATACCTTGTGTTGCCCTATTATGTATTTTCTTTTATTCCCTTTTCTTCCCATGTACTTAATGATCTGTTGAGCTGCTCGCAGAAAAATACTTTTCACTGTACCTCGGTACACGTGACAATAAACAAATCCTATCCAATCCAATCCAACAGCATCTGGGAAGGGAGAACTCAAGTGCATGTTTCACCTCGCACTTTCATCAGACCTTGAAAGCAGGCCTGAAATGTTAACTCTTGTTTCTTGTTCTACAGACACTGTCAGTTCTCCCAGTGTCCTGGCTGATATGCATCTTGCAACCTACACCACAAAAAGAACATGATATCTAGTTGCTTATTTTGTTATTGTTTATGGGAGCTTGCTGTGTGAAGTTAGATGCTGCATTTTCTTACCGATGAACAATGACTGCACTTCAGAAGTACTCGATTGGCTGCAAAGCGCTGTGCGACATCCTGATGTTGTGAAGGGTGCTCTATAATTCAGTCCTCCCCTTCCTTAAAACTACCTGTTGTTGATGCAGTGGACAGGATTTTCTGCCCCCAATTGGGAGAGTATGGAGACAAGTGTGACTGAACATCTGTGCCATCAGCTGATGTGCTGATTTGCTGGCACCATCCCACCCCCAGTCTTTTATCCCAGAGGTGGGATTGATGGCTGAAAGACTACTGACCGCATGCAGCGAGTGCCCAATTGAGGGTATTAATGGCCCTATTAACACCAATTGTCAGACCCCGACTGGAAAATTCCAGTTGGTCTGTGTTCCCTATGTTGCGGATTAGGCCAGCTGTTTGGGAGGTGGCCTTGAGTGTGTGTGTGTATTGGGGGGGGGGGGGGGGGGAGAGAGAGACTGGTTTCCAGGGCATCCTATTGGCTTTCCAACTTCAAGAGCCTGCCCACCATTTGTAATTGGATACTGAGTCTATCCTCTAACTACTAATGAGAGACAATGACTGCCAGCTGTCTGTTTCTCACACAATGCAGGGCTGTGACCCTGAGTTGATCCTGGCATTCGAATCCCGAGGCAAAGATAAAATCCTGTCTATGGTTTCCATACTACCACCATTTTGGGTATTTGTCATATGTGTGATCTGTTTTGCAGAATATGGAGGCACAGACTGCGAAACATTTTCAAACAAATATCTTGAACTTTCTCTTGTCGAGCAAGCTTCATCTGTATCAGTACAGTAACCTAGCTCTGATGGTGCCTCCGGAACTTGAGTATGTTGTCAATTGGATCCAGTCAGGATTTCTCTGAATAGTTGGCTCAGTTAAACTGCTTGAGTGGCTGAGTTGAATTCTTATAAACAGATGACTAGTTTGCCAAAATGTTTAAAATTTTCAGTGGATTCATGTAAACTCAAGACAGGAACACGGCATTTGCAATGGGCCCCTCAGTGTACTTCAAACAACTGAACATAGCTTTATTTAAACAAAATTCATCAGAATTGTTGAGCTTATCTTTAACTGAATTTAGGCAGAAAAGTGACTGTAATTTTATGGTGATCATTAAAAGCTGATGGTTTACAATGACTAAGGAGCTTCGGATAAATGGGAAGCAGTTTAGTTTACTGGGAATAAATGGGAAAAGGCTTGATCTGTTGGAATTCCATAGAGTAAATGGGAGGGGGCTTTATTTAATAGGAATTCTGTACAGTGGGAGTGAAAGGGAGGGGAGTTTATTTCCTGCACTCTGGTAACTATTAAAGGGAATCCTATGATCTGATCAGTTGCTTATATGGGATTTAACCAGACTTAATACCAGAGTACCAGAGTGCAGGAAATAAACTCCCCTCCCTTTCACTCCCACTAATTTTTTTTATTGCTCAAAAATGTCTGGCTGCTTCCGAACCTTTCGCTGGGCAGAACATGACTTTGAGTGAGTTATTGTTTTTTTTTTAAAAAATGTCCAATTAAGGGGCAATTTAGCGTGGCCAATCCATCTGCCCGGTACATCTTTGGGTTGTGGGGGTGACACCCATGCAGACACGGGGAGAAGTTGCAAACTCCACACGGGGCCGGGATCAAACCCGGGTCCTCGGTGCCGTGTGGCAGCAGTGCTAACCACTGTGCTACTGTACCACCCTGAATGAGTTACTAGTTTATGACTAGTTACTAGTACAAGTAAAGATCAAAATACTGCAGATGCTGGAAATCTGAAATAAAAACAGAAAATGGTGGAAATACTCAGCAGGTCTGGTAGCATCACCACGGAATCAGAGTTTAATGTTTCGAATTGAATATGGCTCTTTAGGTTTGGGAATTAACACCATTTCTCTCTCCACTAATGCTGCCTGACCTGCTGGGTGTTTCCAGCACTTTCTGTTCTTTATTTAAGTACGGACATGTTGGGGGCGATTCTCCGATATGGAGGCCAAGTGTTCGCGCCGTCGTGAAACGTTACAGGGCCCGGACACGACCTATTCCACAGGGGGCCAGCACGGCGCTGGAGCGGTTCACATCGCTCCAGCATCCTTACGCAGTGCCAAATGGGCGCCGCGCCATCCTGTGCATGCGTGGGGAATGTCTTGCGCATGCCGGCCCCTCACCAACATGGGGCACCGTTGTTCTGGGGCCGCGCGCGGAAGGAGGCAGGCCTGGGGGGGGGGGGGGGGGGGGGGAGGAGAAAGAGGCCATACCGCATCGGAGGCCACCCCTGTGAAGGAGCCCCCCTCCCTCCCCCACAGGCCGCTCCCCCAGCATTCCCGCAGAGTTCCCGCCGGCAGCGACCAGGGATGGACGGCACCGGCGGGAACCTGTCATATCGTAGCGGCCGCTCGGCCCATCCGGCCGGAGAATTGCCGCTCGCCGGTTCTCCGAGTGGCCCGGTGCGAATGGCGCGCCGCTGGTTTTCGGGGGGTGGGAGAATTGTGTGCGGGGGTCGGGGCGGCGTGGCGCGATTCGTGCGTCGCCCGGGCGATTCTCCCACCCGGCGTGTGGGGGGGAGGGGGGAGAGAGAATAGCGCCCGTTATCTTCATTTAATACACACAAGAATCCATGCACCAACAGTATCTTCAACAATATTCGAACAATTAATCAACTTGGAGTAAATGGTTAATAATATGTAGTATTCTGGGAGAAGAGAAGGCACTGCGGAAGGGGATTAAGGCAAAGTGGGAGGAAGAATTGGGAGAAAGCATGGAGGAGGGGTTGTGGTGTGAGGTGTTCCGGAGGGTAAATGCCTCAACTTTGTGTGCAAGGTTAGGTCTGATACAGCTGAAGGTGGTGTATAGGGCGCACCTCGCAAGGACGAGGATGAGCCGACTCTTGGAGGGGATAGAGAATGTTTGCGAACGTTGCGGGGGTGGGGGGGGCACAAACTACATTCATATGTTTTGGTCCTGTCCAAAGCTGGAAGGGTATTGCAGTGAGGTGTTCAGGATCATTTCAAAGGTGGTACATGTGAAGCTTGAGCCGGGTCCTCTGGAGGCCATATTCGGGGTATCGGATTGGCCGAGGTTGGAAGCGGGTGCGGAGGCAGATTTTTTTCATCTCGCTGATCGCTGAAGGCGGATCCTGTTGGGGTGGAGGTCAGTTTCTCCACCCTGTTCCCTGGCGTGGCGGGGGGGGATCTGCTGGAGTTTTTAAACACTCAAGAAGGTGAAGTTTGAGTTGAGGGGAAGGATGGAAGGGATCCACAATTCATGGGCTTTTTTTATTATGCACTTTCAAGAATTGGATGACAGAGAACATTAGGTGGGCGGGTTGGGGTGGTTGGGGTGATGGGAGTGGGGAGGGGGTTGAGGTGATGGGAGGTTTGGGATGGGGGGGCGGGTGTAGGACTGTGTATGTTGTTGGTGGCTACGTATGGGTGAATGGTGGATTCCTGAATTCTTTTCTTTGATGTTTGTACTTAAAATGTTGAAGGTTGTTTGGGGGTTGGTGTGAGGGAGGAATTGTTGGCCTAGGATTGACATTGTATTTGTATTTGTTACCGTTGATTGTTTGTTGGTGGGTCTACATTTGGATGAAAATGTGAAAAAGGAGAATATAATTATTTATAAGGAAAATTATAATATGCAATATAAAGTTTAAGAGGGTATTTGATATGGAGTGCATGTGTCGCTAAATCAAATAATAAAATGCCCGCATTGATTCCAGTCAGTAGAGCCAGGTACCCAAACCAGTCGCCAACTGGCCCAGGTGAACAAGTTGCCAAACAGGAAATTGGAAAAACTGGCCCAGTTGAGCTGCCCCCCGATTGGCCAGTTGAGCTGACTCCCGATTGGCCAGTTGAGCTGACTCCCGATTGGCCAGTTGAGCTGACCCCCGATTGGCCAGTTGAGCTGCTCCCCGATTGGCCACTTTAGCTGCTCCCCAATTGGCCAGCTGAGCTGATCGGCATTGGTCATGTGAGCTGCTTCCAGTGATGTGATTGGGATGATTTGTTAAAACCATGAGAGCAAAAGACAAGAAGCTTAGCAATCTGCTGTCAACCTTGAACCATTGCTGCCCTGAAACAGTTTGGATAGCAAGTTGTAATTGAGCATTTTTTCACTATTTCCAAAACTTTTGGGAGAGTAATAGACAGGCAGATAGCAGGTGTCCCTGATAGGTTCATGTGATTTGATGAGCTGCCAAATCAGGATTTTTTGAACAATTAATGCAACGGGGATATTATTCAGTGAGTGTCGCTTTTTGCACTGCAGGACGTGACAGCGTGCCATTATTGGAATAGCAAGACCCTGAAGTGAAAACAGAGTGCTGGAAACACTCAGGAGGTCAGGTCACAGCTGTGATTAAAGATAATCAAATGGAAATATTAATTCTGTTTCCCTCTATTGAAAAAGAGTAGGCCATTCGACCCATCGAGCTTGCTCCGCCATTCAATATGATCATGGCTGATCGGACACTTCAATGCCTTTTGTACCCACTGTCCCCATAACCCTTTGTGTTATTGTGAATCAGAAAACAGTCAATCTCTACCTTAAACATAATCGATGGCTGAGTTTCCACACCCTCTGGGGCAGAGAATTCCAAAGATTCACAGCTTCTGAGTAAAAGATTTCTTCTCATCTCGGTCCTAAGTGACATCTGCCTTATTTTGAAATTTTACTCCCTGGTTCTAGACTCCCCAACCAAGGGAAACACCTTGCCAGCATCTACCCTGTTTATTCCTTTCAGCATTTTGTAGGTTTCAATGAGGTCACCTCTGACACTTCAAAACTCTAGAGAATCCCTGCCTAATTTTCCCAATCTCTTCATAAGACAGTACTGCCATCCCTGCAACCAGTCGAATGAATCTTCGTTGCACTTCCTCCACCTTTCTGAGGTAAGAGTACCAAAACAGCACACACTACTCCTAAGTGTGGTCTAAGCAAGCTCCTATACAATTGAAGCAAGATCTCACTACTCCTGCACTCAAACCCTCTTGCAATAAAGGCTAACATTCCATTGGCCTTCCTGATAGCTTGCTGCCCCTGCATGTTAGCCTCTAGTCACTTATAGACAAGGGCACGTAGGTCCCTTTGAACATCTACACTAACCATTTAGGAAATACTCTGCACATCTGATCCTTCTACAAAATGGATTACCAAACATTTTCCACATCCATCTGCCATGTCCTTGCCCACTCATTGAGTCTGTTCAAATCCTCCTGTCGTCTCTTTGCATCTTCCTCATATCAAATATTCCCGCCTAGCCTTGTATCATCCGCGAACTTGGAAATAACATTTGGCCCCCACATCCAAATCATTGATATATATTGTGAACAGCTGGGGCCCAAGTATTGATTCTTGCGGTATCTCATTAGCCACATCTTTTGCAATTGTGATCCAATCACAAGATGCCAGATACCTTTAGGTCCTACTCTAATACCACCTTCATCACTTTCCCCATTCCGTATTGCATCCATTGTACTAAATGCACAAGTTGTGTGGTGTCAGAAATGTTACATAATTTTGAAAAGATAAACCAGGTAACAGGAAACATTGAAAATGCCCAATGCATGTTGGTGAATTTAAGGCAAATGTTCAGTCCTGTGTTGATGGTGATAGTTATACATTGCATGAGGTTTGTTCCTATGATGTCACAAGTGTGCGATTAAATCTGCGACTCACTGCTAGCGTCATTCCACTTTGATATGTCTTGCTCCTGAGTGCCTGACCTCTGCACCATGTCTTCAATTTAAACGTGGCTATGATTGACAACATAGTATTGAGGATGCTTAGGATTACACAGGATATACCGCCCAGAAACGGGCCATTCAGTCCAACCAATCAATGCCCATGTTTGTGCTCCACAAGAGCCTCTTCTCACCTTTCCTCATCTAAATCTATTATCATAACCCTCTACCCATACACCCTTCTTCCTCAGATACTTGTCCAACTTCCCCTCAAAAACAGCTATACTCTTTATTTCAACCACTCCACATTCTCACCATTCTTTGGGAAAAGAAGTTCCCTCTGAATTCCCTGTTGGATTTCTTTTTCTTTTCTTTTTAAATTTTAGAGTACCCAATTATGTTTTTTCCAATTAATGGGCAATTTAGCATGGCCAATCCACCTAGCCTGCACATCTTTGGGTTGTGGGGGTGAAACCCACGCAGACACGGGGAGAATGTACAAACTCCACACGGACAGTGACCCAGGGCAGGGATTCGAACCCGGGTCCTCAGCGCCGCAGTCCCAGTGTAACCACTGTGCCACCGTGCTGCCCCTCCCTGTTGTATTTCTTGGTGACTATCTTATACTGGCGGCCTCTCGTTATTCCCCACAAAAGGAAGTATTCTGCATTTACTCGAACCAGATCTTTTCTCCTTTTAAAGACTACTGTTCAATCACCACAGAGTCGATTTTTATTAAGAAGAAAAAGAGATCCATCCTGTGATTCCTTCGCTGAAGTGAGATCTATGTTCCTGCATTCTTGTGTTGCCATGGGTTTGAAGGGGGGGGGGGGGGGGCAAAGAGGTGGTGGATCCCTCCTTTCTCTTGAAGAGGGTACACTAGGGTTGAGCAAAGTATCAATATGAGACTGGACATCTTGGGGGCCATCGGGCCCTCATGTAGGGTGGCCCACTCTGCCTGAGGGGTGTGATTGAAGCAACATAGGGCTGAGTAATACTGAGCATGGGAACCTGTACCGCACCATCTTCCCGCTCCCCCCACAGCTCCCACGCACTTTGTGATACTATGTTCTGCATTGTGGTGCTATCTGTTTCACTTTCCTCACACCCCCAGACTTCCTTGGTGCAGGGTGGAGTGACCTACAACTGAGTCATCTGTCCTTTTTAAATTATAGTAAATGTGCTGATTTCTGTTGTGCAAAATCTGCCTAATTTAAACTGCAGAACGGAATTGATAAAGAAAGAGTTAGCAATTATGTAAGACCTTTCACAATGTCCCAAAGCCTTTCACGAGGGATGACTTGATGCAATCCGTTCCCTGTGTTGGTTTGATTGTCCTGGATACTGAGAGAAAACTCCCTTCTTTTCAGATAGTGCCATGGGATCCTATACATCTACCTGAGAGAGCAAGCATGCCCTTGGTTTAATGTCTAATCTAAAAGATGGCACATCTAATAGTGTAGCTCCCCTTCAGTACTGTGTCATAAGAAATTGGAGCAGGAGGAAGTCACATGGCCCCTCATATTTGTTCTGATCATGATTCGCCTCAACTCTACATTCCTGTGCTATCACTTTACCCCATGATTCCCAAGATTTGATTTTCAGGGGCAGAAGTTTGGGCTCGCTGAAATTAGGGATAGAGGTGGGCATGGCCTGAAAATACTGGCACTGGTCTGTGTACTGTTTTCCGACTCTGACCCCATGTCCGCCATTTTGGCTGAGGTGGGTTTGCGGCCGGCCGGTAGAACATCCTGTCCCGAGGAGGCGGGTAGCCAATTAGGCTCTTCAGGACCCTTGTTTTTTTTAATATAAATTTAGAGTACCCAATTCTGTTTTTCCAATTAAGGCACAATTTAGCATGGCCACTCCACCTCCCTGCACGTCTTTGGGTTGTGTGAGTGAGAGCCACACCTTGTTAAGGATACTTGGGATTTTCAGGCAGCATCCGATTGCACTATTTCTGTAGTGCAGTGATTATCACATTCGCCTTGCAACAAAAGGTTTCCAGGTCAAAACTGAACAGAAACATTTGCAGCCAACATCCAATTTCTCAATGTGACAGGGGGCAGTTTAACAGTCAAGAGGTGGGTACCCAGTGGTAGGTTATTAACTTACCAAACCTACCATTGTGCTTTTGGCAGCCTTGCTAATTTTGGCAGGGACCTTTCTGGATGATGCCTAATGTGCTGAACCACATTGTTGGCCTTACTGGGAAGCTCATCGCTCAGATGCTCTGTGCTCAAGCACCAAAAGAGTAGGCTCAAGCCGCTTTGCGTCTGTCTACAGAATATCTCCCAATGCTTGGAGTTTGGATTGAGGGCAACCCAAAGCCTGCAAAGCACGCAGCCAAGTTCCATTGTTACAAAGCTCTCTCTTAAATGTAGTAAAAGTGTCGTACTTCGCAGGTAGCATAATCAAAAAAGAATATACAAAGGTATAGCACAGCTGACCAAACGTTTAGCTAAGGGAGATAGGTTTTAAGGAGTGCCTTTGAGGTACCCTCAATAATGACGCTTAGAATGACAGCCTTGAAACAAATTTCAATGCTGAGTGGGTACAATATATTGTTGTACTAATTATTCACTCTCAGTGGCTCTTTTCTTCTGTTAAAGAGAAGAGGAAGTGTTTCTTTTCCCTCCCCTTGCACTTCTGAGGCTTGTTTATTCACAGCCGGCTCTTCGCTTTTCTCCATGAAGGGGATTCATAAAAGACAAACGCGTGAGGTGAATGCATCTGCTGCTCTGTCGAGATCAAAGATACTGCAGCAAGTTTGATGGTTCATTTTGTTTTTCTCTCATTTAAATGAAGCAGGTTGCTGACGGCGCAAGCTTATTAAGAATAATTCAGGGTGGCTTGCGATTAGGGCATGTTAATTCTTCTGCCGTGCCTTTGATGGTTGCCTTTCTTGGTCGCACGTTCAGTGCACCATGTAATGTGAAACGTTTGAAGTGCAAACAAGGCAGCATGTGGGAGCAAAGAGCAGAGACATAGACCTGGCTGATTGTGCAGACAACATGCAGCTCCTGCAATTGCAGCTGGGAACCTTGGGGAACCTGAAGGCAGCAGGACAGGTAGATAAGGTGGTTAAGAAGGCAGATGGGATACTTGCATTCATTAGCTGAGGCATAGAATATACGAGCAGGGAGGTTATGATGCAGCCATATAAAACGCTCATTAGGCCACAGTTAGGGTACTGTGTGCAGTCCTGGTCACCATACTATAGGAAGATGGTGATTGCACTAGGGAGGATGCAGAGGAGATTCACCAGGATAGTGCCTGGCATGGAGCATTTCAGCTATCAAGAGAGGCTGGGGTTGTTTTTCTTAGAGAAGAAGCGGCTGAAGGGGACCTGATTGAGGTGCAGGAAAACTATGAGGGACGCAGATAAGAAACTTTTCTCCATAGTTGGGGTCTAGCATGATTTCAGCAAAAGAACAGGAGATTTAGAGCAGATTTGAGGAAAAGGTTTTCACCCAGAGAGTGGGTGGAATCTGGAACTCTCTGCCCGAAGAGATGGTAGAGGCGGGAACCCTCACAACATTGAAGGTGCATTTGGGTGAGCCCTTGAAACACCATAACATACAAGACTTCGGACCAAGTGTTGGAAAACGGGATTAGCATAGATGGATGCTTGAGGCTGAAGGGCCTCTTTCTGTGCTGTGAAACTCTATGACAATGAGGTTTGGGCACATGCTGAGCTCCCTGTTGCAGTGAGGGCAGGAGGGAAGACATCAAAGGGCAGGTGATCCTGGATCAACTCTCTCTTGTCTGCCTCATAGTAGTGGCAGGTTACATAGGGACTGGGCAGGAATTTGTCGTGGGGTCGTAGTGCCAAGACCAGTCATATTATACAATGCATCTCATACATTCCTGCCTGATCCTTTATTGAAGTCTATGGATGTATGAGGAGGGATTAAATAGTTTGGGCTCATACTCACTGGAGTTTAAAAGGGTGAGAGGGGATCTGATTGAGGTGTATAAAATACTAAAAAGGATTGATAAAGTAAACGTAAACCAAATGTTCCCCTTCGTGGGACAATGTAGAATGAGAGGTCATGGATATAGGTTAAGAGGGGGTAGATTTAGAACTGAGATGAGGAGGAACTATTTCTCGCAGAGGGATGTAGGTTAAGAGGGGGTAGATTTAGAACTGAGATGAGGAGGAACTACTTCTCGCAGAGGGTGGTGAATTGTGGAATTTGCTGCCCCATAGAGCGGTGGAGTCTGGTTTCAAGAAGGAGATATATATATATTTCTGATTTTTTTTTTTTTTAAGGGTTAAACGGATATAGGCAATAGGTGGGAGGTGGATTTGAGATCAGAAAGAGATCGGTCATGATCTGATTGAATGGCGGAACAAGCTCTAAAGGCGGATTTCCCTACTTCTGCTCGCTCCTAATTCCTATGAACCAAATATTGGGCTGGGCATATAACAGGTGGCCAGTGCAAAACCACCCGAGACAAGTTTTTCCACCGTGATTGCCTGGGGTGGGTGCAATCTGTAAATGCTGCAACCTTAAATGGGAGTGGGGAGGCAGGAGAGAGGGGGCATGTAACTTTAAATGGAGGAGGGAATTTAACATGGGGGAATCAAATGGAGAGCTTCATGTGACACCATGAGTTGTGGCTGTGATGTTTCTAAGCAGCGTGCAGTAGGAACATGTGAAGCACTGTACAAGTAGATCATCTAGTTAACATTTTCTCCATGGAAGGTAAGAGCTTACTCTTAGAAAAGTCAGCCTTTCCCATCCTATTCGGCTGTATGTAGGAGCAACCATCTCCCCGGTCTCTACAATTCGACCATATACTGCATTCAACAGCCAAAGGACATTGAAGATCTTTTGAAGTTGAAAACTATCTGCACACCTGCAGTCTCCTCCCATTGACTGTTTTGAACCCAGCGGTGGATTCCTGAAGATTGGGTATATTGAGCATGGAACAATGAAGCGTGTTCATAGCTTAGGGCCAAAGCAAGTGCTGCCTCAGTGATAACTTGCCAGTATTAATTTTTGCAAGTTTTACACAATGTCCCTCAACATTTTGAACGCTTCATTTCATCTAAATTGCTTACTGTTTCTTTATATCTTGGAATTCTGTTTGCACAGGGCGGCACAGTGGTTAGCACTGTTGCTTCACAAGGGACCCGGGTTCGATTCCCAGCTTGGAACACTGTCTGTGTGGAGTCTACACGTTCTCCCCGTATGCATGGGTTTCTTCCGGGTGCTCCGTTTTCCTCCCACAGTCCAAAGATGTGCGGGTTAGGTGGATTGGTCATGCTAAATTGCCCCGTAATGTCCAAATGTTGGGTTGAGTTGCTGGGTTGCGGGGATGGAGTGGAGATGTGAGCTTGGGTAGGGTGCTCTTTCTAGGGGCCGATGTAGACTCGATGGCCGAGTGGCCGCCTTCTGCACTGTAATTCTATGATGATTCACTGTGATTGCCTACATCTCAGCTTGTCAAGGGTTGCCAACCCTCCAGGAATTGAACATCTGTCTCCAGGACACCGCTGTGAGCAATCCAGAAGGAATACATGGGGACATTAATTTTTTGTTTGTCATTTAATTTGTAATTTTTCTTTACCAGATATAAAAATATTGAAAATGGGAAATAAAGGCTATTTGGGTGTCAGTCATCACATAATTGGGCAATGAGTCCTTTGGATTTCCAATTGGTAGGTAGGCAATGTGTCACAAGGATGGATGTGTTGATTGATGAATGACTGGAGCGTGGGCAAGTCATGTGTTGAAACCTCCAGCAATACATTTAATCACAGTTGGCACCCCTCATCCTGCCCAGTCCAGAGATATATTTTCTGTGATGACCAGTGCTGCACGCAATATTTCAAATGGGGCCTGGCCAGGGCATCACACTGTAAAACACCGTTTTGTATGCTAAATGGCCCACAACCTCCCGACTGACAAAATATGCTGAACAATTGAAAAAGTAATTACTTCTGCACTGCAATTAATTTGACGTTTTTGGTCAATTTTTATGTGAACCTTGAAGATTTATTTTCAGTAGGCTGAGAGATTGCTGGGCTTTGTCACATGCAGGTCTGCCTATTATCAAAAAGCAGTTGGATATGGTGTTTATTGTTGTTGAAGTTGGGGCCTCGCTAGTTCTTATACTTTGAGAAATGGAGAGATTTATTTGGAGGTAGAAAGGCCTTGTCCATTTTCTTTATGGCGATTGGGTGCATTTGCTTGTGCTCAACTATTCATGAAGCCACAGGTTCGATCTGGAAGAAGAAAAGCCCTCTCAAAATCCTGATTATCTAACCGTTGGTCATTCATTGGTTGCAACATTCCTGCACTTGCTGATCTGCTCAATCGTACCTTCACCTCCACCATCGATGTCCTGGTTCCCAATAAAAACAGTACCCTCTCTGAGCCTGGCTGTTCACCCAGTATGGCCCATGTTCCCATTTCTTTAAGTCTAAGGGACACACACTTGAAAGGATTGGCAAACAATAGGTTTAGTTTTCACCTCCAGATTTGGCTGAACCACATCAAACACAACCAGGTCCTACTGTCATCTGCTAAAACTGCTCATTATTCCAGAATCATCCTGGAAGGCAAAGTTAACCACCGGCTTCTTTTCTCTGCCAATAATCCACTTTTTAAACTCCTCTTCTTATCTCCTTCACCCTCACTTACAACAACAGCTTGCGAGGAGCTCATGGACCTCTTTGCTACTCAGGATGAGACCATCCGATCAGCTGCCTCTGGCCGTTCTCTCCCCTTCCACTAGCCCACGATGATACTTGTATAGTTCCCTCTGCCCCATTTCCAAACAGACATCTTTCTTTAGTTTCTCTCCCATCTCCCTCATGTCCACTGTGAGCTCAACTCCTCCATGAGACCCATCTTGCCCCTATTCCCACTCACCCTCCTGGTCAGTGCTGTGACACTCCCATACCTTAAAAAGTGACATTAAGAAAATGATTTGCCAGTATTTCAGCCATTTGATTAACAAGATCATGTTAATCGATCTTGTTTGACCGCTCTTTCTGTTCAGGTGTCTCTCTTTTAAATCCGCTGTCAACTCTCATTTCCTCAAAAACACAACCCTTGACCCCACCATCCTTGCAAGCGACTACCCCATCTCTAGATTCTCTGTCCTCATATGTGTCGCCTCCCAAGTCTGGGTCCATTGTGTTTGGATCTCTGTGTTTAAATTCCTACAATCGGGTTTCTGTCTCTTCCACAGTACTGAAACTGCCCGTATCATATCCATAGTATCCCTACATTTCAGAAGGAGGCCATTTGAAGCCACCGAGCCTCCGAAAAAACATTCTACCTAGGCCCACTTCCCCGTCCTATCCTTATGCCCTGCGCATTGATCATGGCCAATCCACCTAACCACCTATTTGTGACTGTGTGAGGAAACTGGAGCACCCAGAGGAAACCCACGCAGACACTGGGAGAACGTGCAAACTCCACACAGACGGTGACCCATGACCGGAATCAAAACGGGTCCCAGTGCGGTGAGGCAGCAGTGCTAACCATTGTGCCGCTGTGACATTGAATGTGACTGTGACAAAGGTAAACTGTCCCTCCTCCTCCTCCTTGATGTCTGTGGCACGTTTTACCACACAATCCCTCCCCCCCCCCCCCCCCCCCCAACCCACCCACACACACATGTCCCGTATTCACCTGGTTCTGTTCTTATCTATCTGATCATAGTCAGAGATTCAGTTGCAGCGGTTTCTCAGCCTGCTCTTGCACCATTACCTGTGGTGCCCCATAAGCATTTACCCTCCTCTCCCTTTCATTTATCCACTAGGTGCTGCTCCCTCCACGATGTTGTGTGAAAACACAGCAGTTAGTTTTCAACACTCAACTCTGGCTTCCCACCATCTCTCCCGACTCCTTCGCTGTTGCTAAGTTAGTTATCAGAGATCCAGTAGTGGATGAGCATAAATTTCCCCCAACTAAATACGAGGAAGACTGAAGCTCATGTCTTTAGTCGTCACTTCAATCTCTGTTCCCTCTCCCTGACAACTCTCTCAGACTAAAGCAGACTGTTTGCAACCTTGATAATTGACCACAAGATAGCTTTCGACCACATATCCATGCCATCCCTCTGCTGTGACACTCCCATACCTTAAAAA
The DNA here is from genome assembly GCF_047496885.1 of Scyliorhinus torazame. Taxonomy (NCBI): domain Eukaryota; kingdom Metazoa; phylum Chordata; class Chondrichthyes; order Carcharhiniformes; family Scyliorhinidae; genus Scyliorhinus; species Scyliorhinus torazame. Next base: position 157,308,357 of record NC_092716.1, read on the forward strand.
GTGACATTAAGAAAATGATTTGCCAGTATTTCAGCCATTTGATCAAAGCTGAAAAACAACAGCGATTTCATCCAGCAGGCAAAGTGGAGAGCAGAAAGAGGGGCCGGACCACCCAGGCATAGTTGGATGATGGTTACAGATGAACTATAGTGGATGTGTGAGGAAACTAAGATGGGCGTGGCATACCGTGACTGCAGACCTCCTGGTAGTGGTAGCTACAAACAGCAGCTGCAGATAGGGGCATGTTTACTGCATCTCCCCATTGGGAATGCAGCAGGGAGAGGTTAAAAATAGAGGCATTTATGTGAACAAATACCCTGAGCAATAAAAATGGGGTTCTGCAGTGCCCTTAATGTATTAGCAAATACAGTAGCAAATAGAATTTGACACGGAGCTGCACTTACGGCAGATGATTGAAAGCTTGGTCAAAGAGAAGAGGCATTGTAAATGAGGAAAGGGTAATGGAGAGGTTCAGAGAGGGAATTCCAGAGTTTAGGCCTCGGCAGTTGAATGCACAGCTGCCAGTGGTGGAACAGTTCAAATTAGGAATATGCACGAGATCTGAATTGGAGATGTACATCGATCACAGAGGTTTGTAGGTCTGGTGGAGATTACAGAGATGGAGAGGAATGGGAAGCACGGTGGCCCAGTAGTTAGCACTGCTGCCTCACGGCGTCAAGGCCCTGGTTCGATCCTGGCCCCGGGTCACTGTCAGTGTGGAGTTTGCACGTTCTCCCCGTGTCTGCTTGGGTCCCCACCCCCACAATCCAAACATGTGCATGGTAGGTGGATTGGCAATGCTAAATTGCCCCTTAATTGGAAAAAAAATAATTGTGTATTCTAAATTTATTTTTTTAAAAGAGATGGGGAGGAACAAGGCCACAAGGATTTGAAAGTGACGAGTTTAGGATACAGACCGCAGAGTTTTAGATGAGTTTAAATTTATGGAGGGTGAAAAGATGGGACACTGGCCAGGAGTGCACTGGAATAGCCAAATCTAGAGGCAGCAAAGATATGAGTGACAGTATCAGCGACACATGAACTGAGGTGGGGTGGGGGTGGGGGGGCGGCATGCGATTTGGTACCAGGTGACATTAAGGAGTTGGAAAAAGGCGCTCTCTGTGATGGTGTGGCCAGGATTTGATCTTCTGGTGAAATGGGACACCAAAGTCATGAAGGGGTCTGGCTCGCCCCAGGACAGTTAATTGGAGGGAATTCTACTCATCCAGTACTGGTTGTAAGACAGCGGGGAGCGGTGGTGAAGTAGAACTGGGTGTCTCCAGTGCACGTGTGGAGACATCATGTTTTGAATGATGTGGCGAAGGTGCAGCAGAAAGGCTCTAACAGTAAAATATCTGATTCATGGCTGTTCCATTGTACGAGCCCACAGCCCTGATTTTAAAGTTCTCACCCCTTTTTTCCCCCAAATGTCGCTATCTCTGTAATTTCTTCCGGCCCCATAAATCTCCCAGATATCTGCTCAAATCCAATTCTGGCTCTTGTGCATCCCCAATTTTAAATGTTCCACCATTGGTGGCCATGCCTTGAATTACCTTGGGCACAAAATCTGGAATTCTCTCCATAAATCTCGCTCTCCCTTGCTTCAAACTTATCTTTTGACCAAGCATCTGTAATTTCTCCTTCAAATGTTATTGGAGATGGGCGGAATATGGAGTTGAGACCATAATCAGATCAGCATGATCTTACTGAATGGCCGAGCAGGCTTGAGGTGCTGAATAGCCTACTCCTACTCTTAATTCAAACGCTCATATGTTATGTGCCTCATTGTCAAATTTTGTTTCGTAATACTCCTGTGGTTCTCCTTGGGTATTTTGCTATGCTCAAGGGTTACGTCGATGCAAGTTGTTGTTGAGGTGAGGGCGGCAGGGTGGCACAGTGGTTAGCACTGCTGCACTACAATGCCAGGGACCCGGCTTCATTTCCGGCCTTGGGTGATTGTACGGAGTTTGCACTTTCTCCCCATGTCGGCAAGGGTCTCCTCCAGGTGCTCCAGTTTCCTCCCACAGTCCAAGGTGTGCAAGGTAGGTGGATTGGCCATTATATAAATTGTCCCTTAGTTTCCGTGGATGTGCAGGTTAGGTGGGATTATGGGGATCAGGCAGGGGAGTTGGTCTAGGTTGGGTGAGGGTTGGTGCAGACTCGATGGGCTGAATAGCCTCCTTCTGCACTGTAGGGATTCTATGACGATGGAAGTGGTCAGACACTTGCAGAGCTCCCAAAGTCAGTTTAAGGTGCGAGGGGTCTGGGTTACATGCCAGTAAGTGAGGCAGCCACATACGTGCTAAAGCTGGAAGCCCTGTTACTAAACACCCGCCCACTAAAGCTCATGTGGTGAGAATTAAGAATGCTGATCAGGTCGAGGAAAAACTTTTGTGGTTACTGCATAGCACTCCCATCAGTTAAACTCATAATAATGCGGCACAATCCATTTTAGCTAAATTGCACCCCGCTCTCTCATAACAGCCTCCACCCCCTTATATACACGTCTCTTTGTGCCATGTGATATGGAACCATGCAGCAGGTAAGTGAAGGCTGTAGATAGTATAATTAATTCACAGACGGTGATCAAACAGCCTCCTCATACTGTACACTCTACACATGAATGCATTAACTGGCATTAACAAGACCAGAAAATGTAGGAGCACATGTAAGCCATTCGGCCCATCGATTCTGCTCCACCATTCAATGAGATCATGACCGATCTGATATAATCCTCAACTCCACTTTCCTGCCTTGCTTCCATAACCCTCACTGCCCTTTATTCAGTCAGGAATTTAGGTTTGTAAAATGCTTTCGTTAGAGAAAGGAAAAATCTACAGAATTGTACTCTTTCATGTATGTCTTTTTCATTGATTGTCTATTCTTATTTCTCCTCCTTCACTCCCTCCTCTCTCCTTTATCCCCCCTCTTTTTTTAATTAGTTTTCAAATTGAAGGAGCAATTTAGCATGGCCAATCCACATATCCTGCACATCTTTGGGTTGGGGGGGTGAGACCCATGCAGACATTGGGAGAATGTACAAACTCCACAGTGACAGTGACCCAGGTCGGGATCGAACCCGGGTCCTAGATGCCGTGAGGCAGCAGCGCTAACCACTGCACCACCGTGCCCCTCTTAACCTATTTTACCTGCTCTCTTCCTCTTTCAGTATCTCCTCCCTCCCACCATTTCTATTCTCTCCTGCCTTCCTGTCTCACAATGTCTCTTCCCTTTTCAATTCAACATTCTTTTTTTATATAAATTTAGAGTACCCAATTAATTTTTTCCAATTAAAGGGCAATTTAGTGTGGCCAATCCACTTACCCTGCACATCTTTGGGTTGTGGGGGCGAAACCCACGCAAACACGGGGGGGGGAATGTGTAAACTCCACACGGACAGTGACCCAGAGCCTGGATCGAACCTGGGACCTTGGCGCTGTGAGACAATAGGGCTAACCCACTACGCCATCGTGCTGCCCAATTTCACTTTCCTTTATCCCATCACGTGGCCTCTCTATATTTTCTACCTGCAGCACTGCCCCCGAACATTTGCTTTAGCCTTGTTTCTTGAATTATTCGCCTCATTATTTTACTTGGAGACTCGTGTGCCGTGTGTTGTCCTGATTTTGTACCGTTTGGATTTTACAATTCTGAATATGTTCAGGAATCTCTGTGGTACTGTTACCTTGCAAAAGAAAACATCCACGACTCTTGTAGCGTGCACATCAAGAATGATCTGCCCATTAAGGACTGGAATGCGAATTCCTCACTTCCTCTGTGAGCAAGTGACATCTGTTAGCCAGGCTGAGATGGTGAATTGGTCCGTCAGTGAGAAAATGGCTGTGGCATGCCTTCAGCACACCGCACACTCAACCTGAACCTAATAGTCTGGAAAAGTGAGTGAAACAGTTCCACAGCTTACCTGGCAATGTAGGAGTGAGATACTTCTACAGTGCAAGTTGTTGAGGGTATAGATAGGTCACGTCTCCTGAAATGGGGCTGTGTGCCACCCCCGTTTTTGAATTGAGGAGCGTAGGTTTTATTTATTTAACATCAATTACTCATAGGGAAAATGGAGGTGGCTGCAAAAAACAGCAGAGTGAACCTCACAGAGGGGCAGCATGTTCTGTAGAATTGTTGCATAATCTATGACTGTCTTGAATGTGAAGTTTCTGCAATCTCTATTCACCACTTGTCAATACTGAAATCAGATATTGTATGGAGGTGTAACATCATGTGAAACTCTCCCCCAGGGCTGGCCCAGAATCTGTGTTCCCAATTTGGCTGGCTCACCTCAGGTGGGGCCGCGTGGGGTGTTCAATTATGATGCTGCAATCATCGTAAGGGGCTAGGCTTGTAGGCAGTGGAGTGTTAATGCCTGGGAATCGGAAGATGCAAGTTAAAAGAAAGGTAAATCAATGTTGCTTTAAAAGCCTTAGGCCATCCCAAAGTGCTTCATGACTTATAAATTATTTTGTGCACAATCTGGATCTTATGGGTGGCATTCAGAAAAACCCGAGTTAAAATATAAATGTAGATTGAGCGAGGAATATCGAGCTGTGCACCTGGAGCACTTCCTCTGTTCTCTGATAACGTCTCACAGAATCTCTTACATCCACCTAACCAGGCAGTCAGAGTCTGGGCTCGCAGACCCTTTATCACCTTCATCACCAAAACTAGCTATCTTCCACCCCAGCATCGGAATGTGATGGAGGCAGGTTTAATTGAAGCACTCATGAGGGAATTGAAATGAAAAGGGAGAATGTGCAGGGTTACGGGAGAAGATTTAGCTGATTGGCTGTTGCAACCCTCATCCATACCTTTTATTACGGTGTCATGAATTTGCCTAGAAACAGCAGCAAAACGAATTAAAGACTACCTATCAGTTGTCCGGTAACAGGTAGAAATCTGTCTAGAGACAACAGTAATCCGTAGTCAAAATGCCCAGCCAGATGCCTCTCTCCCACCAAAGGTTTTGAAGGCAGTTTAAATCACAATCCATTGTGAATCGCTTATGAGTAGAAACCATTTACATTGATGATTTGGAAAATCAATCAAGGAGGTCTACATATGTTTTCTTTTAATTTAGAGTATCCAATTCATTTTTTCCAGTTAAGGGGCAATTTAGCATGGCCAATCCACCTACCCTGCACATTTATGGGTTGTGGGGGTGAAACCCATGCAAACACGGGGAGAATGTGCAAACTCCACACAGACAGTGACCCAGAGCCGGGATCGAACCTGGGACCTCTGTGCCGTGAGGCTGCAGGGCTAACCCACTGCGCCACCGTGCTGTCCAGGAGGTCTACATATGTTGATGTCTAGAGTCAAGGAGGTTGATAGGGGCAGACAGCCAAATACACAATGCATAATCAAAGGGGCATAATCAAAAGGTATATTTGGCCAGACCCTTAGAAGCCAGTTACCACTTAGCAGGCACAGAAAGCAGGCAAGGCAGTTTTCCATCTAGCAGCCAAAGAGACAGTTTCCAGCTAACAGCCAGAGGCCAAGTTTTACATGTAACTGTATCTAAGTCTTAGAGCCAAAGCAGTGCAGAAATACTTTGTAGGGGCACTTTAAAACTCTTGGCTGGACCAGGAAAAGACATTTCCCAGACTTAAGTATCATCCCTGAATTCAGTGGTGACTATAAACTGGTTATTTAATCTGGGTATTGTTTGGGGAAATGGGGAGGTTATACGGAGTTCAGGTGTTGTAAATATATTTCGGAATAAGGGCTATGGTCTAGATAAATTGTGTGCGCTGAGTAAGCCATTTGCCTTAATTGTCATAGAGTGGAGGGTCCTGTTTGTGTGTATTTTTCTTTTATTTAATAAATAGTCTTTAATTGTTACATGACAACTGGGCTACTTATTCTCACTCGGGTTTTATTTGTCCCTTCACACCAAATAAAAATGCTACACTTCCAGGAACTGGTGTTCCAAGTTGGGATACCCTTGCAGCAACTTTACAATCTGCTTTAGCTCTAAGTTCTGGAATCCCCTCCCAAAACCTCTCCACCTCCCTGCCCCTCTCCTTTCAGACCTTCCTCCTTGCTTGCCTCTTTGTCCAAGTTTTTAGCCACCTTCTGTCGCTTGATGTTAAATTGTGTTCACTAACATTCTTCTGAAGTGCTTTGGGGAGTTGTTGTTTATAAGGACAGAGAAGTGGACGGTGAATTGGTCTGCAAGTTCCTCACTTGTTTTGATTATTATTAAATATGCTTCTGTATATAGTTATGTTCTGATCAATCTATTTTGCCTTTTTATTTTGTTTTTGTCTTTTCTTCCTCCCTCATGAGATTGCTCAGCACTTTGTACAAATAGCATTCCTGTGTTTCTGTAGTTCTCTCAGTAGATATTTGGGTCATGTACCTGATGCAGAGGGTTCAAGCTGCCTGTTGAGTCCAGGCTTCATTAACTACATTGTGGCTTGTTTGATGTCTTGACGCCCTGCAGATTGGACATGCTGTGATGGGATTATAGGACAGGAGGAGCACATTCATTAGTTGGGGTTTAATTGGCAGGTTTGCTTTCCAGCTGGTAGCTTTCCTCTTTGCCACACTTGACCAAGTATTTGGAATCACACGGACTGGCCACACCTAGTCAGTTAGTTGCTGTTGCTGCTGCTTTTTCTGTGTTGGGTGGATACTCCTTGCCTAGAATTGAGGCTGGCATACAGTGCTGCTGTTGTAATGTACCATGGTGCATGATGTTTAGTTTGCTGGGGTGTGTTAAACTGCATGCTGGTGGAGCCAGCTATTTTGCCATATTGGAGACATTTTAATTTGTATTCTCAAGTTAGTTTGTGATGCAGCATTGTGTGCTCAAGGCTGTATTATGTGTTAGGTGCGGATGCTACTGTAGTGTTGCTATGTCGTTTTATTTTAAATGCAGGATCACCTTGGTGTTCTTGGTTAGCTGAGTGTAAGCAAAGGGCACTAAATTCAACTGAAGTGGCTTAGGAGTCTCATTTAATAGAGTGGAGAGATGACACCCTTCATCTACCATCTGTAAGATCAATGTCAAATTTTGTTGCTTACCTGTCTGAATGTCAAGTGATTGCACTTAACACAGGTTGCAGACAAAACAATAATGATAATCCAATAACAGCTCTGTTAACATGGCCTTTGAATTGTGGGCTGCTACTGTTCTCCAGGTGATTTTATTTTATTCTCTCAAGCGGTGTGGACCTTGTTGGCTCGGCCACCAATTATTGCCCTCGAGAAGGTGATGGTGAGCTGCCTTCTGGAACCAGGGTGATTAAATGGAGCTGAGGTACAGACCAACCATGATCCAACCGCGTGGCAGAGGTGGCTGAAGAGACTATGTCCTCCACCCATTCCTATGTTCAGAATCAGGAAAATTTCGATTGGTATTTTATGTCATTATGTTCTATATTGTTTGATGTGCCTTACTGTGAACAGCTCAAATTGCTTCTTGCATTGTCCAGAACAAGCAGTTGATGCATTTTGTTTTGTCTTAAAAAGCTGATGCTGATGCTGGGGAGAAATTCAGAACCTGCTCTACTGCATCCCTACTGACCAAGATCTGCAACTGCATTGTGACAGGCAATTTGCTTGCATCCTATCCTAAATGTTTAGATAGGCAGTATCCCTCAGCAGAAAAACATGACCAAAAATCATGATGGTGGAATTCACCCATAAGATACAGAATAACTGTAGCAGATGTCCACTGTCAGCAATCCCATCTGATAAACATAAACTACGCCCCATCATGTGCAGTTTTTAAACAGATGTAAAATCATATTCATCTGAGCTCCTATCTAAAATAATTTATCATCTTTAATGGAAAAGGGAATTGTCAATTGAGTGTTGAGGCTCGCCGTTAGTCATTATAATTAGGGAGTTTATCCAATATAAATTTTTCTAATTTCCAGCATTTATAATGCCTTTTGTTTGAATGTTGTATTGAATGTCTTGCGATGCCCTGAGATGATTCTTGTTGTTTCCAGGGAAGGACAAGCTGGTAGTCTCTTCAGATTGTGTGTGACCAAGTGGCATAGAGTTATTTTCCAACACATTGGTCCACCAATTCCTCCATTTTAAAATTCTCATTGATGGTTAGGGGATTGGTTAACAGATAGGAAGCTGAGAGTAGGGGTGCTTTCAAGTTGACAGATTGAAGCTAGGATCAATGCTGGGGCTTCAGCTATTTCCTATCTCTATCAATGGCATTGACAAAAATACACAAGAGCATTGCATCTAAGTTTGCTAATGATATAAAGCTAGATGGGAATGTAAGCTGTGAGGTGGACACTAAGAGACTGCAAAGAGATATAGACAGGTGAAGCGATGGGAGTATATGGTGCGGAAGTGTGATATTCAGTGTGTTGGTAAGAATAGAAAAAGCAGCATATTTATCAAAAGACGCAAAACTAAATCTTGGTGTTCAGATAGACTTGGGTATATTCATGCAAGGAACACAAAAGTTAACATGCAGGCACACCAAGTATTTAGGAAGGCAAATGGCATTTCGGCTTTTTTTGAAAGATTGGATTACAAGAAGAAGGAAGTTTTGTTGTTATTAGCTTTTGTAAGCCTACACCTGGAATACTGTATGTAGTTTAGCTGTTTGTATTTAAGGTAGAATATACTTATTTTACTGGGCGATCGGGAAGGCAGAAAGCTTCCAACAATTCAAATTCTTTGTTATTTGGTGTCGGCTCTCTGAAGAGGCAGTGGGTAGCCAATATTCACATGCTAATCTTCTGCTAAAGTCTTCATTCATGCCTTTGTTACCACGACAATTTTTATTTTTCCAATTAATGGGCAATTTAGCGTGGTCAATCCACCTACCCTGCACACTTTTGGGTTGTGTGGGTGAGACCCATGCAGACATGGGGAGAATGTGCAAACCCTATATGGACAGTTGCCTGGGGCTGGGATCAAACCCGGGTCCTCGTTGCTGTGCTAGCCACTGTGCCGCCATGCCACCTCCTGTTACCTCGACAATTGATTATTCCAATGTACTCCTAGTTGGCATCCCATACTCCACCTCCCTAAAATTAAGGTTATCCAAAACTCTGCTTTCGTGTCTTAACCTGCACAAAGCCCAATTACCCTATAATAATCTTTATTATTGCCACAAGTAGGCTTACATTAACACTAATGAAATGAAAACACCCTAGTCGCCACACTCCAGCCCCTGTGTCATCTCTTAGTCAGATGTCCTCATTATGAATGCCTGGCTGAGCTCCAAGGTCCACGAATGGATTCTGTCCTGTGGGGCATTTGATACAACTACGAAGAGGACTGCGAGATTTGTCTAAAACATTCTTTCTTTGAAGTGGGTTCTTAATGCTTATATGTCTATTTGAACAAGATGTGAAGTGGTGAAGTAGTTAAAGTTTTTTTCAATTGAATTATGAATGGCTTTGATTGATAGATAATTTAATGAGCTTGTAAGAGGAGCATTTTTGAGCAGAATTTTACTATTGTATGAGCATTCCAAAGACTTGGTTCTTTGGTTCTGTACTGAGTGAACTGCGGGTGTGGGTAAGGAGGATGCATGGGTCATATGAAAGGGGCATGGGATATGGAAGGAGTATGGGGGCGGAGTAGTCTTGAAAAAGTATGGAGTGGGTCAGAGTGGGAACAGGGATGGATGGATGGTAGTGTGGGATAGGAAACCTAATGACCATGAGTAAAACTGGACTGCTGTCTCGGCGACTGTTGGTGGGCCTTCTAACCTACTTGCCTCTGCATCCATCCACGTCCATGTCTGTCCTGGGCCTGCTTTGGTAGGTAGGAGCCCCAACTCCAGCAATACCCGTTCTTCCCCTTCCCCAACTCCTCAGGATAAAAATCGTGTGTGAATGTGTTGACCTTCAGAAGTTGGGAAGCAGTGTTGGGTAATGCCCTGATCCGTGACTCCCTTCACTGAGGGGAGGATTTGACCCTAGGACTAGTTACTGAATGATGCTGTCTGATTGACAAACTGATAGTTCCCTCAGCGGCAAGAGTGCATTTCTCTTTTGATTTAAAGGTTGGTTGTTACAAAATGTTTCAAATTAATAGATTGAAGGATACAAGAAACCTGAATATAATTCTTGTATCTCCTTTGCTGTGAGAAGTGAAGATTAATACCACTGCAATGTTTTTTATACAGAACCAAACACCCTTCAGTACTGATGCCACTCATTCAGCATAGCCAGATATAAACATTGCAGTGGCATTCAATAAGAGAAATTGTGGTTTACATTAGTCACCATTCTATGTTTGTTTGTATGCCAGTGACCATTTCCCAAGGGAGATGGAACCGACCTTAACTGTATCATGGAATTTGGACCTCAGTGGGTGCATTCATGTGAAATATCCCTCTCTTTTAATAACAATTATCCTCTCGATTGGGACATTGCTGGCAAGGCCCGCATTTCCTGCCCCACCATAGTTCCCGAGTATGAAGCTGAATAACTTGCTTGGGCACTTCAGAATGCAGTTAACAACCTGCCAGGTTCTACCTGTGGTTATATAGATGAGGTCGCAGATGCTACAAGTGCTGCCAAGTGTTGGGTGATGGCCAGTAGTGTAAAGAACCATTGAACCATGAGACCCATCACTTGTTGGCGATAGGAGTTCCTGTGTGAACCCATCTTCTCTACCCAAATTACTTTCTATCTTGTGCAAGAAGGCAAGTGACTCCTCTGTCGAGTGCAGACCCACTGTCTCCATGGAACCCGGGGGGGTTAACTTGTTTGCCGGGCCTTCTACCCATGGCTAACTGCTCTTCATTAGCAGCACGGTAGCACAGTTGCTTCACAGCTCCAGGGTCCCAGGTTCGATTCCCAGCTTGGGTCACTGTCTGTGCAGAGTTTGCATGTTCTCCCCGTGTTTGCGTGGGTTTCCTCCGGGTGCTCCGGTTTCCTCCCACAGTTCAAAGATGTGCAGGTTAGGTGGATTGGCCATGCTAAATTGCCCTTGGAGTCCAAAAAAAGCTTAGGTGGGGTTAATGGGTTACGGGGATAGGGTGGAGGCGTGGGCTTAAGTGGGGTGCTCTTTCCAAGGGCCGGTGCACACCCGATGGGCCGAATGGTCTCTTTTTGCACTGTAAATTCTATGATATGATCACCAAGTAACCATTGCTTTTACCATCTTTTTACCCATGTTTCAGCACTCATCTGCTGCCTCCTCCACAGAATCAGGAATTACTTCTCTTCCAGTTTGCATATCTGTCCTGGTATCTGTTTCATATGGCTTTGCTGATAATTGCTTATCTTGGTAATTCCTGCCTCTCTGGAAAGATCAGATAGCACATTATGAGTAAACATTTTTTTAAACATTAAAAAAAAAAATTAATTTAGTGTACCCAATTCTTTTTTTTCCCTTAATTAAGGGACAATTTAGCGTGGCCAATCCACCTACACATCTTTGGGTTGTGGGGGTGAGACCCACGCAGACATGGGGAGAATGTGCAAACTCCACACGGACAGTGACCCAGGGCCAGGATCAAACCCGGGTCCTCGGCCCTGTGCAGCAGCAGTGCTGACAGCTGCACCACCGTGCTGCCCCTTTATGAGTGAACGTATGTGTTTGGTTGTGTGTTTGTGTGCAATGTATTTGAACCTGTTGGTGTAACATAGCCTCCAGGTCTCAGAGATAATAGCATGATTATTGCAAGTTGAGAAGCTTCTTCGCGAACAGTTCTGCTATTGCTTGTTCACGTGATATTATAGTTTTAATGCTGTCTGCATTCTGCCCTCGCTGGTTTAACCTTTAAACAAAGAGCAGTGGCAATTTGGTCAACTGAAATAACTCTGTTATTAATAGTACACTCTTTGTCCCATCCTGTCTTGTATACTGGAGCTTGAGTAAACATCTCTGCAAATCATCTCTAATTTCCTCTGCTGTAAGGAGAACAATTCCAACTTCCCCTTCTCTGAAAATAACTGAAGTCTCTCATCACTGCTACCATTCTTGCATAACTCTCCCTGAGCAAATCTATTGCCCTGGCATCCTTCCCAAAGTGTGGCACCTAGAGTTGAACACACAACTCCACTTTAAAAAATAAATAAATTTAGTTTATCGAACCTGGGACCTCAGCGTCGTGAGGCAACAGGGCTAACCCACTGCGCCACCATGCTGCCAACACAACTCCACTTAAGCTCCAGTGTTTTAGAAAGGTTTTGCACAATGTCCTTGCTTCTATTTTAACCCAATGCCTCTATGAATAAAATCAATGATCCTGTAATACCCCACATGGAACCTGCGAGGTTGGAATGCTTGTCTTCCCCGTGCTCAGTGTGGAGTACGAGTTCTCCCACTAGGGGCGGTGTATCTCAATTAACACCCATATATAAGTAAGGCACCGGCTTGAGCAGGAACCCGGTTGGGACCTATCAGGTAGTGTACATGGCGTCTGTGTGAATAAAACATCTGTTTCTTATTTTAATCGGTGTGGACTCCCCGTGTCCTTATTAAAGATCCCATATGCGTTTTAATGCCCTTCACAAGTTGGCTTTCCACCTTCAGAGATCTGTGTACATATACCTCTTTTACCATTTAGTCTGCATTGTCTCTTCTCATTCATCCTCCCAAGTTCACAGTTGTGTGTTAAATTTCATTGGAGATATGTCTGCCTATTTCACTTGTCTTCTCTGTCCTCCTGAAGTTGTTACCATTTGCCTCATTGTTTACTACACTGACAAATTTTGTGTCGCCAGAAAATTTGAGTTATGCTCTATACCAAAGTCAATATGTATTAAAAAGAGCCGGGATTCTCAAGTTGGCCCCTGTAGAGCACCACTTTGTACAGTACTTCAGTTTGACAAACCTGTTTGCTTTCTGTCCCTTGGCAAATTCAACATCTACGCTGCTATTGGCCCTTTAATCCCATGGGCTTTACTTTTGCTCACAAGTCTAGAACATATTTTTCCAAACACCTTGTGAAAGTCGTATAAATAACATCTATATTTATTTTTTCCGAACCAGTTTCTTTGCTACATTCTACTTAATTTTGACATTGGCAGCATCTATTTAAGGCAAATGCAAACTACTGGTTTTGTACGTCAGACACACCCCCTGCCTCTATAAGAATATTTTCTTTCCGGTCCCTGTTTGGTACCACCCTTCCTTTTTCTGCCCACTTACCATGTATGCTGCTGTTTACAAGTGGTACTAAATTCCTTACTTTATAAAATAGTTACAACTTGTTTAACACTTTCCAGCCATCCAAACTATTGATACAATCTTGACTCTTCCTGTACCAAGTTGTCAGGCTGGTCACATCCCTTGCATATTGGGGGTACATCCTTCCTCTTCAAAGATATGCTTCATTAACAACAGTATCTCCGGATCACATCTGAAAGTCCAACCAATTGTCCTCAGCAATTTGAAAATATGAATGAATGTTCCATTAAAGCAGTCACTGCTGCCTCTGGGATCACAGCAAAAACCAGGACCACTTTCCAACTGGCATTGTAAAAGCCATTTTTCACTTCATAACCAAATTTAAAGTTATTTTGATATTTAAACCTCTTAAATGTCCCCATAGCTGTTTGAGAGGTGTTCAACATGGTTTTGTGATAAGGAAATAAAGTTTGACCAATTTATTGGAGTTCTTTGAGGAAATAACCTGTGTTGCGAATAAAGGGGAACCGATGGATGTACTGGGCGGGATTCTCAGGCTGAGGTTAATGGACTTCTCCATTACCCATGTCTCGCCCATGGCGTTCTTGCTGCGAGTGGGGAAGAAGAGCCCAGCCCACTGTATTTAGATTTCCAGAAGGCATTTGATAAAAGTGTCACATCAAAGGTTATTGCCAAAAATAAAAGCTCATGGTGTAAGGAGTAAAATATTGGCATGGATAGAAGATTGGCAAGCCAACAGGAAACAGAGGAGACAAAATAATAATCATCTTTATTGTCACAAGTAGGCTTACATTAACACTGCAGTGAAGTTACTGTGAAAAGGCCCTAGTCGCCACATTCCGGCGCCTGTTCGGGTGCACAGAGGGGGAATTCAGAATGCCCAAATTACCCAACAGCACGTCTTTCGGGACTTGTGGGAAGAAACCAGAGCACCCGGAGGAAACCCACGCAGACACGGGGAGAACGTGCAGACTCCGCACAGACAGTGATCCAAGCTGGGAATCGAACCTGAGACCCTGGTGCTGTGAAGCCATAGTGCTAACCACTATGCTACCGTGCTGCCTAAAATGGGTCATTTTCTGGTTCGCAAGACGTAACGAGTGGTATGACACCGAGATCAGTGCTGGGGCCTCAGTTTTTTTACAATGTTTAAAGATGACTTGGTTGAAGGGGAGGTGGTGATGTAGTGGTATTTTCACTGAATTAATAATCCAGAGACCCAGGGTAATGCTCTTGTTCGAATAATTTTCAAATACCACCATGGCAGATGGTGAAATTTGAATTCAATACAAATCTGGAATTAAAACCATTGTTGATTATTGTTCTAGCAAACCATTCTGTTCAATTGCATTTGGGGATGGGCAATAAATGCTGACCCAACCAGCGACACCCTGAATAGGTAGGACAGTACCGACAAAGATATGTAGGACAGTAAAGTTATGAAGAGGACATAAGGGGCGGGATTCTCCCCGAACCGGCGGGACGGGCCACTCCGGCGCCGAGGAGTGGCATGAACCACTCCGGCGTCGGGCTGCCCCGAAGGTGCGGAATCCTCCGCACCTTCAGGGGCTAGGCTGGCGCAGGAGTGTTTTGCGGCACGCCAGCCGGCGCGGAAGGGCTTGGTGCCACGCCAACTGGTGCCGAAGGGTCTCCGCTAGCCAGAGCGAGTTGGCGCATGCGCGGGAGTGCCAGCATGTGCTGGCGCCATCCCAGCGCATGCGCAGTGGGGTTCTTCTCCGCACTGGCCATGGCGGAGGTTGACAGCGGCCGTTGCAGAGGGAAAGAGTGCCCCCACGGCACAGGCCCGCCCGTGGATCGGTGGGCTCCGATTGCTGGACAGGCCACCGTGTGGGGGCATCCCCCCGGGGCCAGATCCCCCCGCGCCCCCCCCCCGAGGACTCTGCAGGCTGCCCGTGGAGCCAGGTCCCGCTGGTAAGGACCTGTGATTTACGCCGGCAGGAACGGGTGGCCTCGCGGCCCATCGCGGAGCGGTGAATCGCCGGGGGGGGCCGCTGCCAACGGCCCCCGATTGGCGCGGCGCGATTCCCGCCCCCGCCAAAACCCTGGCGCCGGAGAATTCGGCAGCCGGCGGGGGCGGGATTCTTGCCGTCCCCCGGCGATTCTCCGACCCGGCAGGGGGTCGGAGAATCCCGATCAAGGAGTTTGCAAAGGGACATAGAAAGGTTAAATGAACGGGCAAATATCAGGCAAATGGAGCACAATGTGGACAAATATATGTCTTATGGTTTAATATGAAATTGTCCATTTTGGCAAGAAGAATAAAAAAGAAGGATATTATCGAAGTGGGGAGAGAGTGCAGAACTCTGATGTGCAGAAAGATCTAGGTGTCCTAGTACATGAATCACAAAAGGTTAGTATCCAGGTACAGCAAATAATCAGGAAAGCTAAATGTTATTATTTATTGTGAGAGGAATTGAACATAAAATTAGGGAGGTTATGCTTCAGTTATACAGTGATTAGTGAGACCGCATTTGGAGTACTGTGTGCAGTAATAGTCTCCTTATTTAAGGAAGGATGTAAATGCATTGTAAGCAGTTCAGAGAAGGTTTACCAGACTAATACCAGGAATGGGTGGGTTGTCTTCTGAGGAACGGTTAGAGAGGCTAAGCTTGTATCTGCTGGTTTTGAATAATAATAGGCGAATTGATTTGAACATGTAAGATGCTGAGGGGTATTGCCAGGCTGGATGTGAAGAGGATGTTTCCTCTTGTGTGAGAATCTAGAACTAGAGGTCATTGTTTAAAAATAAGCGGTCCCCCATTTAAGATAGAGATGAGAACATTTTTCTCTCAGAGGATCCCGAGTCTTTGGGATTCTCTTCCTCAAAAAACGGTGGAAGCAGAGCCTTTGGATATTTTGAAGGTTGAGCTAGACCTTAGGGTGAAAGGATACCGGGGGTATGTCGGGATGTGGGGTTGAGGTTACAATCAGATCAGCCATGATCTTTATTGAATGGCAGAGCAGGTTCAAGGGGCCCACTCCTCCTAATTCAAATGTTTGTAAAAATGATTTTGTTACAAGTGCATTTAAGGTCCGATATATTGAAATTACTTTATTAAAAATCTCACTAGTGGGGCAGCACGTGGCGCAGTGACTAGTGCTGGGACTGCGGCATTGAGGACCCGGGTTCGAATCCCGGCCCTGGATCACTGTCTGTGGAGTTTGCACATTCTCCTCGTGTCTGTGTGGGTTTCACCCCCACAACCCAAAGATGTGCAGGTTAGGCCATGCTAAATTGTCCCTTAATTGGAAACCAAAATAATATGGTACTCTAAATTAATTTTTTTTAAAAAAAATCTCATTTGCAGCAAAAGGAACATTTTTTAAATGCCTCTATTCCGTATTTTCTTCATTGGATTGGGATGTACTTGGAAAAATTAACATTTCTGTAACCTTTTCCTTTTCAATGCAGAGAAAAACTTGGTTCTTTACCTCCATTGAATTACTCTTGTCAGTTCTTCCTTTACTTTTCTGTGATCTCCAAAATCACTTTGTTGAATAACTGTATTGAGTTGTTTTATTGAAGCAAATCACACCAGCTGAAGGCTTCCATTTGCTGTGTGAAGTAATTAGACTGTAAAGACACAAAAGTGAGACTGAGCCAGCAAGTGCTAGCTTCTGGTGACATGACAGCTGTGAGGAAAAGTCGATCTCAGTGCAAGTCTTCACCCTTCAAGCCTGCTGAGGGAGGAGACATACTCCCCAAACAAGCAAGTTACCTTAGAGACGCTGAAAAATCCAGAGCACCATGAAAGAAAGATTGATTTGCATTTATATATCACCTTTGACAACCTCAAGGCATCTCAAAGTGCTTTCTCGCTAGCTGCGTATTTATCGTAGTAATCATTGTAATGTTGAAAACAGCATCCTATTTGCATACACCAAAGTCACACAAATCGCAATGTGATAATTGACAGATATCTGTTTTGATGATGTTGGTTAGAGGATTAATATTGGCCTGACAATTCTGACAGTTCAGCATTCCCTCAGTATGGGCACTGGAGATTTCTCTGGATAGGGGCTATCTTCCGACGCCGATGTGCAACTAACTGAGCCACAGCTAGCATTGGTGAGCAAAAGAAACCTCAGAAGTGTTCTTTCCTCAAGCACTTTTCACTGTCATAGACAGTGATTCGGTGTAAACATGAACCACGGAACAACCCCTGGCCGGAGGTATTGTACACCGTTTGATGTTGTATCTACTGTCAAACCTTTTGTGGTGCTTTGGGATCTGATTTTTTATCCAGAACTAATGGGTTGATATTATGGGGTCCATATTCAAGCATTACTGCTAAAATAACACAGCAATATTTATCTCACTATGACAACTGTGTTCCTTTTTAAAAATGGGCTCAACCACTGGATAAATTTCAACCTACCAAAATGCCAGTCAGCAGCTTGTTTTCATTCGGGAGTAACACATGCATAAATCACATTCGGAAAGGACTCGTCACCTTCCAAAGAGTTGGCAATTATTGTGATTTAGTGCATGTAACAAAGCTGCCAAGTCCAGTCTCTCTGAACTTTTTTTGAACACTTTTTTCACCTGTCCCACTCAAATAATTATCAGTGTGGCTCAGTTGGGAACACATTTGCCTCTGTATCCAGAGGTTGTGGGTTCAAGTCAGAAACCTGAGTGCAAAAATCAAGGTTCGCATGCCAATGGAACACAGTGCTGAACTGTCGGAGGTGCTGTCTTTTGGGATGGGCCATTCAACCAAGGTCCTGCCTGCCCTCCAGGTGGGCATAAAAGATTCCATGGTACTATTTTGAAGAGGAGTGGGGGAGTTATTCCTGGTATCCTGGTCAATATTTAGCCCACGATCTACCTCACAGAAGCAGATTATCTGGTCATTATCACATTGCTGTTTGTGGGAAATGGCTTTGCTCAAAATGGCTGCCATGTTTCCTACATTACAATAGTGACTACACTTCAGAAGTACCTAATTGGTTGTTACGTACTTTCAGACATCCTGAGGTTATGAACGTCGTATGAATGATATATCTTTCTGTTGACATGCATTTGTTTTGTCCATGTTTCCCTTTCCCTTCCAAAGAGCACAATTCTATCTTTAAAGGTCATAATATTCCTCCTATCTCTACTGACCAATCATAATGAGCTGCAGGTCAGCTTCCTCCCAATTATTGATTTCTGCTTATCTGAAATTAAGATGGTTTGCAGAAAACTTCCAACTAATTGATTTTTGGAGCCCTCCTGATGCCCGGCAAATAGACTGGCCATCATAGAAGGTTAAGGGGTGATTGGAGCAAGATGTTTAAAAAGGATTCGATGGGGTAGCTATAGTGAAATTATTTCCTGTGGTTGGGGAAACTAATCTTTAAAATTGGAGTTTTGGCTACTTGGGTAGGAAACCAGGAAGAACTCTTTCACACAATGGGCAGTGGAAATCTGGAAAATTTCCCTCCCATGAAGCCGTTGGAGTTCTCAAGACTCAGATCAATAGATAATTTTTTCGGTAAAGTTTTTTTTTCATTTGTTCATGGGATGTGAATATCACCGGCAAAGCCAACATCTGTTGTCCATCCCTAATTTCCTTTGAGAAGGTGGCAGTAAGTCTCCTCTGAAGTTCATGTTGGTGTCGGTGTAACCCACAGTGCTGTGAGGAAGGGAGTTCTGGGTTTTTGACTCGGTGACATTGAAAGAACAAAGAACAATACAGCACAGGAACAGGCCCTTCGGCCCTCGAAGCCTGTACTGGTCACTTCCTTGTGCTGTATCCCTCTATGCCCATCCTATCCATGTGTTTGTCAAGATGCCTTTTGAATGCCGTTAATGTATCTGCTTCCACAACCTCCCCTGGCAACCCGTTCCAGGCACTCACCACTCTGTGTAAAAAAAAAAAAAAAAAAAAAACCTGCCTCGCACATCTCCTCAAGACTTTGCCCATGGACCTTAAACCTATGCCCCTTGGTGACTGACCCCTCCACCCTGGGAAAGAGTGCCTGCCCATCCACTCTATCCATGCTCCTCATGAAGGCCCTCAGAAGGGTCAACAAATTCCAGATCAGGACCCTGTGTGGCTTGGAGGGGAACTTGCAGGTGGTGGTGTTCCCATGGCAGGAGGATGCCTTTTCCAAGCAGCAAAGTGGGTGAATGGAGCTTTGGTACAGACCAACCATAATCTAACTGAATGGTGGAATGGGCTCGATGGGCTGAATGGTCTACCCCTGTTCCCATGTACAGTGTTGCACAGATTGGGCAAATGTAGGGCAGGATCCCAGACTGTACTTTAGTTGGAGCTATAGTATGAGCAACAGGCAGTTTGCTTTAATACCCATGAGTTAGACAAGGAAAGGGGTTCGAACCCAGCCCGGGTCACTGTCCGTGTGGAGTTTGCACATTCTCCCTGAGTCTATGTGGATCCCACCCCTACAACACAAAGACGTGCAGGGTAGGTGGATTGGCCACACTAAATTGCCCCATAATTGGAAAAAGTAATTGGGTATTCTAAATTTTTTTTAAAAAGTTAGACAACAAAAGAAAATATTTACAGAGATTCCCATTCCTGATTGCTGCAGGGTTCCTGTGTTCACTTGCATGTGTGAACATGAATTAGGCTTAACTGCAATGACCAGATGGCTGAACTATCTGTTGATGCTTAGTGGCTGCTTGTGTCAGGTAATTTATTTAGCGCCTCTGGACATCCCAAATGTTTGGAAAGGAATCGAAGTGCCGTCACCTCACTGTAATGCAAGGAATGTGTGGAGATGCCGGTGCTGTACTGGAGTGGGCACAGTAAGAAGTCTCACAACACCAGATGAAAGTCCTACAGGTTTATTTGAAATCACAAGCTGTCGGAGTGCTGCTCCTTCATCAGATGAAATGGAGGCAGATTCACAATTAAAACATATATAGGAGAGACACAATTGCAAGATAATTACAGATTGGAATGTGAAGAATGGTTGCAATGTGAGTCTTTACAGGTAAACAAATCTTTACAGGAACAGACTGTGAGTGGAGTGAGGGATAATCGCAGGTAATCGAGATGTGAATTGTCTCAAGCCAGGACAGGTAGGATTCCACAAACCCGGACAATATGGTGAGGGTTATAGGTAATGTGACATAAACCCGAGATCCTGGTTGAGGCCATCCTCATGCGTGCAGAACTTGGCTACCAGAGGAACATATCAAGCAGTTTACACATGGCAACTCCCAAGAATGGTACTGAGATAATGACCAGATAGTCTGCTTTATTGATGTTGGCCAGAAAAGCAGGGCCATCTCCCATAGCTTTTTTCAAAATAGTGTCATTCGATCTTTTTACGCCTGCCTGTGAGGGTAGATTAAACCTTGATTTAAAATCGAATTTGCAAGCTGTAACAATGCAGGATTCCCTCAGAGCTCCCTCCTTAACTATCAGAAGAGGAAGGAGTGGAGAAAGGCAGAGCAAGAAATTTGGTATTCGTCAAATTTGATCCAATTTTCAGTTTATGTCCAGATCTGTAGATTTTCCAGTGGAATTATTAGACAGCCACCAGAGTGTGAATCTAAATTGATTTTTTTCCCACTGTCCTCTAAGTGGGGTCGGTTTATCTCAGTTGGCTGGACGGCTGGTGTGTGACACAGCAAGGCCAGCAGTGTGGGTTCAATTCCCGTACTGGCTGAGGTTACTCATGAAGGCCCCTTTTTCTCAACTTTGCCTGTCGCCTGAGGTGTGGTGGCCCTCGAGATTAAATCACCACCAGTCAGCTCCCCCAAACGGGAGCCCTCACGGACTATGGTGATTTTCTAAAAGGACTGAGACCAAATGCAGCTGCTCAGCACTATCTGAGAATATATTGGTCTGAACCTTCCAGACTGTACAGCATCAGGCAGTGCAGGTCTTCCACATGGAGCAGGAAGGAAGCTTAAAAAAAACACGCAAATCTTTTTCAGCCTAAACTAGAAGTGATGCAGAGACTGAACACCATTCAACCAGCTTGGACTCGTTAGTTTTACTTTCCGCAGCCATCGACCATTTCCCCTGCGTAAGAAGGTGATGAGGGGTGAAAAGTTCATTCAGCCCTTCACTAGCTCAGTATTAAACTATGGACAAATAACCTATTATTCTTTATCTCCTGTGCATTTCAAGTCTTCTTCACAAAGCAGACAGGACAGATTCGCTGTCTCATCACAATGTCCATTATTCAGCACTGACCAGTTGCTTTCCACAGAGGTCTAATGCCAGATAGGCCCTGAGGTGATTCATGGAGTATTTCATCATCTTTATCCAACACCTTTTGCACGGAACTAATTGACATACCCTCTAACTTTAGCTGCTAGCACTCTGTATTTAATGAATAATTTATTCAAATCCTTGAGTTGATAATGCTGTAACAAAGCCCAAGTATTTGAAATTAATAGGTAACACAATGAAATGAAATTGAAGTCGCCAAAGGCCTAGAGGACCATAGACTTGCTCTCCCTCTTTTTGGGAGAGGTAACTGGTGGTAATTGTACCTGAGGGTCACCACACCTTGGGCGAGGGGCAGGGTTGAGAAGCTGGGGCCTTACCTCGGCCTGCACTGGAATTGAACCCGCGTTGTTGGCAATGCTCCGCATCACGAACCAGAACCAGCCGTCAAGCCAACTGAGCTAACTGATCCTGATAACGCAATACAAGGTAATAATAACATTAGCTCTTTCTTGCGCTAAAGATCTCGTGGTTTCGTCCGGCTCTTAATAAGCACACCTGAAGTCATGTGGCTTTTTTCAATTGATTCATTAGTTACAAAATGTGAATCCTGCTAAGCTCTCGCCTTGTTTGGATTTCCTTAACCTTTGTACCTGTGAGCTTTTGTCCTGTCCCAAGTTGAATAGCATTATTTCTGTCCCATCATAAATATCTTGATAGAGGGCAGCACGGTGGTGCAGTGGTAGCACTGCAGTCTCACGACGCCGAGGTCCCAGGTTCGATCCCAGCTCTGGGTCACTGTCTGTGTGGAGTTTGCACATTCTCCCCGTATTTGCGTGGGTTTCGCTCCCACAACCCAAAGATGTGCAGGATAGGTGGATTGAACATGCTAAATTGCCACTTAATTGGAAAAAATAATTGGGTACTCTAAATTTATTTTTAAAATAAATAAATATCTTGATTACACCCCTTCTCAATCGCCTAAAGTTTAATGAAAATAAGTTCAAACCTTTGTATTTCACTTCATGATGCATCGCCCTAACTCGCTTTTAGATTAAAACTTGGTGACCCTCTGACATGCCCACAGCTATAATAAAGGTATGGTCGATGTTGAAAAAACATTTGCAGTGGCCAGCCAGTATGGAAAGTTCCGGTGTCCAGTATCTCTACATCCACAGCTACTCTTGCATATATATCAGTAACCACACATCGAATCTGGGTTTCTCTGTGCAGAAATATGAAAAGGAGAACCATGAGGGTTGGAAGGTTCAGATAGTTTGCAGATGCCTTCAGAATCTGTCCCGTATCCTATACAGAGTTTAGTGGAGGAAAATCTTGCATTTGAATATTGCCTTTCATGAGCTCAGAGTGTCTCAAAGTGCTTTACAGCTAATGAAGCACTTTTGAAATGTAGTTACTATTGTGGTGCAGCTGATTAATGCACAGCGAGCTCCCATAAATAGCAATATAGCTGATGTGTTGGGTGTTCTGGATCGCATACAGGTCACCAACACTTGAATTAGTGCAACATTATTTTATTAAAAGGTTAACTGTTTAAACATACTTGAACTGTGGGTAAATACGATACCAGCTTTAACTAAAGACCTTTGCCTTGTCCTAACCAGTTGATGCACTCAGCACATGGTGAATGTCTGTGTTGCAGGTTGTGAGCTCTGTGCTCCTAGCTAGCTGCTACTCGAATGAGCGGGAACTCTGATGTCCCCTGTCTTTATAGTGCGTGTGCTCTCACTGATGATTGGCTGCGGTGTTGTGTATGTTGATTGGTCCCACTGTATGTCCATCAGTGTGTGTCTGCACCATGATATACTGGTGTATATTGTGACAATAGCCATGACCGATTATCCTTTTGCAATGAGATTGAGGGATAAACATTGACCACAGCACCAGAGAACTCCCCTGCCTATCTTCGAATAGTGTCACTGGATCTTTTATGTCCATCTGAGAGGGAAGTCGAGACTCTATTTTAATGTATCGTTCAGAAAAATGCTTCAATGGTATACCACTCCCTCAGTACAGGAATGAAATGAAAATCGCTTATTGTCACAAGTAGGCGTCAAATGAAGTTACTGTGAAAAGCCCCTAGTCGCCACATTCCGGCGCCTGTTCGGGGAGGTTGGTACGGGAATTGAACCGTGCTGCTGGCCTGTCTTGGTCTGATTTCAAAGCCAGCGATTTAGCCCTGTGCTAAACCAGCCCAGTGTGAACATCGGACATTTTCTTATTTTCAACAAAAAAAATTAGTTTTTTTTCATAAATTTAGAATACCCAATTATTATTTTTCCAATTAAGGGGCAATTTAGCATGTCCAATCCACCTACGTTGCACATCTTTGGGTTGTGGGGGTGAAACCCATGCAGACACGGGGAGAAGGTTGCATTTTCTAAACTAACCAACTTTGATTCCTGCTGCCTCTCCCTGTCATAGCTGTCTTTATGACTGTGCTTTTGAAAAGTTTCAAAATAGGCCTGGCCTTATGTAATTTTGCATGGGTGGTGCACCAGAGCATTACTGTAAACCTTCTGACTGACCTTTTCACAGACAGATGGCAGCTTCTAGTGTACTCTGTAAAGATGTTTCACCTGCTGAAGTATTATTATATTTGTAACGGACTTTGGCACTTGTCTGCTTCCAGGATTAACTGTGATATTTATTCTGTCTCTTGAAACTTCTAAATGTCAGCGTGGAGTCCACGTCTGTGGTTTGCAGGCACTGTGGGCGTGATTCTCCAAGTCCCGCGCCGGGCTGGAGAATCGGCGCAACCGCGCCCCGACGCCGGTGCCTGATTCTCCGAGGTGCGGGAGGGGGGAGGGGTGCGGGAGGGGGGGGGGGGGCAGGGGCGGTGGGGGGGGGGCCTCCGATGGGGTCTGGCCTGCGATCGGGGCCCACTGATCGGTGGGCTGGCCCCCCCCCCCCGGCCTACTTTGTTGCGCGGCTGGCTTCTGAATCCCCACGCCACGTTGCGTAGGGGCCGGCGCGCTGAAGAAGTCCCCCGCGCATGCGCGGGTTGGCGCTGTCCAACTGCACATGCGCGAATTGGCGCGGCGCCCATTTGGCGCCGGGAAGGGAGGCTGGAGCGGCGTGAACCGCTCCAGCACCATGCTGGCCCCCTGTGGGGGACAGAATCGGTCGTCCCCGCGTCCGTTTCGCGACGGCGCAAACACTTATTCTCCATTTTGGAGAATCGCCCCCTGTGTTTTCAATGAAGTTACAAAAGCGAGAAGTGCGGCAAGGCCCTCACAGAAGGGTGACTGGCCAGTCGCCGAGCCACAGAAACTGGAATCTGACCCGCGTTGTCATTGAATTCGCTTTCCTCAGCTGCCTTGGCACCAGTTAGTCTCGGCATCCCAAAGGTTAAAAGAGGGAAAGTGGGCACCCTCCTGATCATTGTCTAATGAGCCCTGCTGGGAGTCTGAGTCAAGTATAGATACCTTCAAGGTTGAACAACTTGTTGGCGGACAAAGCGAAGGGATTCTCCGTGCTAGTTTAGCAGAGTTACCTTTTTGAGTCCATTTGCTTTTTTATCTCTGACCTCCTGAATTTCGGGGAGCAGTCCCGTTTTAAAGGAGCTTTGGCAAGATGCTAGCGGAGGTCTGGTTGGATGGATAGGAGTTTGAGGGGTGGTGATGAGGGTAAAGCTGTAGGCTTTGAGCACATCCAGCAGCAACCATTCACATTGTCTGCCCTCTGGCTCTTTTTCCAGAATGATTTTTTGTGTTAGTGTGCGAAAGTGTTAAAGAATTACAAGTAGCACAGGAACAATGCCTGCAGCATATTTTGCATAGACATGACTGTACATAGCACTAAAGAACATAGCAATACGCTGTACTTTTGGGTGCAAAAATGCTGAGGAAGCATGCAACAAGAAACAGTATGAGGTAGAGTACTGAAGCACTGGACAACAGTACATACGAACATGTGAATTAGGAGCCAGAGTAGGCCATTCAGCCCCTCAAACCTACTCTGCCTGGCTGATCTTATTGTGGCCTTACGTCCATATTCTACCTACCCCCCGATAACCTATGACTCCCTTCTTAGTCAAGAATCTATCCACCTCTGCCTTAAAAATATTCAACAACCCTGTCTCTAGCACTCGCTGGGGAAAAGGGTTCCTGGCCCTCTGAGAACAAACTTCTTCTCATAAATAAAAGCACATTACTGCGGATACTGGAATCTGAAACCAAAAGAGAAAATGCTGGAAAATCTCAGCAGGTTTGGCAGCATCTGTGAGGAGAGGAAAGAACTAACGTTTCGAGTCCAGATTATCATCAGCTCCTTAAATGGGCGACACCTTGGGCTGGATTCTCCGATTTTGGGGCTGTGTCCAGAGAATCCGTGGCATTTTACACGGGAAAATTTGGCGAGGCCCCAGCATCGATCCTCCGACTGGTGAGGGGCTAGCAGCTGTGCCACGTAAAATGCACGGCCTTCCATATAAACAGCCGGAGAATTGCCGGGTCCGTGGCCGCGCATGCGCATGGCAACGACCTGCAGCGGTTACGCCGTACAACATGGAGCCGACCTGCCAGATTGTGCCCCCCTGGGCACCCCCTCGCCACCCATGGGCCACCCCTTACCAGTCCCACCAGCCCTTGCCGAAGCCCCCCCATCCAGCAGCACAGCTCCAACCTGACTGTCGGCGGCGCTGGACACAGTCCGCATTCGCCACGCTGGGTTGCGACTGAAGAGACCATAAGTCAACTGCGTGGTCGGGAACTTGGGCCATCGGGGGAGGGCCTTCAGGTAACGTCCTGAGCCCGCCCCAACGGCGTGCGACGTGCTCCACAATGATGCCGTTTTAGAGGGGGAGGAGCCTGCGAAAACAGGCGCTGCCCCCGATTCCATCGTCAAAAGGGATTCCCTGCCCGGTCGCCGATTCCGAAATCGGCATCGGGGAACATAGAACCCCTCCCTTTATTTTTAAACTGGCCCTCCAACACAGCATGTTGCGAGCTAGCTTGAAAGTAATAAACTACATGAAGACAACCCATCCTTGTCCCGTCTGGGTACAGCAAACAATTTGATAGTTATAGATTGAAGGCTTTGAGTTGTTACTGTTGGCATTTAAATAGGTGAACAATCCACACTTTCCATAAGAAGGTTTATGTATGAGAACCATCTAGCCTGTTTAACTGGCACATTGGATCTGGAACCATTGATAAACAATTTACAATCTCGATAAAACATTCAGCTGTGCACAGTAGCAAGAGCGATGAGGGTTAAAGCCCGACCTTTTAGCTTCAGTTATTTCTTTTAATGTGCAAACATCAGTGAGGCACATTGTTAGTTAGTTTTAAGACCGAATTTCCCAAAGTACTGATTTATTTTGGTGCCTTTTGAACTTGAGAATTCAGGAGCATTGGCAAGAAGACTCTCAAACCTTCTCTTCCATGCATTCAAAACATGTCTGATCTGTATCTCAACTCCAGTTTCCTACCGCAACTCCATATTATTAACTTTGTATTAGTAATGGTATAAATCAACTCTCAACCTTGAAAGTTCCCAGTTGATCTGTCATCGCCTTTTTGAGAGAGAGAATTCCATACTTCTTCTCGCCTTTGGGTGGAAGAGGTGCTTCTCCATTCGGACCCTAAATGGCTCCGTTATAATTTGAAGATTAGGTCCCCTTCCTCTTGAAACACTTGAGAAAAACAATTAAATATATCTCCCTCAGTAGGTTGTCTTCTGCATTCTACCAGTGCCCATGCCCAGTCTGTACTATGCTTCAATCCCAGACTGAGAGGGTGGTCTCCTCTTAATATGTCATAGCCATTGTAAGCATTCATGTCGAGAGGGCTAGAATACAAGAGCAGGGATGTACTTCTGAGGCTGTAGAAGGCTCTGGTCAGACCCCATTTGGAGTATTGTGAGCAATTTTGGGCCCCATTTCTGAGGAAGGATGTGCTGGCCTTGGAAAGGGTCCAGAGGAGGTTCACAAGAATGATCCCTGGAATGAAGAGCTTGTCGTATGAGGAACGGTTGCGGACTCTGGGTCTGTACTCGTTGGAGTTTAGAAGGATGAGGGGGGATCTTAGTGCAACTTAGAGGATACTGCGAGGCCTGGATAGAGTGGATATAGAGAGGATGTTTCCACTTGTAGGAGAAACTAGAACAGAGGACACCATCTTAGACTAAAGAGACGATCCTTTAAAACCGAGATGAAGAGGAATTCCTTCAGCCAGTGGGTGGTGAATCTGTGGAACATTTTGCCGCAGAAGGCTGTGGAGGCCAAATCATTGAGTGTCTTTAAGACCGAGATAAATAGGTTCTTGATTAATAAGGGGATCAGGGATTATGGGGAGAAGGCAGGAGAATGGGGATGAGAAAATATTAGCCATGATTGAATAGCGGAGCAGACTCGATGGGCCGAGTGGCCTAATTCTGCTCCTATGTCTTATGGTCTTATGCTAAGGAGGTGCTGTTCCTTGATTTATCTCATCCCTGCCTTAGAAGAGATGGATTGAAGCTTGCTGTCTTTTGTCTTGAAAAAAAATTAATTGTGCTCGAATGTAAACAAAGCACATTTATTGCTCCTCCCGAATTGCCTCAAGAAGGCATTGGACGCAGTCTAGAAACTGCTGCCGAATTGTCAGATTTTGTATTTGCTGAAAGGCAGAGGGAGCTGGAATAAAAAATGAACACCTGAACATTGGCAGGTAGGGCTTGATGCACCCAGTCTAAAGTGACCTGTGCATCGCCTCATAGATAATGAGCAGTGTAGCCATGATAACTGTTGCCACTCTGAGACTGGTCTTTGCATACATTTTTGAAGCTGCCTTCAATCAAAGAAAGCATTCTGTGAGACTTGACTGCACAGCCTTTAAGTCAAACTTTTTCTTTGAAAATTAGAAGCTAAATTCTTCCATGTATTAAAGAAATTCTAGAATATGAAAAAGACAAAAAGCCCATATCTTCCAATGGACTATGACCGTTTGCTTTGATCATCTGCCCTCTGGGTCTTTTATCTTAACTCTGTGTCCTCTGGTTATTGACCCTCATGTCTGAAGATGTAAATAATCTTTATTGTCACAAGTAGGCTTACATTAACACTGCAATAAAGTTACTGTGAAAAGCCTCGAGTTGCCACATTCGGGTACACAGGGAGAATTCCGAATTCTCAGCTGGTACGGGAATTGAACCCGTGCTGCTGGCATTGTTCGGCATCACAAACCAGCTGTCTAGCCCACTGAGCTAGACCAGCCCTGAACCGATAACAGGGGTAATGGGGGATCTGCCCCACTGGTTGAAGAACTGGTGGTAGAGCTGCACTGCCTCCTTTCGGGAAGGCCCACTGAATAGTACCAATTGAGCACTTCATTGGGCAGTCATCAAGGACCTCTGGGAGTGGACATCCTGTACGGATTCACCCATCCCTCCCTCAACTCCATGCTCCACTTAGGAGCTTGTAAAGCAATCCCAACAGGGTTTGCTTTTTGGGCTAATCCCTCCGTCTGCCACTGGGTTAATATCAGCGGTGGTAGGATGCGGCCCTTAAGTGGCATTAATTGCTCTCTGAAGGCCGTCTATTAGCTTCCCTGCCCCAGGCTTAATTGCAGGAGGGCGGCAGCGACGCCACCTGCTACCCTCCGGCCTGATTAAATGCCCCCCTCTCCCTCCCCACCAACAAACCTGCCTTGCAGGAGAGGGTATTCCACCCAGGGTCTTACCAAAATGCTTCATACTGTTGAACACCTTGGTTAAGACCCTCCTCTTAACCTTCACTGCTCTGACAATACGCAACGTGAGGTAATGTTTAACAGCAGCCCTTCCAGCGTGAGCCTAATCTCTTTAAATTTAGAACATTATACAATGGGGATTTGGAGAAAACACTGAAAATTCACATTGGCAGCTAAATTAATTCAGTTGAGTGTTCTGATTTAATGTCGAGGACAGCCATGGAGCACAGTAAAGTCGGCTTGCTTGACCAATTCGTGTGTGTTACAAGCTGCAGTGCCCATTTGCACTAGTTTGCCCAGCGTTCTTCATGTCTCCAGTGGTTACAAGGAATGCTTGGAGGTAACCTATTGCAGGAAGAGGGAGAGTGTATTTGATCGTGAAAGCCAGGCAGTGTGTGTTTCCCCTCCCCACTGCCATAAGCCTCTCAGTGCCTTAACCTTTATAATTCCAGTTTTGTGTTAAAAAGCTTCCAGGGAGCCTTAACAGCTTGTTCATTCTCTCGCTAAAATAATCTGCTCCTACTGCAACGTGCCACGCTGTGTGGAGAGTGTGTTGGTCGTTTGCAGGACTGTCTTATCTAATTGTCACTCTCTCCTCCGGTAAACGAGGCAGAGGGAGCTCAATCCAATGCCATTCTTATTCCTCCTCCTCTACCTTTAACAGCAGTCCGCGCAGGACCGAACTCGACTGAGCTGCAGCTCTTTCCGAAGCCAAACTCTTGACTATCTGCCTTCCCCGTTCATCCCTCTCCACTTCCCCAGGCAAAAAATTGAAATGATGGAGACGTTTTTCAAAAGACATTTTAAGAAGACAGAATCTGGCATGTCTGGCATCAAGATGTCGAATCGTTGCCGGCGGACGGGTAGGCGGGTGAGTGGCACAGTGCCCTGCAGTAAAGTGAGACGCCGTTCAAATGCCGGAATGCCATCGGCGTTATTGGTGCAGAGGCGCAGGTCCAGTGTCCAGTTGCAGGCTCTGCCCTCTCACCCGACCGGATCAGGGTGTGGACACTCCAAGGGCAGCATGACACGCCGAAGGTCCAGCACCACTGCCCTTCACCTCAACCCTCGATTTGCAGTCAAGCAGAAGCGAGGGGGAAAACTGCGAGCTATTGACAGCCACCTGGTCGGGCCTTCTGTGTTGCTGGCCAGCTTGATCCAAATGACCGAGGAAGAGGAAGGTGAAGCTGGTAGAGTCCAGGAGGATTGTCAGATGGAGATAAATGCCACCCCGAATGATTCAGAGGGCGAAAACTCTTCAGGGGGCTCAGATATCTCCGAGTCTTCATCCACAAGTAGCAGTTGGGGTGAGCTGGAGCACGAGGACTGGGAAGCGAGTTTGCACACCCCACCTAGAATTTCAGAGACGTTCCAGCCTTCAGCCTTGCATTACAGGCCCGTTTACACCAAGCCTTTTCTCAGGGCCCCTCGCTGTTTGAGGAGGAACTCCTCCCATCTCCTGCCTGCAGAATCTGTCCACTTTGGTAAAACAACCTACGGATTGTATGGGAATTACCGGAGGAGGAGTCAGCGGCGGCGGTCCAGCACCATACTCCTCTCTGGCACGTGTCGGGCATCAACGGAAGCCTGCAATCCTCCTGGTGCATCGGAACTGTACCGGGTGATGTCAGTGGGCAATAGGTGCCCGTCGCTGAACGTCAGGCGGGTATCCCGTACTTTGCCGCCAAGGTGGAGGCATGGCATTCGCAGAAACTCACTCCACTTGATACACAGGAGCTACGAGACCAAAAGTCCACCAACGTGGAGCAACTTTCTGTCGTATGTATTCCTGCCATCCACTCATTTATCTTAGTAGGAGGTGGTGAGGGTTTTGCCAAGATGTGGCGAGCTGATGGGAGGTGGGTGTCGGTGTAGAGGAATGTTCTTGTTGCTCTTTTTTTGCTCTCCCTCTTTTTCTTTCCAGGTTATCTGCCTAAATATACACACAATGCCACCTGGGTTGTAAAGGTAGATGAGTTTAGTCGGTGGTTCTGTGGGCAGAAAGCTCGAGCAGGGAAGCTTGCAGGGAAGTGGATCTCCCCCTTGTAGATGTAGCAATCTGGCTTGACACCAATGAAACCATAGAAATCCAAGGTTCTGAGTTTGAGGCTTCTCAAAGGGAAAGAACAAACCCAGTTAGGTTATCATGCATCTTTTGAAAGCACATTCCAATTAGTTCCCACGTTTATCTATTCCCTCTTTCTTTTCCCCAACAAATGATCTCTTCAGACAAAGTGACCAGGCTGTAGGGTAGGAAAGACAATAGAATTGACCTTTAAGATTTTCCTTTTATTTAGCCAGCAGGAGTGCCATTTTCATTAGGCTCCAAATGCTGCTAATAGTCTGTTCACAGCAGTTAATGGCTGCTCCTGGTCAGTTAGTGCTTTCACTGTGAAACCTGTTTATATCGTGTAGGTGGGGGCAGCACGGTTGCAGTGGTTAGCACTGCTGCCTCCTGCCGCTGAGGACCCACGTTCGATCCCGGCCCCAGGTCACTGTCCGTGTGGAGTTTGCACATTCTCCCTCTGTCTGCGTGCGTCCAACAACTCAAAGATGTGCAGAGTAGGTGGATTGGGTAGTCTAAATTTATAAGTAAAAAATATCATGTAGGTGAAATGATAGTGGTTCGGTAGTGAAGAACTTGAGTATTGCTGAAAAAAAGAGATGTTCTGTCAAAGCTTTTGGTCTTGCACTTGTCAGGATAGCTCGCAAGAAATTACCGGCTGCAACAGGGAGCAACAATTTATGCTGTATGAGAAGAGAATGCTGATTAGTTGGCAAGTAGACTGATTGGTGGAGGCATTGCCATGGGCAGTGCAGCATGGAACAGTAAACTGCCCAGCTTTGATCAAATTCAAACCAAGCAAGTCGACTGCGATGGGTCATGGCATGTCCTTCTGAGGCACAATGTGTGGACATGTTCCTCCTGTCTGCAAAGGCCAGGGCTCTGTGTGTGAACATGTGTGGCTTCTGCATGCATTAGTAAGCCATACTATTGAGCCCGACTGACAATCATACATTGGGTTTCAGTGTAATTCTTAGCACAATCAGGATTTTTTAGCAGAGGCTGTCCAATCGTGGAATCACATCCAATATAGGTTTACAAGCACAATTGGGGTATGATCAATAATTTGCCTGTTGCAAACAGCCGAAGGGACATGCTGTTTGATATGATCTGCCAATTTCAGTGCCGGTGTGGTGCCGGGAATGTAGGCCATAATTCCCAGTCATTGGCGGATCATATCAAACAGCACATATCTTTGGCTGTTTACAAATTACTGACCATAACCAACCAGCTTGTGCTTACAAAACTCAAAACATATTATTACATCTAATTATTGGACATTGCGATTGGATGACGCCCGCAAAACAATCCTAACTGACAATCTTACAATGGTTTTCAGTGTAATTAGCACACAGTGTGGCTCACTTATGCAGGTTAGAAACCACATGCATTCGCATGCAGGGCCCTGACATTTGGAAACAGAAGGAACATGTGAACATTTTGCACCCTTTTCAACTAAATAAAAGCTTTGCGTGGGTGGGGGGGGGACAGCCATTCCCTGGTCCATTCCCCAGGATGATGCCTCTACCAATCAGAGTCTACTTACCATCGAATCAGCACACCCTTCTCATATTGTATAAATTATTGCTCCCTTGTTACAGTTGGTAATTTCCCATGAGCTAATCTGCGGAGTGCAAGGCAAAATGCTGTAGTTGAGTTTCATTTCTCAGCAATACTGAAATGGCCATGTTGAGAGTTAGTTCATATAAAAGGGCATTTACTTTCAACTAAACCTTCCCCCTTATTCAAGTGGCACATTATACACAGAGTATTGAATGCAGCTGGAAGGATGTTTCAAACAGGGAATTTAATGTCCTCTCCCCAGTCACTAGATTACGGAAGTGAAGCAATTTAGGGCAGCACGGTGGCGCAGCCTCATGGCGAAGAGGACCTGGGTTTGATCCCGGCCCTGGGTCACTGTCCGTGTGGAGTTTGCACACTTTCCCCGTGTCTGCAAGGGTCTCACCCCCACAATCCAAAGCTGTTCAGTGCAGGTGGATTGGCCACGCTAAATTGCCTCTTAATTTGAGATTTAAATCGTCCTGAATCCACTTCTGTCTTTCCTTTATCATTGATTCACATTACATGCTGATGACACCTGATAATTAGTTGAGGTTGCATTGGAGGAGTTCACTGCTCTCTGCAGTCAAGAGCATGGTCACCTGTTCCTAAAGGATTGTGAGGGACACAGCACGGTTTTATCTTTCAAATTGGGGCTAGGAAAACAGGGTACGGTGTTAGGGTATTGGGGAAGGATAGCAGAGTCTGCTGACAGATTGGCGGCTGATTTGATTGGGAGACCAAACTCTCGGGTAAATAAGTGAGAGTGTTGAAGGTCAAGTCTCAGTTATGAGATATATGTAAATAAGGCTGTTAAATTAAGTAGGGCATGTTTAAGTGTGAGAAGAATGGTGAGTTTAGGTTGTTGCCACAATTAAGTGTGTCATGTAGCTTACTAAATGGTAACCACAGACAAAGTTGACAGACTGACATTGTGGAGCAATTTAGCACAGTGATTTGAGAGCAGAAACGGGCTTTATTTTGCATCCATTTGGCAATGCTGCCATTATAGCTGGATGTCTGTCATATCCTCCCTCTATTGGACTTTAGAGATCCATTAACCTCACAACCTAGTGCTCGAATGGGTGAATTGTTTTGTTATATGTCAGACCGCAGTAGGAGATCTGGGGTGATAGCTCAACCTTTCCACAAGCAAATGCCAAATTGGGACTGTGACAATCTTTATTTTATCCATGGACTGATTTCTGTCCCCACCCACTCTTGGGACGATGACATATTAAAATTAAGCTCATTGAATGATGTTTTACTTTGAAACAGAAGGATTTCCTCTGCTGCTCTTCTGCGATGGGTGCTTCACGGGCAACTTTCTAGAGCATTGTCTCCTGATGTTAAGAAGGATCTTTACATTTACCATGTTTGCCTCAAACCAGGAATTGTAAATACTCGTGTGGTGCTGCATGTCAAATGTGTGCACATGCTTGTATAATGTAGGGGGTACACATCCTATATCTCATTCTACTGATAACATGGAATATTGTGTGCTCTTTTGTGACATGTACGATGTGCTGTGTCCCTCTTCAGTTATGCACACATGGCATGATTATTTTCTGTAGGGGTTATCTGAAAGTGATAGCTGTTGGATGTAGCCTGCCATTTTTGTGAGTATTTTTTTTTCCTGTAGTCCCGAACATCCATGATTCATTTTACTGTTGAGAGTTGTTAGCTTGCCCAGTACCAGTTACCGAAGTGTAGCAGGACCTCCCAGTTCTGCACCTGAGCTAATGCACTGGGCGCAACACTACAAGGGCGCATGCAATACTCAAAGCAACACTCATTCAGGGGTGAACCCGTCAGGCAAAAAGCACCAGCCTATTGTCGAATTCGCATTGTCCATCCTCTATTTTGCTTAGTTTGAAATCGAGGAGATTAAAGTCTTTTCAAAAGGAAGTAAGAAGAGGAATGAGGAGCTTGAGAGAGTATTGAGATATTCTATTTGTTTGTCCCATATGTGGATATTGCAGGGGCCTGAAGGAAGTTTCTCAATCGGTAATAAACTGTTCCATTGTCACTACTGTCTCACGGCGCTGAGGACCCAGGTTCGATCCCAGCCCCAGGTCACTGTCCGGGTGGAGTTTGCACATTCTACTTGTGCCTGAGTGGGTCTCAACCCCACAACCAAAAGATGTGCAGGGTAGGTGGGATGGCCATGCTAAGTTGCTCATTAATTGGAAAAAAAAAAGAATTGGGTACTCTACATTTATTTTAAACATCAAAAAATGAAAGGTTACATTGAGCATAATTTTAATCCAATCTGCCCATTGGAAAACTCATGATATTAGAAACAACGTTGCTTTTTTAAAAAAATTGAAGTACCCAATTAATTTTGTTTCCAACTTAGCCTGGCCAATCCACCTACCCTGCACATCTTTGGGATGTTGGGGGTGAGGCCGTCGCAGACACTGGGAGAATGTGGGAACTCTACACGGTCAGTGACCCGGGGCCGGGATCAATCCAGGATCCTCAGTGCCGTGAGGCCGCAGTGCTAATTACTTACAACATTGCTTTTATAACCTATTTGATTTCAATGCCCTTTGAAGTGGATCTTGGAGTGTGAAGTTGATTTTGGGGGAGTGTGAAAGCAAAGTTTTACACTATTCTGTTAACTTTGGCCCTGTGAATGAGGTTACAATCATCTCTGGTCTCTGTTAAATCTGGGATTGTAGGAAATGATGGAGTTATTGTGGACAAAGTCCGACACAGAACTCGAGAGAGTTGATTGTTGAGTTGTAGTGTGCTGCACAATAGCCATCATGCTGTTGTTGTGTTTGGGATAATGGTTACACAGCTCAGGAAAAAACACTGCACTCTGATTTATTTCAGGAAAGCTATCGCTAAATCTGGACTCCAGCACCTGGTCCCTCAACCGAACCCACACCTAGCCCTTCGGCAGGACTCAGATTGTGAAGTACGCTGCACAGTAGATTGGACGGTGAGTACATTGAAATTCTGACACACGAAATAAATTTGGTTTACTTGCAATGTAAACAATTCCACTGTGCCAAATCCCATCCCATTGTAAACAATCCCACTGTAAACAATCCCACTGTGCCAAACCCCATCCCATTGTAAACAATCCCATTGTACCAAACCCCATCCCATTGTAAACAATCCCACTGTACCAAACCCCATCCCATTGTAAACAATCCCACTGTACCAAACCCCATCCCACTGTAAACAATCCCACTGTGCCAAACCCTATCCCACTGTAAACAATCCCACTGTACCAAACCCCATCCCACTGTAAACAATCCCACTGTACCAAACCCCATCCCACTATAAACAGTCCCACCGTACCAAACCCCATCCCACTGTAAACAATCCCACTGTACCAAACTCCATCCCATTGTAAACAATCCCACTGTTCCAAACCTCATCCCATTGTAAACAATCCCATTGCACCAAACGCCATGGTATGTTGCAAGAAAGAGCTGCAGATTGATCGGACATACCATCCTGTGTGTGGTGCTGACACTCTGAAAGATATTGCCATCTGTGGATCTCTCGGGATAGGTTACAATGTGTTTGTCTGGTTTGGCCTGAGCAAATACGTTATTTTATTATTTAGAATTTATTTTTAGATTTATCTTTATTAATCAGAGACCAGAAGGAAACAATGTCTCATTCACTGTTCTGAGGGTTGTATCAGTTTGAGGTTCGAGCTTCCTCTTCTGTGAGAGCAGGGGAATTTTTTTTTAACATTTAAAAAACAAGTTTTAAAAAAAAAATGTATTCAAATCAGCTGTTTAGTTTAGTCATCTTCCTGAAGAAGGCTGATGCCTTTTGCGTTAAGATTGCGCTGTAGAACTATGGTAAGATTATCAGTGTTTCCGTAGTCTGATCGCGAATGGAGCAGTGCCTGGAGAGCAGTGGTGAAGGCTTGTTCAGCATTCTCTCTGGCATGGAACAAAACTGTACCTGGATTCCGGGTCTGGGATCACCGGTGGTAACTAATATGAAGTACAGTACTGGTTTCCTCTCTTGTTTATTGACTACGGCTCAGTTGGCAGCAATGTTGCCTCTGACTCAGCTTGCGGTTTCGAAACCCAAGGTCGGGACTTGAAACACAGAATCCAGACTTCACCCCAATCCTCCACTGAGGGAGTGCTGCACTGTCTGAGACACCTTAAACAAGGCTCTATCAGCCCTCTCAGGCTGATATAAACTCCTTGGGGTGAAAGGTTCTGAAAAAATGACTAAGTGTAATTTTTGGTGCGGAAATCCGATAGGAGCGTTATATTCCCACACATCCCTTTTTTTGAAAATATATTTATTCAAATTTTTCAACAAATTTTCAACAAACCCCCCCCCCCCCCCACCACCACAACAAAAAGAAACAAAAACACAACAAGCAAAATGTATACATTGGATTTCCCCCAAATACAATAACCCCGCATATAACAGTATAAAATGCAAATAGGGAAAAAAAAACACCTTAACCCAAACGCCTCTTTCGTCTCCTGCACTCCCGGCTCGTCCGATACCCCAAA
The DNA here is from genome assembly GCF_047496885.1 of Scyliorhinus torazame. NCBI lineage: Eukaryota > Metazoa > Chordata > Chondrichthyes > Carcharhiniformes > Scyliorhinidae > Scyliorhinus > Scyliorhinus torazame. The sequence goes on from NC_092716.1 coordinate 157,345,447, forward strand.
TAATGCTAATCCCCAGCTCTGCTTGACCCGGGCATTCACCACCTTGGACATAGTCCTCGCAAAACCCCTCCAAAACCCATCCAGCGCCGGGCACGACCAGAACATATGGACGTGATTTGCTGGGCTCCCCGAGCACCTCCCACATCTGTCCTCCACTCCAAAAAACCTACTCAACCTCGCCCCTGTCATATGCGCTCTGTGAGTAACTTTAAATTGTATTAGGCTGAGCCTGGCACAAGAGGAGGAAGAGTTAACCCTACTCAGGGCATCAGCCCACAGACCCTCATCTATCTCCTCCCCAAGCTCCTCCTCCCATTTGCCCTTTAACTTCTCCACCGAGGCCTCCTCTTCTTCCTGCAGCTCCTGGTAAATCGCCAAAACCTTGCCTTCTCCAACCCATACACCAGAAATCACCTTGTCCTGAATCCCACGTGCCGGAAGCGGCGGGAATTCCCTCACCTGCCGCCACACAAACGCCCTCACTTGCATGTACTTGAAAATGTTCCCCGGGGGCAGCCCAAACTTCTCCTCCAGCGCCCCTAGGCTCGCAAACGTCCCATCGATGAACAGGTCCCCCATTCTTCTAATCCCTGCCCGATGCCAGCTCCGAAACCCCCCATCCATCCTTCCCGGGACGAACCGATGATTCTCCCTAATCGGGGACCAAACCGAGGCTCCCACCTCGCCCCTATGTCACCTCCACTGCCCCCAGATCTGGGCCTGCTTCTTTAGGAGCTCAGAAAGTGGGGCTGCTTTTGTGGCGAATCCGTCTATGTGGTTCCTGCAATAACCAACCAGTCCTAAAAATGACCGGAGTGCTGTAACATTTTGGGGCAAGGGCAATTTTATAATCAAATCTATCCGTATTTGTTCTATTTCACGCTTACCATGCGTGATGACCATACCTAAATAAGTGACTTTTTCCTGGCGAATTTGGGCTGCCTTGGGGTTAATTTTGCATCCAATTTCTGTGAAGAGTCCTAACAATTCCGAAAGACGCGAAATGTGCTCTTCCTTGGTGTCCGTCTGTAGGAGCAAGTCATCCACATACGGAACAAGGCATTCAGGTCGGGAAAATTTTGATCAACCGTTTGCCAATTGTCTGTGAAAAATGGAGGGGGAGTTGTGGAAGCCTTGTGGAAGGCACGTCCACGTGTACTGCTGTCCCTGGAAAGTGAACGCAAACTTGTACTGGCACGCTTTGTCAGTGGTATGGACCAAAAGTCATTGCTAATATCCAAAACTGTGAAAAAGTTTGACTGGAGTCCCTGTTTTGCCATGGTCTCGAGACTTGTGGCAACGGTGGGGGCTGCTAGAGGAGTCACTTTGTTTAATTCCCTATAATTGATGGTTAGTCGCCATGAACCATCTGGTTTCCTTACGGGCCAAATTGGGGCATTGTTCGTTGATGCTACGGGCCGAATCACTCCTTGGTTCAATAAACTCTGGATTACTTTGGCTATCTCTCCCTCTGCTTGCTGGGGAAAGCCGTATTGTTTCTGGGGCTTAGGATCGGGACCTGTAGTGTTAACCACTCCTGGGATTTTTCTACAGTTGTGCTTGTGCTGGACAAACAATGCTTTATGTCTTTTCAAGACTTCTCTAACCATTTTATCTGTGGTAATGGTTTGTGGATCAAACCAGTACTCTCCTACTGAGCTAATCCTGTGTGCATAGTCTCCTACTGTGAGCGTGGCGGGGGCGTGTGCTGCTCTGGCCATTTTCCCCACACATCTATTAACTGGGTCGAACGAAAGGTTGTGTGCACTCATAAAATCTATTCCCAAGATGTGTTCCGCTGCCTGGGGTAAATCTACCAAAATGACCGAGTGTTTTGTTTTAATGTTACCGATTTGTACATCCACATGGGCTGTGATGTGTACCTGCAGGAGGTGACCTGTAAAGCCACTAAGGGTAATGGTGTCCGTAGTGGGCCATATATCTCGCGGGTACATCACGGAGGGGTTTAATGTGGTTCGGGACCCTCCTGTGGCCCAAAGGAACTCTACGGGGTGTCCCCGGACTGTGCCTGCAACTACCAATCTTCCGGACTTATCCCAAAGGGTATCGCAGACCCAAGTTGGGGTGCCTGAACACCGTTAATCGGTGCCATTTGTGGCCAAATTATCTGCTCGGGCGCTAATACTGTGGATGGGTCTGGCATTGTTTCTAGGAGGGGCGTTTGTGTGCTGATTCCGTTGCTGCTTCGGGGGAGCTTGACATTCTCGTGCATAATGTCCTTTCTGTCCACAATTGTAACATTCCTGTGCTTTAGGGTGCTGCGCGTTACTTCTGCCTTCATTTACCCATGCGGGGTCTTGGTGTTCCCTTACTGGATTCATTGTGGCGTCTACTCTCTCCTGCTGTGTCTTTCTCTGTAGGGACTGTTCCCAAGCTCTGGATAATCGTTTCAGTACCCACACTTCATTGTGTGCCGGGTCTGAGGGGTCGTAGTTGGCACATGCCTTCTGTCCTGCCCCTGTGGCATGGGATACTAGAGTACGGGTCCATTTGGCCGTATCGCCTGCCGATAAACGGGCGCGGGCTAACTCACGAAGTACAGCGGTAAAGTGGATCCAGAGGCGTCCAGCAAACGCTGTTGGATGCTTTTCCTTTTTTTGTCTGCACCGGTTGAGTCCTTCTACCTGATCTCTTCTATTGTACCCAATGGCGTCTAAAATGGCTGTTTTCATCTCTTGGAGGCTACCTCCTCCTACATTCTGTGGGTCGGGAAGGGCTGAACTAACTGACTGGTCAAGGCTCATCACATGAGCTTTACCTCTTCCTGCTCATCCAAACCGTACATGAGGGTCTGTTGCTTAACTAGTTCGAAAAAGTGGTGTGGGTCTGATGTGGGGTGGAAAGTCTCAATTTTATCGAGGGCATCTCTTAACTGGGTGATGGTTAATGGGGTTGTATACACAAAATCGGGTTAGCCTTCCGTGATAACCCTGCGCTGTGTGGTAATGGGGTTCATTGGGTTGGGTGCTGCCTGTGCAGTTGGTGGTGCGGGTGCTTTTCTTTTCGGGGCCTGGGGGCTCTATTCTGATTCTCGGTCTCACTCACATACCGTTGGGCCGTTTCACTGAGTTCCTGCCGACCAGAGCTATCCTCCTGATCTAGCAGTGGGCCAAAGGTATCTCTGAACCCATTCTGGACGGATAGCAGTGATTGCAATCTTGCAATTTGTTGCCTGCACTTGACATGATCCATTGAACTCTGGCTCTGTTCCGTGGTGGAGCTGTGGACTGCTCGGAGGGCTGCCTTCAAATCCTCGCATTGTTTCCTCAACTGTTCTACCTGGTTCTCTGTTTCCTCTCTTACCAGCACTGCACGTTGCGTGTCCTGGTAGGCCTTATCATATTGAATCTGGAAGCTGCTGAGGTGGGCGAGACAAGATTGGTGTGCCCTCTTGACATCATCCATCTCCTTGTCCTTTGCTGCTAGCTGCTCCCGGAGCTGCACATTTAATCTCTCACTTTCACTAATGTTTCCCTCTCTACCTCTCTCTTTCTCCACAAGCTGCTTACGGAGCGTCCTCATGACCTCCTCTGTGCCTCGCAATTGTGCCAAGCAGAACACAATTGCCATCGGCTTACGAACCTTACTCAAACTCTTTGTGGATCTCGGTCAGGCTGTCCCACCAAGTCTGTCCTATGCTTCCTCATTCGTGCAAAATTCCGACCATAGGGGCCATCCTTTCCCCTTTAGGTATTTCCTATTCTCTTCTTCCCAGAGGGGACACGGTTCTAATTTGTTGGTCGCTGCGACCTTGGGCTCTTGTGGATGCATAAAGCGTTCCATTGCCTTCGTGGCTATCCCTACAATTATCTGTCTCTGCTGGAAATTTGGAACAAGGGGGAATAAAGCAGTGGTGCAAACACGGGTACAGCTCAAGCTATTTTCCGGTTTACACAACCCCCGAAAGTTTCACGCAACAAAATCTATCGAGTTTACCTTATATCCCTTTGTTAGTACGCATGCAAATTACACACTTCTGAATTCTGGAGGTTTGGTCGATAACTGGTCTCGCTTGTGGTTTCTTTTACTTTGCCAATTTGGATTTCTAATTCAAACGCTTTTGTGGGTTCTCTCGGAGTGACAGGGTCACTTCTGGGTCGAATCCCGTCAGATGTCGCCAATAACTGTTGTGCCTTCTCTACCTACTGTAACTATGGCAGTCAGTGAGGTTGCCCTCCTTCCTTTGGATATCAATATTCTAATGCTCAGAGTCGCCAGGTATCGAATGATACCACCACAAGGTTCAACCGGCTATCGATCAAAGAGCCAAACACCAGTTAGATCAAGGGTACTTTATTTACACACATAATTAATCATACAACATAAACACTACTAGTTAAACTACACCTATCGACTATGACAACCTGTACTGAACTTCAGGCACCCGGCTTAGGTCAGAGGAACAGTGGCCGCTGTTCGATTCTGGATCTATTGGATCTGGAGAAGTAACTGCTGCTCAGCTGGGCTCATCCGTCTGGTAGCGAGCGTTGAACTTCGACTTGCTTCTGGTGGTGCTGCGATTGGAGATGGTCGTTGCCGGGGCACAAGGTCCAAAAGAGGACGAACACATAGTGGACTCTCTTCTTGTGCTTGGAGGTTTTCTCGCTCTTTTGGGCGATCCTTCAGTTTGGACCCCACTAATTGGGTAATCCCTGATCACTATGTTCGATTTCGAACCAATAAATGGGCGGGTGCCTGGATGGCTGGGCGTGTCCCAAGCAGTCACTGACCCGGTTGTTTACGCTTCCCTAGTACAGGGAGTGGCGCCAACATGTCTGGGACTGTACTGGTCGCTCAAGTACCAGTCCTTTGTCTTGGCGGAGATGGGCCATCAAATGCTAATTGGTCGGAGTTTCGATACCGTCTGGATTCCTCACTCGCAAATATACATTTCAGGCTCTGAGCCTGCCTGAATCTTGCTCTGTCCATTTTACCCACTATGCTTTGCGAGCTTCTCTGTTCCTGGTTGTAAGTGGCCATCCCAGATGGCTACAGCTCCAATATGCTTGATCCTATCCTGCCCCCTGGTGCCCAACCGGACATGTGTCTGTGCAGAGTCTGCACATCTCCCCGAGTCTGCATGTCTCCCTGTGTCTGCGCGAGTTTCCTCCGGGTGCTCCGGTTTCCTCCCACAAGTCCCGAAAGATGTGCTTGTTAGGTGATTTGGACATTTTGAATTCTCCCTCTGTGCACCCGACCAGGTGCCGAGTGTGGCGACTAGGAGATTTTAATGCAAGCCCACTTGTGACACTAATAAAGATTATTATTATTTTTGTGTTGGATAACCATGGGGTGCTTCAACTGTGGCAGACCTTTCAATTCCTGAACTCAAGTCCACCTGTGACCGACTTTAGGGCCCCTGCCCTCCGAGCACTGCCATCACCGGACACACATTGGAAAGCGTGCAGAGGGCTCTGGTCATTGTTCTAATTGGTTGTCAAATTAATCTGTTTTCTCTGGTCTAATCTCTTTTAGGAGAATGCACAGTATGGTGAGCACATCTGGTTTGAGACCAATGTTTCTGGAGATTTCTGTTACGCTGGGGAACAGAACTGTGTCGCCAAAATGCTGGTGAGTATTGGCAGCCGTTTGGCAGTGGTTTGTAACGTAGGGATTAATGTGTGTGCAACCGCTCTGTGAAAACTCTCCCTCTATCTTGGCAGAGAAGCACCATGAAAGCTCAGCTGGCACTGGAGAAGGGGGTAGTGTCAGCGGTTTACGGGGCTAATTTGGAAGAGGAGTGGACACCACTGGAAGGGATGAAATCATAGGAAGAGTTGGGAGAGGGTATAGAGGAAGGGTTCTGGTTTGAGGTGCTCCAGAGGGTGAACATCTCTACCTCGTGCGTGAGGTTGGAGCTGATACAGCTGAAGGTGGTATATAGAGCACACCTCACAAGGATGAGGATGAGCCGGCTCTTGAGGGGGTAGAAGATGTGTGTGAACGCTGTGGGGGGGGGTTATTCATTGTGGACTTTCAAGAATTGGATAACATTGAACATTCGTGGGTGGGGAGTGTTGGGAGGGTTGTTAATGATGACTATGGGTAATTCCTGATTCCTTTTTGTTCTTTGTTTATGTTAACATGCGGGCTACTGTTTGGGGGTTTGGTGGGAGGATGGGATTGTTGTTGTTGATATGGGGATTGACATTAGATTTGTTACTGATTATCGTTTGCTGTTGGTGAGTACAAATTTGGGAGAAAATGTGAAAAAGAGGAGAATAAAAATATTTTTTAAAAAAAGAAAGCTCAGGTGGCGCATTAGATACTGTACCTATATTGAACTGTAGGACAGATTGTCCAAGAGTCAGAGATTTTTACAGCACAGAAAGAGGCCCTTCGGCCCATCTGCTGGCCGTCACGCATCTATCTGTTCTAATCCTACTTTCCAGCACCTTGTCATGATATGCTCTCATGCACATAATGAGATACAGACAGGCAGTGACAGACACCCAGTACAGCCAATCAACACACAGGACAGAACACAACCAATCACCAGGCAGAACACTAGAGGGTGGTCTCCCACTATAAAACACACGAGGCATCAGCACTCTTCCTCTTTCCACTTGTGACAACTGTAGTGGCAGTCAGGGTGTATATATCAGTTAGCACCTTCTACACGTGGCTCAGAGCTAGTCTGGTCTAGTTAGTTATAGTAAGCACGCTTAGATTAGTAGAGTGTCAAACCCACAGCGAACTCTGTGCACTGCTTAACAAGTTCAATAAAGCGTATTGAACCAACATCACAGTTTGGAGTCTGCTTTCAATTACAACTGCATCCAGTTGCAGTCCATGTTACCCCAGGGTGAATAACACGACACACTTGATCAGTAACCTTGTATGCCAAGCCATTTCAAGAACTCATAAATGTTTCATAAATGTTAGGGTCCCCACATCTACCACGTTTTCAGGCAGAGAGTTCCAAATTCCCACCACCCTCTGGGTGAAAAAGATTTTGCCAAATCCCCACTAAATCTCCTGCCTCTTACCGTAAATCCGTGACCCTCCCTCCTGGCTATTGATACCTCAGCTAAGGGGAAAAGTTTCTTTCTATCTATGCCCCTCATAATCTTATGCACATATGCCCATTGCAGCCCTGTAAATACTGAGTGGGTTTCTGGTGGCAATGCTGAATGTGTCCTTGCCTCAAGCAGCTCAATTATGGACTCCTTTCATAATTTATTAATAAAAATGTGAGTCTTTACCAATGTTGAATATAATATTTTATTTGAGAAATCACTGTGTGATAAAATTGTTTTCAAAAATGTTTAAACGAACACAAACTGCATTATTCCCTGAGAACAAACCGTGCCCCACCTCCGCACCTTCACTCTTTCTCTATCACAAGTTCTTCTACTTTTATTTACTATTATTGGACACAGTGATCCTCAGATTTTTTTCCCCCTTCTGTTTTCCCAAAGCTGTGAACACGCCATCTCACAAAATCTTCCACTTCTCCACATCATCGTTATGTTAAAATCAAGATTCCTGCTCTAATGCACTTTTACTCGGGACCAAATGTGGAGTTTCTTGCTCTTTTTCCTTGTGCATATCATCCATAGACCAGCATGGGCAACCTAGGCTGGTGGGTAGGCCGCAGGAGAGGCCCTCATTCATCTCAGTGGGCCACAAGGTTGAAACCAGGCCTGTTCGCAAACAATGACCCCATGAATAATAAATTTTATACATGCCGAATATTTCAGAAGTTATAGAAAATGCTTAATCTTTTTATATTAATAGAACTAGCAACATCATCACATGATAAAAACAAAATAAATATTTACACTTTGGACGCAGAGGGAGCGCACATCTCTCACGGTCAATGATGTGGCAATCAGCACGCATCTCACTTCACATGCCCTTGTTTTACATGCGTATCACTTCAGTCAGACCGGTAGGAAAAATAATACACTGACTGAATTCAGCGGAATGGAGCAACTCTGCGGGTGGGTAACAGTCAACAAAATGTCTCGTGGGCCACCCTCAGAACTTTGATGGACCACAGGTGGCCACCGGGGGGTCCGCAGGTTGCCAACCACTGATCTATGGGCTTTTAACTCCTGTCCTACTGCTTCCAACCATGGTTTGCTGCACTGTGGCTCTTGGCCATTCAGGCAAGCTTCTTAACATAACAAAGTGAATCCCTGGTTAGGATAGAAAGTGCTAACACTTCCACCACGTGCACACAAAAACTCAAACGGTCCGGTGGGATGGGCATAGTGCAATTGTCAGGATCAAATTTACATGGAAACTTTACTACCACAAAAACATGTAGTTCCTTTGAAGTCTGGGCAAACTGCCTTTCTCGTTGATTAATACTGCCCTCAGGTGGCCAGAACCCAAGACTGCAATCGTGTGATGTTGAATTTAAACTTTAGTTGGTTATCCCAGCAAGATATTTTGTTTATGTCCTGCCCCAATTATTTTATTTTAACACCATGAAACTCAATTGAAAGTAAAACTGGTTTTCAAATAGGAGTAGACGGGTGTAAAACGTTTTCTTTAGCAGGCGTGCTGGGAAATAGATTTAAGGTAATTGATTTAAAAAATGGAAGAGGGAAGGCAAGAATTAATTTTACACAGGTGGTTGTTATAATCAGGACTGCAGCACCCTAAAGGGTGATGACGCCAGTCTCAGTAGTAACTTTCAAAGGGGAATTAAATCTACCTGAATGTCATGCAGGACTGTGGTGACAGAGAGGTGAGTGGAATGAATTGATAGGTCCTTCAAAGAGCCAATCCAGGTAGAATGGGCAGCAAGGCCTCCTGCTGTGCTCTATACTTCTATTAGGTCAAAGAAAGATCTGCGGGGCGCTAGCCTACAGGTTATTTCCAATACTCCGCAGAGGACACGTGAAGGAGGGAAGGAATAGAACGTTCAGTGTGCAGCTATGGCATTGGTGCAGGAGGAAAAGGTTCACATACTGGAGTGTGTTTGGGACTTGGGTGAGAGCAGGCGACCTACAGCTGAACTGAAATGGCACCAGTGACCCTTTGTCGAGCGTACATAAAGCAGGTAAGGGAGGATTTAAACGGATGGAGCTGGGGAAAGGTTACATTTTAGACAAGGAGAAGGATTAAATGTGTCTATTGGAATGACTGAAGGAAATGGAGAGAAAGGTTGCTCAGCAGAGAAAGACAGTGAGGGACAAGAAATGAAAAACATTCAATGAGAAATCAAGGAGCAAGAATAAAGCTCAAGGTTTAAAAATAAATAGTCAGGTGGAATATGGACTGGTCTACATTCAAGGCAACCACCGTCACAGACTTCATCAGTAAGTGTGTCGAGGACTATGTACCAAAGAAGACATTACGGGTGTTCTCCAATCGTAAACCCTGGCTTAACCGAAGGGTTCACTTCCTGCTGAAGTCCTGGATGGAGGCATTCAGGTCTGACGACCCCGACCTATATAAGAAATCCAGGTGTGGCGTACGTAAAGCCATCAGGGACGCCAAAAGACAATACCGGATCAAACTAGAGTTCCAGGCCAATGACACAAACCTACAACATCTATGGCAGGGCTTACACAAGATTACGGGCTACAAAGCAAGGCCACGCAGAATCTCTGGGGCTGGAGCATTGCTCCCCAATGAACTGAACGTGTCCTATGCCTGCTTTGAATAGACAGCCAATACATCAGTGCCACCCGCCCTAAAAGCCCTTGACACACCCATACCCACTATTACAGCCTCAGAGGTAAGAGCTGCCTTCTTGGAAGTGAACCCGCGGAAAGCGACGGGCCCCGACGGAGTCCCTGGGTGAGCACTCAGATCCTGCGCAGACTAGCTGGCAAGTATATTTGCAGACATCTTCAACACCTCACTTCTCTGCTCTGAGGTTCCCACCTCCTTCAAGAAGACCACCACAACACCAGTACCAAAAAAGAACAAGGTAGCATGCCTCAACGACTACCGACCAGTGGCCCTGACATCTGTTATCATGAAATGCTTTGAGCGGCTAGTCATGAGACAGATCGACGCCAGCCTCCCAGACAATCCATTGCAGTTTGCCTATCGCTGCAACCAATCCACAGCAGATGTGGTCTCCCTGGCCCTACAATCAATACTCGAACATGTTGACAACAAGGACAGCTATGTCAGACTGCTGTTCATAGACTACAGCACCGCCTTCAACACCATTATCCCGACATCAGACCACAATCTGTCAGGATAGGTAACAGCACCACCTCCACAAAAGTCCTCAACACCAGGGCCCCGCAAATATGTGTGTCCGCATCATTGGCTCCGAAGTGGAGATGGTCGATAACTTTAAGTTCTTGGGGGTCACCTTCGCCAACAGTCTGTCCTGGTCCACTCACATTGATGCAACAGTCAAGAAAGCACAACAACGTCTCTACTTCCTACGGAAGCTAAAGAAATTCGGCATGTCTGCATCGACTCTCACAAACTTCGACAGATGTTCCAGAGAGAGCATCCTATCCGGCTGCATCACAGCCTGGTATGGCAACTGCTTGGCCCAAGATCGCAAGAAACTGCAGAGTGTGGTGAACTCGGCCCAACGCATCACACACGCTTGCCACCCCCACATTGATTCTGTCTACACCCCCTGCTGCTTCACGAAGACCGACAGCATTGTCAGAGACCCCTTCCACCCAGGCTTTGCCCTCTTCCAGACCCTCCCATCAGGCAGAAGATATAAAAGTCTGAAGACCCGCACATTCATACATAGGATCAGCTTCTTCCCCACAGCAACTAGACTACTCAATGACTCTCCCTCAGACTGATCTGTTCCCTGCAAGAATACTGTTCACAACTCCCTATGCTGTTCTTGCTCATGTATTTGCTTTGTTTGGCCCTTATTCCGCACTGCAATAAAACACTGTTTGTCAATGTATTTTGTCGATTATTCTTTTTGACTACTATGTACGTACTGTGTATGTTCCCTTGGCCGCAGAAAACTGCTTTTCCCTGTACTTAGGTACATGTGACAATAAATCAATCACTCAATCAGGATGTGTGTGCATATGATGTGTGAATACACAAAACCTTCCAGAATAGAACAGTTAGCATTAAAAACTGTTGAACAATATGATGCAGTACTTAGAATGGAGTCAAGGCTCGGATTTGGTGTTCATTATTCCTAGATTAACTATTTTTGAAAGAGAGGGAGGGGAAACAGGAAGGGGTTTCGTGAAGGGTTTTACCTCAGCACCAGAATATAAGAATATCCGAAAGGGTTGTACAAGGATCCATACGGATAGAGTTGAGCAATCGAAAGCAAAATTATGCAATTGTCGTTGAACATTCACTGCTCGTGTACCAGGTGGAGAGGTTGTGTCCTGTAGACGGTGCTGCTACATAAGACCAATAGGGCAATATTAATGGAATATATCAACTATCCCAAGACAGATTGGCGCAAGGGGAATTAATGTGGTCAAAGCACAAAATACAGTTTTCAGAAAGGATCCTGGAGTTCTTCTTGATCACTATGTTTCTAATCTAGTAAGACCATAGATATAGGAGCAGAATTAGACCATTCGGCCCATCGAGTCTGCTCTGCCATTCAATCATGACTGATATGTTTCTCATCCCCATTCTTCTGCCTTTTCCCATAACCCCTGATCACCTTATTAATCAAGAACCTATCTATCTCTGTCTTAAAGACACTCAGTGGCCTCCACAGCCTTCTGCGGCAAGGAGTTCTGCAGATTCACCACCCTCTGGTTGAAGAAATTCCTCCTCATCTCTGTTGTAAAGGATCGTCCCTTTAGTCTGAGGCTTTACCCTCAGGTTCTAGTTTCTCCTACTAGTAGAAACATCCTCTCCATGTCCACTCTATCTGGGCCTTTCAGTATTCTGTAAGTTTCAATAATAATCATCTTTATTAGTGTCGCAAGTAGGCTTACATTAACACTGCAGTGAAGTAACTGTGAAAATAAGAAACCCCCTCATCCTTCTGAACTCCATCGGGTACAGACCCAGAATCTTCAACCGCTCCTCATATGACAAGTCCTTCTTTCCACGGAACATTCTTGTGAATCTCCTCTGGACCCTCTCCAAGGCCAGCACATTTTTCCTTGGATACGGGGCCCAAACCTGCTCGCAATATTCCAAATAAGGTCTGACCAGATTTTATACAGTCTCAGAAGTACATCCCTGGTCTTGTATTCTAGCCCTCTCGATATGAATGCTAACATTGCGTTTGCCTTCCTAACTGCCAACTGAAGCTGCATGTTAAGCTTAAAAGAATCCTGATCCGGCACTCCCAAGTGATTTCTGATTTCCAAAGCCTTTTCCCCACTTAGAAAATAGTTTATGCCTCCATTCCTCCTTCCAAAGTGCATAACCTCACACTTTTCCACATTGTATTCCATCTGCCACTTCTTTGCTCATTCTCCTAGCCTGACCAACTTCTTCTGCAGCCTCCCTGCTTCCTCAACACTACCTGACCCTCAAGATATCTTTGTATCATCTGCAAACCTAGCAACAGTGTCCTCAGTTTGTTCGCCAGATCGTTAGTGTATATTGTGAATAATTGTGGCTCCAACACCGACCCCTACGGAACATGACTAGTCACTGGCTGCAATCCTGAAAAAGACCCCTTTATCCCCACTTTCTGCCTTCTGCCCAGCCAATCCTCTATCCATGCCAGTATCTTGCCCCTAACACCATGGGCTCCTATCTTATTTTAAGCCTTTTAGTTTCCCCAGCACCTTCTCCTTCGTGATGGCCATTACACTCACCTCTGCCCCCTGACTCTCTTGAAGTTCTGGTTTGCCACTGGTGTCTTCCATCGTGAAGGCTGATGTAAAGTAACTATTCAGTTCCTCTGACATTTCTTTGCTTCCTATTTCTCCTTCTCCAGCCGTCCAATGTCCATTCTTGCCCCTCTCTTAACTTTTATATTTCGGAAAAAAAAACTCTTGATATCTTCTTTTACATTACTAGCTAGCTTACACTCATAGTTCATCTTCTCCCCCCTTATTGATTTTTAGTTGGCCTCTGCTTGCTTTTAAAGGCTTCCCAACCCTCTGGATACCCAATAATCCTCACAACCTTGTCTGCTTTTTCTTTTATGCTGTCCTTGGTTTCCCTCACCAAACATGGATGCCTCGTCCTCCCGTTAGCATGTTTCCTCTCCTTGCGATGAATTTTTGCTGTGCCTCCCGAATAACCCCCCAAAACCCCTGCCATTGCTGTTCCACTGATTTTCCTGCCAGGCTCCTTTTCCAATCAACTCTGGCCAGCTCCTCCCTCATATTTTTGTCGTTACCTTTACTCAATTGTAATGCCGTTACATCTGATTCCAGCTTCTCCTTCTCAAACTGCAGGGTAAATTCTAACATATTGTGGTCACTGCCCCCTAAGGGTTCCTTCACCTTAAGTTCCCTAATCAAGTCTGCCAAACATACACATCACCAAATCCAGAATTACATGTTCCTCCGTGGGCTCCATCACAAGCTGCTCCAAAAACTGTTCCCTAGTGGGCTCCATCACAAGCTGCTCCAAAAACTGTTCCCTAGTGGGCTCCATCTCAAGCTGCTCCAAAGACTATCTCGTAGACATCCCACAAATTCCTTTTCTTGGGAACTGCTACCAACCTGATTTTCCCAGTCCACCTACATATTGAAGTCCCCCATGATTATTGTAATATTGCCTTTCTTATATGCCTTTTCAAATTCCTGATTTATTTGCTGCCCCTCATCCTGACTACTGCTAGGGGCCTGTACATAACTCTCATCATGGTCTTTTTTCCTTTGCAATTCCTCAACTCTACCCACACAGATTCTATATCTTCTGATCCTAAATCACTTCTTGTTATTGAATTAATTTAATTTCTCTCCAACAATACAACCCTGCCCCCTCTTCCCATCTGCTTGTCCTTTTGATATGACACATATACTTGGATATTTATATCCCAGCCTTGATCACCTTGCACCACATCTCTGTGATGCCCACAACATTATACCCACCAATTACAAAGTGCGCAACAAGTTCATTTACGTATACTGCGTGCATTTAGGCACAACACCAGCAGTCCTGTGTTGACCGCCCCCTTTCTCATAGTTGCCCTCTTTTTTGCTGTGCCTGAAGTTAGATTCCTACCGCTTTCTATTACATGTTCTGGAAAGTTTACTAACCTCTCCTGAGCCCTCTGCCCCTTTTAATGAGTTTTAAGGCCTCATCATTAGCCTTCACTCCCACATTCTCCTTTAACTTTGATTTGCTAATTTTCCATACAACTGAACCCTCCCCTTTACAGTCTCCATGCTCTTTACTGAAGTCTCCACGCTCTGTCTGCACGCATTACTGAGGTCTCACCTCTCTGCCTCCACGCATGTCACTGAAGCCTCACCTCACTCTGTGTCTGCGCTCTTTACTGAAGTCTCGCCTCTATCTGTGTCCGTTCTCTTTACTAAAGTCTCACCTCGCTCTGTCTCTGCGTTCTTTGTTGAAATCTCACATCTCTCTCTGCGCACCCTTTACTGAAGTCTCGTCACTCTCTCCGAGCTATTTACTGAGCTGTCGTCTCTCTCTGACTCTGTGCTCTTTACTGAAGTCTCGCATCTCTCTCTCTCTCTCTCTCCCTGCGCTCTATCCTGAAGTCTCGCCTCTCTCTCTCTCTCTGCGCTCTATCCTGAAGTCTCGCCTCTCTCTCCGCACTCTATACTGAAGTCTCGCGCCTCTGTCTCTACGCTTTCTTCTGAAGTCTCGCCTCTCTCTCTCTCTCCCTCTCTGCACTCTATGCTGAAGTCACGCCTCTCTTTGCGCTCCATACTGAAGTATCGCCTCTCTCTGTCTCTGCGCTCTATACTGAAGTCTCCACTCTATCTCCACGCTCTATACTGAAGTCTCGCCTCTTTCTCTCTCTCTCTATACTGAAGTCTCGCCTCTTTCTGTCTCCACGCTCTATACTGAAGTCTCACCTCTCTCTCTCTCTCTGCGCTCTATACTGAAGTCTCGCCTCTCTCTCTCTGCGCTCTATCCTGAAGTCTCGCCTCTCTATCTCCACGCTCTATACTGAAATCTCGCCTCTTTCTCTCTCTCTCTGTCTCTGCACTCTATCCTGAAGTCTCGCCACTCTGTCTCTGCGCTCGATACTGAAGTCTCGCCCCTCTCTCTTTCTCCACGCTCTGTACTGAAGTCTCGCCTCTCTCTCGCTCTCTGCACTCTATCCTGAAGTCTCGCCTCTGTCTCTGCGCTCTATACTGAAGTCTCGCCTCTCTCTGTCTCTGCGCTCTTTCCTGAAGTCTCGCCTCTATCTGTGTCCGTTCTCTTTACTAAAGTCTCAACTTGCTCTGTCTCTGCGCTCTTTGTTGAAATCTCACGCCTCTCTCTGCGCCCTATACTAAAGTATCACCTCTCTCTCTCTCTGCGCTCTATCCTGAAGTCTCGCCTCTCTCTCTCCACGCTCTATACTGAAGTCTCGCCTCTTTCTCTCTCTCTCTCTGCGCTCTATACTGAAGTCTCGCCTCTCTCTGTCTCCACGCTCTATACTGAAGTCTCACCTCTCTCTCTCTCTCTGCGCTCTATACTGAAGTCTCGCCTCTCTCTTTCTGCGCTCTATCCTGAAGTCTCGCCTCTCTATCTCCACGCTCTATACTGAAGTCTCGCCTCTTTCTCTCTCTCTCTCTGTCTCTGCGCTCTATACTGAAGTCTCGCCTCTCTCTGTCTCCGCGCTCTATACTGAAGTCTCGCCTCTTTCTCTCTCTCTCTCTCTCTCTCTCTGCACTCTGTCCTGAAGTCTCGCCTCTCTGTCTCTACGCTCGATACTGAAGTCTCGCCCCTCTCTCTTTCTCCACGCTCTGTACTGAAGTCTCGCCTCTCTCTCGCTCTCTGCACTCTATCCTGAAGTCTCGCCTCTCTGTCTCTACGCTCGATACTGAAGCCTCGCCCCCCTTTCTCTCTCTCCATGCTCTAAACTGAAGTCTCGCCTCTCTCTGTCTCTGCGCTCTTTCCTGAAGTCTCGCCTCTATCTGTGTCCGTTCTCTTTACTAAAGTCTCACCTTGCTCTGTCTCTGCGCTCTTTGTTGAAATCTCACACCTCTCTCTGCGCACTCTTTACTGAAGTCTCGTCACTCTGAGCTATTTACTGAGGTGTCGTCTCTCTCTGACTTTGTGCTCTTTACTGAAGTCTTGCATCTCTCTGTCTCCACGCTCTACACTGAAGTCTCGCCTCTCTGCACTCTATCCTGAAGTCTCGCCTCTCTGTCTCTGCGCTCGATACTGAAGTCTCGCCTCCCTTTCTCTCTCTCCATGCTCTAAACTGAAGTCTCGCTTTGCTCTGTCTCTGTGCTCTTTACTGAGGTCTCGCCTCTATCTGTGTCTGTTCTCTTTACTAAAGTCTCACCTCGCTCTGTCTCTGCGCTCTTTGTTGAAATCTCACACCTCTCTCTGTGCACTCTTTACTGAAGTCTCGTCACTCTCTCCGAGCTATTTACTGAGGTGTCTTCTCTCTCTGACTCTGTGCTCTTTACTCAAGTCTCGCATCTCTCTGTCTCCACGCTCTATCCTGAAGTCTCACCCCTCTCTCTCTCTCTCCACGCTCTATACAGAAGTCTCGCCTTGCTCTATCTCTGCGCTCTATACTGAAGTCTCGCCTCTCTCTTTCTCAACACTCCATAGTGAAATCTCGCCTCTCTCTGTCTCTGCGCTCTATACTGAAGTCTCGCCTCTCTCTTTCTCAACGCTCTATACTGAAGCCTCACCTCGCTCTGTCTCTGTGCTCTAGCCTGAAGTCTCGCCCCTCTCTTTGTCCACACTCTATCCTGAAGTCTCGCCTCTCTCTTTCTCCACGCTCTATACTGAAGTCTCGCCTCTCTCTTTCTCTTTTTTAAAATCTTTTTATAAATTGTGTACCCAATTCCATTTGATCAATTAAGGGGCAATTTAGAGTGGCCAATCCACCTACCCTGCTCATCTTTGGGTTGTGGAGGCGAAACCCACGCAAACACGGGAGAATGTGCAAACTCCACACGGGCAGTGACCCAGAGCCAGGATCAAACCTGGGACCTCGGCGCCGTGAGACTGCAGTGCTACCACTGCGCCACCGTGCTGCCTCGCCTCTCTCTTTCTCAATGCTCTATACTGAAGTCTCGCCTCTCTATCTCCACGCTCTACACTGAAGTCTCGCCTCTTTCTCTCTCTCTCTCTCTCTCTCTCTCTCTCTCTCTCTCTCTCTCTCTCTCTCTCTCTCTCTCTCTCTCTCTCTCTACCTCTCTCTCTGCGCTCTATCCTGAAGTCTCGCCTCTCTGCCTCTGCGCTCTAAACTGAAGTCTCGCCTCTCTCTGTCTGCATGCTGTATTTTGAAGTCTCACCTCCCTCTGTCTCCGCACTCTATACTGAAGACTCGCCTCTTTCTGTCTCCACGCTCTTGACTGAAGTCTTGCCTCTCTGTCTTGCTCTTTACTGAAGTTCGACTCTCTCTCTGTCTCTGTGCTCTTTACTGAAGTCTCTCTTCTCTCTCTCTTCGGGCTCTTTACTGAAGTCTCTCCTCTCTCTCACACTCTCCACGCTCTTTACTGAAGTCTCGCCTCTCTGTCTCCATGTTCTTTCCTGAAGTCTCACCTCTCTCTCTCTCTCTCTCTCTCTGTCTACCTGCTCTTTACTGAAGTCTCTTCTTTCTCTACCTCTCCGTGCTCTTTACTGAAGGCTCACACTCTCTCTATCTCCGCGCTACTCCGCGCAGTAAGAGAAGAGCCATTGCTTGGTTCAGTTGTGGGAAATGAAGTGGGATCAATACTGTATCTGATGTAAGAGGGACAACTGGGCAATGGGGACCACAATATCTTAAGGCAGGAATAGTGGACTGTAAAATGACAAATGCCAGCGAGATACAAAGTGACGTGGCCCAAATGAATGGGATTGAAAAGTTGTGAAACAGATCAATAGTTGGATCAACTTGGGTGTATGAAGAGTGGAAAATAGGAGGGAGGCCAGGAATGCATTGGAGTAGTCTAGCCTAGAGGTTATGAGACATGGTTGAGGGTTTTAGCAGCAGATGGACTGAGACAAGTTAGGGGATGGGCACAGTTGTGGAAGTGGAAGCAGGAGGCATGGGTGATGGAGTGGATATGTGTAGGAATGAAACAAGTCTTGCAGGGAGATGAAACTGCAAATATGAAGAAAGGGAATATGAAATGAGCTATTAAATATTCTAAACTTTAACAGCTTTTATCAGCATAGACAAAGTAAATGGATGGTTTATGAGAGGGTAGAACGAAAATGGGAGTCTGATTGTGAAACATGAAGGTATGGCGGAAATATTTAGTCCCTACTTTGATTTAAGTTTCACAAATGCAGGTGTTGAGAATTTATGTACATTAGAAATGCAGCAACTATGGGAGGTAATTGTGAAGGAACCAGACTTGTTCAGCAGACTTGTTCTGGGGATGGCGGGACTGTCTTATGAAGAGAGATTCGGCAAATTGGGCCTGCATTGTCTCAGGTTTCGAGGAATGAAAGGTGGGTTTTAAGGTGGTCCCCTCTCTAGCATCCATGCCCACTTTTATACTCAGTGTGTAAATTGGCAGCTGTTTTGGGAGGGATTTTTCAAGGCGTCAAAGATCCATCGAACCCATTTAATTTTGAAAGTTACTTATTAGATTGCAATTAAATTTGATGAACTCATGTGAATACAAAACCAGTTTATGCAAGATGATGTTATAATCCAACCCTTTAACCTCCAGTGTTCATTGAAGTGGCTATTAATAGACCTGTTAGAAAGTATAAGGCATCTCATGGAAGGGGAAATGTGGAGCACGGACAGAAAGTTGATTAATGAACAGGCTTTTAAAAAAATAAGTTCAATGTTTGTACTCCATGACCATGCCAACAATTCCTTCACCTGCCCCATCCATAGTATCAGGTCAAAAGTACAACGGTAATATACGATTGTCTCAAGCAGAGATTCTTACCTCTGTTGCATAGACTGCCTACTTCAAAATCTAACCAAACCTGCTGCTGTTCTTATCTCAGTGCATTTATAAACCCTCTTTTATAACTCGGTTTGTGACATTGCTTCACCCCATCTCTAATCTCCTGCGGTCCGACAATATCCCCTGAGCTCTCTATTCAGCAGCCTCTGGCTTTTTGTGTACCGACCCCTCCGGAGCCTCACCATTGGCAGCCATGTGATCAGCATTCCGGGCTGCTCCCGTGCTTTCGACTCAACTCCTCGGTCTCTTCACCACCTTCTTTAAGATCCTCTTAAACCCCACCTTTTTGATCAAACCTTTGATCACCCTCTCTGATATCGCCTGCATTGGCTCAATGCCCCCCCCCCCCCCCCCCCACCCCCACCCCACCCCGAGTATGCCCCTGCGCAATGTTCTACCTGCTCACCCAGGTTGTTATGGACAGAGGAGGAGAGATGAACTGAAACCTCCCTTCTGTCCGTAATCTGTGTGGTTTAGTTTTGACGAGGTGTGTGTTTCGAAACACTTGTTAGGGTGTAGTCAATTTTTAAAAAAAAAGACCAGCAGATTTTGTCGGTTTAAACAAAAAGGATTTATTCACACACACACACCGACAGATCTAAACGTTACATTAGTCACACCGTGCACAACAGAAAGGTACAATTAAAGCAGATATTGCAAGCGGAATCCAAAAGAATAGTTAGTTCATTGCCCTTTGCAAGTTCAGTGAGCGGTGAAGCTTTTTCTCCGTTCCCTCTTGAATTGTGGTTCTGAAGTCTGGGTCGGGTATCTGGATTACTGTAGAATTCCTTCGATGAGAAGAGTGTTCAGCAGATTGTGTACAATTCTGGTCGCCACACTATCAGAAGGATGTGGATGCTTTGGAGAGGGTACAGAAGTGATTTACTAGGATGTTGCCTGGTATGGAGGGCATTAGCTATGAGGAGAGGTTAGATAAACTTGGTCTGTTCTCACTGGAACGACGGAGGTTGAGAGGCGACCTGATCGAGATCTACAAGATTGAGTGGCATGGACAGAGTGGATAGTCAGATGCTCTTTCCTAGGGTAGGAGAGTCAAGTACTAGGGGACATAGATTTAAAATGCGTGGGGAAAAATTTAGAACAGATGTACGAGGCAGGTTTTTTTACACAGAGGGTGGTAAATATATGGAACGCGCTGCCTGTGGAGGTGGTGGGAGCAGGTACGATAGTGGCATTTAAGGGGCATATAGACAAATATATGAATAGGGTGAGAATGGAAGGATATGGATTCTGTAAATGCATACGGTTTTAGTTTAGGCAGTTACCATGGCCGGTGCAGGCTTGGAGGGCCGAAGGGCCTGTTCCTATGCTGTATTGTTCTTTGTTCTTGTTCTAGGTCATGAAGTCAGGCACTGGTGGCTGTTTTATTAAGAGATCCAATTTCTTAACAAATGAACCTGGAGCTTTGGAAGCAATCTAGGAGGCTTTTAAAAACTCTTTTAAGCCCATTGGTTCTAAAAAAAAAACAACAAGGCAACGGTGGCATCATCTTTCTCTATAGCTGGTGTCTTTTCATTGTTGTTCTGCAAACAGACCCCAGGTCTCTTCTGAGTTTTGGGATAAATGAATGTTGGGCCAGCATTTATTGCCCATCACTAAATGCCCTTGTTAAGATGGTGGTGAGCTGCCTTCTTGAATCTCTGGGGTCCATGTGGTGTAGGTGCACCCACTGTGCTAAAAGGGAGGGTGTTCCAGAATTTTGACCCAGTGCCAGTGAAGGAATGACACTATCAAAGTCAAGGTGGTGAGTGACTTGGAGGGGAACTTCCGAGTGGTTGTGTTTCCAAGTATCTCCCGCTCTGATCCTTCCAGATGGCAGAGGTTGTGGGTTTGGAAGGTGCTGATTAAAGAGCCTTAGTGAGTTTCTGCAGTGCATCTTGTAGATGGTACATACTGCTGCTACTGTGCGTTGGTAGTGGAGGGAGAGAATGCTTGTGGAAGGGATGTCAATCAAGTGGGTTGCTTTGTCCAGGAATGGTGTCGAGCTTCTTGAGAGTTGTTGGAGCTGCACTCATTCAGGTAAGTGGGGAATATTCCATTACACTTCTGATTTGTGACGTGTAGATAGTAGACCGGTTTTGGGGAGGCAGGGGGTGAGTTACTTGCCGTAGGATTCCTAGCCTATGACCTGCTCTTGTAGCCACAGTATTTATATGGCTAATTCAGTTCAGTTTCTGGTCAATGTTAACCCTCAAGATGTTAATTGTGGTGGAGTCAATAATGATAATGCTATTGAATGTCAAGGGGCATTGATTTGATTCTCTTTCATTGGAGATAGTCATTGCCTGGCACTTGTGTGGCATGAAAGTTACTTGCCACCTGTCAGCCCACGCCTGAATATTGTCCAGGTCTTGCTGCATTTACATGTGGGCTCCCTTCAGTGTCTGAGGAGTCGTGAATGGTGCTGAACATTGTGCAGTCATCAGCGAACATCCCCACATCTGACCTTATGAAGGAAGGTCATTGATGAAGCAGCTGAAGGTGGTTGGGCCTAGGACACTACCCTGAGGAACTCCTGCAGTGATATCCCGGGACTAAGATCATTGAGCTCCAACAACCGCAACCATCTTCCTTTGTGCCAGGTATGACTCCAGTTAGTGCAGAGTTTTCCCCTTGATGCCCATTGACTCAAATTTTGCTGGAGCTGCTGGATGTCAAGGGCAGTCACTCTCACTTCACCTTTAGAGTTCAGCTATTTTGTCCATGTTTGAACCAAGGCTGTTTTGAGATCAGGAGTTGTGTGACCTTGGCGGAACCCAAACTGAGCGTCCGTGAGAAGGTCATTGCTAAGTCAGTGCCACTTGATAGCACCTTTGATTACTCCTTCCATCACTTTACTGATAATTGGCAGGACTGCAGAGCTTAGATCTAATCCATTGGTTGTGGGATTGCTTCGCTCTGTCTATCACTTGCTACAAGTAGTCCTGAGTTGTAACTTTGCCAGGTTGACACCCAGGGCAACTCCCTCTCGACAATATACCATTGTGCGGCCACCTCTGCTGGGTCGGTCCTGCCGGTGGGACAGGACATACGCAGAAATGGTGATAGTGGTGTCTGGGATGCTATCTGTAAGGTATGATTCCGTGAGTATGACACTATCAGACTGTTGCTTGACTAGTCTGTGAGACAGCTTTCCCAATTTGACAGAAGCTTACAGATGTTAGTAAGGAGGACTTTGCAGGTTTGACAGGACTGGGTTTAATCATAGAATTTACAGTGCAGAAGGAAGCCATTCCGCCCATCGAGTCTGTACCAGCCCTTTGAAAAAGCACCCGACCTAAGCCCACGCCTCCACCCCATCCCTATAACCCAGTAACCCCACCCAACCTTTTGGACACTAAGGGTCAATTTAGTATGGCCAATCCACCTAACCTGCACATCTTTGAACTGTGGAAGGGAACCGGAGCACCCGGAGGAAACCCATGCAGACACCAGGAAAAAGTGCAAACTCCATACAGCTAGTCACCTGAGGCCAGAATTGAACCCAGGTCCCTAGAACTGTGAGGCAGCAGTGCTAACCACTGTGCCACCGTGATGCTGTTGTTTCCAGTGCCTAGGTCAATGTCAGGTGGTTCGTCCATTTCTTTCCTTTTTATTGACTTTCTAGCTGTTCGATACAACTGAGTGGCTGGCGTGGCCATTTCAGAGGCATTTAAGAGTCAACCACATTGCTGTGGATCTGGAATCACATGTAGACCAAACCTGGTATAGTTGGCAGATTTCCTTCCCGAGAGGACATTAGTGAACCAAATAGGTGTTTTACAACAATGTTTTCATGGACATCATTGGACTTTTAATTCCAGATATTTATTAGGTTCAATTTCTACCACCAGCCATGGCGGGTCCCCAGAATAATTTCCCTGGGTCGTGAATCACCAATACCACTATGCCACTACCGCCCCTGGATCAGAGAACCAGTTTCGTTCACGAAGTGAGCAACCATTGACATACAATAGAAAGTAGATGGTGATCTTTCACACACAACTTGTGGGTAATTGGCCTCATAAATTTTCCTTTGTTACATTGTAAACATAGAACATAGAACATTACAGCACAGTACAGGCTCTTCAGCCCTCGATGTTGCGCCGACCTGTGAAACCACTCTAAAACCCATCTACACTATTCCCTTATTGTCCATATGTCTATCCAATGACCATTTGAATGCCCTTAGTGTTGGCGAGTCCACTACTGTGGCAGTCAGGGCATTCCACGCCCTTACTACTCTCTGAGTAAAGAACCTACCTCTGACATCTGTCCTATATCTATCACCCCTCAATTCAAAGGTATGTCCCCTCGTGCTAGAAATCACCATCCGAGGAAAAAGGCTCTCACTGTCCACCCTATCCAATCCTCTGATTATCTTGTATGCCTCAATTAAGTCACCTCTTAACCTTCTTCTCTCTAACGAAAACAGCCTCAAGTCCCTCAGCCTTCCCTCATAAGATCTTCCTTCCATATCAGGCAACATTCTGGTAAATCTCCTCTGCACCCTTTCCAATGCTTCCACATTCTTCCTATAATGCGGCGACCAGAATTGCACGCAATACTCCAAATGCGGCCGCACCAGAGTTTTGTACAGCTGCAACATGACCTCATGGCTCCGAAACTCAATCCCTCTACCAATAAAAGCTAACACACTGTACGCCTTCTTAACAACAATCTCAACCTGGGTGGCAACTTTCAGGGATCTATGTACATGGACACCGAGATATCTCTGCTCATCCACACTACCAAGAATCTTACCATTAGCCCAGTACTCTGTCTTCTTGTTATTCCTTCCAAAATGAACCCCCTCGCACTTTTCTGCATTAAACTCATTTGCCACCTCTCAGCCCAGCGCTGCAGCTTATCCATGTCCCTCTGTAACTTGTAACATCCTTCCGCACTGTCCACAACTCCAACCACTTGAGTGCCATCTGCAAATTTACTCACCCATCCTTCTACGCCCTCCTCCAGGTCATTTATAAAAACGACAAACAGCAGTGGCCCCAAAACAGATCCTTGTGGTACACCACCAGTAACTGGACTCCAGTCTGAACATTTCCCATCAACCACCACCCTTTGTCTTCTTCCAGCTAGCCAATTTCTGATCCAAACTGCTAAATCACCCTGAATCCCATGCCTCCATATTTTCTGCAGTAGCCTACCGTGGGGAATCTTATCAAACGCTTTACTGAAATCCATATACACCACATCAACTGCTTTACCCTCATCCACCTGTTTGGTCACCTTCTCAAAGAACTCAATAAGGTTTGTGGGGCACGACCTACCCTTCACAAAACAGTGTTGACTATCTCTAATCAAATTATTCCTTTCCAGATGATTATACATCCTATCTCCTATAATCCTTTCCAAGACTTTGCCCACAACAGAAGTAAGGCTCACTGGTCTATAGTTACCGGGGTTGTCTCTACTCCCCTTCTTGAACAAGGGGACAACATTTGCTATCGTCCAGTCTTCTGGCACTATTCCTGTAGCCAAAGATGACTTAAAGATAAAAGCCAAAGGCTCAGCAATCTCCTCCCTAGCTTCCCAGAGAATCCTAGGATAAATCCCATCTGGCCCAGGGGACTTATCTATTTTCACACTTTCCAGAATTGCTAACACCTCCTCCGTATGAACCTCGAGCCCTTCTAGTCTAGTAGCCTGAATCTCAGTATTCGCCTCGACAACATTGTCTTTTTCCTGTGTGAATACTGACAAAAAATATTCGTTTAGCACCTCTCCTATCTCCTCGGACTCCACGCACAACGTCCCACTACTGTCCTTGACTGGCCCTACTCGTACCCTCGTCATTCTTTTATTCCTGACATATCTATAGAAAGCTTTAGGGTTATCCTTGATCCTACGTGCCAAAGACTTCTCATGTCCCCTCCTGGCTCTTCTTAGCTCTCTCTTTAGGTCCTTCCCAGCTAACTTGTAACTCTCGAGTGCCTTAACTGAACCTATAGAGGTATAGGTAGAGGGTCTCTGGTCACGCTGACAGCGCACCCCCACCCATGGGCTTCCCGGCAGAGTGGGGCGGCTTCAATGGAAAGTCCCATTGACCGTGGCGGGAGCAGAGAATCCCACTGCCAGCAAACAGCATGCTGCCGGGAAATACGCGGCTGGGAGGCAGGAGAATCCCGTTCATGGAGTCTCGGAGTCCATTGAATCTGTGTATTAGAGTAAGCTTCGAACTTTCACGAAGGAGCACTATCTAGGCTTGCTCATTGAAGGAGGAGACCCCCACCTATCATGGTTCAATTCAGAACTTTCTGGAAGCCTGATAGTCTGAGTTGAAGTTTCCCTTGTCAGCCATCTTAACAGTTTACCAGCACCCAATTAAAAAAAATAAATAAAGACATTTCCAGAAGATCCCACACAGGAATATTCCATATTTGAGGCTTTGAATGTGACATGCATTTTACTGGGCATGATACGAGTGATGTGTTGGAAGTGAATTTTGTACTCACCCCCTCCCCAGCTCTGAGTCAATGCACGGCTCAGTCCTGCTCTATTTATGTGTAGATAATTTGGACTCTGGTATTGGGAATACAGTATCAATATTTGCTGATGAAGCAAAAGTAGAAGCTTTGACAAACAGCGAGGAGGAATATAAAAAACAATTCAGGATAGCGTAGTTAATATAATGGGCAGACAGATGACAGATGCAGTTCAATGTGGGTATGTGTGAGGTCATATGTTTATACTGAAATACCTGAAGGCATACACTAAATGCAAAGAGACTGAGTAAGATGTGGTGAATAGGGAGACTAGGTCATTCTCTGGAAGTATGAGCATGATATAACAGCAGGCAGCACGTTGAGTAAGGACACCAAAGTGCAGGAGTAAAGAATTAATACATTGCACGAAGCTTTGGTTAGGCCACGATCAGAGCACCGTGCAGATTTGTGAATTACAGCATAGGAAGGACGCAAGTCTATCATGAGCGTATAGTGTCAATTCATCAGCATGGAAAACTATAATTTAGGAGGAGAGGTTTGAGAATCTGAAACTAATTCCATTGGAGCACAGCAAGATGACGAGATTTAATTGAGGTTTAAAATTGTGATTGAATTTCTTTGGGAATCCTCAATCACTGGTTGCTCCAGGGAATGTTTTTATGAAATTCATTCATGGGCTATGGGCCGTGTTTGCGTGGGTCTCACCCCCACAACCTAAAAAGATGTGCAGGGTAGGTGAATTGGCCACACTAAATTGCCCCTTAATTGGAAAAAAAAGAATTGGATACTCAAAAAACACCCCAATTTTTCAAATCATGGGATGTGGGCGTAGTTGGCTGGCCAGCATTTGGTGCCCATCCCTAATTACCCTCGAGTGTCTTTGTTAGGCCACATCAGAGACAACCATGTTTGGAGGCAGTCCAGAGAAGGTTCACCAGATTGATCCAAGACTTGGAGGGATTTTCTTAGAAGGGAAGGTTGAGTAGATTGGGCCTGTACTCATTGGAGTTTAGAAGAATGAGAGGGTGACCTTATTGTGACATATAGGATTTTCTGGGGGCTTGACAGGGTAGAGTGACAGGATGTTCCTTATTGTGGGAGAGTCTAGGACCAGGGGTTACAATCTCAGCGTAAGGAGTTGCCCATTTAAGACAGATGAGGAGCAATTTCTTCTCTCAGAGGGTAGTGAATCTGTGGAATTCTTCACCCAGAGGCTGGGCCGTTAAGTATGTTCAAGGCTGAGATAGACAGATTATTCAGTAAGGGTTATGTGGATAAGGCGGGAAAGTGGAGTTGAGTATTATCATATCAGGTCAATCAAGATCTCATTGAATGGCAGGACAGACTCGATGGGCCGAATGACCTACGTCTGCTTCTGCATCTTTATGGTCTTATTGCAAAGGTGACTTTGCTTCAAAGGTACTTTATTGGCTGTAAAGTATTTTCGGATCTTTTGAGGTCATTAAAGCATTTGTAGCAAGGTCATTCATGCTAGTTGAGGTTTGGTCTGAAGTGAGGGCTCTCAGCACTGACCAAATCTCAGTACATGTGTGATGTTTACCTTTGTGACACAGAAGAGAAACTTCTGTTTCATCAAGTGAGTACCAGACAAAACACTCCTCTTTTGAAGATGAAAATGCAGAGTTTGAACCATGACGTGTACAAATACCATTTCTGTTGATAGGCAATTAGGCATGAAGAAAAAACATTACTTCTGTTTTTGGTTGAAAATGCTCGAACTTTGAGGGTACATGAGACTTGTCACAGCATCAGTCTACCACTTATTAATCCATAGAAGTCTGATGGGATTGTGCCTGTGGTCTTCCCTATATCAGCACTGCTGGCTAGAAGGCAACAAAGCAACTTTCCCAAAGGAAGGAAGGAAAATTGTGGATCACAGTTGTCCTCACCTCGTACCTACCACATGCTGCCCTCTGCCCTCTCCTTAGCTAGAAATACAACCGAATTGACAAAGCTTGGAAGGAACTGTCAGTTCTCTGTCTTCACAGCTGACAGATTGTAGAGGATCCAAGTATGGCTAAAGGGTACAGGGAAGGGAGGGAATATTTATATTAATTCAGTGTGCCACAGTTAATCAAGTTTATCATCCCTCTCTATAGCAGAAATCAGTGTCGCGGAAGAAATGTGCTGCCTGCAAGATAGTGGTTCACACAGCCTGCATTGAGCTACTGGAAAAAGTAAGTCTCTTCTATCTCTTGAATCGTAGCAATATGCTCCCAGTTAACATTTAGTTTACTCCTTATTGTGGGAGTTGTAGGTTTAGATGTGCATTCTTAATCTATTTTTGTAGGGGTGAGAAGGAACTCTCCTTCAAGAGATTCAATGCTTTGAGACGTGTAATCTTTGGCCTATCATGACTGAGCCTTTCAAATAGATTTCCCCTTGTGGAATGCGTTTTTACCTCGTCAAAAGCCCTACTCGTTCACTCACATTGAATAGTATTCCAATAGACTAAACTCATTCCCATTCACTCCTGTCGTATCTCTAAATGAAGCAGACTTGATATTAAACCTTAGGTCACACACTTCATATTCCCCAAGTGTATTCTTGTTTAAGTCACAAAAATACAAGATTTCAGCTGCCGATAACAATACATTTCTAAAACCTCTGATCATTTTTCTATTAAATTAGAATTTCGAATGCATGGCTGATTTTCTTCTTCTTCACTAGTTGAGTGTTTGAGTCTCTGTGCTTTTGCAATATTGGTTGATGAATTATGCAGCCAGGACAATAATGCAAAATAAATAATCTTACCATCTCATAGTCTACAGAAAAATTCTCCCATCTTCCATCCATGCAGTTTTCGATGGAGAGAATAGTGTTGTTTTTGCACTGGGAGGATTATTTACACCTGGGAATAAAGTGGCACAGGGATCACCTGTAGAATATCTACTTAACTTAAAGCACACTGGTCTTGAAATGCACAGACTTACTTTATGGACTAGCTGACAGGCTAGTACATTAAGTCCTCATTTAACACCGATTCACTTCACATCATTTCACATTAACATTGTTAATAAAATAATATCCGTTTAATCGTCCCAGTTTCATTTTTTGGGAAAAATATTCAGATTGTCCAATTCTTTTTTTTTTCCAATTAAGGGGCAATTTAACGTGGCCAATCCACCTACCCTACACATTTTTGTATTGTGGAGATGCAGACATGGGGAGAATGTGTGAACTCCACACATCCACAGTGACCCACGCCAGGATTGAACCTGGATCCTCGGTGCCATGAGGCGACAGTGCTAACCACTGCGCCACCGTGCTGCCCTGTGCCAGTTTCATTTTAATTCATTTGCCACATCTTCCTATTCGATGGTCTGTGTGTTCGTGTGTTTGCATGTTCTTCCCCATCGTGGTTCCACCCTCCCCCCTCAGTCACTCATTCTCCTGCTCCTGGTCTTGCTGACTCCCAGCCTCTTATTTTTTTTTTTTAATTTAAAGTACCCAATTATTTTGTTTTCCAATTAAGGGGCAATTTAGCGTGGCCAATCCACGCAGACATGGGGAGAAGTGCAAACTCCACACGGACAGTGACCCAGGGCCGGGATTCAAACCCGGGTCCTCAGCGCTAACCACTGCACTATGTGCTGCCCTCACTCCCAGCCTCTTACCCTGAGGTAAGCCTCGAGGGCTTGTTCTTTAGTGACTCATGATTTCTGGCTTCGCTCTTAGCTTCCCATTGAGTGCGCATTAAAATCCTGGGTTCCATCTACTGGCAGAAGTTGGTCGGTGCAGGTAGACAGAACTTCAGCTCATTGCTTTTCAAATTTTTTTTCCCGGGGCCCACTTTTCCCATTCGTCCGACCTTCGGGACCCATGCTATGTTCGCTTACCTTTAATGTGAAAGGGGAGCCTGCCTAGTCCTCACTATCTCACTTGAATCTGGTTCACAGGAGGAGAGGATAATGCACATATCAGGTGCAGACATCAGCCAGTTCCTTTATGCCATCTTCATCTTTATGAAAATCAAAAATCCAACCTCATGAAGGGCAATAGCAACAAAATGCTTGTTTTACTCAGCACTGGATACTCCTGGAAGATGCTACACCAGAATGCTGACAGCCTCATGGCTTTTAGCATGTTATTAATGTGGTATCACAGGTCTGCTACAGCAGTGTAGCCTTTTAATTTGGAGTCAGCTGTAAGTTAATAATTGACCCTGGGATCTTAACCTCAAAATGGAATTTTTCACCCACCACATCTCTTTCAAAATCTCTTCTCATTTGCCAGTTGTCATGTGAAAGTACCTTTAAGAAATGGGTGTTTATAAATGGGTATGTATATAAATATCTGTAGTCGCAGTACCTTTAAGTAATGGGTGTTTACTATTGAAGTAATGTCAGAGAGTGGGTGAAGCTCGGCTGTCTGTTAGCTTTTTACTTTCGTTTTTGAGCAGGCTGCAGGGTGTGTTTTAGTTTCATTTTCAGTGTTGGAGCTGAAGCCAGACCAAGCAAGTGTACTGCTGTTCTCTCTGCCATCAAAAGACTATCTCTTGATCATTTGGTGAATTCAGAATTATAAATGTTTTCAGTAGCGACTTTAACCTGATGTGCTTCTGATAAAGGTTTTGTTTTTCAGTCGTATGGATGTTAAAAAGGAAAGCTTAAAGGTTTACTTAGTGTTGTAGTCTTTGGGGGTTGTATTTGAATTAATGGTTGCTAAGATGTTCACTGTATGTTTTAAAAAGATTAACTTGAGTTCATAGAATAAACATTGTTTTGCTTTAAAAAATACTTTTCCATTTCTGCTGTACCACACCTGTACAGTGGGCCGTGTGCTTCCCGTACCACAATCTATTAAAAGTTGTGGGTCAGGTGAACTCCATGATACATTTTGGGGTTCTCTAAACCCTGGCCTATAACACAGTACTTCCCTACATTTAGCACACATGGACATTGCGTCCTTATTTGCAGTGGCACAATTGACAAAACTTTCAGTGTTAAGTTTCCTTTTTGTAGGCTGTGAACCAAGGGGCCTGGAGCTCTGTACAGAGCTAACACTAGCACTGCTCTATCCTGCCCTGTCCTGCCTTGAGCAGCTCTCTCCAGCAGATTCTGTTGTGAGATCCTATCCAATAGGTAAACTGCCTATCTGAGTATCTGGCCATCTCTTACTTTTAAGAAAACAATCGTCTTTACAGTCCTATTGCCAACAGCAGAACAATGGAAGCAAGTCCACTCTGTGATTTGGCACCAAAAGCACATACCCGGAGGGCACTTGACGTCAAGTGTGCGTGCAGGGCGCATGACCTCCTCCCTTCTGCCGCTCCTGGCTAGAAGACTCCTAATTTAGTTTCATTTAAATGGTGGCAGCAACCACCATTCTTAATGTAAAAGCCAGTAGCAGCCGTTGGGTGCTTCTCCTGCGATCGGGACCACCGCTGGGACAGTGCAACCGATCGCTCTGCGACCCTCGTGACACCTACACACGACCCACCCGCAGATCGTGACCCACAATACCTACACTGACCAATTTGAAGCTGAAGTCCTGACTACCTGCACTGGCCAATGTCTGCCGGTAGATAAAGCCTGGTCACTCTAAACATGTACAGTGAGGTGAGTACTGGGTTTAAAAACATTTTTAATTGTATCTTCTATTTAATTATGTATTTTATTTTGAAAGTTTGTTTCAACTCGGAATGCTCAAATCTGCACATGTATGGTTAAGTATTTCAACTTGTACCTTTTTTTCCAGGCGAGAAACATCTGAAGGAATCTAGCTGTGGCTTTAACATTGATTCAATTGATTCACTTATAGTTGCTTTTCAGGAACACAACCACAACTCTGAATGAGGACTTTGTAGAACTGTGGTGGTACTCCATAGAGACTGATTTGATTCCTATGGATTTGTTACTTTATCCTTTCCCAGCCAGATAACTTCCAATCCCAGAACTCTCATCTTAGAAGTAAAGGGATAGTTTACAGCACAACTGTTTACAATGTAATACATATATTAACTTTCTGGGACTTTTGAGACTCCGGGTCCATTCACTGTAGTCTTCAAAACTGCGGTCATTGTGTCCAAGCATAAATACTTTGCACCTCCCGCTCAATAAAACAATCCAAGTCTTTCTCTGATCTCTAAAATTAAACCACCCAAGCTTACTGTTTGGCAGATTCCATCACAAGGTCACAGTTGGCACTGTTGCTTCACAGCACCAGGAACTCAAGTTCGATTCCCAGCTTGGGTCACTTTCTGTGTGGAGTCTGCACGTTCTCCCTGTGACTGCATGGGTTTCCAGCTTCCTCCCACATATCCCATAGGATGTGCTGTTAGGTGAATGGACGTTCTGAATTCTCCCTCGGTTTGCCTGAACAGGTGCCGGAATGTGGCGACTAGGGGCTTTTCACAGTAACTTAATTGCAGTGTTATTGTAAGCCTACTTGTGACACTAATAAAGATTATTATTATTATGTCCTGTAATTAAAGCTACAACGTCAATATATAGTTTTCTTATAAAACAAAAGGTACAACCTAAAACCTTATCTTTTAAACCTCAAAATTGTAACAATAACTGTAGTAGTGCTCTGTCGAAGTCTGGTAGGTAGTTCTTTGTATGACTGCGGTGGTGCTCTGTAATTGCGGTGGTGCTCTGTAATTGCGGTGGTGCTCTGTAATTGCGGTGGTGCTCTGTAATTGCGGTGGTGCTCTGTAATTGCGGTGGTGCTCTGTAATTGCGGTGGTGCTCTGTAATTGCGGTGGTGCTCTGTAATTGCGGTGGTGCTCTGTAATTGCGGTGGTGCTCTGTAATTGCGGTGGTGCTCTGTAATTGCGGTGGTGCTCTGTAATTGCGGTGGTGCTCTGCAATTGCGGTGGTGCTCTGCATGACTGCGGTGGTGCTCTGTAATTGCAGTGGTGCTCTGCATGACTGCGGTGGTGCTCTGTAATTGCAGTGGTGCTCTGCATGGCTGCGGTCGTGCTCTGTGTAATTGCAGTGGTGCTCTGTATGACTGCGGTAGTGCTCTGTCTTATTGCAGCGGTTGCTCTGCATGACTGCGGTAGTGCTCTGTATAATTGCAGTAGGCTCTGCATGACTGCGGTAGTGCTCTGTATAATTGCAGTAGACTCTGCATGACTGCAGTCGTGCTCTGTTTAATTGCAGTGATGCTCTGCATGACTTCAGTAGTGCTCTGTATGACTGCCATAATTCTCTATATCCTTGATTTTGTAAGCTCAGACCCTCATTATGTCCCAACCTTTTACACCAGTAAGCTAACTTGTAGTGACTCATGTAGCTGGGCTCCAAAAGTTTTTTGTTGATCCACTTCCCAATTTTCCATCCTTCAGTTTGTATTTCAGCTTGCCATTCTTCCTTCCGGATTTTGTTGCATTACCTTATTACATTAAACTCCAGTTGTCATCATTCTGCTGTACTACTTGCTGACAGTGTGAATGTCCATTTTCTGTTTCTGCTTTCAGAGTTCAAGTATCATTGGGAAAATTGCACATGTTCCTTTGTGGACCCAAGCTCTGACCATTTATATTTAAATGTTCGTGTGAAAAGCTGTCGCTTGTCCCTGCTGATCAGGAATTCCACTTTTAACATCCATTCTCTGCTTCTTACTTCCCACCAATATCCTTGCTTTGTCACCATTTTGCCTCCAAATACGTACTGTTAGATTTTACTCAGCAACATCCAGTACCTTTGAAAAATCAAATAATATGATATTAATTCATCTTTCTCTATCGATCTGATTCGTTAACTGCAAACTCCCTTTCAAAAAGCGAAGTTGACTCTCCATAATCATGTTGTACGGTTTCCAAAAGCTAATTTGCGTCCATTTTGTGAAATCCACAGATAAATTTTAGATGTAAACCGACATTCCGGGAGTCCGGGTCACGTAACATTCGAGAGGTAAGTGGATGTCTCAGCTATGGCGATAATAAAAAAAACAACATCCCTTTGTTGAAGATAACAGACATTTCAGATGAAGCCAATCCCTGCTGGAATTCAGGAAGGGCCTTGCCTCAGTGTCTATATACAGCTGAGGCTATCCTGTCCAGAGCTCTACAGAAACATCTTTCAAGGTTCCTTACCGATTGGTTGATATTTCTGACTGTCCTTGTAATTATTTCTGTTCAATTTAAGAACTGTATTGGTTGTGAATAATGCCGTAACACATTTTTATTCAAAGCATATATTTGGAGAAAATAGCAAAGCAAATCATAAAATCTATTTTCATTTATTTTAAATTGACCCATTGGAAAGCTGTTTTTGATGGTTGAAAGCGACATAGAAGCTGTAAGGATTTATGTCACTAAATGCCTCCTCCTAATTTGATACATTTGGGGGGGTTTTGGCCTATTTTGAGCTAATCTCGAGGATATAAGGCCATAAGAAATAGGAACAGGAGTGGGCCATTCTGCCCTTCGAGCCAGCTCTGCCATTTAATAAGATCATGGCTGATCTCACACTCACTATGTCCATTTTCCTGTTGTATATCTGTAACCCTCATTTCCCCGATTGATTTAAAAACCCTATCGATCTCAGCCTTGAAACCGTCCAAGGATTTTGGCCACCACAGCTTCCTGGGATAAAGAATTCTAAAGATTCATTACTCTTTGAGAGAAGAAATTCTTCCTCAAATGTGTCTTAAATGAGCACGCCCTTACTCTGCGACTATATAGTGTTCACCAACCGATAGGTGCCTGTGCATGGCTTTACTCCATTCATTCTTGGAATATGGGTATCATAATAAGGCCAGCATTTAATGGTTATCCCCAGTTGTTCCTGCGAAGGTGGTGGTAAGTCACCTTCTGGAACTGTTGCAGTCCATATGGCATAGGTGCACCCACAGTGCTGTTAGGTAGAGATTTTGACCCAGTGATGATGAAGGAAAGGCCATTTTTGTCTCCAGCCAGGATGGTGCGAGACCTGGCAGGGAGCCACTTGGAGGTGATGGGTGTTCCCATGCACGTCCCACCTTGTGCTGCAAAAGCACTGAATCAAAGAGTACAGAATCATGCCTGAGAGTTTCCAGATGGTTAATCTCTCCCCTGTACTTTCAAAACCACTTCTAATATCAAAATAACAAGACTGTTGATTAACCTTGCGCAGTCTCTTGTTGCACTGAATGGAATGTGTGAAATGCCTTAAAGGACGAGCAGAAGCTTGACATATTCATGTCACAGAATTGCTAGAAGGGGGCCATTTGGCCCATAATGTCTGCACCAGCTCTCCAAATGAGCATTACAACTTATTGCCATTCCCTGCCTTTTCCCCATCCCTCTGCGCATTGTTTCAATTTAAATAATCATCTAATGCCCTCTTGAATGAACCTGCTTCCACCACACTTCCATGCAGTGCAATCCAGACCCAAACTACTCGCGGTGTGAAGAGGTTTTTTTCTTACTTTCTCACATCTTCAGGTTCGAGCAACCTCTGGATATCACACTGTCAATCAAATGGGAACAAAAGATGTATTGGGAGCAGATCAATTTAATGAACAACACTCAGTTCCTTCAAAACTTGAGAAGTGCTAATGCTGAGGTCCACATGCGCCACCCCCTCCTCTCTCTCTCTCTCTCTCTCTCTCTCCAGAGGCGCACATGCTCCCGCTCTCCTGTGTCCACCCTCCAGAGGCGAATTTCATCCGTAGAATTTGTTTTGAGCTGCTTTGCTCCACCAGCACAAGATAGGAGTGGTTGGAAGTCACAGTTCCAAAGAAAATGTAGCGTGAGCATCTTTGTGCCACTGACATATCCAGATTAATTTGTGAAGGGAGTGCTGGTAACCACACAGGAACAAAAAGGGAATCAATTCCTTCTCTCAGTTGGGGGATTCCTCCACTCTGTGGCACAAGAGCCAGTAGGTGATAGAGAGCCATGGTGTGGGGAAGAAAAAGCATGTGAGAAATGTTCACCGCGGCATCTGAATGGGTTTCCAGTTGCAAAATGAATAAATTGCATTCCTTTTGCCCTTTCAGCCTACGTTTGTACGGCACCATTGGGTTCATCGGAGGCGGCAGGAGGGGAAATGCAAACAGTGTGGCAAGGTATGAGCGATGTGTGTGCTTTTATGTGCAAGATACGGCCTTAACGTGTTGCAAAGAGAAAGTCCTTAATAATAAAATTGACCTCTGTGACTAAAAATTATATTTTAGAGCAGATTATTCAAATAAATAAATCTAAATGGCAAACACCCAGATTGTGCACATTTTTGAACAGCTTTAATTAAAATTGTAGGAAAACCTAAAGTAGCACTTCTTAATTAATAGCTTCCTTTGAGTCAAATGTAGTGATGAATATGACTAGAATTTCAAGATCATCTATGTCAGGAATTAATGTCAGAACTGGGAACCTGGTTCATCAGGATTAATAATATTTATGGGAATGTGAATCTTCAAGCCAGCAGTACACGTATGAAATCTTGCTGATAATTGAGTGTCCCACAGGAATTCCGACTTCAGCATGGTTAATTGTGAATCGGTTGCTCATTTTATTGTTGAGTTTATGCAGTTGGATTGTATCATTGCATGCTGTTCAGGAAGTGACTGGGCAGCCAGAGGCAATAGCTGAGATTGCTGGAGATATTTGAAACCAGGATTTCAATGCGAGGAGATGGAGGCCACTAATATTGGTGCAAGATCAGTACACATGTCCAGGAAGGTGATTATTCTGGACATGAGCTCTTGGCACTTTAGTGCTTCCGAAAGCTTGTGGTAAGACTTTCTTTGATCCAGGATTAAAATGCCTTCCAGCACCCGATTCATTATTGTGTACAAACCATCGAAGCCTATGAATAATAAAATAAGCAAAGCACTGCGGATGCTGGATCTGAAACAAGAACAGAAGAATGCTGGGACAACTCAGCGGGTCTGGCAGCATTAGTAGGGGAAAAAAAGAGAGTTGATGTTTCGAGTCCGCCTGACTCTGCTTCAGAACTAAAGAGAGGCAAAAATGTAGCTGTAGCAGTGAGAGATTGAAACAAGATGCAGCAACCTGGAGAACACGAGACAGATGGCCTGGTGTGAGGAGGTGGGGAAGTGGGCAGGGGAGAAGTGAGCAGGGGGGAGAGAGGAAGGTGGGGGAAGTGGGCAGGAGAGTGGGGAGATGGGGGGTGGAAGTGGGCAGGGAAGAGGGGGATGTGGGGGAAGGGGAGGGAGGGAGGTGGGGGAAGTGGGCTGGAGAGGTACGCGAAGTGGGCGGGGGAGGTGGGGGAAGTGGGTGTGGGAGAAGTGGGTGGGGAGAGGGGAAAGTGGGCGGGGGGAAGTGGGGGGGGGGATGAGAGTGGGGGAGAGACCGGGAGGGGGAAGTGGGCACGGGAGGTGGGGGAAGGGGAAGTGGGCGGAGGAGGTGGGGGATGTGGGGAAAGTGGGCAGGGAGAGTGGGGGGATGGGGAAGTGGGCAGGGAAGAGGGGGAGGTGGGGCAAGGGGAGGGAGGGAGGTGGGGGAAGGGGAGGGAGGGAAAGAACAAAGAAAATTACAGCACAGGAACAGGCCCTTCAGCCCTCCCAGCCTGTGCCGATCCAGATCCTTTATCTAAACCTGTCGCCAATTTTCCAAGGATCTACCTCCCTCTGTTCCCCGCCCGTTCATGTATCTGTCCAGATGCATCTTGAATGATGCTATTCTGCCCACCTCTACCACCTCCGCTGGCAAAGCGTTCCAGGCACCCACCACCCTCTGCGTAAAAAAACGTTCCACGCACATCTCCCTTAAACTTTCCCCCTCTCACTTTGAAATCGTGACCCCTTGTAATTGACACCCTCACTCTTGGAAAAAGCTTGTTGCTATCCACCCTATCCATACCTCTCATAATTTTGTAGACTTCAATCAGGTCCCCCCTCAACCTCCGTCTTTCCAACGAAAACAATCCTAATCTACACAACCTTTCTTCATAGCTAGCACCCTCCATACCAGGCAACATCCTGGTGAACCTCCTCTGCACCCTCTCTAAAGGATCCGCATCCTTCTGGTAATGTGGCGACCAGAACTGCACGCAGTATTCCAAATGTGGCCTAACCAAAGTCCTATCCAACTGTAACATGACCTGCCGACTCTTGTACTCAATACCGCATCCGATGAAGGCAAGCATGCTGTATGCCTTCTTGACCACTCTTTATCGACCTGCGTTGCCCCTTCAGGGTACAATGGACCTGAACTCCCAGATATCTCTGTACATCAATTTTCCCCAGGGCTCTTCCATTGACCGTATAGTCCGCTCTTGAATTAGATCTTCCAAAATGCATCACCTCGCACTTGCCTGGATTGAACTCCATCTGCCATTTTTCTGCCCAACTCTCCAATCTATCTATATTTTGCTGTATTCTCTGACAGTCCTCCTCGCTATCTGCAACTCCACCAATCTTAGTATCATCTGCAAACTTGCTAATCAGACCACCTATACATTCGTCCAGATCATTTATGTATATCACAAACAACAGTGGTCCGAGCATAGATCCCTGTGGAACACCACCAGTCACCTTTCTCCATTTTTGAGACACACCCTTCCACCACTACTCTTGTCTCCTGTTGCCCAGCCAGTTCTTTATCCATCTAGCTAGTACACCCTGAACCCCATACGACTTCACTTTTTCCATCAACCTGCCATGGGAAACCTGCCATGGGAAGTGGGCTGGAGAGGTGCGGGAAGTGAGCGGGGGAGAGGCGAGAGGTGGATGAAGAGGGGCGAGGTGAGGGAAGTGGGGCAGCATAAAAACAATAAATGTCTGTGATATTAAAAAAATGTTTACGATGGGGGAGAAAGTCACAGTCTAAAGTTGTTGAGTCCTGTGCGCTGTAACCTGCCGAATGGGATGCTGAGATGCTGCTCCTCAAGCACTTCCATCCCACATTATGCAAATATGTTCCTCCTAACTGTAGAGATTCAAATATTTGGACCACTGGGTAGCTCAAAGCAGATGTGATAAGTTGTGCTTCTTGTTTGGAGGTTGCCGTGCCAACGATGAAAGTGGTTGGTTTCTCAGGGGTTGTCCCTTGTACCAATGGCTTGTTGAAGCTGACTTTGGCTGTCTCGTGAGTCACTTCTTTACCGCCATCTTTTTATCTTCTCCCCCCTGCACAGGGTTTTCAGCAGAAGTTTACGTTTCACAGTAAGGAGATTGTCGCCATCAGCTGTTCCTGGTGCAAACAAGCTGTAAGTCTTGAGTTTCGAAGGGAATCGATTCTGTCTTGAGGCAGACTGAAGCTGCTCAAATACCAGGCTTTACAAATGCTGGGAATGCAGGTCGAGCAATAAAGACACTGAGCTAATGTTTCAGCTCTAAGATGTTTGTTGGAATTGGGAGATGTTCGAGACGGGGCTTGTCCAAACCTTTTTGCTCACAGGAGGGACCACGTTTGCATGTTTTTCTCACTCACAAATTTTGCGAACAAATTTTGGAGAAATAACATTTGACACAACACTGAACTGAATCTCAGTAAACAGTTGAGGTATTAAGAGAATAAACTATTTGTGAGTAAATATAAAGAAATGCCACAACATTTAATTTGATGAGGCAAAAAAAGTTAATAAAAATAACCGGGTGAGGGGGTTTAGCGTGTGTGTGTCCCTCAGTCTACGGGTGCTCACTCACGCACCCTACCCCACTGGGAGTGGGGGCGTGTGTATCTTGGTGCAAAGGTGACTGAGAACCCTGAGACTGAGAGTAAGGCACACCCACTCACGGCCACACATACCCACTCACGGCCACACATACCCACTCACGGCCACACATACCCACTCACGGCCACACATACCCACTCACGGCCACACATACCCACTCACGGCCACACATACCCACTCACGGCCACACATACCCACTCACGGCCACACATACCCACTCACGGCCACACATACCCACTCACGGCCACACATACCCACTCACGGCCACACATACCCACTCACGGCCACACATACCCACTCACGGCCACACATACCCACTCACGGCCACACATACCCACTCACGGCCACACGTACCCACTCACGGCCACACGTACCCACTCACGGCCACACGTACCCACTCACGGCCACACGTACCCACTCACGGCCACACGTACCCACTCACGGCCACACATACCCACTCACGGCCACACATACCCACTCACGGCCACACATACCCACCCACGGCCACACATACCCACCCACGGCCACACATACCCACTCACGGCCACACATACCCACTCACGGCCACACATACCCACTCACGGCCACACATACCCACTCACGGCCACACATACCCACTCACGGCCACACATACCCACTCACGGCCACACATACCCACTCACGGCCACACATACCCACTCACGGCCACACATACCCACTCACGGCCACACATACCCACTCACGGCCACACATACCCACTCACGGCCACACATACCCACTCACGGCCACACATACCCACTCACGGCCACACATACCCACTCACGGCCACACATACCCACTCACGGCCACACATACCCACTCACGGCCACACATACCCACTCACGGCCACACATACCCACCCACGGCCACACATACCCACCCACGGCCACACATACCCACTCACGGCCACACACACACACTCACTGCCCCACACACACACACTCACTGCCCCACACACACCCACTCACTGCCACACACACACCCACTCACTGTCACACACACACCCACTCACTGTCACACACACACCCACTCACTGTCACACACACACCCACTCACTGTCACACACACCCACTCACTGTCACACACGCACACTCACTGCCACGCACGCACACTCACTGCCACGCACATCCACTCACTGCCACGCACATCCACTCACGGCAACGCACACCCACTCACGGCAACGCACACCCACTCACTGTCTCACACACACACACACTCCCGCACACACACTCACTGTCTCACACACACTCACTGTCTCTCACACACCCACACCCACTCACTGCCACACACACCCACTCACTGCCACACACACCCACTCACTGCCACACACACCCACTCGCTATCATGCACACACTACCCCCACTCTGCCACACACACACCACCCCCACTCTGCCGCGCACCACCCCCACTCTACCGCACATCATCCCCACACTGCCACATTGATCATATGCCAAGCCCACATCGCATCCTTGTCCGACCATGGGCTGCTTTAGCTCAGTGGGCTAAGACAGCTGGTTTGTGATACAGAACAAGGCCAGCAGCGCGGGTTCAATTCCCGTACCAGCTTACCCGAACAGGCGCAGGAATGTGGCGACTAGAGGCTTTTCACAGTAACTTCATACTTGTGACAATAAAAGATTATTATTATTGTCTCTTTGTATATCCTGGTGATTGCAACAAGCTGTAGAACAGACTATGGAATAATAATGGAGGGGGTGCGGTTGGAGATCAGGGGTTCGGGAGCTGGGGTGGCGTCCTGAAATCCTGGGATGGGAGGTAGAGGGTAGAATAAATGGAATACTTAATGTTTTTCTCGTGCTGTTCACTTCACCCTTTCCTGCAGTATCACAACAAGGTGACCTGCTTCATGCTACAACAGATCGAGGAGCCGTGTACTCTGGGTGCTCATGCTGCAGTTATTGTTCCACCAACCTGGATCATCCGGGTGAGACGGGTTCAGGTGAGGAGCGCTTTCTGAACGGTCCCTGTGCTGGGAAATCTTCCAAGCTGCAACTCCGCTCTCTACTAACTCCCACCTTTTTGCCCTTTCCTTTCCTCCCAGAACTCACTGAAGTCAAGTAAAAAGAAAAAACGGACCTCGTTTAAAAGGAAATCCAGTAAAAAAGGAGCTGAGGTAAGCAAACCTGTCATTCTTCTTTAAAAATTTCCAAGTAGGATTTTCTAGTCCCGCCTGCTACGGGGTAGGAATTCCCAACCCAAAGTAAACAAACTTTTGGTTGTTCAATTGTTGGCGCCGATTGCCACCTTGGCAGGACAGAAAAATCCCAGCCATTGTTGAGGTACTCTGCCATGGGCCAGCGGTGGGTACTGGCCAATCTCTCTAACACTGGTTTCTATCTGAGGAGCAGGTTAAAATTCCGACTACAAGCCGTGTTGACTAGTACCAACCAACCAGAGGCCTGATATTTGTTATAACCCCACCTAATCATTGGACATTAAGGGACAATTTATCATGGCCAATCCACCTAAGCTACATATCTTTGGACCGGAGCACCTGGAGGAAACCTGCGCAGACACAGGGAGAAAGTGCAAACTCCACACACAGTCACCCAAGGCTGGAATCGAACCCGGGTCCCTGGAGCGGGGAGGCAGCAGTGCTATCCACTGTGCCACCGTAGATGGCAGTACTGAAAAAGAAAATACACAAGATACGTTGTCTGCAGTTCATACTAACTGTGCTACTCTAAACCCTCTGGTAAACCTACCTCTTTCA
This sequence comes from Scyliorhinus torazame, assembly GCF_047496885.1. Classification (NCBI taxonomy): domain Eukaryota; kingdom Metazoa; phylum Chordata; class Chondrichthyes; order Carcharhiniformes; family Scyliorhinidae; genus Scyliorhinus; species Scyliorhinus torazame. The sequence continues at coordinate 157,387,181 of NC_092716.1, forward strand.
CCCTACCACACTGCAAACTCCTCCTCTGTCTCTCTACCCTGCTTTATCTTTTGCTCAATTTTACAGAAGCAGGTTGGTCTTGGAAAGGGATAGAAACCTGAATCATTCTAGCTAGAGTAGTTCAAATCAGACGAAACCATAAACAAATCTACATCCCATCGCAATTGAAAAATTGGGAGAACTGCTATTTTGGTCCACGAACATTTCCAAGATGTGAAATTACTGAATAATTAAGTACAAGTAAGATCACGGAGTACATTTGTCTGAATATGTGTGTTCAGGTGCCCGTGTGTGTTTGTACCAGCACTTTTTAAGGCTCCGTTGGTAGCACCTCATGTCAGAGTCAGAAGGTTGTGGATTCAAATTCCACTCCAGAGCGGGATTTGAGCGCATAGTCGGAGCTGCCTCTACAATGGTATACTGAGAGAGTGTCACACTGTTGGAGAGGCTGAACTCATGAGATGGTAAACCACAGTTCCATCTGCCCCCTCAGGTGGATGTGAAAGATTACGTGGCACTTTTGAAGAAGAGCAGGGAATTATCTCGGGTGTCCTGGCCAACATTCATCCCTCAGCCAACATCACTAACCAGATTGTCTGGCTATTCACTCATTGCTGTTTGTGAGACATCGCTACTATGCCTGATAACACTTAATTTTAAGAAAGCATTTAATTGACTGCATAGCACCTTGGGTCTGTGTTACGCCACCCTGAGCTGGTGTGCGGTCAATTCCCGGCCCACGTGCCCCGGAGTCACAACACAAATTAACTAATCAATAATTGCTACAAAAATTCCCGAAGTCTTTGGCCCCTGGCTGCCAATAATTACAGTCACTGGGTTTATAAGTTGTAACACAATTACTGTTTAATAATGCCAAGAACTATCATGAAATATGCAGTAAATACAACTGGATAGCTACAAGCTAATACCCACTACCCCTTTTAACTGTCCCACCCTCTACCCACACACACAAGACAGACAAACACAGAGTGATGGAAAGGGGTAAAAATAAGGATGAAGGTCAAATGGTAGTTCTTTAGCACACTTTCTTCACAACATGCTGGTTCATTAAGTCTCTGGTTTGCAGCCGGTATTGGTCTTCCCATTAGAGTCAGTCATTTGGGGTCCTTGTAGTTTAGAAAGAGAATGCAGTTCTCACAGGCAGCAGGCTTTCTGGAGAGACACTTTAATTCACATCAAACCTTCCAGCTCGTGGTTTGACTTCAGTCCTCTGCAGTCTCCAGAGAATGGCACCCAGACCTCCTGGGGAGTGTGTCAGCCCTCACCATAGGGCTTTCAGGAGGGAGTTTAGTTGAATCGTTTGGGAAACAGCTTGCCAGAATCAAAACTGAAAACCAAACTGGAACCCTCATGACTCTGAAAACATTCCAGTGAGATCACCACCTGTTTACTGGGCAGAGCACAGCCTTCATTGGCCAACAGGCAAGTCAATCAAACTGAGTCTCTAGCCAATCTCAGTCATTGTTCCTGGACAGTACACAGCTCTAGTTTGAACCAGCACAGACCAACACAGTGGTCTCTCCTCTCCTGAAATCCTCTGTGTGAATTAAAGGCACAGGCTACTGCTCCCTTCTGCTTGAATTAACGATACAGGTTACCTTAAAGCTACATGTCTATAAATTATCCATGGATCGAAAATGTAACGACAAAAACAAAAGAAAGGGGAAATAAGAGAATAAACAGGAAGGCCCCTTACACCATCCATTAATCATGAGGGACAATATAAATACAGTTCTTTCTTTCACAACTTCTTCGTTGTTACCCCTTCACTAAAAACTTCCGTGCTTTGCCTACTATCTCCCTTATATTTTTAAACTTGTACGGAGAACATACCTTTTTTAATCATGCCTTCAGTCACGTGTCCCTCGCCCACCTGTTTGTTCCTATTAACTGCCCATTTCCCTGTGAAGTGCAGTGAGAGATTCTTGTGTTTCAGTGGAAGCTGTTGGTCAATTTTTCAGGTTTGTGACCTCCCTTGTTGAGTCAGCGCAGCTACGAGGGAATGCCGCAAGGCACATGTTGTAGGCGATTGCTCTAAATCATCAGCAGTGCAGCTCATCCGCCAAGTGTCGCTCTCTCTGCTTTTGTTTGCAGCTCCGTCTGCAACAGTTCGTGCAAAAAGCAATCTGTCGCTGCCCTGGGCTGACTCTTTTCCCTTTTCACACAGGAAGGAAGATGGCGGCCCTTCATCATCAAGCCCATTCCGTCTTCGCTGATGAAGCCGTTGTTGGTGTTCGTCAATCCCAAAAGTGGAGGAAATCAGGTGTGTGTGGTCACTCTGTCTTACAGGACATGAAGAAATGAGAGTGGGCAGCTCATTCCATAGTGGGGATCCTCACGCAGGGCTGAAAAAGCACATCGTGATACCCACTGCAGTCAGCATCGGGACCTCTGCTTTCTTTCTGTCTCTCTCTCTCTGCCTCATAATTAATACAATTTGTGTACATGGAGTGCTGCATCAAAATCTGCTGGTTTTAAAAAAAAGCAGGAACATTTAATTGTAAAGAATGCTATTGCCTCAGTCACATCAGCAGGATGGAAGATGGTCGGACCCCATGCCCTGAAGTCAGGAGAGATGGGGTGGGGGGGCCGGGGGTGAAGAAACAGGAAGAGAATGGAGCAGGAAAAATGGGAGGACCTGTACGAACATTGCATGTAGCTTGTCCCCAGCTGCTGATTTAGTTTCCAATTTCTTTTTGTTTGCAACCTTAATCCAACAACTCGGGTGGATGCTGGATGTGGTTAAGGGAAATCACAGATGGTACTTGTATATTGGGGTCTTGATTTGTGACCGCTTTGTACAGCATGTGTTTAACTATACCTCAATGGGTTAGAACTACATAGCCTTCGTTGTGTCACTATTAAATATATTTAAATCTTTTACAGGGAGCGAAGATTATCCAGTCATTCATGTGGTATCTGAACCCAAGACAAGTCTTCGATATGTGTCAAGGGGGTCCCAAGGAGGCGTAAGTCTTGGATGGGGACAAATGTTCGGGTCTGATGGTGGCTGTGGCTATTTTGGGGGTGGAGAAGTGGGCAGGTGCGGTGTGTGGAATAGAGCAATGGCCTGGATCCTCCAATGGAATTGGTGGCGAACTTTGACCGTTCAGCAATGTTGCATTTTGGGATGCGGGGGAATTCCCACAGTGAGCACAAGCATGGTAGTTACCTGGGAATTGTAAACTTCCAACGGGCAGAGACCACTCCCAAGGATTCCTCCGACACTGGCCTCATCATCAGACATGAGCTGTAGATGCCCAGGAATTTACAATAGAATGCTCAGCCTGTAAACCATAGGCATGGTAGGACCTGGGTTGAAAGTGATTGATAGCATAAACTGTATCGGGAGTTCCTCAAAGTATATTCAAAAGTAAACTTGTTGAAAAATTAACAACCCCCCCTGCCACTTCCCCCACCATGCCCCCCTGACCCAGAACCAAGACTTTGTCATTGACCAGAGGATCTGGGCCATTATTCTCTTTATCTGCTGAGTATAAGGTTGCCAACTATGATTACATGTATTCCTGGAGGTTCCGTCACATGACTTTCTCCCACACTCCAGTCATTAGTCGGCCAACACATTCATCCATGTGACAAACATACTGCCTTCCAACACCAATTGGAAAGCAAAAAGACACATTACCCAGTGGATGTTGCTTGACTGTCGGCCAAACAGCCGCTATTTCACAATTTTCAATGTTCCGATATTTCGTAAAGAGAAATGTTCAAAGAAAATTTCAATGAAACAATATTTTTTCATGCTCTGATGATTTTTCTCCAGGGTTGCACACAGCAGTATCCTGGAGATTGATCTTAAATTCCTGGGGACTCCAGCCAATCCTGGAGGTTTGGCAATCCTGGTAGAGTTCAAACACATATGGAGTGTTATCAAACACACACCAATTTGACTGGAGCAAGTGTGGAATCTTAAGTGGGCAATCCCCCCCCCCAACCTGTCATGATATGCAAACATGCAACCAATGAACACTCAGAATAGGACACAACCAATGGCCAGTCAGGACACTCAGAGGTGGCATCACCACAAGGGGGCATGACATAAACACTATAAAAGAGATGAGGCACTCACACCCTGCCTCTTTCCACAGACAGACATCTAGAGAGTTAGACAGGGTTGATCAGCAGCATCACACCCCAGCACGTGGCTTAGAGCAAGCTGGTACAGTTAGACTGAGTTACTACAGTTAGATTAGCAGAGAGTCAAACTCATTTGCGAACTGTGTTAATAGTTCAATAAACAGGTTGAACTAATTTCAGAGTCTGGAGAATCCTTTAGTTTAGACTGCATCAAGTAGCAGCCTGTGTTATCCGAAGCAGCATATAACACAACACAACCCAGTTGGGACTTTTGGTTAAAAGCCTCACTTGAGTTTGATATTCCCTGTCTTTTAACTTTGAGGAATAGTTACTTGTTTTTTCATCCTTGTATTATCTGTGGAAAGAGGGCATGCAGTCAGATCTGGCGAAGGATCTCGGAAGCATCTCCCTCTGATTTCCTTTCTCTCATACCACTGTTCGAGAATGGCCTGCCTTCCATTCAGTACCTTCTCTTCATTGGCACTGCTGTGTGATTGGCAGGGAAAGTAAAGGGGATGTAAACCTCTGGGTGCTTCGTTCTCTGGCACAAGGTGCTAGTATTCCAGAGCCTTGTGTAAGGGTATCACCCCCCCACTTCTCTCCCGTACTTTACAATCTCGGGTTCAAATCACCAGAGAACCACCGCACAGCCATTCAACGCTCTGAATAAATGGAGATGGCACCTGTATTCCTAATCACGGATGTGGTTGCTGAGACAGTCAATCTTTTTTCCCTTAATACTGGAGGCACAGTGGCCCAGTGGTTAGCACTGCTGCCTCAGCTCCAAGGTCCCAGGTTCAATTCCAGCCTCGGGTGACTGTGTGGAGTTTGCACTTTCTCCCCGTGTCTGCATGGGTTTCCTCCGGGTGCTCCAGTTTCCTCCCACAGTCCAAGGATGTGCAGGTTAGGTGGATTGGCCATGCTAAATTGCCCCTTAGTGTCCAAAAAGGTTTGGTGGGGTTACTGGGTTACGGGGCTAGGGTGGAGGCATGGGCTTAAGTAGGGTGCTCTTTCCAAGGGCCGGAGTAGACCCGATGGGCCTAATGGCCTCCTTCTGCACTATAAATTCTACGATCTATGATTAAGTGGTACAGGGACGGCATTTGCTCATCCCTAATTTCCCTTGAACTGAGTGTCTAGCTAGGCCATTTCAGAGGCGTTTAAGTGCCAACCACATTGCTGTGGGTCTGGAGTCACCCGTAGGCCAGACCAGGTAAGGATGACAGATTTCCTTCCCTAAAGGGTATGAGTGAACCAGATGGGTTGTTATTACAATTGACAACGGTTTCGTGGTCATCATTAGACTTTTAATTTTTGATTTCAATTGAATTCAAATTTCACCATCTGCCGAGGTGGGATTTGAACCTGGGTCCCCAGAGCACTACCCTGGATCTCTGGATTACTAACCCAGTGACAATACTATTACACCTTTCCTGATACAGTCATTTATAGTGCGATTCTTGCCCCTCTGGGACCTGATTCAAATCCTGGCTGGAATGGAACCCAATGTGAGATAATTCTTCCTGCGACTGCAAATGTATTTGGGATAGTCAGCACACAGCCTATTACAGATCGAGACCCAGCTGCAGCCAGATGAAACCCAATGGTCACTGAAATGGTAGCCTTGCTCAGAGTGAATAGCAAGATGGACTAATACGACATTTAAATCTCTCACCAGCACAGTAAAGGACGGTATTCTATGGAGAGGGTTAAGCTATATTGTTGGGGACAGAACGACAGGAACTCAACTACATGATCCATGCAGGAGTGCTTGAAGCTGACACTAAAGATAGCAAAACATCTGTGTTGTTATAGCTCAGCCGGAGTACAAAACATCATAGAATCCCCAGAGTGCAGAAGGAGGCCATTCAGCCCATCGAGTCTGCACCGACTCTTCAAAAGAGAGCTCTATCCAGGTCCGCCCACCCCGCCATATCCCCATAACCCCACCTGCACATCTTTGGACAAAGGGGCAATTTATTATGGCCAATCCACCTAATCTGCACATCTTTGGACTGTGGGAGTAAAGCGGAGCATCCAGAGGAAATCCTCGCAGACACAGGAGAGCACTGACAGTCACCCAAGGCTGGATTTGAACTCGGGTCCCTGGCGCTGTGAGGTAGCAGTGCGAACCACTGTGCCCCCCTACCGCCCAGACATATAATTCAGAACATGTTCTTTTCTTTGAAGGAGTTTTTGGTGGCGCAGTGGTTAACACTGCTGCGTATGGTACTGAGGACCCGGGTTCAATCCCGGCTCTGGGTCACCATCTATGTGGAGTTTGCACATTCTCCCCATGTCTGCGTGGATCTCACCCCCACAACCCAAGTTGCAGGTGGACTGGCCACGCTAAATTGCCCCTTAATTGTGGGGGGGAAAAAAAAAAAGTTTTTATCTCTGCCCTAGATGGTGTAAAATGCCCTTCACGATTTTCGTGAAAGAATGATTCAATTTAACATGCTGAAAGATGGTCGGGTATTATTCTGATTGAGTCACAAACATGTCAAGAATTAAACAGAGTTTGTCAGACTGGAATCGTTTTTTCACCTTGAGATAGGACGAAGGGAAGTTTCACCAATTACATTAATGAGAGGTTATGCAAAGTCGAGGCAAGTGCATATAAGAAATCTGCTGCAGGAATAGGCCATTCAATGAGCTTTCCCAGTCAACATTATTATGGCTGGTCTGATTGTGGCCATAAGCTCATTTTCCTGCTTCAACCTCCCCCCCTGGCCCCATGAGGTTGTTCCATCCCTAATACTCACACCAGCACACACGCACACTACTGCGCGTACACCACGAGCGCGCACACACACACACACACACACCCACCAGCACATACAACAGCACGTGTGCACGCCAGCACTTACACACACCAGCGCACGCACATGAACACACCAGCCACGTGCTCAAACCAGCTGTGATCACACACCAGCACACACACGTATCAGTGTGCGTGTACACACCACACACGCATACCAGCATGCGTGCATGCACCAGCTGTGCATACATACCAGCACACACCAGCATGCGCACACCAGCACACACTCCAGTACACAAATACCAGCTCTGTGCACACACCAGCGGGCACTCCAGTACACACATACCACCTCTGAGCGCGCGCGCACACACACACACACACGCACACACTCCAGTACACAAGACATCAGCTTTACACTCACACCAGCACGTGCAATAACCAGCATGTGCACACACCAGCACACTGGCGCACCAGACCAGCACGCACACTCCAGCATACACACAACACACACACATGCCAACATACATATGCCAAAACACACACACAGCAACACACATTCGCAAGCACACACACAGAGCAACACCCACATACATGCCCACACATACATGCACACACCAGCATGCATACACGCACACACGCACCAACACCCACTCGCACACGTGCACACACCAAAGCATGCACATGCACACACCAAAGAATGCACATGTACACCCTCACACCTGCACACACCAGCACACATGCACACCGGCACACACACACGCACATCAGCACATACGCACACGTGCACACCAGCACGCACACCAGCACACACACCAGCACACACGCACATACACCAGCACTCGCACATACACCAGCACTCGCACATACACCAGTGCGCACAAACATACCAGCATACACACACCAGTGCGTGCATGTGCGTGCACACACACACATAGACACACCAGAACGCACACACCAGTACAAGCACCAGCATGCGCGCACACACACACCAGCACACATACCAGCGCGCGTGCGCACACACCAGCACACACACATACCAGCGCACACACACACCAGCACACATACCAGCGCGCACACACACACACATACACACCAGCACACACACACACACCAGCACAAAAGCACCAGTAAAACAGACCAACACACAAACCAACACATTCACCATACACAAGCGCACACACACCAGTACACGCTCTGTGTGGAGTCTGCACGTTCTCCCCATGTCTGCGTGGGTTTCCTCCCACTCATCCTGAAAGACCTGCTGTTAGCTGATTTGAACATTCTGAATTCTCCCTCTGTGTACCCGAACAGGCGCCGGGATGTGGCGACTAGGGGATTTTCACAGTAACTTCATTGCAGTGTTAATGTAAGCCTACTTGTGACACTAATAAAGATTATTATTATTATTGCACTCCAGCACACCCACATGCGCACATGCACACACTAACACACATCAGCACATGCACATACACACATTAACATGCATGCACACCAACACGCACAATGCCCACACCAATGCACACCATGCAGACACATGCACGCCATACACACACCATACACACATGTGCACAAATGCAGACACCAGCACACAATATTCACATGCACACCATCACACACTTTGATTCCCTTGACTTAGTAAGTCATGAGGGTGTGATTGAGGGATTTTCCTTTGGGATTTACTCTGAACTTCTCTCGATGGAATCTGGGGGAAATGGTGATTCCCAGAGGTTAGTACTCATGATCTGGAATAACTTGTCCGTCTCTTTATTTGCCGTTCCAAATTGAGAATATAAGAATGTGATCACTACTCTCTCTCAGTTTAAGGAGTTCTGTTTCTTCTGAATTTGTGTGTGTATTTTAAAGTACGTGCTTTGCTCTATACAGGTTAGAGCTGTACCGAAAAGTTCAGAACTTACGAATTCTGGCCTGCGGAGGTGATGGCACTGTAAGTGTTTCCATTCATTACACTCCTCTTGCTGTCTGTCCACTGTGTAGTACACTCTGAAAATGAAAGGTGCCAATTGTTTGCTGGGTTCCACAACCACTTGTAACAGTTTTACTGTCATGCTGCCATTATGTACACGCCCTTACAAACATCACCCACTCTATAATGTTGCTGGCCTGCACCTCCGGCCGCGCCCAAACTTTCTGTTCTTCCAACATTAGCCTTCCTCTTTGCCCTATCCTCTGGAGCTACAGGAACGACCTGGAAAGTCTGCGATCCTCTTTACAATAAGGGTTGTTCTGACAGAAAACTGACTGACTGCTTTACTCTGAAGTGAGTTGGGGGAAGACAAATGGCAGCAGGACACAGACTGAGTCAACAGCAGATAAGATAGCCCAAACCAATTCTTCTTCCCTTTCTGTGAATCTTACTTGTCGAGCTGCCAGCCTCTCAACTGCATCCCGACTTCCCTCTCTTTCATAACAAGACTGGGTACGTTTAGATGAAGTAGTACGAAAGGGGCAAGAGGTGACTGGAGATGTGGTGTGTGACGCTGTCCACTAGCAGGCCTGCTCCTGCTCCTATTACTGACTCTGCTGCATGTTCAGCCGTGCACTTCCCCAGCCCCTGGGGCAACAGTATGAAAACACAGTGGGACTGCACATGGGTGCAGCTCGAGCGAACCTTCAAGCCATCTCCACTCCAAATGCATCATTGCATAGGGTGGGGAGGAATGGAAAATCCAGGCTAGTTAGACCTCGCGCTACTTCACTTCTGAAGCCAAAAGTAAACTTACGCAGGCTGCCCCTCAGCTGCAGCAGCATTTCTATTCTCCAAAATGGAGAATAGAAATTGGCTTTGATTTTTATGTCATCATTGGCTACAGGAATAGTGCCAGAGGACTGGAGGACAGCAAATGTGGTCCCTTTGTTCAAAAAGGGGAGCAGAGACAACCCCGGCAACTATAGACCGGTGAGCCTCACGTCTGTAGTGGGTAAAGTCTTGGAGGGGATTATAAGAGACAAGATTTATAATCATCTAGATAGGAATAATATGATCAGGGATAGTCAGCATGGCTTTGTGAAGGGTAGGTCATGCCTCACAAACCTTATTGAGTTCTTTGAGAAGGTGACTGAACAGGTAGACGAGGGTAGAGCAGTTGATGTGGTGTATATGGATTTCAGCAAAGCGTTTGATAAGGTTCCCCACGGTAGGCTATTGCAAAAAATACGGAGGCTGGGGATTGAGGGTGATTTAGAGATGTGGATCAGAAATTGGCTAGCTGAAAGAAGACAGAGGGTGGTGGTTGATGGGAAATGTTCAGAATGGAGTACAGTCACAAGTGGAGTACCACAAGGATCTGTTCTGGGGCCTTTGCTGTTTGTCATTTTTATCAATGACCTAGAGGAAGGCGCGGAAGGGTGGGTGAGTAAATTTGCAGACGATACTAAAGTCGGTGGTGTTGTCGATAGTGTGGAAGGATGTAGCAGGTTACAGAGGGATATAGATAAGCTGCAGAGCTGGGCTGAGAGGTGGCAAATGGAGTTTAATGTAGAGAAGTGTGAGGTGATTCACTTTGGAAGGAATAACAGGAATGCGGAATATTTGGCTAATGGTAAAGTTCTTGAAAGTGTGGATGAGCAGAGGGATCTAGGTGTCCATGTACATAGATCCCTGAAAGTTGCCACCCAGGTTGATAGGGTTGTGAAGAAGGCCTATGGAGTGTTGGCCTTTATTGGTAGAGGGATTGAGTTCCGGAGTCGGGAGGTCATGTTGCAGCTGTACAGAACTCTGGTACGGCCGCATTTGAAGTATTGCGTACAGTTCTGGTCACCGCATTATAGGAAGGACGTGGAGGCTTTGGAGCGGGTGCAGAGGAGATTTACCAGGATGTTGCCTGGTATGGAGGGAAAATCTTATGAGGAAAGGCTGATGGACTTGAGGTTGTTTTCGTTGGAGAGAAGAAGGTTAAGAGGAGACTTAATAGAGGCATACAAAATGATCAGGGGGTTGGATAGGGTGGACAGTGAGAGCCTTCTCCCGCGGATGGAAATGGCTGGCACGAGGGGACATAGCTTTAAACTGAGGGGTAATAGATATAGGACAGAGGTCAGAGGTAGGTTCTTTACGCAAAGAGCAGTGAGGCCGTGGAATGCCCTACCTGCTACAGTAGTGAACTCGCCAACATTGAGGGCATTTAAAAGTTTATTGGATAAACATATGGATGATAATGGCATAGTGTAGGTTAGATGGCTTTTGTTTTGGTGCAACATCATGGGCCGAAGGGCCTGTACTGCGCTGTATTGTTCTATGTTCTATGTTCTAAAAGCTTGCCAACCATAGTGTTAACTGAATAATTAGAATCCGTGGTTCTAGAGCGAGATTAAACCCATCCTAACAGCAGAGTAATACATTGCATAATACACCTGGTAGAAAATAGCGGACCATCTGACTTGCCCAGGAAGGGGGAAGGAGGGGTCAGTTATTTTATACAACCTAAAATATATGTAGCTGACCAATTTGAAAGTTGCCAAGCCAAGTGTCCCAGTGCAGTGAGAGCGAACTATTTGATGATATGGAAACATGTAGAAATGTGGCGAGCTACGAAGAACAGTGCCCACCAGAGGGCAGTATCAGGCTGTGAAACCTTGTGGCTGATTGAAGATGCTGGGTAGATTTAAGACTGTTCTCTTAAAGTCGACTATTTTGTGTCAAGCCTTTCATTGCTCAGTGTGAACCATCTTGCATGTTTCCATCCCCTGCACCCCATTTAAAGAAATTGCGCAAATTTCTTGCTCCTTGTCAATGTAATTTAAAGAGACAATCCCAACCCCTATCACATTTAAAGACACCACATCAGCTTCTAGCCTACTGGAAGAGAAGGAGAGCAGGATGAAGGATTTTATCATTCTGCAGTGCTGGCAGGCAATCCTGTTCTACTATCTGTTATGATAAACATAGTGAAAGAATTGTGTGTGTCTTCCCAATCACAGTCGGGTCAAAGCTGGGCAAGGAGACCAGCTGGCCGGAATCAGTACCTCTCCATGTAATACACCACTTGAAAGAAGCACTAAGGGTAGCAAGGGCACAGAATGTGCTCTAGGTTGTGGGACCTCAATGTTGATTACTAAGAGTGGTTCGGTAGCACCAGTACTGACCAAGAATTTTGACGGTAATAGCTGCTAGACTGGGTCTGCGACAGGTGGTGAAGGAAACAAGAGGGAAAAACATAGTAATTGTACTGTCACCATATCTGCCTCCTGTGGATGTATCTGTCCATGACAGTTTCAGTAGAAGTGACCACCGCATAGTCCTTGTGGAGACAAAGCCCCATCTTCACATTGAGGATACCCTCCGTCGTGTTGTGTGGCACTACCACCGTGCTCAATGGGATAGACTTCAAACAGATCTAGCAACTCAAGACTGGGCATCCATGAGGCACGGTGGGCCATCAGTAGCAGCAGAATTATATTCAAACCCAATTTGCAACCTCAGCCCGGCATATCCCCCACTCTACCAGCTCCAACAACACTGAGTGCAACTCCAACAACACTGAAGACTCCTGTAACATTGTCCTCTTGATTGGAAACCTGCCAAAAACCTTAAACCTTCACTCCTTCCACCATCAGGGGCACAGTGGCAGTAGTACGTACCATCTACAAGATGCACTGCAACAATTCACCAAGGATTCCTTGACAGCATCTTCGAAACCTCTAACCAGTACGAGGCACATTAGGAAACCTACCTCCTGCAAGTTGCTCTCCAAGTCGCAAACCATGCTGGCTTGGAAATATATGGATGTTGCAGCAGAGTGACTTGGCCAAATTCCAGGAACTTCCTCCCTAACAGCACTGGTTTTTTTTTTCAAAAAAATTACTTTATTCATAAAAATTTATCATAAGCATTACAGAAACATTTCAAATTGTCTTGACTGTACATTTCCGGCAGGGTTACATGTTGCCTTGACTTTCTTTCATTCAATTTTGATATTGTCATACACATATCACTCTTTGCATTACAATTCCTTCTTAAATATTTACAGTGTCATGTTTGTTTTTGTACATTGGAGTGTTGGTTGCCCAGACCGAGGGGGTTTACACTGTTACCCGCCCCTCGGTGTACATTTGCTGGAAAGACTTTACACAGTGGTCTTTCCCCATTGCGCCTTGGCGGCAGCTGCCCCAAGCTTGAGTGCGTCCCTCAGCACGTAGTCCTGGACCTTGGAATGTGCCAGTCTGCAACACTCGGTCGAGGACAATTCTTTGCACTGGAAGATCAGCAAGTTTCGGGCAGACCAAAGAGCGTCTTTCAACGAGTTGATGACCTTCCAGCAGGAGTTGATATTTGTCTCGGTGTGTGTCCCTGGAAACAGTCCGTAGAGCACAGAGTCCTGTGTCACAGATCTGTTCGGGATAAACCTTGACAAATACCACTGCATCTCTCTCCAGACCTTCTTTGCAAAGGCACATTCCACAAGGAGGTGTGTGACCGTCTCATTTCCCCCACAGCCACTCCGAGGGCAGCGTGCATTGGCACAGAGCCTTCGGGTGTGCATGAAGAATCTGACAGGGAGGGCCCTTCTCACCACCAGCCAAGCTAGGTCTTGGTGCTTGTTTGAAAGTTCTGGTGATGAGGCGTTCTGCCAGATGACTATGGCAGTCTGCTCAGGGAACCATCCCACGTCCTCCACGGTCTCCTTTTCCCTGAGGGCCTCAAGGACATTACGTGCTGACCACTGCTTCATTGCCTTGTGGTCAAAGGTGTTTTCCTTCAAAAACTTTTCCACGAAGGACAGGTGGTACGGTACGGTCCAACTACTTGGAGCGTTCCGCGGCAATGAGGCCAGGCCCATCCTTCGCAACACCGGGAACAGGTAGAACCTCAGTATGTAGTGACACTTGGTGTTTGCATACTGGGGGTCCACGCACAGCTTGATGCAGCTGGACACAAAGGTGGCCAACAGGATGAGGGAGGCGTTGGGTACATTCCGCCCTCCCTTCTCCAGAGGTTTGTACATGGTGTCCCTTCGGACACGGTCCATCTTGGATCGCCAGATAAATTTGAAGATGGCCCGGGTGACTGCTGTGGCGTAGGGTCGGGTCTGTTGCTGTACCTACACCACATGGACTGCAGCGGTTCAAGAAAGCAGCTCTCCAACACCTTCTCAAGGGCAATTAAGGATGGACAACACATGCTGGTCAGCTCATCCTATGAAAGAAGTTGAAAGAAACCCTGTTGCTACCAAATAGATTGTGTTTAACGTGGAGATTTAATGACTTTCAAGCAAGAAACTCCTTACTTTTGAATTCTCAAAGGTTTTAAAGATTATTGAACCAAGAATTGTTGATGCACTTAGATGCAGATCAGCTATGATTGGATTGGTGGAAAAGGCTCGAGGGACTGAATGGACCACCCCTCTTCATCTGTTCCTAATTACAAAACTTTTTTAAAAATTATCAACAACTGGATCACTTCATGAAAGATCTAATGCCCAAATCTTGAATGCCCTCAGAGTGTTTTTTTAATTATTATTGTTGATGCTGCTCCTATAATATCCGTGGACTAAGTAGGCCGGCCACATTCTGATGTCCAGAGTTAGGGCCGCAGAGACAACGCAGGCTCCCAGGAATAAGTCTTCCTGCTGGGAACGAGCTTGTGGAACTTATGCTTCATTATGTTGTTCAGTCTTTGCTGATGTCAAAGATTGGCTTCCATTTCAAGCAATGAATGGTTCAAATGTTGACTAAATGGGTTTGGGACTTGGAGGTTTACACATTTTACAACTGATTTCATTAATGTGATTCTGCGAATGTGGTAGAGATTCTCCATATAAACAGCTGGAGGAATTTTTGTCACTTCAAATTTGCTTTTCTCTTGGTAGGTGGGTTGGATTCTGTCCATTTTGGATCAACTGCAGTTGAATCCCCAGCCTCCTGTGGCTGTACTTCCTCTGGGAACAGGAAATGATCTTGCAAGGACCCTAAACTGGGGTGGGGTAAGTGAGATTGAAGAAGCTGCCCCGGCCTTTCAAAGATATAATTAGGAATTTAGTACAGTTGAATTTGCGAAAATTAACACTCATTTGATTTGTTAAATATGATCACCTCAAGCATCGAGCTGATTTTTCTGAATTAAGTTACGGGGTTACCAATACTGAAGGAAGAAGCACTTGAATGGCAACTGGGGATGGGATGGGGTGTGAGGGTGATTCTTTTGACCCTGATCAGTTTCTTTCCTGGATTCAGGGGTACACAGACGAGCCAGTTTCCAAGATCCTATCCCATGTGGAAGATGGGAACATTGTGCAGTTGGACCGGTGGAACCTGTACGTGGAGAGAAACGCGAGCGCCGTCCCAGATGAGCGTGACGAAACTGCTGCTGAAAAGGTTGGTGTACCTGAACTTCTGTCCATTGAACTGTTATCACCGTGTGCAAGTTCAATTCTCTTCCCGCACCTAGTCATAGAATCAGAATTTTTACAGTGCAGAAGTAGGCCTTTCAGCCTATCAAATCTGCGCAGACCTCTTGAAAGAATAACCCACCTTGGCCCACTCCCCCACCCGACCAGCCCTATCCCCGTAACCCATAACCTAACGTACACATCTTTGGAGCCAATTCAGCATGGTCAATCCACCTAACCTTCACATCTTTGGACTGTGGGAGGAAGCCGGAGCACCCGGAGGAAACCCACGCAGACACGGTGAGAAAGTGAAAACTGCGCACAGTCAACCGAAGCCAGAATTGAACCCGGGTTCCTGGTGCCGTGAGGCAGCAGTGCTAACACTCTGCCACTGTGCCGCCTAGTGGTGCGCTAAGGCAGGCCTTCGTAGTTTCCATAGCGAATAATTCCTGCAACAGATCGCTAGTCTGTCACCAGAGGCTTATTGATTGAGGGGAGCCACTCCACATCAAGCGTGGCTGACCAGGAGTCACTCCCACTCTTACCACAAGCCATTGGTTGTTTGGAAGGATTTGCAGGTTGACTCACTCATCCTGTCTGGCCGCATTCTGAACGCACTTTAGTGGCCATCAAGTCCTGGGATGGGACCATCTGGCTCAGAGGCAGGGATATGACCCACTAAGCCACACGACCTCCATATCATGTGCCATTGGGTGCTTTGACTTTCCAGAGAACCACTGTGCTTTCCCTTGTGTCGTCAATGTTTTTGAGCCCTGGTGACAGCACAACAGACTCTCCAGTGGCAGACATCTTATTGTCCACTGCAGTGACAATGTGAAAGGGAGGTCCTGTTCCTAGGAGGCTATTAATGTCAGCACTGACCTGCCAGGGCTTCCTGAGCTATCGGTTTTCCGACTTGTCAAGAGACCTGATCATCTGCCTGTGGACTCTGTGGGCTGGATTCTTCTGTCCCGCCCACTACAAGATCACCACGGATGAGACGCAGACAATGGAGAAGTCCATTGACCTCAGGCAGGATTCTCTGGTCACCGGGGGGCGCGGCCGGAAAATCCCGCCCAGTGTTTTGGATCTCACTCCTAGTTGGATTTCAGTGTTCATTCCCTCTGCTCTGTGGAGGGGTATGTGGCTGAGGGGAAAGCAGCTGTTGCTCCCATGCCATGCGCAAGGCTGGCAGCAGGGAGAAATGAGTGAAGTGCCTTCCACCAGTATCAATCACCTGTCAATCCGTGACAGTGCTGTCTGAGAGAAGACGCGCTTTGAAAAACAGACTCTCGATGGCCATGGCTGGGGCTCTTCAGTTTCACTGATCAAAGCCTTCCCGGTTTGTCAGTTTCGCTGAAGAAGCTGTGTGTACCCGCCTCGCTGACCCAGGCGGATTTCTGGCAGGTTGGATAACAGGTGTTCTGGCTGCAGAATTGAGGGCTAAGCGGATGTTAATTGGCTTTTTTAATTACCGTAATAACTTAGCCAACAGATCCAAGGGGGGCCCTGTGCTCAGCTTCAGTCCCGTCTTGCAGAAACTTTGAAAAGAGCAGGCTGATGTTGAAATCTGACCAAATGTTCTTTTCAGACATTTACCAACCCGTATGGACTGCTTCTCCAAACCCGAAACAAATCCCCCATTGAGTCCTCACCATATTTCACATGAAGTCCTGCTTCTACCCTGTTACCTTGTGACCTCACGCACACACACTCCTTAGTTCTTAGTAGCAAATTCCTCTCACGGCCTCACTCCATTGACCTGCTGAAGTTCAAGCCAACACCACTTGTTGCTCTCCCATCACCAATGCTCAGGGCTTCGGCCTGCTCACCTCACAGGCTGCAGTCCTGTTCCTAACTTCGTCTGTCCCCTGACCACCCTTAATGAGACGTTAAACCAAGTTCCATTGCGCCTTCTCAGGTGGGCTTTGGAGATTGCAGAGCACTGTTCCAAGCAGAGTTGGAATTCTCCATGGTGATCTGGCCAATATTCATCCCCAAACACTACAGCTATCCCTCATTTAGCATTCCTAATGTGTTCCTGAAAGAAAAACAACATGTTAGATGAAGATGCGCTCAATGAAAATCACTTTCTCATGAGCAAGCCTGTAACAAGGGCTGGGTTATGTTCCTGACCTGCAGTTTTACATTAAAAACCTCTTGGCTGCCTTGAACCTAAGAGGCTCCTAACTCTTTTTACAATTTACTGACTTTCTACTCTTACTAACTTTCCACCCCTTCTGTTTCTCACTCGCTGCTTCAACTGATCCCCTTAGTCCCTCTTGCTCACTGCGTCCTTCTCGCAATCCCCTCGCTCCCACCCGTGAGCTGCCTCTCCCGACCTTCTCGTTGCCCCAGCGCTGAGCCCTTGCTCACAATGAGGGTCAGCAGGTGAGAGGATTGGGAGAGGGAGGCATCGAGGGGGATGGAGTGAGGGAGTCAGCGAGGGATAGGGAGTGAAGGGGTCAGAGAGGGAGTGAAGGGGTCAGAGAGGGAGTGAAGGGGTCAGAGAGGGTGTGAAGGGGTCAGAGAGAGAATCAGTGAGCAAAATGGTGGCGTAAAAAGTAGATTGAATATGTTTAATTACAATGTGGTTCTTGACACCAGCACAGTAACTGCAATAAACCGCTGATCAAGGTAGCATTATTCAAAAAAATGTGTTATTTAGGAACAGCAATAAAATGAAATTGCACTATCAGAAGGTGCTTTAAAACCTGTGGTCTTAATGATGTTGCTGCTTATGGAAGCTTGCTGTGCAGTCTTATTTTCAAGCAGAATGAAGGGCCCCACGGCTGCTCCAGCAGTGCTGACCTTGTCCATCTGCCTGGATGTCTCCTTGCAAGCTTTTATTGCCTCGATGGTGGTGTGCATAAGCAGGAAAGTAAAAAATAGGATTGATGACACAGATCAAAAATAGGATCTATTTGGCCCATGTCAATGTTCATGTTGCACATGGACCTCCTCCCAGCCTCACCCTGTCAGTATAACATTCTCTCCATTTCCCCCTTATAAATTATCCAACTTGCCCTTAACTACATCCACGCAATTCACCTCAGCTACCTGCTGTGAAAGCGATTGCTCACATTCCATTCTGAATTCCCTGTCAATTTATTGGTGTTATCTTCCATTTATAACTCCTCGTTTTAGGATTCTCAGCTCCAGGAAATATTGACCTTGTCCACTCATCCCAGGAACCGGTCTAGTGAACCTCTGTTACACTCTGAGAGGCCGGTATATTCTCTCCTGTGGGATGAGTCACCAGTGTAACACACCCTCTTTCGTTCTTTGCACCTGTCATAGAAGCTTCTCACGCACATATCTGACTGAAAGTGAGCCTAGCTATTGGCCAGTTGTATCCACCTCACACATCTGGCAGCAGAAGCCCCCTCACGCAGGCCCATCAGAGGAGTTTGCAGAAGAGCAGGACATATTTAGCAGGGGGTTGGTTTAGCACAGGGCTAAATCGCTGGCTTTTAAAGTAGACCAAGGCAGGCCAGCAGCACGGTTCAATTCCCATACCAGCCTCCCTGAACAGGCGCCGGAATGTGGCGACTAGGGGCTTTTCACAGTAACTTCATTTGAAGCCTACTTGTGACAATAAGCGATTTTCATTTCATGTTGGTACACCAACTGACAGCATGGCTCAAACACTTGCTGTGGTTTGTTCACCTTGTGCGCAGTGACTCTCTGAGGCGCCCACTGGGAAGCTCAGTGTTCACGGAAAGACTTTTGTTCACGCAGACACATTTTATCATCTTCTATTTGCAGCTTCCACTCGATGTCTTCAACAACTACTTCAGCCTTGGCTTTGATGCCCACGTGACTCTGGAGTTTCATGAATCCCGAGGTATGTCGGAATGAGAAATGCATCCCAAGATGTTTATTTGTATTTGGTCCTAGACTAGTCCCTTGCTCCAAACCACGTTCAATCTATTGGAAAAAGTTATTTGGACAAATAAAAACATTTTATTGTGAAGGATGTTGCCAAATTAACGGCACAGCTTCCATTTTGTTTGTGGTCTGAGATTTGGACACATGGGGGTCTTTGGGTGAGAGCCAGTGTCGAGCCGCACTGTGACATGTCACATTGAAACTCCATACATGTGTCTGGAGCTCCAGTTGCTGCCTACTTTGCGATACTGTTTGCCTGTTGAACCCTCTCTTTCACTTGCCCCCGACCCCTCCCAGCCCCACAATGGGAGTACCTTCACCAGATGGACTTAAAAGGTTCATAAAGAAGGCAGGCTCACTACCACCTTCTCAAAGCAACTCGTGCAGTAAATGCTGGCCTTGACTGCTTTTGATAGTGTTGCCCTTTCATGGAATTAGCTAATTCCTTTGACTCTTAAAGGGACAGTGCTTCTGTTGAAAGACATTTCCAACCTGTGCTGGTGACATTGTGACCTTTTAACCTTGTAGACAATTTACCCCCAAGCTTGTCCACTTTAGGCTTCTATTTTGCTTAAATCCAAGTTGTGACCATATTTAGTATTGAAAGCCAAAGCGTGCTCTAAATGCAGGGTTTGGAAAGCTGTCTCTTTACATGGGGAGATTTAGACAGCCTCAATCTCAATGCTAAATCACTTCTGACTTATTTGAACAAAAACGAGCAATATTTATTTTTAACTAGAGTTGTCGATTGTTAGCGCACATGACAGCAAGTGAGAAATGATGGCCACATTCAATGCTGAGTGGCAGGCTAAGTGATTTGTAGTTCACTTTAATTGTAAGCTGTCACTGATACTCAATTTCTTCTCTTCCAGAGGCCAAGCCAGAGAAATTTAACAGTCGGTTTAGGAATAAAATGTTCTACGCTGGGGTATGTAACAATTGTGATTCATGGTAAGCCTTTGACTGTTGAATGTTTTTCATTGTTGGAAGATGCCAGGGGCCCTGTCCTGATTACTGCCTTTTTAATTAAGCATTTTGCTGTATTGCTAATTTGCGGTCATCCTCAACAGGAAGGTGCCATTTTTACCCCCCAATTTAATTTTTATACCAAATAATTTGCTGATGCAATAACGCTGTGCCAACTTTAGGGGATGATGCAATCAAAATAAAAACAAAATTGTTGGAAGGTCAGGCAGCATCTGGGAGAGAGAGAGAGAAAAAAAAAGCAGGCTAAGATTTCAGGTTGACAGTCTGGCATTAGAACAGAATCGTAGAGATTTAACAGTTTTGGAGCAAGTACTAGAGATGGGAGGGCGGGGCAGGTGGAAAAGGAACAAATGGGACGGTCTGTGATTGAGCGACAGGCAGGAGTGATCAAATGATAAAAGAGATGGATAAGGGTGGTAATGAGACTAGGAGAGAAGCAAAAGATGGGCCTAGAGAAGTTCAAGCAGAATATCAGAGCATGAGGAATTAGCACGAAAATCTTTTAAAGAGGAGAAGGTGGGTGAAGCAATATTTTATTGTCGAATTCAACTTATGAAATATTAAGTGTCTGTTGCTGCCCTTTCTGTCAAGTGTGCACGTGTGATAGTGCTCTGTGCTGTGCTGTATGGTAATCAGAGAGACCCAGGGTTTCTCAGGCTGCCAGAGGAATCAGCTCTGGGTCCGGTCCTTGGGAAGTAAGATTGATATGGAAGGAAAAGTTTGCACTACATTGGGCCACTTTCATATATTTTTTGACAGCTGGAGTGGTATCACCCTTGGCCTGATACAGGATTCCCTCTGCACACTCCAGGGATTGATTTGGATCTTGGCTAAGTGGGTCTGAAATGGAGAAATTTAGTTTAACAATGTTTCTATTCATAAAGTTGTGCAAATGGAATTGTTCTCCATTATATGGGTGAAACATTAACTCCCATATTTTCTTTCAGTGTTACTCGCCAGTGTAACTGTGTCACCCTCTCTTGTATTCTCCAGACGGCATTTTCAGATTTCCTCATGAGAAGCTCCAAAGATTTAGCCAAACATATCAAAGTGGTGGTAAGTGCGCACACATTATCTGGAAAATGTAATACTTGAGGATACTTGTCCCATCCCCAATTTCATGCATTACCTTGTGTCACACCCCAGTAACCTTTGAGGACCTGTGTGACTTCCCATTAACCTGCAAGGACCTGTGTGACACGCTTGTAATCTAAGGACTTGTGCGGAGTTTGCACGTTCTCCCCGTGTCTGCATGGGTTTCCTCCGGTTTCCTCCCACAAGTCCTGAAAACGTGCTATTAGGTAATTTGGACATTCTGAATTCTCCCTCAGTCTACCCAAACAGGTGTCGGAATGTGCCGACTAGGGGCTTTTCACAGTAACTTCATTGCAGTGTTAATGTAAGCCTACTTGTGACAATAAAGATTATTATATTATATTACCCCCGTAACCTGCAAGGACCTGTGTGACTCTTGTGATCTTCAAAGACCTATGTCACATTCCCACTAACCTACGAGGACCTGTGCCACATTCCCACAAATCTGCGAGGACCTGTGCAATAGAAACATACGTGCAGGAGGAGACAATTTAGCCCCTCAAGCCTGTCCTGCCATTCAGTTAGATCATGGCTGATCTATTTTTCTTGTTTCTGTTGTCACCTTGTCCAACAAAAATCTTTCAATCTCAGTTTTGAAATTTTCAATTGGTTTAAACTCAACTAATTTTTGAGGGGAGAAAGTTCCAGATTTCCACCATCCTTTGAATAAAGAACTGCTTTCTGTCATCACCCCTCACTAGCCTAGCTCTAATTTTAAGGACTTCCTCACCAATAATTTCTCTCTTTGCACCTTATCATCTCCATTGAGCATCTTAAAACACCTCAGCTATATCACCCTTCAACCGTCTATATTCAAAGGAATGCAAGTCTAGTCTGTGAAACTGTCCAATAATTTAGCTGTAATAATCCAGGTATCATTCGGATGAATCGGAGGTGTGTCCCCCTCCAAGGTCCTCCTCAGCTGTAGTATCCAGAACTGAGTGCTGATCTCCAGGTGGCATCCAGGTCTGTACAGCTGCAATATAACTTCTTCATATTCCAGTCCTTTTGAGGTTTTAAAAAAAACAACTTTGTATTGGCCTTTTAATTTACTTTTTGTGACTATCACCTGACTTATGGGGATTTCTAAGCTGACATCCTGTGCAGCAGCGAGGGAGGTTCCATCTGCTCCTCAGTTGGATGTAAAAGATCCCACAATATTATTTTGAGGAAGAGCAGAGGTATTATCCCTAGTGTCTGAGGCAATATTTATCACTTCAATCAACATCCCAAAGACATTAACTGGTCATGATCACATTGCTGATTGTGAGAGCTTGTTGCTTGACTATCACATTGCCCGCATTTCAACAGTGAACACACTTCAAAAGTGTTGGATTGGCTGTAAAGCATTTTGGGATGTTCTGAGGTCACAATTTCCTTTTTCTGGTGTGGTCCCCAAAGCCCGGCTTAATCACCGTTCCTAGTGTCTTGCCATTTAGGGAATATTCTTATCTATCTTTCTTGGGTCCTCCCTCTTTTCCGGGTCCTCCTTCTTTCCAACATTGAACTGCACCTGCCACAGAGGTTTAAGGAGGGACTGCCAGAGCTTCAGGCCTAGGTAGCTGAAGGCACAGCCACTAAGGGTGGAGCAATGAAAACCGGGAATGCTCAAGAGTGGCAGAATTAGAGAAGCATAGATATCTGGGAGGCTGGAGGAGACTAGAGATGGGGTGGAACGAGGTCAGGGAGGGATTTGAAAACCAGGATGAGAATTTTAAAATGGAAGCGTTGCCTAATTTCTCATAAATTCTACTTGTTGCACTCTGTGGTCCCTTTTAAGATTTCTGTGCAGCCACACATGCGCGTATCTTAAAGGGCATGACCTGCTTGTTGACTGCATGGAAGGTTCCAAATTGCAGAGGGGACGTGAGTCCGTGCAGCTTAGAGGGAATGTCAATGGCGAGTTTGAGCTAGGTATCGTCAGCATACACATGGGAAATTATGCTGTATTTTCACAAGATGTCACTGAGGGCCAGCATGTAGATGTGGAAGTGGGGGGTGGGGATAAATCCTTAGGCCACTCCAGAGGTAACTGAGGGAGCAGAAAGCGAAGCCGTTGCAAGGTTGGCTTCGATTAGGCAAGAATGGAATCGGGCAGGAGCATTACTACTCGGCCGGACAACAGTGGAGTGACGTTGGAGGAGGATGGTGGGGTCAACTGTGTCAAAAGCTCCAGAACGTTCAGGAAGGACGAGGGGAGGCATAATTTACCATTCTCACGGTCACATAGGAAGCCATTTGTAACTTTGGCATGGGTGTAAACCTGATTGGGGGGATTTGAACATGGAATTTCGGGAAAGATGAGCACGGATTTGGGAGGTGACACCAAGTTGAAGGACTTTGGAGGGGAAGTGGAGATGGGATGGTGATTTGTCAGGATGATGGAGTCAATAGTTGTTTTGATTATGAGAAGATCATAAGACATCGGGAGCAGAATTAGGCCACTTGGCCCATCGAGTCTGCTCCGCCATTCAATCATGGCTGATATTTTCTCATCCCCATTCTCCTGCCTTCTCCCCATAACCCCTGAAGAGGTGATGCCAGATTAGAATAAGAGAACCAACACCTGAAAAGTGAACATGGGTGGTAGTGAATGAAACGAGATGTGTGCTAAAAGAAGTGAAAGAAGGTGAGATGGTCAAAGGAGGAGTAGCATTCTGTCAATTGAAGTTCAAACACATTTGTCCTGAATCTCTGTCCCCAACCTCGTAACCAGTTTGTGGTCCAAGTTAATAGGTTCCCTCCAATTCCATTCACATCGTTTTTGTAATAAGAACATAAGAACTAGGAACAGGAGTAGGCCATCTGGCCCCTCAAGCCTGCTCTGCCATTCAGTGAGATCATGGCTGATCTTTTGTGGACTCAGCTCCACTTTCCAGCCCGAACACCAGAACCCTTAATCCCTTTATTCTTCAAAAAACTATCTATCTTTATCTTAAAAACATTTAATGAGGGAGCCTCTTCTGCTTCACTGGGCAAGGAATTCCACAGATTCACAACCCTTTGGGTGAAGAAGTTCCTCCTAAACTCAGTCCTAAATCTACTTCCCCTTATTTTGAGGCTATGCCCCCTAGTTTTGCTTTCACCCGCCAGTGGAAACAACCTGCCCACATCTATGCTATCTATTCCCTTCAAAATTTCATATGTTTCTATAAGATCCCCCCTCATCCTTCTAACTTCCAACGAGTACAGTCCCAGTCTACTCAACCTCGCCTCGTAATCCAACCCCTTCAACTCTGGGATTAACCTAGTGAATCTCCTCTGCACACCCTCCAGTGCCAGTACGTCCAAAACTGAACACAATACTCCAGGTGTAGCCTCACTAACACCTTATACAATTGCAGCATAACCTCCCTAGTCTTAAACTCCATCCCTCTAGCAATGAAGGACAAAATTCCATTCGCCTTCTTAATCACCTGTTGCACCTGTAATCCAACTTTTTGTGACTCATGCCCTAGCACACCCAGGTCTCTCTGCACAGCAGCATGTTTTAATATTTTATCATTTAAATAATCCCTTTTGCTGTTATTCCTACCAAAAAGGATAACCTCACATATGTCAACATTGTATTCCATCTACCAGACCCTAGCCCATTCACTTAACCTATCCAAATCCCTCTGCAGACTTCCAGTATCCTCTGCACTTCTTGCTTTACCACTCATCTTAGTGTCGTCTGCAAACATGGACACATTGCCCTTGGTCCCCAACTCCAAATCATCTATGTAAATTGTGAACAATTGTGGGCCCAACACTGATCCCTGAGCGACACCACTAGTTACTGATTGCCAACCAGAGAAACACCCGTTAATCCCCACTCTTTGCTTTCTATTAATTAACCAATCCTCTATCCATGCTACTACTTTACCCTTAATGCCATGCATCTTAGGTTAGGTTAGGTGGATTGGCCATGATAAATTGCCCTTAGTGTCCAAAATTGCCCTTCGTGTTGGGTGGGGTTAATGGGTTATGGGGATAGGGATAGGGTGGAAGTGTTGACCTTGGGTAGGGTGCTCTTTCCAAGAGCCGGTGCAGACTCGATGGGCCAAATGGCCTCCTTCTGCACTGTAAATTCTATGTAAATCTTTATCTTATGCAGCAACCTTTTGTGTGGCACCTTGTCAAAAGCTTTCTGGAAATCCAGATATACCACATCCATTGGCTCCCCATTATCTATTGCACTGGTAATGTCCTCAAAAAATTCCACTAAATTAGTTAGACACGACCTGCCCTTTATGAACCCATGCTGCGTCTGCCCAATGGGACAATTTCCATCCAGATGCCTCGCTATTTCTTCCTTGATGATAGATTCCAGCATCTCCCCGACTACCGAAGTTAAGCTCACTGGCCTATAATTACCGGCTTTCTGCCAACCTCCTTTTTTAAACAGTGGTGTCACGTTTGCTAATTTCCAATCCGCCGGGACCACCCCAGAGTCTAGTGAATTTTGGTAAATTATCACTAGTGCATTTGCAATTTCCCTAGCCATCTCTTTTAGCACTCTGGGATGCATTCCATCAGGGCCAGGAGATTTGTCTACCTTTAGCCCCATTAGCTTGCCCATCACTTGGTGATAACAATCCTCTCAAGGTCCTCACCTGCCATAGCCTCATTTCTATCAGTCACTGGCATGTTATTTGTGTCTTCCACTGTGAAGACCGACCCAAAAACCCTGTTCAGTTTCTCAGCCATTTCCTCATCTCCCATTATCAAATCTCCCTTCTCATCCTCTAAAGGACCAATGTTTACCTTAGCCACTCTTTTTTGTTTTATATATTTGTAGAAACTTTTACTATCTGTTTTCATATTTTGAGCAAGTTTACTCTCAATCTATCTTACTCTTCTTTATAGCTTTTTTAGTAGTTTTCTGTTGCCCCCTAAAGATTTCCCAGTCCTCTAGTCTCCCACTAATCTTTGCCACTTTGTCTGCTTTTTCCTTCAATTTGATACTCTCCCTTATTTACTTAGATATCCATGGCCGATTTTCCCTCTTTCTACCGTCCTTCCTTTTTGTTGGTATAAACCTTTGCTGAGCACTGTGAAAAATCGCTTGGAAGGTTCTCCACTGTTCCTCAACTGTTTCACCATAAAGTGTTTGCTCCCAGTCTACCTTCGCTAGTTCTTCTCTCATCCCATTGTAATCTCCTTTATTTAAGCACAAATGGTCTCCTGTGCACGTTAATAAGGTCTGCTCCGAGTCAAAGATGATTTTACTAAGGTGACACGGGAACGTTTTGTAAAACAATTTCAGTAGATTATAGATGTATATTCAAATTAAAGTTTTCATTCCAATCCCAGTTTAAACACTGGATAATCAAAGAGGTTAATAACCACATTGTGACCAGGGATTAGGATGGGTTGGGTGGGGATGGGAGGGAAGGAAGTGTTGTAAGCCACTATAAATAGGCATTTTAGGCTTCAGTGGGGAAGGACTGAATGGTGTCTCAATCAGAAGCATCACACAAACAAAAATGTTGTAGCTCTTTTGGCTGATTCGCTAACCCGACCTTTCTCTTGTTGCTTGTTAACAGTGTGATGGAACAGACCTGACGTCCAAGATTCAGGACCTAAAGCTACAGTGCATTGTATTCCTGAACATTCCAAGGTAAGGTTCTTAATACCAAACCTCCAGTGGGCTGAGCTGCCTAATGCGTAGAATGCAAAGATGTTGCCAGTCAGTAAATCGGCTGGATGAAGTTTAGATATTTTTCCCTGTTTGTTATGCCAATTTCCCCCTCGCATGCTGGGCATTGGGTTTGTACCCAGGCCTATGCCAGGCCAGCTGAAACAATGCCATTGAGATTCCACCCGGCTTTGCAGAAACACTGAACACGATTCTTCTGCCTCCCAGCTGCATGTTTCTTGTCGGCGCGAGGTGGCGCGCTGTTCGCTGGCGGTGGGATTCTCTGCTCCTGCCAATGGGAATTACAATTGAAGTTACCCAATGCCGCCGGAAAACATGCGAGCGGGGGTGTGCTGCCAGCGGGACCAGGGATTTCCGCTGCCAGCGAATGGCCAGAAATTTGGCCACTGTGTGTCAGTGGAAAGATTTTGTTTATGCAATGGCCTCTAGTGATGAGCTGCAATTAGTGTTTTAACTTTCTCACCAGCTGGGATTTCGTGAAACAACAGCTGGAATCATACCAAGCACAAAGGAAGATGCTTGTGGCTGTTAGAGGTCAATCATCTCAGCCTAGGACTTGACTGCAGGAGTTCCTCAGGGTAGTGCCCTAGACCCAACTATCTTCAGTTGCTTCATCAATGATCTTCTCTCTATCCTTAGACCAGAAGTGGGGATGCTTTGAAGCAGTCCGTGTCTATTTTCAGCAAGACCTGGGCAATATCAAGGCTTGGGCTGACAACTGGCAAGTAACATTTACGCCATGCAAATGCCAGTTGATGACCATCGCCAACAAGTAGTCCCACTTGATTGGAACCCCATCCACCAACATTCATTCCACCACCAATGTACAGTAGCAGGCGTGTGTAACATCTACAGGATGCACGGCAGGAACTCACCAAGGCTCCTTAGGCAGCACCTTCCAAATCCAAGACGGCTACCCTCTAGAAGGACAAGAGCAGGTGACACATTGAAACACTACCGCCTGGAGGTTTCCCTCCAAGTCACTCACTGACTTGGAAATATATCGCCGTTCCTTCGCAAAAAATGGGTCAAAATCCTGGAACTCCCTCCCTAACAGCACTGTGGATGTATCTACACCACATTCTCGCGAGCAATTTGGGATGGGCAGTAAATGCTGGCCTAGCCAGCGACGCCCACATCCTGTGATAGAATTAAAAAACTAAGAGCAGATTGAGGTCTGCAGGAAGGCAAGTGAGTGAATAACACCACTTATCGGGAGTTTAATGTCTAAACGGCAGTGAATGAGCAACAAGCTTTGAGCTGAGAGTGAATGTTTTTATTTTCAGCCTCGAGTGTCGAAGTATCCAGTACGTGACATTGGGGGCGAGTGTTCCATTTGTAGTGGACTGTCAGTTTTCCTGGCTTCCTGTTCTCTATGATGTTCTCCCTGGCACCTATCCGCCATTCGGAAAAGCCTCATTGACCATTTATAATGATAGCTTTTAATCTCTCATTGTGCCAAAAACTCACCTGCTGAGTGGGCTGGCTGGAGAATTGGTTAGTTCAGTTCCTTATCTAACAGTTAGGAGCACAGTAAGAAGTCTTGCAACACCAGGTTAAAATTCAACAGGGGTGTTTCGAATCACTAGCTTTCGGAGCACAGCTCCTTCCTCGGGTAAATCACAAGCTAGGGATTCGAAACAAACCTATTGGACTTTAACCTGGTGTTGTAAGACTTCTTACTGTGCCCACCCCAGTCCAACGCCGACATCTCCACATCATAACAATTAGGAGACAGCTCTTCGTGGTATACCCAGGGGACCAGGGAAGGGGGAGAGACGAGCTTCCACTGAAGAGGGCGGAAAGGAGTTTGCGGTATCTGGGGATCCAGGTGGCCAGGAGCTGGGGGGCCCTATACAAGCTCAACTTGACAAGGCTGGTGGAGCAGATGGAGGAGGAGTTTAAAAGGTGAGATATGCTGCCACTCTCCTTGGCAGGTAGGGTACAGTCGGTGAAGATGACCGTGCTCCCGAGGTTCCTTTTTATATTCCAGTGCCTCCCCATCCTGATCCCTAAGGCCTTTTTTAAGCGGGTCAGTAGGAGCATCATGGGATTTGTGTGGGCGAAAAAGACCCCGAGGGTGAGAAGGGTGTTTCTGGAGCGGTGTAGGGACAGAGGAGGGATAGCGTTACTTAATCTGTGTGGGTATTACTGGGCTGCCAATGTGGCGATGATACGCAAGTGGGTAATGGAGGGGGAGGGGGCGGCGTGGAAGAGGCTGGAGATGGCGTCCTGTGTGGGCACGAGTCTGGGCGCACTGGTGACAGCACCGCTGCCGCTCCCGCCGACTAGGTACACCACGAGTCCGGTGGTGGCGGCGACTTTGAAAATTTGGGGGCAGTGGAGGCGCCACTGGGGTAAGGTAGAGGCTTTGGTTTGGTCCCCGATCCGGGAGAACCATCGGTTCGTCCCGGGGAGAATGAATGGATGGAGGTTCCTGAGCTGGCACAGGGCAGGAATTAGAAGGATGGGGGACCTGTTTTTAGATGGGACGTTTGCGAGCCTTGGGCGCTGGAGGAATAATTTGGGCGTCCCCCCGGAAATGCCTTCAGGTACATGCAGGTAAGGGCATTGGTAAGATGGCAGATGAGGGAGTTCCCGCTGCCTCCAGCACTCAGGATCCAGGATAGGGTGCTCTCGAGGGGTGGGTTGGAGAGGGCATGGTCTCGGCGATCTACCAGGAGATGCAGGAGGAGACCTCGGTGGAGGAGCGAAAGGGTAAATCGGAGGAGGAGCTTAGGGAGGAGATTGACGAGGGTACGTGGACGGACGCCCTAGGTAGGGTTAATTCTTCCTCCTCTTGCGCCAGGCTTAGCCTGATACAATTTAAGGTTCTTCACAGAGTGCATATGACGGGGGCGAGGCTGAGCAGGTTCTTTGGGGGTGGAAGATCGGTGTGGGAGGTGCTCGGGGAGCCCAGCAAATCATACCCATATGTTCTGGGCGTGCCCGGCGCTGGATGGGTTCTGGAGGGGTATTGCGAGGACGATGTCTAGGGTGGTGAACACCCAGGTTAAGCCAAGCTCGGGGTTAGCACTATTTGGGGTATCGGACGAGCCAGGAGTGCAGGAGGCGAAAGAGGCCGGTATTCTGGCCTTTGCATCCCTGGTAGCCCAGTGGAGGATTCTGCTACAGTGGAAGGATGCGAGGCCCCCAAGCGTGGAACCCTGGATCAGCGACATGGCAGGGTTCATTAAATTGGAGAGGGTAAAATTTGCCTCGAGAGGGTCTGTGCATGGGTTCTTCAGGCGATGGCAACCGTTCCTAGACTTTCTAGTGGGGCGTTAGGAGGTGGACAGTAGCAGCAGCAGAAACCCGGGGGGGGGGAGGGGGGGGTGTACTTTGTGTTTTCTACTGTGTTTATTATTGCTTCATGAGGGGTTTGTATATTGGGGGAATTCGTGATGTAGTTGTAAGATGTTTATTTATGTGTTCTTTGTTTTTCTTTTGAATAAAAATATTTCTAAAAAATAACAATTAGGAGACACAATAGAGCAGACCAGGGTGCTCGTCGCTCTGATTCTTTTTTTCACCCATCTTGCAAGTGAAGCCTCTGGCCTGTACTGGGCACCAGCCTGAGGTAACATGGTGGTAGGAGCTCCCTGCTTTGCCAATTGCACATTGAATTGTTCAGGTGCTCAATTAGTTAGATCTTCAGCATGAGGTGCCACCTGGTTCATTATCAGTAGGAAAATTGGGGGTGGTGGTGTGGAGAGAGAGAGCGAGAGAGAACAGGCTGCCTCTCCTTCGCTCGGTTTATGGAACGGGGTACAACTCTGGGAATAGGAATTGGGGTGTAGACTGGGCTATCTGGTGAAAAGTAGGTTAAAGAAAATGGAACCTGATCTGAAGGTTGTGCAGACGCCGTTGTCTCTTTTGATTTATCCCTGTGATTTGAGCGAAGAGACAACGAGGAGCTGCGTCAACTTTGGTAGGAGGTGAGCTGTGTTGATTTGGGTGGGATGGTAGACGAGCAGCGCTCTGCTTTATTGAGCTGGTACAAATTGAGTTTGCTGGCTCTGAGAGTCCCAGTAAGAGTGGGCAGAGCAAATTGCACACATCAGCAGCACTGAAGTAGATTAGCCCACTCGGGGTCAGTGGCTGTTTTTTTGCCAGTCGAGATGCTGCTCCTTTTCCATGTGTGCATCATCCATGTGCAATTATAGTAATTTGCTCAATTTATCCGTTTGTCTGCATCCAGAGGGGAAAAAATGTCTTGAAAGATTTTTTTTTTTTTTTTTTTTTTTTTGACTCAAAAGCAGACTGATTGTTCATATTAACCAGGATGAAGAGATTGCTTGTCTCATTCAGTTTGTAGTTTTCTGTCATTATCTCTAGAGGTGTGTGACCCCCTCCGACTGTCTGACTCGGCTAAACACGGATGATAGTCATGGGTATTCCTTTCCTCATCCACTCTTCCCCTCCATTCTTCTTCTTTCTGTCTACCAAAGAGAGAGAGGAGTAAAACATATCCTCCAGGAACACTGTGGAAAAGATTAAAATTAAATGCTGATTTTTTTCTGACTGGCATGTTCAAAGTTGATTTTTTGGGGATCAGGAAATGCTAGAAGTGCACTTTTTGACACTGGAGCTCCATGAGCAGAAGTTTGAAGTTGTCTTGAATCATTAGTATCTTTGAGAGGTGACATTTAGATTGATGACAGATCCTATGGCAGTGGCCCTCAGTAGTCCGTGAGGGTCCTGAAGGTGGTCCATGGACTGCTTGAAATGATGTGCGGCGCCACAACGAAGACTGCATAAGGAGAATCGTCCCAAATCCTCATCCCTATCACCCGCGTGTCATCATAAGTATGAGCAGCAACAGTTTTCTGACCAGGATTGATGTTCCTGCTACAACATACAACTGCGAGATTGGATTTTCAACACTAGTGGGGCTGAAAGCAAAGAGGAGGAATGGGTTGAACGGGCCGCCCGACAGGAGACTGAAGTTCTTCAACTTTGAACCAGACATCACCTCATTGTTGTCTCATCAAAGATGGATTTCTTCCCATTCATTCTGATGAGTTTTTTAAACTTGCCAAGTGAAAGCAGCTTGGGGACGTCTGGTAGGTGTTCCAAGGGGTCTTTTTGCCACAAGTGCTCAGCAGGTGAAAACATTTAAGAACCCCGCTGGACGATGGGGAGTGTTTTTGTTCCATTTACAGGATGTGGTTTCGCTGGCTAGGCCAGGAATTGTTGTCCATCCCTAATTGCCCTTGAGAAGGTGGTGGTGAGCTGCCTTCTTGAGATGCTGCAGTCTATGTGGTGTAGGTACACCCACAGTGCTGTTAGGGAGGTAGTTCTAGGATTGTGACCCAGCGACAGTGAAGGAGTGGCAATATATTTCCAAGTCAGAGTGGTGAGTGGCCTGGAGGGGAACCGAGGTGGGCTTCCGAGGTATCTGCTGCCCTTTGTCCTTCTAGTTGGGAATGGTTGTGAGTTTGGAAAGTTCTGTCTGAGGAGTCTTGGTGAGTTGCTACAGTGCAGCTCGTACACTGCACATACTGCTACTATGTGTCAATGATGGAGAGGCTTCAAAGCAATTTAGACAAGTTGAGTGATTGGGCAAATATGTGGCAGGTGCAGCATAACACGGGTAAATACGAAGTTATCCATTTTGAATGAAGAAACAGAATGGCAGGTTATTTGAATGGTGATAGATTGGGAAATGTTGATGTCCTTGTACTCAGTCACTGAAAGCAAATGGTATGTTGGCCTTCATTGCGAGCGGACCCGAGTACAGGAGCAAGGATGCCGTACTGGAGCTGTACAGGAGTAGTGTGTGCAGTTATGGCCTCCTTATCTAGGAAAGGATACATATGTAGAGGGAGTGCATCAAATGTTCACCAGGCTGATCTCTGGAGTGGCAGGATTGTCGAATGAGGAGAGATTGGGTCGACTGGACCTGTATTCACTGGGATTTAAAAGAATGCAAGGGGATTGAATTAAAACATTATAAATTCTGGCAAACTGGATGCAGGGATGTTGTTTCCGTTTGCTGGGGGTTCCAGAACAAGGGGCCACAGTCTCAGGATATGCCTGGATCTTTGGATTCTATGGATGTTGTATTCAGTGCCTTCAACCGTTTCTTGATATCACGTGGGGTGAATCGAATTGGCTGAGGTCTGCCATTTGTGATGCTGGGGACTTCCGGGGATGCTGAGATGGACCATCCACACGACACTTCTCGCTGAAGATGGTTGCAAATGCTTCAGCCTTGTCTTTTGCACATACGTGCTGGGCTCCTCCATCATTGAGGATGGGGATATTTGTGCAGCCTCCTACTCCAGTGAGTTTAATTGTCCATCATCATGAGGATGTGGCAGGACTTCGGATCTTAGATCTGATTTGTTGGTGTGGAATTGCTTATCTCTGTCTATTACTTGCTGCTTATGCTGTTTGGCACAAATGTAGTCCTGTGTTGTAGCTTCACCAGGTTGACACATTTTTAGGTATGCCTCGTGCTGCTCCCAGCATGCTGCCCTCCTGCACTCTTCATTGCACCAGGGTTGATCCCTGTCGTGGTGGTAATGGTGGAGTGGGGGATATCCTGGGCCATGAAGTTACAGATTGTGGCTGAGTACAATCCTGTTGCTAATGATGACCCACAGCGCCTCATGGATGCCCGGTCTTGAGTTGCTAGATCAGTTTGAAGTCTATCCCGTTTAGCACCATGGTAGTGCCTCACAACATGATGGAGGGTATCCTCAATGTGAAGATGGGACTTTGTCTCCACAAGGACTGTGCAGGGGTCACTTCTACTGAAACTGTCATGGACAGATACATCTGCAGCAGGCAGATTGGTGAGGATGAGGTCAGATATGTTTTTACCTCTAGTTGATTACTTCACCACCTGCCGCAGTCCCAGTCTAGCAGCTATGTCCTTTAGGACCCAGCCAGCTCAGTCTGTGGTGGTACTACTGAGCCACTCTTGGTGATGGACATTGACACCCCACCCAGAGTACATTCTGCGCCTTTGCCATCTTCAGTGCTTCCTCCAAGTGGTGTTCAACATGGAAAAGTACTGATTCATCAGCTGAGGGATGACAATACGTGGTATCAGCAGGAGGTTTCCTTGCCTATGTTTGACCTGGTGGCATGAGACTTCATAAGGTCCAGGATCAATGTTGAGGACTCCAGGGCAACTCCCTCCCGACTGTATACCACTACCGCCACCTCTGCTGGGTCTGTCCTGCTGGTGAGACCGGAATGGTGATAATGGTTCCTGGGACATTGCTTCCAATTTGGCACAAGCCCCCAGGTATTATGAAGGAGAACTCTGCAGTGTCGATAGGGCTGGGTTTGCCATTGTCATTTCTGATGCCGAGATCAATTCTGGGTGGTCCGTTTGATTTCACTCCTCATAAACCTTTTAGCAGTCTGGAACAACTGAGTGTCTAGCTAGGTCATTTCAGGGGCATTTAAGAGTCAGCCACATTGCTGTGGATCTGGAGTCGCATGTAGACCAGACCAGGTAAAGACGAGAGATTACCTTCCCTCAAGGACATTTGTGAACCAGATGGGTTTTTACGACAATGGTTTAAGGATCAATCATCATTGGACTTTTAATTCAGATTTTTATTGATCGAATTCAGTTCCTCCATCTGCTGAGGTGGGATTTGAACCTGGGACCCCAGAGCATTACCTTGGCTCTCTTAATTGCTAGCCCAATGACAATAACACTACACCACCGCCTCCCCCTTCAGGGCCGGCATTGGGGGAGGAGAGAGGGAGCATCTGCTCCATAGTGGACAGCACGGTAGCACAAGTGGCTAGCACTGTGGCCTCACAGCGCCAGAGTCCCAGGTTCAATTCCCTGCTGGGTCACTGTCTGTGTGGAGTCTGCACGTTCTCCCCGTGTCTGCATGGGTTTCCTCCGGGTGCTCCGGTTTCCTCCCACAGTCCAAAGACGTGCAGGTTAGGTGGATTGCCCATGCTAAATTGTCCTTAGTGTCCAAAAAGGTTAGGAGGGAAAACTGGGTTACGTGGATAGGGTGGAAGTGAGGGCTTAGGTGGGTCAGTGCAGACTCGATGGCCGTAAAATTAGGCCACTCGGCCCATCGAGTCTGCTCCGCCATTAAATCATGGCTGCTATTTTTCTCATCCCCATTCTCCCGCCTTCTCCCCATAACCCATGATCCCCTTAGTGATCAAGAACCTAGCTATCTCTGTCTTAAAGATTTGGCCTCCACAGCCTTCTGCGGCAAAGAGTTCCACAGATTCACCACCCTCTGGCTGAATAAATTCCTCCTCATCTCTGTTTTAAATGATCGTCCCTTTAGTTTGAGATTGTGCCCTCTGAATCATAGAACAGAATCATGGAATCACTACAGTGCAGAAGGAAGCCATTTGGCCTATCGAGTCTGCACCGATCATCTCAAAGAACACCCTGCCTGGGCCCATGACCCACCCTGTCCCTGTAACCCAATCACCCCACCTAACCTTTTGAACACTAGGGCAATTTATCATGGTCTGGTTCTAGTTTTTCATACAAGTGGAAACATCCTCTCCAAATCCACTCCATCCAGGCCTCGCAGTATCCTGTAAGTTTCAATAAGATCCCCCCTCATCCTTCTCAACTCCAACGAGTACAGACCCAGAGCCCTCAACTGTCCTCAAACGACAAGCTCTTCATTCCAGGGATCATTCTTGTGAACCTCCTCTGGACCCTTTCCCATGCCAGCACATCCTTCCTTAGATACGGGGCCCAATACTGCTCACAGTACTCCAAATGGGGTCTGACCAGAGCCTTATACAACCTCAGAAGTACATCCCTGCTCTTGTATTCTAGCCCTCTCGACATGAATGCTAACATTGCATTTGCCTTCCTAACTGCTGACTGAACCTGCACATTAACCTTAAGAGAATTGGGACAAGTACTCCCAAGTCCCTTTGTGCTTCTGATTTCCTAAGCATTTCCCCATTAGGAAAATAACGTCAAAAGGTGCAGGATTTGAATTTGCGCCGATCTCCACAGTCCAAATGAGAACAGAAAGCTGAACTTTGACCCACTGACGTATATTGTGATTGCTTTAAAAAGTGTGTTCCTAAAACTCCACAACAACATCTTTCATTGCTGTACTGTACTTGCAGGTACTGTGCGGGCACTGTGCCATGGGGGAATCCAGGAGAGCATCATGATTTTGAACCACAGCGCCATGACGATGGCTGCATTGAAGTGATTGGCTTCACCATGGCATCATTGGTACGTCTCGATTTCCTTGGATCCTTGGGCCTCTGTTAACAGTGGCATGCTGAGCCCTCTTTGCTTGTACTTATTGGTCAATTAGTAACAGTAAGAACAGCACAGTTCAGGATCCTCCCTGGGACCCACCAAAGTTGCTCAGGAGAGTGCACAGAAGAAGAATTGGCTATTCCGTCCCTGAGGTCTCTTTTGTCACTCACTTAGAACATGGCTGATCTATGCTTGAAGACCATTTTCCTACCTTTGCTTCCTATAAGTGTGGATGCTCCTACGTGCTGTGTTTGAATATTTTTATGAAGAAAAGATTTTCAAATGTAAAAACCATCACAACCATATTCAAACAACAGTTACGATATTTCAACCCCCCCAAAACCAGATCCAAAAAGAACAAAAACCATTCCTCCCCCAATCACCCCCAACATCTGACGGTGACCAGCTGCCTGATTTGTGAAATGAATGGCTGCTGTCTCAGATAGAACCCTTCCGTCGACCCTCGCAGGATATACTTCATATTTTATAAGTGTAAGAACTCCATCAGGTCACTTAACCATGCTGCCCACGGACCGACGACTTCCAACCAACCAGCTCTCTCTCTCTCTCTTCCTTCTTCCCCCCCCCACCCCCCCCCCCCCCCCCACCCCCGTCTGCAGATCCAGTAAACCCCAAAGATAGCTACCAAACTTAACCACAAGAATTCCTGATATGGTGCTGAAGAAGTAGACCTTCTTCTCTCTCCCTCCCCCCCCCCCCCCCCCGAAACAGGTTAGCTCTCGAGAGCTGGTACTTGCCCATCCACTCCTCAAAATCAGCGAACTTCCAATCTATGAAGAAATCTCCAAACCACTCCAGCCCCTCCTCCCTCCAGGTCCCAAATACCAAGTCCAAGGGCGTCAGCACAAAACAATGATTCTCACAGATTGGGGCCAACAATGACATAGCACCCAGCTTAAAATGCTACCTAAATTGTTTCCATATTCTCAAGATGGCCACCACCACCGGACTGGAAGACCATTTAGCCACAGAGAACAGAAGAGGAGTCATAACCAAGGCTCTCAAGCTAGAGCCTCTGCAGGCATCTTCCTCCATCCGTCCCCCCACACATTCTGTCCCCCAATATCACCTCCGCACCCTCTCAATATCTGCTGCCCAATAATAAAATGATAAATTGGGTAAAGCCAGACCCCCGACTGCCTATCCCTTTGCAAAAACACCCTACGAATCCGTGGGCTCTCTTCCGAATAAAAGAAGATAACATTTTACTGATTTTCACAAAGAAAGATTTAGGAAGGAAAATTAGATGGCATTGAAACAGAAATAAAAACCATGGGAGGATATTCATTTTTACCGACTGAACCCTGCCCACCAAGGTCAGCTAGAGGTTCTCCGACCTCCACAGGTCTGCCCTCACCACCTTCATCAGATCACCAAAATTCAGTTTATGGAATGAGTCCCAGTCATGGGCCATCCAGATTCCCAGATAATGGAAGCTGAACTTGGCCAGGCAAAAGGGCAACCTCCCCAGATCGGCTCCCTTTCCTGGGAGATTCATCGGAAATGATTTACTTTTGCCCAATTTGTACTTTGAACACATTGCATTCACATGAATGCTCGCAGTGTGGGCCCTATATAAGAGCTAGATCAAAGCTATAAATTTAGAGCCAAGCCAATCCTCATGAGAATTTCAAACAAATAACCCCACTCCACCCTATCAAATGCCTTTTCCGCATCTAAAGAAATAATTACAACCGGCTCGGTCTGGACAGGAGGACAAAACAACATCAAGCAGTCTGCCAACATTTCCCGACAACTTAACAAACCCTGTCTGCTCCTCCGATGCAACCCCTAGGAGGCAGGGACCCAGGCGCATAGCCAATGCCTTTGCCAACAACTTTACATCTGCACTCAGTAATGAAATAGGACAATACAACAACACTCTGTCGGATCCTTAGCTTTCTTTAAGATCAAGTAGATCGGTGCCTGCGCTGATGTGGCCGGCAACGTCCCGAGACATTGAATCCTGAAACATTTCTAACAGCAACGGGACCAGCTGTCCTGGAAACTTCTTATAAAACTTGATCAGGAATTCGGCCTGTCCTGGCGCCTTACCTGACTGCATCAGACCCATGCATTTTATTACCTCCGCTAAGGTCAGCGGGGCTCCAGTTCCTCTCTTCTCTCCTGCTCCACCACTGGGATAGACAAACCATTCAAGAACTCCAACATTAAAAACCCGTCTTCCGGGGCTCTGACTTGTAACGGTCACAGTAAAAAGCCTCATTAACCTTGGCAGGGGCAGAAACCAACCGAGTCCTTCACCTGCCCTACTTCCTGAGAAACCACCTGTCGCCTCAGCTGATGCGCTAACAGGCAGCTGGCCTTCTCCTCATGCTCATTAAAAGCCCCCCTCGAATGTAGTAGCTGGCACACAGCCAGCAGCCCAACTGTAACTTCTTTCGACTTGCCAATAGTTCCGGCGTCTGACTAACTGAGTACTGGTGATCCACTTCCAGGATGGCATCCACCAACCTCTGCCTCTCCGCACTTCCACTCCTCTCCTTCTGTGCCTTGTGAGAAATCGTCTCTCCTCAAATAACTGCCTTCAAAGCTTCCCACAACGTGGAAGGTGAAATCTCCTCACTTCATTACAGATGCACCATAAAAGCATCCTATTTGGCTGCATCACAGCCTGGTATGGCAACTGCTCGGCCCAAGACCGTAAGAAATTGAGAGAGTCGTGAATGTTGCACGTCCATCACACGAAACCACGTCCCATCCATTGACTCTGTCTACACCTCCCGTTGCCTTGGTAAAGCGTGCCGCATAATCAAAAACACCTCCCACCTGGGTTATTCTCTCTTCCAACTTCTTCCATTGGGCAGAAGATACAAATGTCTGAGAACACACACAAACAGATATAAAAACAGCTTCTTCCCCATTGTTACCAGACTCCTGAGTGACCCTCTTATGGACTGAACTGATCTCTTCACACATCTTCTCTACTAAGTAGCGCTACACTCCGCATGCTTCATCCAATATCTATGTCTATGTATTTACCGTATGTTCTATGTTTTTCATGTATGAATTTGTCGGGACTGTACGCAGAACAAAACTTTTCACTGTACCTCGGTACACGTGACTAATCTAAATCAAATTCTGTTAAACCCCAGATACTCCTCAATCGTGGAGGAAACCCTCTCTCACAATCCGTTATTCACCAGCAGGGACATCTCCAATCTTCACCGGGCGGGGGGGTTGCTGAGCAGGGCCTGCCTACTACTAAATCAACAAAATGCGGAGCATGACCAGCGATCACTGTTGCCAAATACTCGACCCTCACCATCCCCGGCAGCAGGGGCCTACCTACCACAAGGGACTCAACCCTAGAATATACCTGATATACCTGAGAGAAGAAGGAAAAGCCCTTCTCATCTGGATGTAAAGATCTCCACGGGTCTGCTCCCCCCCCATCTGCAGCATGAAGGCCAGAAGTACCTTTGCCACCCCTGAAAGCCTTTACAGCCTTAGGCCTAGACTTAACCAATCAAGGATCCTATACACGGATTGCGAGCCCCAATCAGGAATCAATGAAAGCAACTTGTTGATAAAAACTGTGTCTTCCCACAGCGTGCGATAGGGCAGTGGGGTTCGCACTGCTGCCTCACAGCGTTGAGGATCCGGGTTCGATCCCAGCCTCGGGTCACTCTCTGCGTGGAGTTTGCACATTCTCCCCGTGCCTGCGTGGGTTCTACCCCCACGACCCCAAAAGATGTGCAGGGTAGGTGGATTGGCCATACTAAATATGCCCCTTGGAAAAAATATAATTGGGTAATGCAAGTTTATTTTTAAAAACGCTGTCATCCCAGTTTGGGGCATATACATTGATCAGCACCACCGTGGCACCCACCAACAACCTGCTCACCATAACATATCTCCCATTCAGATCGTCAAAAACTTAGCCGCCGACAAAGCTACCTTCTTACTAATCAAAATCGGTGCCTCCCAAGCCCCACTGTAAAAACCTGAATGAAACTCCTGCCCCACCCAACCTTCTGCAACCTTAACTGATCTTTAACCCACATGGTATCCTACAACAGCACCACATCGGCCTTCAAACCCCTGAGGTGCACAAATACCTTGGATGTCTTTACCGGGCCCTCGTGTTCTATGTGACCAACTGGATGGGGAGAGGGGTCAT
Organism: Scyliorhinus torazame; assembly: GCF_047496885.1. Lineage (NCBI taxonomy): Eukaryota > Metazoa > Chordata > Chondrichthyes > Carcharhiniformes > Scyliorhinidae > Scyliorhinus > Scyliorhinus torazame. The sequence continues at coordinate 157,427,420 of NC_092716.1, forward strand.
CTACCCCCTCCCGTACCAGGGTCAGCCATTCTCATCCTGTGAAGCAATCTAGCAATCTCTGAAGGAGAGCTGACACCAGGCCTACCCAAGATGGTCACCAAAGCCCCAAAACAACCGAACAAAGAACAACCAACAGCAGAAAACAAACCCATCCAACCCTCCACTAACACCACTCCCAAAGCAGCCTAGCCAGCATCGATCAGGCAACCAAAGCCTCTCCCCTTCCTGCTTTCCCCCCCACCCCCAACCCCATTCAACACAAAAACAAAACCCCATAACTCATACTTATAAGCCTACCACCGTATGAGCTGCAGCTATCCTCATCCCTTTGCTCCTGTTAACTAACCATCTTAGCTAGCCGATTGCACCCACCCCCGAGTGCTGTACATCAAAATTCCCAAATACTAACAAGCCCCCTGCCCAAAACCAGCTTTGTTATCTCCTAAGCAGAGAGAGAGGATGAAAATCACAGAAAGAAACATGAACAAGAATCAATACCCATCCCTCCAACTCCCACAATAAAATTCCCCATTAAGAAAAAAACTTCACAACCATCCAATAAACACCCCATCAAGTACCAGAAATCACCCACCCACCTCCATAGAAACCTCATCCAACCATGTCTCTCCATGAATGCTTCAGCCTCCTCTGGAGTCTCAAAATAACAGTCTCTGTTTTTGTAAGTCACATGGTGGCATGCGGTTTAAACCACGGCAAATCGAACCTTACTGCGATACGACGCAGCCTTGGGCCTTATTAAATGCAGCACACCTCTTGGCCAGCTCCGCTCCAACATCTTGATAAATTCCCACCGCCTGGTCCTCCCATCTGCAATCATGGTCATCCTTTGCCCACCCTAACACTCTTCCTTTGTCCTGAAAGTTGTGGAAGCGCACGATCGCACGCGGTGGTTCCCCTGCACGGGGCTTCTGCCTCAGCGACCTGTGGCCACGATCCAGCTTTGGGCAGCTTGCCATTTGCCCCTCCCCCACCATCTTCCAAAACAGCTTTGACATTAATTTTGTCGAGCTCGGGCCCTCCAGCAACCCAACCACTCAATTTCTGTCTACAAGACCGATTTTCCAAGTTGTCCATCTTGGTCCATAATATTTTGTTATCGGCTGCAACGTGTGCCAACTCCCTTTCCAGGGAGGTGATTTGATCACACTGCCTAGACAGCTCCCCCACCTCATTCAGCTCCACACCATGTACCTTCATCACCTTGTCCACTTTAACCAAGGCTGCTCGAATCGAGGATATCACCGCCTCAATCGCTTTTACATGGTCCACCGAGACCTCTCGACGTAGTTTCTGTAACTCCACCTCTAAGATCTGAACAGTTAGTGGAGTGGACCGTGCGTCCACAGCAGCCTCCGCCATTTTCTTTCCAGACAAGGCTCTCGAAGCTTCCAAATTCAATGCTTGTTCGTTCTTTTTCGACTGCCTAATCCGGTATCTATTGGGCATCCCCTTGATGCAGATACATAACCCATCGATAAAAACAAACTTGAGCTAAAACCTCCTCCAAAAATCCGGCGAAAAGGCTTAAACAAAGTTCTCTGGTGGGAGCCACCTCTTGTGCGACTGTTCCCCTACATATTGCCACCAGAAGTCCCGTGTTCAAATATTATTCCACACTTGACATTTGACACAAGATTTTTCAGATATTATCTGGTCTGATTTCCTCAAATGACACAATTCTCGTTTCCTGTTCAGATTTCTGAGTGACCTCGCCCTCACTGTACTGTAAATTCATTTCCAGTTGCAGGGCCACTTTTCTGTTTCACGATGGAGGCTGCTCTGGCAACCTGTAGTGGAGGTCCTTAAAGTGACTACCGCACCTGTTGAAGAAATGTAAGCGGATGCTGAGGGTGTTCCTTTAACTCTCCCCTTCTCATCAACACTTGATACTTTTGTTGAATTGACTTTCTCTCCATCTGTATTGTGAACCAGGCTGCTCTGCAAGTTGGGGGACATGGGGAACGGCTCAACCAGTGCCGTGAAGTGACACTAACAACGTACAAGTCGATTCCGATGCAGGTGGATGGGGAGCCGTGTAAGCTCGCACCCTCTGTTATTCACATTTCATTGCGGAATCAGGCAAACATGGTCCAGAAGACCAAGAGGAGGACATCCATTCCACTGCTCAATGAGTGAGTATCATTGCAAACCCATCATGACAATTTAGGAACTTCTGTTAAACCTAAAGGGGAAAGGGATTCACTGGAATAGTCACATGATGTTACATTTTTTTAAAAGAGCGAAGCTAGTTTCCAAATTTCCTCATTTCCTGACCCCCTCTTATTTTTGTGTGCGACGCTTTCAATGAGTCAATTAGATGAACATTGCTAGCAGAGGGAATTGAGTGTTAGAATACAGAGGAAAGGTTATTCCATGGCAAAGGGAGGGAGGCTTGTCAGAGCGACGTGTCTTTTCCTGGTACTAGAATAAAAGCCCTCCGATTGAAAATGCAGAGTGAGGCATTGTGGGAGTAGCCATTTTGTGACAAGTTCATCCTAGGTAACATCATGCTCAACAGCGGCCGTAGACTGGTTTGATTTGATTTGATTTTGATTTGATTTATTGTCACATGTACCGAAGTACATGTACCAAAGCACAGTGAAAAGTATTTTTTGCGGCCGAGGGAACATACACAGTACGTACATAAGAACTAGGAGCAGGAGTAGGCCATCTGGCCCCTCGAGCCTGCTCCACCATTCAATGAGATCATGGCTGAACTTTTGTGGACTCAGCTCCACTTTCCGGCCCGAACACCATAACCCTTAATCCCTTTATTCTTCAAAAAACTATCTATCTTTATCTTAAAAACATTTAATGAAGGAGCCTCTACTGCTTCACTGGGAAAGGAATTCCATAGATTCACAACCCTTTGGGTGAAAAAGTTCCTCCTAAACTCAGTCCTAAATCTACTTCCCCTTATTTTGAGGCTATGCCCCCTAGTTCTGCTTTCACCCACCAGTGGAAACAACCTGCCCGCATCTATCCTATCTATTCCCTTCATAATCTTATATGTTTCTATAAGATCCCCCCTCATCCTTCTAAATTCCAACGAGTACAGTCCCAGTCTACTCTCCTCGTAATCCAACCTCTTCAGCTCTGGGATTAACCTAGTGAATCTCCTCTGCACACCCTCCAGTGCCACTACGTCCTTTCTCAAGTAAGGATACCAAAACTGAACATAATACTCCAGGTGTGGCCTCACTAACACCTTATACAATTGCAGCAGAACCTCCCTAGTCTTAAACTCCATCCCTCTAGCAATGAAGGACAAAATTCCATTTGCATTCTTAATCACCTGTTGCACCTGAAAACCAACTTTTTGCGACTCATGCACTAGCACACCCAGGTCTCTCTGCTCAGCAGCATGTTTTAATATTTTATCATTTAAATAATAATCCCTTTTGCTGTTATTTCTACCAAAATGGATCACCTCACATTTGTCAGCATTGTATTCCATCTGCCAGACCCTAGCCCATTCACTTAGCCTATCCAAATCCCTCTGCAGACTTCCAGTATCCTCTGCACTTTTTGCTTTACAACTCATCTTAGTGTCATCTGCAAACTTGGACATTGCCCTTGATCCCCAACTCCAAATCATATATGTAAATTGTGAACAATTGTGGGTCCAACACTGATCCCTGAGGGACACCACTAGCTACTGATTGCCAACCAGAAAAACACCCATTAATCCCCACTCTTTGCTTTCTATTAATTAACCAATCCTCTATCCATGCTACTACTTTCCCCTAAATGCCATGCATCTTTATCTTATGCAACAACCTTTTATGTGGCACCTTGTCAAAGGCTTTCTGGAAATCCAGATATACCACATCCATTGGCTCCCCGTTATCTACCGCACTGTTAATGTCCTCAAAAAATTCCACTAAATTAGTTAGGCACGACCTGCCCTTTATGAACCCATGCTGCGTCTGCCCAATGGGACAATTTCCACCCAGATGCCTCGCTATTTCTTCCTTGATGATAGATTCCAGCATCTTCCCTACTACCTAAGTTAAGCTCACTGGCCTATAATTACCCGCTTTTTGCCTACCTCCTTTTTTATAATGTGGAGATGCCGGCCTTGGACTCGGGTGAGCACAGTAAGAAGTCTTACAACACCAGGTTAAAGTCCAACAGGTTTGTTTCAAACACTAGCTTTCGGAGCACTGCTCCTTCCTCGGGTGAATGAAGAGGTATGTTCCAGAAATATATATATAGATAAATTCAAAGATGCAAGACAATGCTTTGAATGCGAAGGCTGGCTTTGAAGGCTGGGTAGTTTGCTGTTTGTCTATATATATATATATATATATGTTTCTGGAACATACCTCATCATTCAACTGAGGAAGGAGCAGTGCTCCGAAAGCTAGTGTTTGAAACAAACCTGTTGGACTTTAACCTGGTGTTGTAAGACTTCTTACTGTGCTCCTTTTTTAAACAGTGGTGTCACGTTTGTTAATTTCCAATCCGCCGGGACCACCCCAGAGTCTAGTGAATTTTGGTAAATTATCACTAGTCCATTTGCAATTTCCCTAGCCATCTCTTTTAGCACTCTGGGATGCATGCCATCAGGGCTAGGAGACTTGTCTACCTTTAGTAGACAAAAAGAATAATCAACAGAGAACATTGACAAATGGTACATCGACAAACAGTGATTGGCTACAGTGTGGAACAAGGGGCCAAACAAAGCAAATACATGAGCAAGAGCAGCATAGAGCGTCGTGAATAGTGTTCTTACAGGGATCAGATTAGTCCGACGGCTGCCGTTGAGGAGTCTTGTAGCTATGGGGAAGAAACTGTTTCTGTGTCTAGATGTGCGGGTCTTCAGAGTACCTTCTGCATGATGGAAGGGTCTGGAAGAAGGCAATGCCTGGGTGGGAGGGGTCTCTGATAATGCTGTCTGCCTTCCTAAGGCAGTGGGAAATGGTGACCCCATTTCTCTCACTTGCCACAAGATGTAGCGTAAAATGGCTTCTCGGTTGGAAGGAAATGGAAGGAGAGAGTACTGCATTAAGTTGTATTTTGTGCATTCCCAATTTAATTGCTCCATCATTGCTGGGCATGCTGCCAGCTGCCTGGGGCCAAAACTCGGGAATTCACTCCTAAACCTCTCCTGCCGTACACATTGTTTTCTTCCTTTATGACACTAGATAAAACTGACCTCTTTCACTAAACATTTGGTCACCTGACCCAATGTCACCTCAAGTGGCCCGGTTTTATACCTTGTTTTATAATGCTCTTGTGAAGTGCCCCAGAACATCTGATTGCATTAAAGACATTATATCAATATGAGTTACTGTTGTGAAGTTGGTTCGCAGCATAATGGTATTAAAGAGTGTGAGAGTTCAGAATTAACATTCAAATTTCAGACCCCAGGCTCAGTTGAGCATTGCAATTTTAATCAGCAGATTTATTGTTCCTTAATGACGTTACTGTACAAGCCTTCCAGCTCAGTTACTCCTCCCAACCAGTTAGTTCCCTAATGATCTTGTCATTACAGCTGAAATCTGACTATTTTTAAGAAAAGCAAACTGAAAGAGAAAGGATGATCAGATTCTATATGTGAGTAATTACTCCTGGTAAAATTCTTTCTTTAAGTCGACAGCCACTTGTACAAGGCATCAAGGGAGTAGCGGGCGATTATAACTCAAATTCTGCAGGTTAGCCCCAGTGAGAAGGTCTCTGTATACTTGTTCCTGATATTGATTCAGTGCACAATGAAATATGTGTAAGATGGACTTCCGGGTGCGGCTATGCAGAGCTAGGTCGCATATTCGGCAGCTCCTGCTTGGAACGGACTTTTGGGCTCTTTTACAGGGCCCCCACGGCATTTGTTTGACATTTCCCGGTGTGGGAAGAAGGCGGCAATATTCCCCCGACAGTGTCCCCCAGGAAGGGTATGTCTCTTGGTTGCCAGACACACGCAGAAACAGTGAAAGATTTGGCTGCAACTACAGGATAAACAGGGCCTCTTCCAGCATGCAGGCGGGGGAAGGGCAAGCTTAAAGCTGCAAGCTGACCTGAGGGCCTGTATCAAAGGTGAATTCTAGCAGCAGAGGGAACAACTGTGAAAAGACCTCATCAAGGCCACTGAAGGGACTTCCGGTTGCGGTGATGCCTAGCTAGCCGCACGCTTCGGCGGCTCAAGCTCCGACGGACCTTCGGGCTCTTTTAAGAGCATCAACGGGGAATTTTTCGACGACGCAACCCGGTGTGGGGCGTGTGAGAAGGGAGTCCCCCCCAAACGAAGGAGGAAAAAACCGGCGGCGGCGGCTGCAGCGCGAGGAATCGTCGACCAAAGGGTCAGAAAGAGAGAAGTACAAGATGGCGGCGGAGAAAGCGCAGGCGACATGGGGGCCTGAGCATGAAATTGTGAGACGGTGCGTGGAGCTGCTGAAGAGGGAGGTGCTGACCCCGTTACTACAGGCAATTGAGGGGCTCAAGGAGACATTAAAGACCCAGGAGACAGAGCTCCGTGTGGTGGAGCAGAAGGTGACAGATATTGAGGACGAGATCCTGGGCCTGGCGGTTAAGACACAGACGCACGAGGCACTTCATAAAAAGTGTACTGAAAGGATCGAAGCCCTAGAAAATGGAGCGCGAAGGAAGAACCTTCGGATACTGGGTCTCCCTGAGGGTGTGGAAGGAGTGGACTGTGGAGCGTACGCAAGTACGATGCTGAGCTCACTGATGGGTGCTGAGGCCCCTACGGGCCCCTTGGAGGTGGAGTGGGCAAATCGGATTCCGGCGAGAAGACCAAAAGCGGGAGAACCACCCAGGGCGATAATCGTGCGATTTTACCGCCTTAAGGATAGAGAAGAGGTCCTGAGATGGGCTAAAAAGGTGCGGAGTAGCAGATGGGAGAATGCAGTGGTACGGGTATACCAGGATTGGAGTGCGGAGGTGGCGAGAAGGAGGGCGAGCTTCAACCGAGCCAAAGAGGTGTTGCATAAAAGGAAGGTGAAGTTCGGGATGCTGCAGCCGGCAAGACTATGGGTCACGTATCAGGAGAGACACCATTATTTCGAGACGGCGGAGGAAGCATGGACCTTCATCAAAGAAGAGAAATTGGATCGGAACTGAGGGACTGATGCTGCAGGAAATGTTATTGTTAATGTTTCGGTGGAAGTTAATTGAGAAGTAAACAGGGAAGGGGGAGACATTGGGGAAATGTGGGCGCCGGTGAGGGGGGAAAGACGGGACATAGTTGGAGAATGGGGAAGGGGAGGGGGAGGGGAAAGGGAGCTGCGCCATAAGAGGCGGGTCAGGTAAAGGGATGTTCCCGCACCAGAAAGAATAAGGCGGGAAGACAGGCGCAAGGCGGATGGGAGTTCCCCACATGGGGGGGGTCGAGGAGTGAGCAGGAGTAGCCGGGGTCAGTTGAAGTCAGCTGACTTACGGAAGTAATATGGGGGGAGCAATCAAGCTAGAAAGAGATCTAGCGGGGAGGGGAGGAGGGAGGGAGAAGGGGGGGGGGGGACAACTGGGTTGCTGCTGCGGAAATCCAAAAGGAAATGGCTAAAGAGTGGGTGGGCGGGGATGGTGTGCGACGCTGGGGGAGCGAGCGGGAGCGTGGAGGCGGGATATGGGACTGGCCTAGAGAAGGTAATGGCTAGTCGACACGGGAGGGGGGCAGGTAGCCCCCTAGTGAGGCTGATCACGTGGAACGTGAGAGGCCTGAACGGACCGATAAAAAGGGCCCGAGTGCTCGCGCATTTGAAAGGACTAAGGGCAGACGTGGTTATGCTCCAAGAGACGCACCTAAAGGTGGCGGACCAAGTTAGGCTAAGGAAAGGATGGGTGGGACAGGTGTTCCACTCAGGACTGGACGCAAAGAATAGAGGGGTGGCCATTTTGGTGGGGAAACAGGTCGCATTTGAAGCAAAGAACATCGTAGCAGATAGCGGAGGTAGATATGTAATGGTGAGTGGCAGGCTGGAGGGAATGGAGGTCGTGTTGGTTAACGTGTATGCCCCAAACTGGGACGATGCGGGATTTATGAGACGGATGCTGGGGCGTATACCGGACCTGGAGGTAGGAAACTTGATTTTAGGAGGGGACTTTAATACGGTGCTGGACCCGGGGCTAGATAGATCCAGCTCAAGGACCGGAAGAAGGCCGGCAGCGGCCAAGGTACTTAAGGGGTTTATGGACCAAATGGGGGGAGTGGATCCATGGCGATTTCTTAGACCTAGGGCTAGGGAGTATTCCTTCTTCTCCCATGTCCATAAAGTGTACTCCCGGATAGATTTTTTTGTTTTGGGAAGGTCGTTGATCTCTAGGGTGGAAGAAGCTGAGTACTCAGCCATAGCGGTTTCGGATCATGCCCCACATTGGGTGGACCTGGAATTAGGAGAGGAAAGGGAGCAGAGAACACTCTGGCGATTAGATGTGGGACTGATGGCGGATGAGGGAGTGTGTGCAAGAGTGCGGGGGTGTATTGAGAGATACCTGGAGGTCAATGACGACGGCGAGGTCCCTGTGGGAGTGGTATGGGAAGCACTAAAAGCGGTGGTCAGAGGAGAGCTGATCTCCATTGGGGCCCACAAAAGGAAAACAGAGGCCAAGGAAAGGGAAAGATTACTGGGGGAGATTTTAAGGGTGGATAGGGAATTTACAGAGACCCCGGAGGAGGAATTGTACAGGGAGAGGAGACGACTCCAGACGGAATTTGACCTTCTGACCACCAGAAAGGCGGAGGTACTGTGGAGGAAGGCACAGGGGAGGAGGTATGAATATGGGGAAAAGGCGAGTCGCCTGTTGGCTCATCAATTGCGAAAGAGGGCAGCAGCGAGGGAAATAGGAGGAATTAGAGACGAAAGGGGAGACACCGTGCGAAGGGCAGGAAAGATAAATGAGGTGTTCAAGACCTTCTATGAGGAACTGTATAGGTCTCAACCCCCAGAGGGAGAGGAGGGGATGCGGCAGTTCCTGGACCAATTGAGGTTCCCGAAAGTGGAGGAGCGGGGGGTGGTAGGCCTGGGGGCACCGATTGGGGTGGACGAGGTTATTAAGGGACTGGGAAGCATGCAAGCAGGGAAGGCCCCAGGACCAGACGGGTTCCCGGTGGAGTATTACAGAAAATATGTGGACTTGTTGGCCCCGTTGATGGTGAGGACGTTCAATGAGGCCAGGAAAGGGGGGACTCTACCCCCGACGATGTCGGAGGCGACGATATCGTTAATTTTGAAGAGGGATAAAGATCCGTTGCAGTGCGGGTCCTATAGACCCATTTCATTGTTGAACGTGGACGCCAAATTGTTGGCAAAGGTACTGGCATCGAGGATAGAGGACTGTGTCCCGGGGGTGGTGCACGAAGACCAGACAGGGTTCGTAAAAGGGAGACAACTGAATGTTAACGTGCGACGACTATTAGGGGTGATAATGATGCCCCCAGTGGAGGGGGAGGCAGAGATAGTGGCGGCAATGGACGCAGAGAAGGCATTTGATAGGGTGGAGTGGGAGTATTTATGGGAAGTGTTAAGGAGGTTTGGGTTTGGGAACGGGTTTATTAGCTGGGTTAGACTTCTTTATGGGGCTCCACCGGCAAGCGTAGTTACAGGTCGACATAGATCGGAGTATTTCCGACTATATAGGGGAACAAGACAGGGATGCCCGCTGTCTCCATTGTTGTTCGCGTTGGCAATTGAACCTCTGGCCATGGCGTTGAGAGACTCCAGGAAATGGAGAGGGGTGATTAGAGGGGGAGAAGAACACCGAGTCTCGTTATATGCGGATGACCTATTGTTATACGTGTCGGACCCAGCGGGGGGAATGATAGAGGTTATGCGAATTTTGAGGGGGTTCGGGGATTTCTCGGGGTATAGGCTAAACATGGGGAAGAGTGAATTATTTGTGATACATCCAGGGGACCAGAGTAGAGAGATAGAAGGCTTGCCTCTAAGGAAAGTGGAAAGAAACTTCCGATACCTGGGGATTCAGATCGCTAGGAGCTGGGGAACCTTGCACAGACTTAATCTGACACGGTTGGTAGAACAAATGGAGGAGGACTTCAAGAGGTGGGACATGCAGCCTCTATCGCTGGCGGGCAGGGTGCAAGCAATTAAGATGATGGTCCTCCCGAGGTTCTTATTTGTATTTCAATGTCTCCCTATACTAATCACTAAGACCTTTTTTAATAAAATAGACAGGAGCATCACGAGCTTCGTGTGGGCAGGGAAAGTTCCGAGAGTAAGGAGGGGGTTCCTTCAGCGTAGTAGGGACAGAGGAGGATTGGCACTACCGAACTTGGGCGATTACTATTGGGCCGCCAATGTGGCAATGATACGTAAATGGATGATGGAGGGTGAGGGAGCGGCGTGGGAAAGACTGGAGAGAAAGTCCTGTAAAGGGACGAGTTTAGAGGCGCTGGTGACGGCGCCGCTACCGATCTCACCTAAAAAGTTTACCACGAACCCGGTGGTGGCGGCAACATTGAATATCTGGGGACAGTGGAGGCGACAGAGAGGGGTGCGGGGAGCCCTGGTGGGGTCCCCAATCAGGAACAACCATAGGTTCGCCCCAGGAAGAATGGATGGAGGATTTCAGAGCTGGTTCCAGTTGGGAATTAGGAGGGTGGGAGATTTATTTATAGATGGGACTTTTGCGAGCTTGGGAGCATTGGAGGAAAAGTATAAGTTGCCCCGGGGAAATTTCTTGAGATATATGCAGGTGAGGGCATTTACTAGACAACAGGTGAGGGAATTTCCATTGCTCCCGACACAGGGGATACAGGACAGGGTGCTTTCAGGGGTGTGGGTCGGAGAGGGCAAGGTGTCAGAGATTTACCGAGAGATGAGGGAAGAGGGGGAGGAGTCGGTGGGCGAACTAAAAGGAAAGTGGGAAGAAGAACTAGGGGAGGAGATAGAGGAGGGTATGTGGGCTGATGCCCTAAGCAGGGTAAATTCCTCTTCCTCATGCGCCAGGCTTAGCCTGATTCAATTTAAGGTGCTACATAGAGCACACATAACGGGAGCAAGATTGAGCAGGTTCTTTGGAGTGGAGGACAAATGTGGGAGGTGTGGCGGGAGCCCGGCAAACCACGCACATATGTTTTGGGCATGCCCGGCACTGGAAGGGTATTGGAAGGGAGTGACGGGAGTGATTTCGCGGGTGGTGAGGGCCCGGGTCAAACCAGGCTGGGGGTTAGCTCTATTTGGAGTTGCGGAAGAGTCGGGAGTGCAGGAGGCGAAAGAGGCCGACGTTGTGGCCTTTGCGTCCCTAGTAGCCCGGCGCAGGATCCTACTCATGTGGAAGGAGGCGAAACCCCCCGGACTGGAGGCCTGGGTAAATGATATGGCGGGGTTCATTAAACTGGAGCAGATAAAGTTTGCCCTGAGAGGATCGGCTCAAGGGTTCACCAGGCGGTGGCAGCCATTTCTCGACTACCTAGGGGAACGTTAGAGGGAAGACAGATGACCAGCAGCAGCAACCCAGGGGGAGGGGGGGGGGGGGGAGGGGGGGTTTAGTTTAGGTCAAAGATAAAGGGGTTTTGTTACTTGTGTATTGTTTAAAATTTCTGTATTGTTATTGTTGCGTTTGCTTTGTAAGAGGGGAAAAATTGTTGTTTGGGAAAAAATTTTCAATAAAACATTTATAAAAAAAAAAAAAAGAAATATGTGTAAGATTTGCCAGTAGAATCTCCAATAACCTTCCTGACTGAGTTTACACTATTTATCCCAAGAAACACACTATTATTATCAGGACCACTGATTTACAGCACAGTAATAAATCAAACTGGTGGCTGCTGTTCACTTTGCCCGACTGTGTGTAACATACAACAATTCATTTTGCATTTCTCAGGCTTTGTAATTCCACTGACTGCATTGGGAGACATAAATCCAACTATTGATTGACCATCACTAACTTTGTACCGTCACACAGTCAAAATGAGTCCCGATGTTTTTATTGCACAGTATTGGAGACATGTTAATACTATTTTCAGGATCATGCAATAGTTCATGCAATAGTGCACCAGCCCAAGAATGCAGAGGGAGGCAGTAGACACAATGGTGATGTTTGTGCTTCATTCTGGGCAAAGGAGATGTCAACCCTCAGCTACTCCACCTGTAAGTCCTCATGTGCGGTAAAGGAGGAAGGATGAAACAGGAGAGGTGGAGCTGGGGAAGGGGCAGGATGAAAGACCGTAATGGGTGAGGGGGGCCCGGATTCTTTGTCTTCTCCCTATGTGTGTGTGTGGAGGGGTGTGTGTGTGTGGAGGGGTGTGTGTGTGTGGAGGGGTGTGTGTGTGTGGAGGGGTGTGTGTGTGTGGAGGGGTGTGTGTGTGTGGAGGGGTGCGTGTGTGTGGAGGGGTGCGTGTGTGTGGAGGGGTGCGTGTGTGTGGAGGGGTGTGTGTGTGTGGAGGGGTGTGTGTGTGTGTGGAGGGGTGTGTGTGTGTGGAGGGGTGTGTGTGTGTGGAGGGGTGTGTGTGTGTGGAGGGGTGCGTGTGTGTGGAGGGGTGTGTGTGTGTGTGGAGGGGTGTGTGTGTGTGTGTGGAGGGGTGTGTGTGTGTGTGTGGAGGGGTGTGTGTGTGTGTGTGGAGGGGTGTGTGTGTGTGGAGGGGTGTGTGTGTGTGTGGAGGGGTGTGTGTGTGTGGAGGGGTGTGTGTGTGTGTGGAGGGGTGTGTGTGTGTGTGGAGGGGTGTGTGTGTGTGTGGAGGGGTGTGTGTGTGTGTGGAGGGGTGTGTGTGTGTGTGGAGGGGTGTGTGTGTGTGTGGAGGGGTGTGTGTGTGTGTGGAGGGGTGTGTGTGTGTGTGGAGGGGGGTGTGTGTGTGTGGAGGGGGGTGTGTGTGTGTGGAGGGGTGTGTGTGTGTGTGGAGGGTGTGTGTGTGTGTGGAGGGTGTGTGGAGGGTGTGTGTGGAGGGTGTGTGTGTGTGTGGAGGGTGTGTGTGTGTGTGGAGGGTGTGTGTGTGTGTGGAGGGTGTGTGTGTGTGTGGAGGGTGTGATTGTGTGTGTGTGGAGGGTGTGATTGTGTGTGTGTGGAGGGTGTGTGTGGGGGGAGGGTGTGTGTGGGGGGGAGGGGGTGTGGGTGTGGAGGGTGTGTGTCCTCATTGGCTGTGGGGCACAAATGTACAAAACCTAGCGGTACTCAGCAAGTATTGGCCAGGGCACTGGGAAGAACCACCCTGACTCTTTGACAAAATAACACCTCGGTTTTTGCGTCCACCCTCTCTCCCTCATACTACATTGGAGTATCAGACTTGAGCTTTGTACACAAATCACTGGAGTGGGATTTGAACACCACAACCTTCTGGCATGGAGTCGAGAAGTAGGCAAAGAAACCCAAGCAAGGGGGAACGTTCTAGCAGGTTCTCTGAATAATGGTTGTCGAGTGGGACTATATGTCTAATTCCTGAAGGGATTAAGGTGGAACAGGCCTGATTGGCAAACGGACTAAAATGGTGAGAGAGCGTCGTAATACTTCCATGATCATCCAAGCCGATGATGTTATTCAGCTAACAGGAGGGTGGAGCGCTCGTCCATTGTTTTCGGTGTCACTTGTATGGTTCAAATTGTACTCTCCGCCTGAAAGCTTTCCTCTGGGCAGCACAGTGGTTAGCACAGTTGCTTCACAGCTCCAGGCTCTCAAGTTCGATTCCCAGCTCAGGTCATGGTCTGTGCAGTCTGCACTTTCTCCGCTTGTCTGCGTGGGTTTCCTCCGGGTGCTCCGGTTTCTTCCCACAGTCCAAAGATGTGCAGGTAAGGTGGATTGACCATGATAAATTGGCCTTGGTGTCCAAAAAATGTTAGGTGGGGTTATGAGGATAGAATGGAGGCATGGGCTTAAGTGGGGTGCTCTTTATAAGGGCCGGTGCGGACCTGATCGGCCAAATGGCCTCTTTCTGCACTATAAATTCTATGATCTTGTTTTGTAAAAATGATTTATTATCTGTTTCAGTCAGCAGACGGTACCTGAAAGCTTGAAGATACGTGTGAATCGGATCAGCATGCATGACTATGAAGCCTTGCATTATGACAAGGAGAAGCTGAAAGAAGCCTGTAAGTAGCCAGTGGGTCAGTGACTGCTGACCACCTCCGAGACTCTAATGACCAAAAAGAACTCACATTTATATAGCACCTTCCACGCCACAAAAGGCTTGGCAGCCAATAACAGTGCTGTTGAAGTGTAGTCCTTGATGTAATGTACGGGGATAGGGCAGTCAATTTCAGCACAGCAAGATTCCCCAAAACAGGCAGGAGGTCATAATATACACCAGTATATCATGGTCCAGACACACACACTGATGGACATGCAGTGGGACCAATCAGAATACACAACACCGCAGCCAATCACCAGTAAGAGCACACGCACTATAAAGACAGGGGACAGGAGAGTTCCCACTCATTCTAGTAGCAGCCAGCTCGAAGCACAGAGCTCACAGCCTGCAACACAGACATTCACCATGTGCTGAGTGCATCACCTGGTTAGGACTAGGCAAGGGTCAACAGTTAAAGCTAGTATTGCATTTACCCACAGTTCAAGTATGTTAATATAGTTAACCTAAAAATAAAATAGTGTTGCACCACTTCCAGTGTTGGTGACCAGTTTGTGATCCAGAACACCCAACAATGACCAGATAATTTATTTTTGTTGTCAGTGTAGTGGACTCGCCAACACTAAGGGCATTCAAATGGTCATTGGATATACATATGGACGATAAGGGAATAGCGTAGATGGGCTTTAGAGTGGTTTCAATGGTTGGCGCAACATCGAGGGCCGCAGGGCCTGTACTGCGCTGTAATGTTCTATGTTCTATGATGGGGACACTGGAAAGAACTCTTTCAGATAAAGTTTGCTATGTGAACACTAGATGGCAGTGTTAGGCAGTTCTGAATACTTGCTTGCAAAAAAAACCACTCATTGTACAAAGAAGCTTTAATACTGATTCCAACCTGCCTTGTACTAATGCTGGCAAACAATGTCAGAATTGTCTATAGAGGAAGATTGAATAATATGCTTCCCACTTTTCACTATATAACATTTAATCTTCTAAATGTGTTATTCCCTCCAGTTCAGAAAGCAATGGACATCACAATTAATGGACTCAAATGAGTTCTCTCTCATACTCTCCCAGCAATGTTACAGCCTTTGTTTGGAATCATAGCCAGCATATTACAGGCAATGTCCTGTGGTTGCACTGGCACATTGCTTTGGCAGGGCCACTTGGCTCCTGACTTCGTTACAGCCTTGGTCCAAGCATGGGCACAGAGCTCTGAACTCAAGAGATGATATTAGAGTCTCCCCCTTGCCATCAAGGCAACATTTGACCAAGTGTGGTATCATGGAATCATGATAAAATTGGCTGTGGTTGTTGGAGGTCAATCATCTCAGTCCCGGAACATCACTGCAGGAGTTCCTTAGGATAGTGTCTTAGGCCCAACCATCTTCGGTTGCTTCATCAATGACCTTTCCATCATTAGTTCAGGATTAGGGTTGTAGACATATGGGGCGTAATTCTCTGATAATAGGGCTATGTCCCTACACCGGCGAGAAAACGGGCGCGAATCACTCTGGACTCCGGCTGCAGATACGGGGCCATGCATTTCCGGCCGCGGGTCCAAGCATGCGCGCGCCGGCTGCCTGCGGTGGCAGCCCCGCGCAGCATGGTGGACCCACACAGCGGGCTGGCCCCGACAATATAGCACCCCCCTCAGATCGCGCGCGCCTGCTGATCGGTGGCCCCCGAGCGCGAGCCTGGCCGTCCTGGAGGCCCCCCCTCCCCCGGTGACCGATCACAGGTCTGACGCCCCATTCTCCGCCCCCGCGCCTGAGTGGAGGCTCGGAGAATCCCGACCACGGTTTCACAGTGCTCAACACCATTAGCAACTCCTCACTGATGCCCATGCCCATACGCAATGAGATCTAGACAACATTTGGACTTGGGTTGATAAGTAGTGTTGACTTCTTTATTTCTATGTGAACCACAAGCTGTTTCTTATATTGACCGAATGACCACACAACTAGTGTATTGGTTTAAAGACAGTTTATTAATAACACAAGATTTATTTCTATATGCAATGATACACACGGCTACGCACTAAACTAAACCTAATAACTAAGGTTTACTTAACCTCGGGGTGACCGGCTCTGTGCGGGAGATGAGGCCTTTATCTGTGTCCACGTGAGTTGGTTGGAAGTCTACAGGTTCGTCTCGGCTGGGCCCGTCCTTCAGGTAGCGATCGCGGGTCCTTGAACTTGGCTCGTTGATATGCTGCAATTGGTCGCACACAGGCCGGTCCAAAAGAGGCCGATCCCTATTGGGCAGGGCTTCTTATCCTTCTTCTCTTTCGCGCCCTTATGGACAGTCATATCTCTAGCTCCAATGGATCGATAGGGTTTCGATCACCCTCATTGATCCTGGCCAGTTAGGGGGCAGATACCTCGGTGGCTGGGCGGGTCCCAGCTATCATTGTCCCAGTCACGTAGGCCTTTCCAAATAAGGGGAAGTGGCGCCGGTTAGTCAGCTACTGTTGTAGCTCCTTGATTCAAACTCTATTGCCCTGGGGGAAATGATGATTGACATTTGATGGTTGCAAGTTCTGGTCAGGTCTGGTTTCTTTGCACAATACACAGAGGCTGTGTACTTGTTCGTGTCCAAGTTGACCACAATTCCCGTGGTTCTTTGCAGGTGGCCATTTTAGATGGCTACAGTGGCAAGTAACATTCTCACCAACAAATGCCAGGCAATGATCATCTCCAACAAGAGAGAATCTGACCATGTCCACTTGACATTCAGTGGCATTACCATCTCTGAATTCCCCCACCATCAACATCCTGGGGGTGAGCATGGACTAGAAGCTGAACTGGACTAACCATATGATGACTCCAGGTCAGAGGCTGGGAATTCTGCAGCGAGTAACTCACCACCTGAATCCTCAAATTTTATCCATCATCTCCATGGTACAAATCAGAAGTTTGATGGAATATTCTTCACTTAATTAATTTTAAAAAAAATCTTTATTGCCACAAGTAGGCTTACATTAACACTGCAATGAAGTTACTGTGAAAAGCCCCTCACCACCACATTCCGTCGCCAGTTCGGGTACACCGAGGGAGAATTCCGAATATCCAAATTACCTAACAGCACATCTTTCGGGATTTGTGGGAGGAAACCCACGCAGACACAGGGCGACTGTGCAGACTCCGCACAGTGACCCAAGCCGGGAATCGAACCTTGTATCCTGGAGCTGTGAAGCGACAGAGCTACCCACTGTGCTACCGTGCTGCCCTATTGCCTGGATGAGTGTAGCTCCAACATTCGAGAAGCTCAATACCATTCAGGGAAAAGCAGCCCCCTCGATTAGCACCCATCCATCACCTTCAACATTCACTCCCTCCACCACCATCGCCCAGTGGCAGCAGTGTGTACCATCTACAAGATGCACTGCAGGAACTCACCAAGGCTCCTTCGACTGCACCTTCCAAACCCACGGCTACTACAACCAGAAGAACAAGGAGCAGCAAACAAATAGGACACCACCACCTGCAAGTCACACGCCATCTTGACTTGGAACTATAACGCTGTTCCTTCAGTGTCGCTGAGTCACAATCCTGGAGCCCCCTCCCGAACAGTTCAAGAATGCACCTCACCACCAGCGCCTCAAGGGCAATTAGGGATGGCCGACAAATGCTGGACTTGCCAGCAATTCTTATATCCCATGAAATAATTAAAAAATATTGTATTGCAGTTATTGTCCTGCACTTAGTGACAGACAAAATGTCTCATAAGCAATGTCCAGAGTCTATTGTAGAGAAGAGTGTTGTTGCATTAACACCATTATTTATTGGTGTGGATCCTGGTGAGGTCTATTATCTCTTTCGCTTTGCCCCGTGTGGATATAGTTATGGGAGTGCAAAATGTGCATCATTATTCAAACCTGGCTCTAAACCTATCGGCAGCAATTCGTTTATTGTCCAGGTTTATAGCATCATGGAGAGCTAATAACCATAAAGAGAAATGTATTTCAAAATTGTGGACTGTTTATTCTTTAATTAAACATACCGAAAATTTGCTCTCCTCTATATGCTGAGTTTAATTTTCCGTCAATGCTGCTTACCCAAGGAGCACATACTACAAGGTTGAAGAAAAAGTCACAAATAAATAGACCTGCTGAATAGATGAGCTGGCAATAGTAATGAGTCACTCCATCATGTGAATTGTTGGGGGGCTCTCACTCCTTGCTATCTGTGCAACCTGTAACAGCTCTTTAAACCACTAAGATCTCTGTGTTCTTCCAACTCCTCTATCCCCACCATTTGCGTCTATTGTTTAGCTATTTGACCCTCCAATCTCTGGAATTTTTTCCTCAAACCGCTTCACCTTTCTGCCTCACTCTCTCCTTCTTTAAGACATTTGCTTGAGATCTACCACTTTCATTGAGCTTCTGGTCACTTTCCCTAATATTTCCTTCTTTGATCCAGTGGCAATGTTTATCTGATTACAATCCTGTGAAATGCCCCAGGGATGTTTCAACATGTTAAAGATGACATTTAAATGTCATGTAACTCAATCCAAAATTCTGGTGTAGCAGTCGTGAAATATTTACATAGCAACTAGCCCGTTAATTTCTCAGTGTGGATGTTCACAATGCAGATTCCAGAACTATTTCTTAATTTTAATTTATACAATGGTTTTTTTCAAAAGTAACCATCGTATTGGACCACACAAGTATCTCGGGATGGATGGCTGGCGGCTCTGAGTCAGCTGGCCGCCCTGAGTCAGCTGGTCAACCTGAGTCAGCTGGTCAACCTGAATCAGCTGGTCAACCTGAATCAGCTGGTCAACCTGAATCAGCAGGCTGCCCTGAGTCTTTTTACTCCTGAGTCATTAGCATCTGGCTCAGTTGAAGGCTTGCCTCTGATACCTCCCATTACCGACACTAACTTGATTTTCATGTGAAGACTGACAAACAGGCCAACCTTTCGAGACAGTCAGTTCCTGCAGAAATATAAGCCTGAAACAGAATTTGGAAAGGAAGGGTGGGAGTAAAACTTGCCTGATCTAGTCTTACGTACCTTAAAATGGAACTCCGGTATTATTGATCTTGACCAAATTTGACCATTTTGAACTGCTTTGCCTTCTGAGGTGCCTCGAGGAGAGGGAGAAGACCATGCAATCTCTGGCACATTGTGTCTCAATTTGAGACCTGATGCAGTGCAAGAGTTAATAAGCCTGAAGTTGTTGCACTCTGGTCAGCTACTCTGATCTGATGGCTTCAGAGCAGACCTGGTCAGCCACTGATGGGTCAATTATTAAAAATAACATTGCAGCCCAGTCTGACTGAAGCTTTGTGGAAAGCAGACAGGAGCTGTTTGTTTAAGACCAGAATGTTTTTGTGTTGAGAAATTTGCTCTGTGACAGTTTTCAGCTTCAGGAGTCATTGGAGCAGGAGCTGTGTGTTTATGTTGTTACCCAGTGGTAATTTACTCCCCTTCAGCTTTGACTGCTGGTCCCCTTGAAAACAGACTACATACTCACAGGGTGGGGGAGGGGGAGAGCGCAGACAGACTTGGAATGAATTTGAAAAATAGATTGAAATTAAGTATTGTGTTACCTGGTGTACAGAATTGCACCCGAGTATCAGTCGCCATCGTTAACAACAGACATGTTACACAAATCACCTGAGAATAACCAGTGGTCGTGCTTTGCTCTGGATGCTGACGATCATGGAAAGGCAGATGTCATGAAATGGGTGTTGAAATCTCTGGTGAATTTTCTCCCATTAGCCCAGCTTTCTTGACACCTCAGTCCCTCCAACTAAAATGAGTGCAATGGGAATACGAAGGAAAGGGCACAGGTTCTTGCTGACATGTACATTAGTCAAACATTTCTGTAAGAAAGCTCGGTAGGTTGACTCAATAGTTTAGGCTGCTGGTTACTTTGGTTCAGAATGCAAGAATTAATAAACATTAGCAGAACTAGTAGCTCCTGCTGACAAATTATAATGGTGCTGATGTGGATTCATCACATTCATTGATTGATTCCCAAGAGTCATTAGACAAATTGAAACTTTTATTTCTTTCTCAGTACAGTGGGGAAGACAGATCACAAATTATATGATATATATTGGCTCTCCCACTCTGGTGACCTGCAGTATCATATCCCGCTTTGGTGAGGTGCAGTATATGAACCATCCTGTCCTGATGAGGTGCATTATATGGACCATCCTGTCCTGATGAGGTGCAGTATATGGACCATCCTGCCCGAGTGAGGTGCAGTATAAGGACCATCCTGTCCTGGTGACCTGCAATATATGGACCATCCTGCCCTGTGAGATGCAGTATATGAACCCTTGGTGGGGTACAGTATCTGGTCTCTTCTGCGCATCTTAGCACAAGCTGGTGGATCATCTTGGATAAAATCAGATTCTTCTACCAGTGGCCTGCAGTGCCAATGCTCTACCCTTCTGGCATTGTTGCATTGGCAACATTATTGAATACAAGTGCAGAATTAAGATTTTAAACATATGGACTCATTTTAAACAATAATAATGTAGTGCTTAAAAGTAAAACAGCAATGCAAACTTGAGGTAATTGTCATTCTGTTGTGTTTGCCATGGTTCAGTTGTTAGCATGCCGTGCCCCTGAATTTGAAGGTTGTGTCTTCAAGACCCACTGCTAAAAATTGAACACCTTCCCCAGGCTGTCACTGCAGGGCAGTCAAGAGAAAATGCTGTACTCTTGATTGTCTCCTCAATGAGACCTGAAACTGGAGCCCTGTCTGCTCTCTCAGCTGTACATAAAAGAAGATCTAGTCATTATTGCCATGCTGTATGTGGGAGCTTGCTGTGTATCAATTGGTTGCTGCATTTGTCCCATTTCACCACTGACTGCATTGCAAAAGGACTTCATTGAATGTAAACTATTTGGGGTATACTGAAGTTGGCGAAAGGTTCTATGAAAATGGAAGTTATTGTCTTACTTTTGCTGCTGCTGACTTTTTTGTTTTTGTCACTTTCCTGTTCTGCTTCACAGCGGTGCCCCTCGGTATCATCGTGGTCCCCGGCGACAGTGACCTGGAGATCTGTCGCACACGCGTCGAGAGGCTTCAAGAGGTATGTCTTAAAAGACGGTTGCTTTATTCTCAGGAAGAAAGGGCACACTGTGGCATGAAATATGCTCTTGTTGTCAATGCAATTCATTTTAATTGGAATGCAAAGAGAAGCTTCCGGACAAGCAGAAAGCTTGAGCGCTGCCTCGCCCTCTGTTGTTGCTATCGACATCAATGCTACAGAGAAAGAAATTCTGTTGAAACTACCATCTCTGTATGTGTAAATAATACAGAACAACTAGAGATAGGAAGATTGTCACCAATCATTAAAGCCTGAAAACGTCTGACCACAGAACAATAAAATGTGGGTTCCTGCCCACCCTGACAGCGCGCAGTGATGTTACATGGAAAGTTAGTAATAGAGGAGACTGTTAAGCCCCTCAAACCTATTCTTGCTGCCAGGCTGGTGTTTGCAGAGACACTCTGAGCAAAAGTCTATTGCTTCTCTGAAGGGATAGAGAGTTATTGCAGAGACATCTGTTAGTTAGGCACTCCCCATGGGCAAAAGCCAGAGCAACATTGGCAGAGGTTTGGGAAGAGTTGGCTGCACTGGGGCTGGTTTAGCACACTGGGCTAAATCGCTGGTTTAAAAGCAGACCAAGACAGGCCAGCAGCACGGTTCAATTCCCGTACCAGCCTCCCCGAACAGGCGCCGGAATGTGGCGACTAGGGGCTTTTCACAGTAACTTCATTTGAAGCCTACCTGTGACAAGCGATTTTCATTTCATTTCATTTCACAAGTTCTTAGCTGTTGATGGCCCACGGCAAAAGGACATCAGTTGGGACAAAGGAAAGAACATAACTTAAAACTCCAACTGAAGTAGAAAAGTAGCTCTGAAGAAGAGACACACGGACTCGACATTGACTCTGTTTCTCTCTCCACAGATGCTGCCAGACCCAAGGAATGTTTCCAACAATTTCTTTTTAGTTCAGATTTCTAGCACCTGCTGTATTTTGCTTTCAAGAAAAATAGATTTGTAAATTTACTCTAGAGTAACTACTCGTTTAATTCTTTCCTCCATCCATTTTAAGTTTATTGCCTCCCACCTCAAATAATCTCCCAGCCCAGAAGGTTTGCCATGTTCCCAGATATAGGGGCGGCACGGTGGCGCAGTGGTTAGTACTGCTGCTCACAGCGCCGAGGACCCAGGTTTGATCTCGGCCCCGGGTCACCATCCGTGTGGAGTTTGCACATTCTCCCTGTGTCTGCGTGGATCTCACCCCTACAAAATCCAAAGATGTGCAGGGTAGGTGGATATGCCACGCTAAATTCCCCCCTAATGCAGCATGGTGGCGCAGTGGGTAGCTCTGCAGCCTCATGGCGCCGAGGTCCCAGGTTCGATCCCGGCTCTGGGTCACTGTCTGTGTGGAGTTTGCACATTCCCCCTGTGTTTGCGCGGGTTTCGCCCCCACAACCCAAAGATGTGCAGGGTAAGTGGATTAGTCACAAAATTGGGAAAATGAATTGGGTACTCTAAATTTATTTTTAAAAAGATTAATAAATTGACCCTTAATTGGAAAAAAAATGAATTTGGTACTTGAAATAAAAAAATTATTTCCAGATATTTAGCTGAAATGTGGACCCCTTGTCGAAATATTCCACAAACATTGGGCGGGATTCTCCGCCCCACCATGCCACATTTCTGCCCCGGCCGGCCGGTGGGATTCTCCGTTACGCCGGTCGGTCAATGGGGTTTCCCCTTGCGGAGCAGCCCCACGCCGTTGGGGAACCCCCGGGCACCGGCATAACAGAGAATCCCGCCGGCGGAGAATCCCGCACATAATGTTTTGCTCACTCCTGGTGTTGCCAACTCTGATTAAATGTATTCCTGGAGATTTTGTCACAAGACTTTCTCCCACCCTCCAACCATTAGCGGGCCAACACATCCATCCTTGTGATGCACTGACCCAACACCAACTGGAAAACAAAAAGACTCATTACCTTAATGTCAGCCAAACAAAGTTTCCCCCCCCCATTTTCAGTATTTTTATACCTGGTAAAGAGAAATGTTCAAAGAAAATTTAGACGAAAACAACATTTTTTAATGTCCCAATGGTTTTTCTGAGTTGCGCGCAGCACTGTCATGGAGATGGATCGTCACCTCCTGGAAATTCCATCCCAATACTGGAGGATTGGCAACCCTATCTGGTGACAAACAGGAGATTGAATCCAAGGGCATTTCTCCTTCACTGGTGGGGGAGAGAGGGATAGGGGTGGGGGGAGTAGGGTGGGTAGGGAAAGAGAGGGAGGGGTAGGGGAGAGAAGGGGGGGTTGGGGGGGGGGGGGGGGAGGAGAGGGAGGGAGAGAGAGAGATCCTGCACAAAATGTCTGCCTCTGAGCAGCACTTTGAAATTATAAAGTGCAGAAAACTAAACTATACCGAACAGGGAATGATTTCCCTTAAGATCATAGATATTAATGCAGATGAATAGCACTACCCCATCCACTGGGCACGTCTCTTGTTTCCATTATTAACATGCATTGAAGTTAAAGATGGTGATTTAAATTGATTAATGTAGTTCCATCACCTTTATCAATAAATCTTTCATGTGGCACATTCCTGGCAATCCCAAAGTTTTGATTAATCTTCAGATTTATTTGATTTGGCGGGGAGGGGGGGGGGAAGAAAAAATGTGATCTTTGAAAATGCATTACATTTATGTCTCGTGTTATTTTTAAATTTGCTCATCTAAGAAATGATAATGACTGGATAAGAGACAGAATGCAGAGAGAAGTGGTGAATGTTTGTTTTCCAGACTGGAGAGGGGTGAGCTGTGGTGCCCCCCCAGGGATTGGTATTAGAATTGCAGCTTTTTGTGATATATAAGGACCTGGGGCGAGATTCTCCGACCCCCCCGCTGGGTCGGAGAATCGCCGGGGGCTGGCGTGAATTCGTCCCCGCCGGTTGCCGAATTCTCCGGCACTGGATATTCGGCGGGGGCGGGAATCACGCCCCCCCCCCCCCCCCCGCGATTCTCCGGCCCGCATGAAGTCCCGCTGCTAGACTGCCTGTCCCGCCGGCAAGGGGCGTAGATTAAACCACCTACCTTACCGGCGGGACAAGGCGGCACAGGCGGGGTCCTGGGGGGGGGGGGGGGGCGCGGGGCGATCTGGCCCCGGGGGGTGCCCCACGGTGGCCTGGCCCACGATCAGGGCCCACCGATCCGCGGGCGGGCCTGTGCGTGGAGGCACTCTTTTCCTTCCGCCTTCGCCATGGTCTCCACCATGGCGGAGGCGGAAGAGACTCCCTCCACAGCGCATGCGCGGGGATGCCGTGAGCGGCCGCTAACGCTCCCGCGCATGCGCCGCCCGGAGATGTCATTTCCACGCCAGCTGGCGGGGCACCAAATGCCTTTTCCGCCAGCTGGCGGGCGGAAATTAGTCTGGCACGGGCCTAGCCCCTTAAGGCTGGGGCTCGGCCCCCCAAGATGCGGAGGATTCCGCACCTTTGGGGCAGCGCGATGCCCGACTGATTTGCGCCGTTTTGGGTGTCGGTCGGCGGACATCGCGCCCATACCGGAGAATTTCGCCCCTGAACTGGGGTATGGGGAACCCAATTTGATGTTTGCAGATGTTCCAAAACATCTGTCGGATAAACATGATAACTGAATGATTTGTTTCTGCTCTAAGATTGTAGGATGGTTCACTTTGCGAAAGAATTGTGCTATGAATTGGCACTGCATCGGAGAAGGTTTTGTAACTTGACTAGCTGCATGCTGGCTGCTTGACGAAGATTGCAATTGCAGAATTAGCCAGACGATTGCTTCATATCCATACTGGATCATGTAAAGTTGCTCATCAGTTGAGAAGATAGCTTTGGTTTTGTGGGTGATTGTCAGGTTTGCTGCTGGCCAGAGGTAACTGCAGTAGGGAACTAAGGATGCTGGCAGTCTCGCCCTCTCCCTCCATAATGCTCAGCTGGAGGTGTGCCAATTGGCAACCGCTTCACCAAAATTGTTGCATTGATTTTTCTGCATACCATCTGTTGCAGTTGGTTGGAGAGTGTGTGTGGCCTACACGCAAGATGCTGCCAAAGGCGCCAAGGCAGATACGCAAGTGTTCCTGTGCCAGCTGTGGCTCCAGCTGACATCACATGGATGCCAAGAGCCAAATTACAGAATGGTGCCAGTAAAATACAGTCGCTATACTTTCAAAGTTATTATCTTAACGGCCTGAAATGAATTGATTCCCACCTCTTCATCTCTTGTCATATGCTACCAGGTAGCCTGTTAATGCTGTTGCACAGCTGGCTCCTGCGAGGTATCTACAAACGCCTCAACCTGCAAGCTTTACCTATTGCCCGTGGTAAATTTCTGTAGTATTATTTCAAAGCGATTATTGCACCGGTGGTCCCTCTTGAAATAACAATATCCTGTTGTGATGGTTGCAGCAATCGTCCCCTAGTTATAGGGGCAGGTTTAGCACAGTGGGCTGAACAGCAGGCTTGTAATGCAGACCGAGGCAGCAGTGCAGGTTCAATTCCCATACTGGCCTCACCAAACAGGCGCTGGAATGTGGCGACTAGGGGCTTTTCACAGTAACTTCACTGAAGCCTATTTGTGACAAGCGATTATTATTATTATTGATGCAATGCGAGATGTTCTGCTCTTCCACAGGATTTGCCCATGGTTCATCCCTCGCTCCAGCGATTGGTCCTGCAGGTTTGTGAGCCAGGGTTGCTGTTTGATGACAGGCGCGGACTCTCCTACACTCCTGTCTAATGCTTTTCTTGTTTCGAGCATGAAGCACACCTTCTGATTGCATGCAGTGAGTTACATAAAGTTGCATGCATGGAATGGGAATGTGTGGTCTGTGAGGGGGCTTGGTTTGCATGTGCTGGCTGCACCATCTGTTCCGTGGTACAAAAACAGCAATGACATTGCATCATAATCCTTTCAGCCCCCTTGACCAACCTGCTACAATTGTAGAATATAGTGCGTTGCTGTTAAAAATAAAAGCCAAGAGTTCAAACCAATATAAAGCAATTAATTGACAGTCCTTCTTTCTCCAATATGTTGCAGTATTTGGACAGGGAGAGCGTGAACCAGTGATGGAATACATCAATGGTGCCAGCTCATCTTAGGAGTTTTAGTCTCACCCTGGACTGCGGGCTTCAGCCAGATTCTCTCCCTTTGAGTCCTGGGAATCTGATGGAGAAGTCGGGATCTGTTGTCCAACTACTTAGACGCACATTCTTCAAATGCACAGTTCCTGTTTCAGTATTTTTAATGAAAATATTTGGCCTTGTTTGTTTTTGTGTTGTATTCACTGCTGCCCGAGCATGGCCTCTTTATTGGTGTCATTGATCATGCTGTCTTGACCTTAATGTTGTCTACTGGCCATGGTTTCAAGAATTTTTGTGGAGCCTTTGTTGCTTTTGGACCCTAGAGCCCTTTCCCTTGAAGAACAGTATGAAATAGGGGAAGAATCCACATGATAAGTAACAGTCTGATGGGCCACACCATGAACACTTTATCCATGGCCAGAACCAGCCTAAAGGATAGCTAGCCTTACATAGTGGGAGGGCCATATGGGCCCTCAAGACACACTGGGTGCAATGTCCACTGGCTGTCAAACTGGAATGTAAGAGGCAGTGTTCCATTTACTGGGATTGCCTGAAATGTGGCCCGAAGCATACACCTTCTCTGACTCAAAGACTGAAGTAGGACTGCTAGGTCCACGGCTTTCTCTGTTGTACCCCGTTGCAGTGCCTTCGCAAATAATCTTCCCTAATGGGTTCCTTTCACTTAACTTTGCAGGAGGACGATGGCACCAAGTCTCGAACCTTGTCTTCACAGAAGCTGTCCCCAAAATGGTGTTTTCTGGACTGTGAGTATCCATTTGAAATTGATAATAATCACTGAAGAAGCATTCCTTTATAATTGGATCAGCATGGTCACTGTTACATTTAACAGGCGCCTTAAAGAATTTATTGGTATTTTTTCTCGACAATGGGATTGACATGATAGTTCAGAGGCCCTTTAAAGGAGAATTCCATGAGGATACGTTGATGGAGTATGGTGCATGGGCACTTTAAAGATGAATTCCAGTAGAATAAGCTGCTGAATGCTGGGATCACTGCGATAAGAGTGCAGACAATTCTTAAAGCTGTATATTTTCTCAAAGGGTTCCAGGGTACCACAGCACGGTTAGTGATCTGGGAAAAAACCTGTGGGATAAATTAGCAGTGTGGACTGAATATAAACCCACATCACAGAGCTGCTTACCCTCCACTGCCTGCTTCTTTGTCCCATTAATAACCAGCTTCCAGTACTGCATCACAGGAGCAAATGACACTTCACAATGAGAACAGAAAAATGTTCAGTTGTCGGGTTAGCATAACATCTGTACAGAACACATTTTTAAAATTAAAGTGTAGAATTTATTACAATATAAGGCAGTATTTATTCAGTCATGCACAGAGCCTGCTAAGAGATAAGGGTACAAGGGAGTATTCCTTTGTGGTCGCTCACAGAATTGTTGAAAGGCAAATGTGGTGCAATACTTGTACAGGTCTTTCAAAGAGTGCAATGAAAGAAGAATTTTAGGTAGTGTTTATTCGGGGTCTCGCAGACCCTGTTCAGAGAGTACAATATTGTATTTTCTCAAAGCCTTGTGCACAACCTTGAGAAAGGGGAATATTATGTAGTATTCGTGGTCATTGACCAGAGCATGATGAGAGGAGTTATGCTGCATAGCCTGACAAGAAGAGGACTATGATATTGTATTTATCCAGGATTTCTTCGAAGGCTTTGTGAAAGGGAATTGCAATGCAAAGATGGTGGCCCAAAGTTTACAGTAGTAAAGTGGGCAAAAACTGTCAGCAATCTCTGGCACTCGCTCATGTGCAGTTAGACATGGTAATCCGAATTAACTGCCAGTGATTTTCTACTTTCCCGAAGGGTGTGCTGTTGAAGTCCATCTCACTGAAATCAAGTAGAAATCACTGAACTGATGAGAAAGTAGCTCTTCTATGCTGTCAGTCTTGGTGTGAAAACCCTGGCAAAAGCTACATCCTATTGAATGGGGTATAACTGAGATTTTACACCGTATTCTGAGTTCAGAACCACTGAGAATTTGCCTGGCTGTGCCTGAAAATCTAATTTGATATTTGTGGAATGTCAAATTCCTCCATTATGATAAAAAAAAAAATCACTTTTGTTTTAAAGTATGATATTTCAGCTTCAGTTTGACCCCATGTTTATACGCCAATCATTTTATTCACTCTAAAATTTTAATTGAAACTGAAAAAGTCATTGAATTTTACTTCCTGGTTTGCTGCCTGTGAGAATTGTGGTATTGAATTTTATAATCTATTTTGCTCTAATTTTTCCCTTTAAGGTTTTGGAATGAGTCATATGTTTATTCCCTGATACACTAATTTATGGAAATAATCTTTCACTATTGGTCCTTTCAAACCCTTTCAAAACATTGAAGTGTTTTGTGAGAATCTGCTGAACATCCACTGTTACAGTAAATTAAACACTCAAATCTCCCATCAGTTATCTGGGAAGGTCTCTCTCTAACCCACTCTCTCCTAATCCCGTGTCTAGGGAGGTCTCTCAAACCCTGGGCGCGGATTCTCCACTCCCACGCCGGTTGGGAGAATCGCCTGGGCCGCCAAAATTTCCGGGGACGCCGGTCCGACGCCCTCCCGCGATTCTCCCAAGCGGCGGGAATGGGCCGGTCGAGTTTCGCAGGCCGGAGAATCGCCGGAGATACCCAAAATGGCGGTTCTCCGGCACCCCCGCGATTCTGAGGCCCGGATGGGCCGAGCGGCAAGGCCAAAACGGCGGGTTCCCCCCAGCGCCATCCACACCTGGTCGCTACAGTCGTGGGCGGTGCATGAACGCTGGGGGGGCGGCCTGTGGGGGGGCGAGGGGGGATCCTGCACCGGGCTTCACCTTGAAAGTGGGGTGGCCCGCGATCGGTGCCCACCGATCGTCGGGCCGTCCTCTCTGAAGGAGGACCACCTTCCTTCCGCGGCCCCGCAAGATCCGTCCCCCATCTTCTTGCGTGGCGGATTTGGACAGGACGGCAACCACGCATGCGCGGATGACGTCCGTTATGCGGCGCCGGCCGCGTCATCTATGCTGCGCCGCTTTTACGCAGGCGACAAGGCCTGGCGCGGGTAGAAGACACAGCCCCGATACTGGCCCATTGTCAGGGCCTGAATCGGTCGGGACATTGGCTGTTCCGCGCCGTCGTGAACCTCGACGGCGTTCACGACGGCGCGGCCACTTTGGCGTGGGGGTGGAGAATCCCGCCCCCTATCTCTCCCACTTGTGTATCTGGAAGGTCTCTCTCTAACTCCCTCTCTCCCACTTCCAATCTCTCACCCCCATATCTGAGGAGTTCTCTCTAGCCTTCTCTCTCCAGCCCCCTCTCTCCCACTTCCATATTTAGGGAGGTCTCTCTAATCTTCTCTCTCACACTCCTGTATCTGAAGAAGTCTCTCTCTCTAATCCTCTCTTCCCCACTCTGACCTCCCCCCACTCACATATCTGGGGAGATCTCTCTAACCTTCTCTCTCCCGCTCCCATATCATGGAGGTCTCCCTGACCCGCCCTCTCATACTACTGTATCTGTGGAGGTCTCTGCAGCCTTCGCTCTCCCACTCCTATATCTGGGGAGGTCTCTCTAACCATCTCTCTCCCACAACGTAACTGAGGGTGCGATTCTCAAGAACAATTTATAAGTTCATTTGTGGCGGGTTTTTCCAGGGAGTTTTCCGTCTGCTCTGCCAGCGAGTTCCCCACCGCTATTCAGTGACACTTAGCCATTTCTTTCGGCCCTGGGGAGTTTCTTGCTGTTTTTTTAACACTGGGGAGCTGAACTCCGAGATCACGTTACTATTTTGAAAGGGTGCCCCGATCTCTAAATGACGCTGCACCCACGGGCAGTGTCACCCCTACATGCAAGGGCACTACCCCACACCCCCTGAGGGGCGACACCCCGCAATGGGGTCTTTTCAGGCCCCCCCAAGCCCCTTGCAGCATCCCCTCTCTTCCAGGATCCCCACCCGTCACCCCCTCAACATCTCGGAGACCCTACTTACCTGAGCTGCACCCCCCCGATCCTTCAAACCCCCTCTTCCACCTTCCTTTCATGGTCATGGCCCCCCTAGGGCCCTGACCCTTGTCATTACCACCCTGGCACTGGGTGCCCTTGCACTGGCACCCTTTCACACAGGCAGTACTCCTGCCAGCTTGGCAGTGCCAAGGTACCAGCTGGGCAATGCCAAGGTGCCCATTTTCCAGGCGGAGGGCCAGGGAGCCAACCTGCACTGAACCCGACCACCCAGGTGTCTCCAGTGGCCCGGGAGACCCCCGGCGTGCCGTTCCAACCGGTTCACGTTTGTGTGGACCAGTGCTGAACGGCTCATGGCTGCAGTCTCCCTGGGGAGGCCAGAGGCCAGTGGATCCAGTGAGGCTGGTGGATTCTGGGTAAATTGGAAAGGGCAGGAGAGTGGGATTAGCTGAGCGAGCACAAGGACTGAATGGCAGCCTCCTGTGCTGACTCTATAATGACCATGAGCCTCTGTACCCATGTCGGTAAAGCTCGGAATCAGCTCAAATCTCTGACAGTTTGGGTGA
Source organism: Scyliorhinus torazame (assembly GCF_047496885.1). NCBI lineage: Eukaryota > Metazoa > Chordata > Chondrichthyes > Carcharhiniformes > Scyliorhinidae > Scyliorhinus > Scyliorhinus torazame. The sequence goes on from NC_092716.1 coordinate 157,458,087, forward strand.
CTCCTTATGTTAAGATTGAAGTATAAAAAGGTTTGTTTTGACAAGAGAGTGAGTGTTTCCAAAGTGGCTTTGGCTGGTTTCCATTCTTTTTGAGGAAACGCACCATTGTTCTGAGTAGCTTCAGACCGGGGTGGGGGCCATGGGGGGACTACGTGGCCTGGGTTGGGGTTAGTATGTGGGAGTAGGGAATTGAAAGGAAGGGAAGCTGAAGGGGGAGGGGGGGGGGTCAAGAGTTTTCTCTCGTGTGAACAGAATGTCTCTGAAGCATCAAGCTAATTAAAATAAAAAATATGATCTCATCGATGAAGTGAGCCCTATGTTCAGACAGCTGCTGGCCGAACTCAAATAGGTTTTCCCCATCACCAGAAAGATCTGACCAACTGCTGTTAAACAGCTGGAGGACCCATGGCTGGGGGGCTGGGGTTGAAGCTTAGAATATGCATTGGACAATAGATCTGTGTTACACAGCGTTTTGTCAGGAAACTGCTGCTGTGATATGGATAGAGAGCATGCTCGATTCCCAAGAGGTTAACTGTGGGATTTGTACTCCATATTGTATTAGTCAGCCCACAGGCCTGGCAAACAAATGGGTCCTCAAGCTGCCCCATAGATCGAATCATTTCAGCCTGTACTACTTTGATTACATTCATTTTGTTATTTGCCCAAGTAATATTCCTCCCTCCAAGGTTTAGTGGCTAGCTAGATCTCAAACTTGCCCATGCGGTATTCATTAAGTGTGTAGGCTCTTTCCGTGTTTTATTTTGCGGAGCGACACGCGCATTGTAGCTAAAAGGGGCCAGCTTGTGCTCGGGCACGAGCAAAAACTTGCAGGTTGGCACTCAGTGTTGCTGGGGAAAGTAGGGATGCTGATTAGAGGTCTGCTCCCCCTTCACATGTAGGAAGATCTGTGGAAAGTAATCCCACCACAGCACTTCCCCACACCCATGTGATCATGACTGTCTGTTCTCCTGGCAAGGGAACAGCTCGCACATTGTTGAGAGAGACAGAAAAGTGGGAGATTTTTATATTCAAACGACAGAAGAGACGTTCTGACCACACAAGAGAAATTTCCCCTCCCGCCAACCTCACCCCCCCCCCCCCCCCTTCAAGTAACCCACTCCCAAGTACTATCAAAAAGTTGACAAGATGAAGAAATGTTCTGTTGATTAAACCGTTCTTTGTAACCTCTCAGATATGTGAGATTCCAATTATGCAAATAAGTGTTGGCGTACTACCTTCAATGAACTGGGGCTGCTGGAGGAGACATCTGGATGAGTGGGTGCTGCCTGTGTTCATAAAAGGCCACCTTTTTGTTTTTACACGACACATCTTATTGCAAGAGCATTTTGTAGAATGCATTTGCATTAAATTAGTTTTCTTTTGTCGATCTCTATTAATAGTCGTTTAGTAAGAATTGAAATGCAGCATGCTGAGCATCTTGTTGAATTTGAATTGGTTTTTGACAGTTAAGATTGATTGGAAAACCCCGTTGACTTGTTTGGCCTCACAATTGGAAGTAAAGCCTCCATTGACAGGAGATAGTGAGGGTTAGAATGATTGGTTGGATGATATGTTGTAGGGTTTTTTTAAATTTCTGATGGTTAGACTGATGCAGTAATGCACCAAGTCACATGTAAGATGGCACAAAATAACCAGTTTTTTAAAAATTCAGTTGGCAGTGCCAAACCACTTGTGCCGCACTCTCACATCTCCAAGCGGGGACCAGTGCAATTGCGCCGGGGCCTATCCTAAGGCTTCGATCTTATTGTTGGGTGGATTTCCTCCCTCCAAAAGAGTGTGAGACGCTTCTTAAGGAATAATTTGCCACTCAATGTAACATACAGGATTTTCAGAGGGGCCTAACAAGGTAGATGCTGAGAGGTTGTTTCCTCTTTTGGGAGAGTCTACGACCAGAGGGCAAAATCTCAAGAGTAAGGGGTATCCCATTTAAGACCGAGGGATGAGGAAGAATTTCTTCTCTCAGAGGGTAGTGAATCTATGGAATTTGTTACCGCAGAGAGCTGTCGAGACTGGGTCATAAAATGTGTTCAAGGCTGAGATAGACAGATTTTTAATCAGTAACGGAATCCAGGATTGTGGAGATAAGGGGGGATTGTGGAGCTGAGGATTATTATTTCAGATCAGCCATGATTTCATTGAATGGCAGAGCAGACTTAATGGGCCTAAAAGGCCTACTTCTGCACCCACACCTTATGATCTAAAATCTCACAATTTCCATGCGAGCCAGCCTGACCCCTGCTTTTAAATATGCCAATTGCTGTACCCTGTACTCAGCTCATGATGAAACATTCAGCAGGTGAAGTGAAAAATCACTGCACACTCTCGAGGTCAAGCTGCTAACCTCGGATATTCCTCACTGTGACCTCAGCTAATTGTACAAAGAAACACAAAATGCGAACTCCAAAAACAATTTCTACAAGGGGTGAAGTAGTTCTATGCTCTCTTATAGTGTTGTTCCATATTGCACTAATACGGAAGGATCGAGACCCATAGAACCCCTACAGTGCAGAAGGAGGCCATTTGGCCCATTGAGTCTGCACCGACCCTCCGAAAGAGCATTCTACCGAGGCCCATTTCGTCGCCCTAACTCCTTAGCCCTGCACATTGATCATGGCCAAGCTACTCAACCTGCACATCTTTGGACTGTGGGAGGAAACTGGAGCACCCGGAGGAAGCCCACGCAGACATTGGGGGGGGGGATATGTAACTTCCCCACAGTCAGTCAGCCAAGGCTGGAATTGAACCCGGGTCTCAGGCGCTGTGATGCAGCAGTGCTAACCACTGTGCCACCACGGCACCCAAATGAAAGCAGACTTGAACTGGAAGTGTGCACCCTTGCCACAGAAATGATTTAAGAAATATAGTTGGCAACGGCCCACCTTGTTACTTGAAGAGAAGCAGGTTAATGTGCTCGGTGTCCTTTATGTAGTTCAATTATTTCTCCATTCTTTACCTCATGTTAGAAATGAGGAGAGGAAAGGTGGACGAGTTTGAAAACCAGCATAAAATTTTAAAGTTGTAGCTGGGCCTGGAGATGACTTATGTCAACGACCACAAGGGCGATGATGGGTGATATAAAAACGGGAAATGCTGGGTAACCTCAGGTCTGGCAGCATCTATGGAGAGCGAAACAGTTAACTCGTCAACCCTATTTGACCCTTCTTCAGAACCATTCTGAAGGAGAGTTATATGGACTCGAAACATTAACTCTGTTTCTCTCCTCACAGATGCTGCCAGACCTGCTGAGTTTATCCAGCATTTCCTGTTTTTATTTCGGTTTTCCAGTATCCATGGTGTTTTGCTTTTAGGCGATGGACGGTGAACCTGGTGTGAGTTTAGATGCAGACAGCAGAGATTTGGATGGGCTGCGGTTTCTGAAAGCAGTGACAATTTACCAGCCAGCAGACTCCACTCACTAATCTCTCTTTGCATGTAAAGCTTCCAGGTATTTTTCCCAGTGAGGCAACATACGCCTCGCAGCACATCTGGCAGTAGCTGCTGAACTGAGGAGACACTGCTGATCCCAGTTCAACGCAACCCAAAAGCAGACAGGCGCTGCTACGCCAGCTCCACTGGGATTTTTAGTTACTTTGAAGAACTGGGATTGGGAGTCAGGAGCAGGTTGTAAATGTGCCAATCTCCACTCAGTCAGCTGGAAACAGATTTGCCCTTTGCGCAGATACTTGAGGCTGTGCTCTGACCCTCAAAAAGAAAGAAACGATCCCCCTAGGAGGAGGAGGCATTCTTTAAACTCTTATTTCCTCTGTCTTTTCTGGCATGAGTACTTGGAATCTAAGGCCTTGCACCCTCCAGGCTATTGTTCTCTTTTGGCATCGACAAAATGGACTCCCTCATAAATTACCATAAACCTTTTGACCTTACGGGTCAGTCAGATAGAATCCTTTTAATGAGCCTGTGGGAAGCAGCCCTCCAGCTGAGCCTTTGTCCACTGAAGTGTAATGTGTATCCCCTGTCTTTCCATCTACGTTCAGTTCAAAAAGTGAAAGAAAAGAGTTCCCAGAAACCCGTCCCATCTTGCTCATTTTTGCAAATAATGAACAATAATAAAACCGAAATAGTTTCTGTAAGTGTGAAGCCTACCTTTTGGCTCACCTTTTGTTTAATAAGAATTCAACACCCGGGAAACATTGAATCAAAATTGCACACTTGTAGCGGATGTAAACTCAGCTGCATGAAGAAGAGACAGTGGTTAAAAGTCAGTGAATGTGCCCAGTTGAGTCTGTGGTTAGCTCTTCATCACATTTTTCGACCTCGACTGTGTCTCGTCTTGAGTAACAGCTGTGCCTAATTACACGTCTAGTCCTGACCAGCCGGCAGGAGTTTCAGATTCACTAATTGCTGCTCTTTCACTCGACTTCGCTTCCCGTTGTCCTGAGACTGTGTTTGGGCGAATCATTGTCAGCAACTCACCCTGGCGGTCGGTAATCAGTTAATGCTTTCCAGAGGGTCTTCGATAGTTGCTGACTTGTGATAATGAAATGCTGTAACCACTGCTGTGCCCAAATTCAACCTGATTAAAGTTACTCTTTTTTTCTCTCATATGTGGGGGAGGAGAAGGAGGTGGGTGAGGGGGAGACCTGATGGCTGTTAGACTGCACAATTTGATTTTCAGCTGAGCCCTCATGTTCATGTTGCAGACAGCCTGTCATTCTCAAACATTCACCGTTCATCTTACGGTAGTCTGTCACATTGGCCTATTGATCAAAATACAGAGTTCTCCCTCCCTGTGTTACTGACACCATCGAATTGCTACTTCAGGACAGACGGCTCAGCAATGTTCAGTCATTGCTTTATATCTTATTTATTCCGACTGTATTTCTTTTGACTACGTTGATCTTCTTCCATTCCATCAGTAACTCTCATTATGTACGTTACCCTGTTCTGCCTCTGTTCTTCACAATCCTGTCAATAGGCATTCTTTGTAACACTACAAAGCTCAGCTATTTTAATGACCAATGACTATCTCATTAAACTAAACGAGCTGTGCTCCTAATTATGTAAGAACACCAGTAATGCCAAGAGGACCGATTTTGACTGAAGTCATTTGACCTCATAGAGACAGATAATTGGAGCAGAGGACTTTTTCCCCTAAAATTTGTGTACGTTTTGACATTTATATGCAGTGTCAACAAACAAAGCTATGGGAGTTGAAGGGAAGAAATGTCGATATTAATGGCGTCTCCAAGTGGAGGGAGGTGGATTCTGAACAGCAAAACTCTTACACTTATCTTAGATTCCAGTCCTTCGAATCAGTAACCTATTTTCCTTCTGTTCCCTGATAGCCTTCAGCAAAGATGGATTCATTTTCCGAAATCAATTCACAGTAAAATGTGTCTGTGAAAATCATGGCAACACTCAAATTTGACAGGCCAGATATTAAAGTTACATGGGGAGTGGGCTGGATATTAAAATTTGCTCAAAAGATATAACATACTATCTTCTTGGAAATGGAATGCTGTGTAAGCGGAACATCAGTAAGATAGCTTGTTAAAGGCTGAGATTGATTGAGTTGCCAAATGTTGGTGGCAAGGTGGAGCTCATTTTCTTGAACCAAGGTCATTTTCCCATCCTCCTGTTGACAAAATTCAGCTGCTTAAGGAGTTTACTCCACGTCCTCAATTTACTGAGGGCGGGATTTCCGGGACTTTCCACACGTAATGTGCAATCCCATCCACATGAACGGTGCTGGCAGAGAGTACAAAGTTATTCAGATAGTCAGACTGGTACTTACTAGTCCCACCGCGGCAGATGGAGCAAGCAAGCCAACCGTCCATTTACTTCAATGGCACCAGTAAATCTCACCGGCAGTGACTGGTTAGGGCCAATCCAGATTGTGTGGCATCAAGGGTCGCACGGAGACCAGTGTGCAAGCAGCCAAACTGATAACTAATCTGGGGTCATGCAGTACCTAGTCGTATTGTCCAGTTTAATTATTTTTTTTTAAAAATTTAGAGTACCCAATTATTTTTTTTCCAATGAAAGGGCAATTTAGCGTGGCCAATCCAACTAACCTACACATCTTTGGGTTGTGGGGGTGAAACCCACGCAGACATGGGGAGAATGTGCAAACTCCACTCGGACAGTGACCCAGGACCGGGATTCGAACCCGGGTCCTCAGCGCCGCAGTCCCAGTGCTATCCACTGCACCACATGCCACCCTTGTCCATTTTAATTAAGTAAAATGAAAGAAATTGATGCATAGCACGTTCTAAAAAAAATATCCTGTTTTTGGGACAACTCTGGCAATTCGACAGCCAGTCTTGGGAGAGTGTGCCCGTCTCTTTCACATCCACCTGGAGGCACATGTGGCCTCAATTTAGTGCCTTATCTGACAGAAGACAGGTCTTGGTCTGTGTTGCTTGGGCCAGCTCCTGTATCATAGAATCCCTGGAGTACAGAAGGAGGCCATTTGGCCCATTGAGTCTGCACCAATCCTCCAAAAGAGCACCCTATCTAGGCCCACGACCCTGCCCCATTCCCATAATCCCACCTGACCTTGGGCACTAAGGGGCAATTTAGCATGGTCAATCCACCTAACCTGCATGCACATCTTTGGACTGTGGGAGGAAACTGGAGCACCTGGAGGAAACCAATGCAGACACAGGGCGACTGTGCAAACTCCACGCAGACAGTCACCCAAGGTCCAAATCAAAACCGGGTCCCTGGCGCTGTGAGGTAGCAGTGTATGGAGAATTGCCATTTGGGTACGGTATAGGACCCCAATTCAGTGAGCAGTCAGTGTCTTCAAGGGAGAACAGCAGAAAACTGATAAAACAAGAGAAGTTAAAACAAAAATGAAAAGGTTTATGCAGTCAAGTTGAACTGAGATGTGTACAGGTAGGATGTAGAAAGGTGCAGTGCAAATTGGAGCAATTGGATGTGTTGACACCCATGATTTCCCATAGTGATCTTCGGGTCTCAATGCTGTCATACCTCATCGTCAATCATAAATCTTTTAACAAACAGTGATGGAGTAACATTGGCCAAGGCTTGTAAGCAACTCGTCTTCCTGCTCACTCAGCTTATAATGACAGTGAGAGCACAAAATCGAGAAGTAATAATACCTTTTTTTAAAAATGTAATAGACTTACTACTTGAGGGTGGATGAGTCCGACACTGTCGGGCGTTGCAAATACTGCAAGGTTTAACGTTTATAAAAATGAAATGAAATGAAAATTGCTTATTGTCACAAGTAGGCTTCAAATGAAGTTAGTGAAAAGCCCCTAGTCGCCACATTCCGGCGCCTGTTCGGGGTGGCTGTTACGGGAATTGAACCGTGCTGCTGGTCTGCTTTCAAAGCCAGCGATTTAGCCCTGTGCTAAACAGACACCTGGGGCGAAATTCTCCGTTCCGCCGATTGGCGCAAAAAAACAGCGCAAATCCCACTTGCGTCACGTCATAAAAATGGGACGATAGTCTCCGGCCCGAAATGGGCTAGCAGCGACGTAACGGGATCCGCGCTTGCGCAGTGGTTCACGCCGTGCAGCGTCATACGCGCTGCACGGCGTGACGGCTCATAAGGCCGCGCAGCTCCCCCCCCACCCGACCAGAACACCCGACCGCAACACCCGACTGGATGGCTGGCCGTCGCTCAGCCCCGAGGTTCGAGTCACGCGATGTGGAGGCGCTCCTGGACGCGGTGGAGCAGAGGAGGGACGCCCTGTATCCCGGGCACGGCCGCAGAGTTGCCCCACGCCACAGCCGGCGTCTGTGGAGGGAAGTGGCAGAGGCCGTCACCGCTGTGGCCCTGACACCACGGACAGGCACCCAGTGCCACAAGAAGGTGAACGACCTCGTCAGAGCAGGCAGGGTGAGCCTCCCCCATTCCCCCCTCCCCCATATCCCCCCTCCCCCATATCCCCCCTCCCCCATATCCCCCCTCCCCCATATCCCCCATATCCCCCCATCCCCCATATCCCCCCTCCCCCATATCCCCCCATCCCCCATATCCCCCCATCCCCCATATCCCCCCATCCCCCATATCCCCCCATCCCCCATATCCCCCCATCCCCATATCCCCCCATCCCCCATATCCCCCCTCCCCCATATCCCCCCTCCCCCATATCCCCCCTCCCCCATATCCCCCCTCCCCCATATCCCCCCTCCCCCATATCCCCCTCCCCCATATCCCCCCTCCCTATATCCCCCCTCCCCCATATCCCCCCTCCCCCATATCCCCCCTCCCCCATATCCCCCCTCCCCCATATCCCCCCTCCCCCATATCCCCCCTCCCCCATATCCCCCCTCCCCATATCCCCCCTCCCCCATATCCCCCCTCCCCCATATCCCCCCTCCCCCATATCCCCCCTCCCCCATATCCCCCCTCCCCCATATCCCCCCTCCCCCATATCCCCCCTCCCCCATATCCCCCTCCCCCATATCCCCCCTCCCCCATATCCCCCCTATCCCCCATATCCCCCCTATCCCCCATATCCCCCCTATCCCCCATATCCCCCCTATCCCCCATATCCCCCCTCCCCCATATCCCCCCTCCCCCATATCCCCCCTCCCCCATATCCCCCCTCCCCCATATCCCCCCTCCCCCATATCCCCCCTCTCCCATATCCCCCCTCTCCCATATCCCCCCTCTCCCATATCCCCCCTCCCCCATATCCCCCCTCCCCCATATCCCCCCTCCCCCATATCCCCCCTCCCCCATATCCCCCCTCCCCCATATCCCCAAGTGAATCCAGCCTTAACCTCTGCAATGCACGCGCAACCAATGGCGTGCATTCATATACCTGCCTAACACTGTTGCCTTTTACCCCTGCCACCCCCCCCCCCCACAGGAGAAGCGCGCACACAACAATAGGGAGCATGTGAGGACTGGAGGAGGGCCCGCTGATGAGAGGCCACTGACCGTACACGAGGAAAGGGCCCTGGAACTGGCTGGCGGACCTGAGGACCGGCAGGTTGCTGATGCAGAGGTCGGGGGCCCACGAGCAAGTGAGCCACCAACAGCCCGTCCCCATATCCCCCCTCCCCTATATCCCCCTCCCCCGTATCACCTGATCACTGCCTGATGTCTAACCATGCATGCTTCATTGTGTATCGCAGGACCAAACGTCCAGGCACCCATCCCCGCAGATGCACACCGCCCGCAGGATGCCCCTCGGAGACCACAGGAGACTGAGAGACCCGCACCCTCCAGCATGCGACGCCCGCAGGATGCCCCTCGGAGACCACGGGAGACGGAGAGACCCGGACCCTCCAGCATGCGACGCCCGCAGGATGCCCCTCGGAGACCACGGGAGACGGAGAGACCCGGACCCTCCAGCATGCGACGCCCGCAGGATGCCCCTCGGAGACCACGGGAGTCGGAGAGACCCGGACCCTCCAGCATGCGACGCCCGCAGGATGCCCCTCGGAGACCACGGGAGACGGAGAGACCCGGACCCTCCAGCATGCGACGCCCGCAGGATGCCCCTCGCACACCACGGGAGACGGAGAGACCTGGAACAACAGGGAGACTACACCCCCGTCACGTGCGGGAGCGACCACCCAGCGATGAGGGGGGCAGCCACAGGCCCCCGTCACATCCGAGCCAGGACACCACTACCCAGGACACCACTACCCAGGACACCACTATCCGGGACACCCCTATCCGGGACACCCCTACCCGGGACAGCGCTACCCGGGACAGCGCTACCCGGGACAGCGCTACCCGGGACAGCGCTACCCGGGACAGCGCTACCCGGGACAGCGCTACCCGGGACAGCGCTACCCGGGACAGCGCTACCCGGGACAGCGCTACCCGGGACAGCGCTACCCGGGACAGCGCTACCCGGGACAGCGCTACCCGGGACAGCGCTACCCGGGACAGCGCTACCCGGGACAGCGCTACCCGGGACAGCGCTACCCGGGACAGCGCTACCCGGGACAGCGCTACCCGGGACAGCGCTACCCGGGACAGCGCTACCCGGGACAGCGCTACCCGGGACAGCGCTACCCGGGACAGCGCTACCCGGGACAGCGCTACCCGGGACAGCGCTACCCGGGACAGCACTACCTGGGACAGCACTACCCGGGACACCCCTACCCGGGAAGACGAAATACCGGACAGTGACTCAGAGTGCATGGGTGGAGACGAACCCCCACCCCAAAGTGCCATGGAGTCAGAGTGGGACGAAGAGCACGACACAACGCCACTGCTGTCACCAACACCCTCCACCATCGCAGAAACACTCCCCACGGTTGGGCACTTTAGTGATGAGGCGTCTGGTACACTCACTGGTGCGCACAACACAGCCGTCCCGGTACAGCAGGTGGAGGTAGGAGCAGCAGAGGGACCGGGCGGTCGGAGGGCAGCCCAGGCCAAGCGAACATCTGCCGCCCAGATGGATCCCGGGTTCCTGCAGTTACCACACCCACACATAGATCCGATGCAACCACCGACACGGAGACGAGCGAATAGGGTGACGGGTGGCTTGCGGCGGCTGCGGTCGCAGGTGGAGGAGTCCACCCGCGTCCAGGAGCTGGGAGTGGTCCCGGTCATGCGTGCCACCCAGGCTGACACCGCACGGGTGGCGTCCGCGGTGGAGGCAATGGGTGCGACGGTGTCAGACATGGGGAACGGTTTGCGAGGCCTGGGGCCTTCCGTGCAGGCAGCGTCTGTGGCCCAGGAAATGGCTGCCCTCTCACAGGAGGCCATGAGCCAGTGCCAGCGCCAGATGGCAGAGGCGCTCAACGCCATAGCCCAGTCTCTGCAGGCCATGGCCCAGTCTCTGCAGGCCATGGCCCAGTCTCTGCAGGCAGTGGCCCAGTCTCTGCAGGCCATGGCCCAGTCTCAGCAGGCCATGGCCCAGTCTCAGCAGGCCATGGCCCAGTCTCATCAAGCCATGGCCCAGTCTCAGCACGCCATGGCCCAGTCTCAGCAGGCCATGGCCCAGTCTCAGCAGGCCATGGCCCAGTCTCAGCAGGCCATGGCCCAGTCTCAGCAGGCCATGGCCCAGTCTCAGCAGGCCATGGCCCAGTCTCAGCAGGCCATGGCCCAGTCTCAGCAGGCCATGGCCCAGTCGCAGCAGGCCATGGCCCAGTCGCAGCAGGCCATGGCCCAGTCGCAGCAGGCCATCGCTGAGGGCATCGGCGCCAGTGGCCATGTGCGAGCCGGCGTCGCACTGTCACAGACAGGGTTTGACAACCCCCTGGGCTCCATGGCTGCAAACCTGCAGACCCCTGTCGATACCAGCACGGGCCTCCAGGACTGGCAGCGCCAGATGTCGGGGGCGCGTCGGATGGCCAGTCCGTTCGCATCCCCCACCCATGTAGAGGCCTGGGGGCCATCGGGCACCCCGAGGGAGGAGGAGGTGGTGTGGTCCGTCCCGGCTCCCTCTGTAGGGGAGGTCCCGGTACACCCGCGACATCTCGGACTCCCCCCCCCCCCCCTTCCCCCCCCCCCCCTCCGTCCCAGGTGCATCGGGTGGGCAACGGGCAGGACAGGCTGGCAGCTCGCCATCCCAGTCGCCCGGGCCGCAGCCTGGCCCATCTAGGCCAGGACGCCCCAGGAAACGGCCGCCAAAGGGATCCAGTGTCAGAGGGCAGGAATCACAGGAGTCCACCTCCAGTTCTGCTGTACCGTCTGGGGAACCACGTAGACGTAGCCAAAGGGCCCGTAAGGCCAAACAATTAGACACTGAGTAAGTTGGCACGGGTGCAGGGCACAGATGAGTTTTAGGGGCTAGGGCACGTGCATGAACTCCTTTGGTTATTAAAGTCAATGTTACACCTACCGAAGCTGCCTTTGTGCTCTGTCCAAAGTGTGCGGGCGTGTCATGTACGTTGAGCGCAAGTGTGTGTGTGACGGGTGGTCTTACCTCAGCCCCAGGTGAGTCTGCCCCCTTCTCCCTGGGCCGCCATCAACATCCCCCGGGCAGAGGACGGGACCGTGCGCTGCAGTGTCACAGCCGCATGCAGCGATGGTCCGGGTGGATGGTGGTACTGTGGCCATGGGTCAGACATAGTCCAACGATATAGAGCCAGGAGCTCATCGCAGGGGCGGGTTGTCACCATCCTCCATGGCCTGCGATAGACACGCGTCCACCCGCAACTGGGTGAGCCAGGCCCGTTGTGCCGCCGGTGGATCGGCAATTGGGTGGGGGGGGGGGGGGTGGTGTGCATGCGGGTGGGGTGTGTGGGGTTGGGGAGGGGGGTGAGGGTGCTGGGTGGGTGGATGGGTGGGGGGTGTGGGTGGTTGGCTGTTGCCATGGTGTGCGGTCTGTGGCCATACTAGCCGATTCCCACGCCCATCTAGTCAGTGAAGCGGGCGGCTATCAGTCTGTCCCGTGCCCGCTGGGCCAGCCGGTAACGGTGGACAGCCACCCGCCTGTGTCTACCCCGTCTGCCCTGACCATTGCCCCCATCCCCCTCATCTGGGGAGGACTGGGCCTCTTCCTGCTGCTCCTCCACTCCGCCCTCCTCTGCCTGCGGCACATCGCCCCTCTGCTGGGCTATGTTGTGCAGGACGCAGCACACCACAATGATGCGGCCGACCCTATCTGACCGATACTGGAGGGCGCCCCCAGAGAGGTCCAGGCACCTGAAACGCATCTTCAGCACGCCAAAGCACCTCTCGATCACTCCCCTTGTCGCTACAATGGGCATCATTGTAGCGGTTCTCCGCCTCATTGCGTGGCCTCCGTATAGGCGTCATCAGCCACGATCGCAATGGGTAGCCCCTGTCGCCCAGCAACCAGCCCCTCAGCCGGGGATGGCGTCCCTCGTACATGCCGGGGATGGATGACCGCGACAACATGAATGAGTCGTGTACACTGCCTGGGTGACGGGCGCAGACGTGCAGGATCATCATGCGGTGGTCGCAGACCACCTGTACGTTCATCGAATAGGTCCCCTTCCTATTAGTGAATACGGCCCTGTTATCTGCAGGTGGCCGCACGGCGACGTGCATCCCATCGATCGCGCCCTGGACCATGGGGAACCCGGCAACGGCAGAGAAGCCCACGGCCCGGGCATCTTGGCTGGCCCGGTCCACGGGGAAGCGGATGTAGCGGTGCGCCATGGCATAAAGGGCATCTGTCACTGCCCGGATGCACCGATGCACCGATGTCTGCGATATGCCGGACAGGTCCCCACTCGGTGCCTGGAATGACCCCGTTGCATAAAAGTTCAGGGCCACCGTAACCTTGACGGACACTGGGAGAGGGTGTCCCCCGCCAGTGCCACGCGGTGACAGGTGTGCCAGCAGGTGGCAGATGTGTGCCACGGTTTCCCGGCTCATCCGGAGTCTCCTCCTGCATTCCCGGTCCGTGAGGTCCTGGTATGACTGCCTGGGCCGGTACACACGGGGCGCCCTCGGGTGCCTCCGTTGCCGTGGGGCCCGCGACGTCCTCCGCCCCCTCCTCGTCCTGTCGGTCAGGTGTCCCTCCAGCCTGGGCAGCTGCCGCCTGCCCTCTGCGGCAGCCTGCGCCGCCTCTCTGGCACGCTCCTCCTCCTCCTCATCCAGGGCAACATAGACATGAGCGGCTGCCACCATGGCGGCCAACATCGCTGGATGGTCTGAAAACATGACGGCCTGGTGGGGGGGGAGGGGAACGATGACATGTCATCATTCCCCATATCCCCTCCTCCCCCCAGCCAGGTGGCATGGACCGCATGGGTCCAACTGTTGGAGGCTGGCACCTGGCCAGGTGGACCAACTCATTTGCCCTCCCATCACCCTCCTCGGCACGGACCCCCTCCCCAACCTCCACCCAGCACGGACCCCCTCCCCAACCTCCACCCCGGCACGGACCCCCTCCCCAACCTCCACCCCGGCACGGACCCCCTCCCCAACCTCCACCCTGGCACGGACCCCCTCCCCAACCTCAACCCCAGCACGGACCCCTCCCCAACCTCCACCCCAGCACGGACCCCCCCCAACCCCCAACCTCCACCCCAGCACGGACCCCCCCAACCCCCAACCTCCACCCCAGCACGGACCCCCCCCCAACCCCCAACCTCCACCCCAGCACGGCACGGACCCCCTCCCCAACCTCCACCCCGGCACGGACCCCCCCCAACCTCCACCCCGGCACGGACCCCCTCCCCACCTCCACCCCGGCACGGACCCCCTCCCCAACCTCCACCCCGGCACGGACCCCCTCCCCAACCTCCACCCCGGCACGGACCCCCTCCCCAACCTCCACCCCAGCACGGACCCCCCCCCAACCTCCACCCCGGCACGGACCCCCTCCCCAACCTCCACCCCAGCACGGACCCCCCCAACCCCCAACCTCCACCCCGGCACGGACCCCCTCCCGGCACTCCCCCCGGAGCCCAGCCTACTCTAACCACCCCCCCCCCCCGCCGCGCACACACACACACAAGCCGAGACACACCTCTCCTCATGCAATCAGCCTGCGGCCACGCCATTTCCTGCCCAGAGCCAACCCCCCAGGCCGTCACTCACCTCCTCGCTGGTCGGCGTGAGCCTGGAGCACCGGGTCACGCCGATGAAAAGGAGGTTTGATTCACGTCGACATGAACGGTTATCACGTCGACGGGACTTCGGCCCATCCGGGAGGGAGAATATCGGCAGGCCGAAAATCGGCTGCCTTGCGCAGACCCGTGACATTCTCCGCGGCAGCGGCGCCATTAACGCCCCCGCCGACTTTTCTCCCTTCGGAGACTTCGGCGGGGGCGGGATTCACGGCGGCCAACGGCCATTCTCCGACCCGGCGGGGGGTCAGAGAATGACACCCCTGATTCCTCCGATAGAAGTAGTTAATGAAGAGACAAGAGCTGTCATTTGCAGATCCACCAGGCTGAAGAAGGAATGCTTGGGACATGGAAGAGAAATAAGGCATGCACAGTCTGCACTAACTACAATTAACTAACACCTTCAGAACTAGCACAAAGAGAAATGTGAGGCAGTGAAAGGTACTGAAAGGATTGCTGAAATCTCATTGATGGAAACAGTGGGTCGAATGTGAATCCTGTACTCTTATGTTTCTGAGAATGCTGATGAAATTAC